>NW_024870769.1:12137500-13337500 GCF_019054845.1 Dipodomys spectabilis
TCACAGCAAAAAAACAGCTAACAAAAATGGATAAAAAGGCAGGGACAAACACCTCTCAGTCCTAACTCTCAATATTAATGGACTTAACTCTCCAATTGGATCAAAAAGCAAGAGCCTTCTATCTGCTGTTTTCAAGAGACACACCTTGGCCACAAAAATAACATATTCTGAAAGTGAAAGGCTGGAATAAAATCTACCAAGAAAATGGCCGGAGTTGCAATCCTAACATCAGATAAAATAGACTTCAAATTGAAATTAGTGAGAAGAGATAAAGAATGTCATTACATAATAATTAAGGGATCTCTATTTCAGGAGGATATTACAATTCTAAATATCTATTCACCAAAAAATGGAGCAAGCAAATTTATATAAGAAACACTACTGTCCCTAAAATCATACATAGGTCTAAAGACATTAATTGTTGGGGACTTAAAAACACACTATCCCCACTAGATAGATAAACTCAACAAAAATTCAACAGAAAAACCCTGGATCTTAACAACTGCATGGACCAACTAGACTTAATAAACATTTACCAAATATTTCACCCAGCAGCACCAGATTATACCTTCTCAGCAGCACATGGAACATTCTCCAAAATAGACCACCACTTCTAGGTCACAGGGAAAATTTGTCCAAATTCAGAAATATTGAAATTATGCCCTGCATTCTCTCAGACCACAAGGGAATAAAATTGTAATTCAACACCAAAAGCCACCAAAGGAAATCCTGTAACACATGGAGGCTGAACAACACACTGTTGAATCACTAGTGAGTCATGGAAAAGATTAGAAAGGAAATTCAAATATTTATGATATTTAACAAAAATGAACACACAAACTATCACCTCCTCTGGGATACAGCAAAGCCATTACTCAGAGGCAAGTTTATAGCTCTGAGTTCTTACATTAACAAATTGGAGAGATCTGAAACCAACAATTTAATGAGACACCTAATGCTCCTTGAAAAAGAGCAACAAGCTAAACCCCAATCCAGTAGACAGAAACAAATAATTAAAATTAAATCAGAATTAATTAATTTAGAGTCCAAAAAAAACCTATAGACCAAATCAACAAAACAAAGACTTGGTTCCTTGAAAAAAATTAACAAAATTGACAGGCCCTCATCAGAAAAAAAAGAGAACATACCCAAATAAACAAACTCAGAGATTAGAATGGAAACATCAATACAGAAACAACCAAGATTCAGAACATAAGAAGAGGATATTTCCCAAACTTTCATGCTAATAACGCTCAGAATCTGAAAGATATGGATGAATTTTTAGCAAATTCTGACATGCCCAAACTAAACCAATATGATTTAAACCAACTTAATAGACCCATATCAGTCATTGAAAGAGAAACAGCAATAAGAGGCTTCCCACCTAAGAAAAGCCCAGGACCGGATGGATTTACAGCTGAATTCTACAAGGCCTTCAAAGTAGAAATCACACCAATACTCCTCCAACTCTTCAATGAAATTGGAAGTGAAAGTTCACTACCACACTCTTTCTATGAAGCCATCATAACCCTCATCCCAAAACCAAGCTGGGACTCATCAAAGAAAGAGAACTATAGACCTATTTCTTTGATGAACATTGATGCAAAACTTCCCAACAAAATTTTGGTTATCGACTTCAACAATTCATCCAAAAAAATCATACACCACGATCAAACAAGATTCATTTCATGGACGCAAAGCTGGTTCAATATACGCAAATCAATATAATTAATCACATAACAAGAACAAGGATGATAACCACATGATAACCTCAATAGAAACAGAAAAAGCATTTGACAAGATCCAACACCCCTTTATGATGAAAGCTCTGGAAAAACTAGGAATCCATGGAACATTCCTCAATATAATAAAGGTTGTGTAGGACAAACCTACAGCCAGCATTATATTAATGGTTAAACGTTAAAGCCATTTCCTCTAAATTCAGAAATGAGACAAGGTTGTCCACTCTCTCCACTCCTCTTCAACTTAGTACTAGAATGACTAGCTAAAGCAATTAGACAAGATGCAAACATAAAGGGGAAACAAATAGGGAAAGAAGAACTAAAAGTCTCCCTCTTTGCAGATGACATGATCTTGTACTTAAAGAATCCCATGGATTCCACTCCCAAGCTACTCAAGCTGATAGGAAACTTTGCAAAGTAGCAGGGTATAAAATTAACCCTCAGAAATCAATGGCTTTCCTGTATGCTAAAATCAGGAAAACACCCCTTTTATAATAGCCCCACAAAGAAAGCAAATACCTAGACATTAACTTAACTAAAGAGGTGAAGGACCTCTGACAAAAACTTTAAAAATCTGAAAAAGGAAATTAAAGCAGAAGGAAGTAGAAAAACCTCCCATGCTGCTGGGTTGGGAGAATTAACATCATGAAAATGCAATACTGCCGCAGGCTATATTCAAATTCAATGTGATACCTATCGATATCCTAACCTCATTCTTCAATGAAATAGAAGAAGCAATCCAAAAATTCATAAGGAACCAAAAAGACCGTGAAGAGCAAAAACAACCCTTAGCAGAAAGAACAGTGCTGGAAGAATATCAATTCCAAATTTCAAACTCTACTAAAAAGCAATAGTACTCAAAACAGCCTGGTACTGTCACAAGAACAGACTTGAGGACCAATGGATTAAGACTAAAGATCCAGAAATGAACTCACAGACCGATAGCCACCTAATCTTTGACAAGGGATCTAAAAAAAGAGCATGGAAGAAAGCCAGCCTTTTCAAAAATTTGGCAAAATTGGTTAAACATTGTAGAAAACTAAAGTTAGATTCTTATACATTACCCTGTACTAGAATCAAATCCAGATGGATCAAAGACATCAATAAAGGCAGGCACCCTGTAAACATTACAGGAAGGGATAGGAGAAACTCTAGGGTTCCTTAGCACCGGCCGAAATTTTCTTAATAGAGATCCAGAAACACAACAAATCAAAGAAAAGTTGGACAAATGGGATTGCATGCGACTGCAGAGCTTCTGCATGGCAAAGAAAATAGCAAGCAAGATCAATAGAAAGTCCATGGACTGGGAGAAGATCTTTACTAGCCATAAAACAGACAAGGGTCTAATATCTAAAATATACTTAGAACTCAAAAATTAAATCCTCCAATAACAAATCCTCAAAGAAACAATCGTCCCATTAAAAAGTGGGCTAAAGACTTAAAGAGAGACTTCTCTGAAGAGGAAATAAGAATGGCCCATAGACACATGAAGAAATGCTCAGCTTTTCTAGCCATAAAATAAATGCAAAACAAAACAACATTGAGATTCCACCTCACCCCAGTTAGAGTGGCTGTAATCAAGAAATCTAGTAACAACAGATGCTGGAGGGAATGTAACCAAAAAGGAACCCCTACCGTATTGCTGATGGGAGTGTAAACTTGTTCAACCACTTTGGAAAGGAGTATGGAAGTTCCTCAAAAGACTTCACATAGAGCTCCCCTATGATCCAGTAATCCCACTTTGGAGAATTTAGGCAAATGATTGCAAACAAGGTCATGTCAAATTTGCCAGCACAACTATGTTTATAGCAGCATTATTCACCATAGCTAAGATATGGAAAAAAATCCATATATATATATATACATATATATATATATGTATATATATATATATATATATATATATATATGAATTGTATGCCTCCATCAGAAAGAATGACATTACCCCATTTGTTAGGAAATGGAAAGACTGGGAAAAAATTATATTAAGAGAAGTAAGTCAGGCCCAAAGAAACATAGGTCCCATGGTTTCCCTTATTTGCAATAACTAGTACATGCCTAGGACAAACAGAAAAGGTCGAAAGCTATGTACATATGACAATATAAGATGATGTTAAGCGAAATTAACCCCAAGATAGGCACAACAACTATTTTTTTTCTTTCTTCCTGTTGTTTTTAATGTAAGTATAATATAGTAAGTGGTTTTTTTTGTTGTTACTTTCACATTATCTTCCTCCATGGTATAACCTTGTTTTCACTGTATTTGATTCTAGTGTTTTGCATCTTGGATATACATTTTTATAATTTGGGGAGGGGAAGGGATATAACAAAATAATTAAATAAGGATACCAGATGACCCATTGTAACAATGAGATGTACAAGGCACTATATTGAAAATGAACTTTATAGTTTCGGTGGGGGAGCAAGGAGTTGGGGAGGGAAGGAATGGTAGGGGAAATACAAAGAAGGAGGTAACAATGCTCAATAGGAAATGTATTCATTGCCTTACTCATGTAACTGTAACCCCTCTGTACAGTATCTTTACATAAAAATATATGAAAAAATGTTGAAATTTATCAATGATGGTAAATCTTAAGGGTATCTGTTAGCATCATAAGGAAGAAATTTTGAAATGTATGCATATTTAGCTGGAAGACTCTGAAGGATCATTGAAATGGGGTTTGTAATGGAATCCTAGACTCAGCTTTGCTAATGAAAACACCTTATTTTATAACTAGTTCTTGCTTTATGCTGAGAGCAGATGGTGTAGATAATACTGGTAATTAGTCCTTTCTTCAAAAATCAGATTAAATTTTTACCTAACATTCGATCACCTTGTAATTACATGTGATTAAAAAATGAGAATTTTAGAGTTACTGTTCAAAATGAACTTCAAACTGGTAAAATCACAATTCATTCTTTCTTCCCTTCTTTATTTTTTGCTTCTCTCTTTCTTTCTCACACACACAAATATAATACTACATACAAACATACTAATGAAAGAAAATAATCTTACAGCACATGAAAAATGTCAAATATATAAACACATATATTTACATAAAATATATTTATATTATGTGTATGAATGTGATTCACAAGAGAGAGGAAGACAGAGGGAGGATAGAAAATAAATGTATACTCTGGAAGCTGGATTTTTCTGTGGAGCTGTTGGAAGATTAGGTGGGGTACACTTGGATAAAGAGTAAATAGAATCTGAAGAACAGAATTAATGTGTGAGTTTACATATAGACAAGGACTATTTATCAGTATAAACAGTATATAATATAATATGATGCATAATCAGTATAATTGCAGCGTCTACAATTGCAAATTTATAAACTGTCTCTGAGTCAATGGAATGCCTACTGCAAGTATTTGCTCTAACCAACGTACAGCATTTACTAGAGACAGTCAGTTACCCTTGTGACTTATCTCAAGCTTCCTCATAGAAATGCAAGTACTGAACAATGCATGCACTTCAGAGATATAATGATAGTACAGCTCCACTTGGAAAACATTTTTGCTAATTGCATGAAACCTTACTGATTCTGATTATATTGGTTGAGTTCCAGCTTTCTCCAAAATTTAACCAAACACTTCACCAAATACCTTGTGTAAATTTCAGAATCCCTTCAAGGACACACAACAATATTATTATGTAAAAACAAATGGATACATAAATCTGATTCTATAATTCAACAAGTAAGAAATATGAAAAATGGACACTTTTGCTTTTCTTTGTATTCAGAAGTAGAATTATAAATTTATACTCTTTTTTAAAAATATCGTAGAGGTGATGTACAGAGGGCTTACCATTATATGTCAGGTATTGAGTGCATTTCTTTTTTTTAAATAAGCTCTTTATTGTAAAAAAACTGTACAGAGGGGTTACAGTTACATGAGAATGATATTGAGTACATTTCCTATCAAGCATTGTTGCCTCCTCCTTTGTTTTCCCCTACCATCCTTTCCCTCCCACCTCCACAACTAAACTCCTCCTCCCCACTGCCTAAAATGTAAAGTTCAACATAATATCTTGTACATCTCATTATTACAATGGGTCAAATTGTATCCCTATTTAAACATTTTGTTTATTCCCTTCCTATCCCCAAATTATAGAAATAACAAATACAGGAAAACAGGGGTTATACTGTGGGGGAGGAACAGAAAAAGGGACACAAATAATCACGACAAAATATAAATATTTTAGGAACAATAGCAAGAAAGAAAAAACCACTTGTGTCCCTATCATGGGGTTCATTTCACTTAAGATTATCTTATCTGGTCATATGTACATAGCTTTTGAACTTTTCTGCTTGTCCCAGACATACACTAGTTATTGCAAATAAGGGAAACCATGGGACCTATGTTTCTTTGGGTCTGGCTTACTTCACTTAATATAATTTTTTCCAAGTGTTTCCATTTCCTAACAAATGAGGCAATGAATTCCATTGTGTATCTCTCTCTCTCTCTCTCTCTCTCTCTCTCTCTCTCTCTCTATATATATATATATATATATATATATCACATTTTATTGATCTATTCATCTACTGAGGGGCATCTGGGTTGGTTCCATATCTTAGCTATGGTAAATAATGCTGCAATAAACATAGTTGTTCTGGTAGCTTTAGAATGGTCTTGTTGAGCTGAGGAGCTGAGGGACAAGGTCCAGGCTCAGAATTCAAGACCCATGACAGAAAAAAAGCACTATTGAGTCCATTTCTTTTTGAACAGTGCCCCCTCTTCCCTAATTTGCTCCTATCATCCCTCCTATGTTTATCTCTTGAGCAAGTAGCTTTGAAGGCACAACACCTGCTGTTATTTCTACAGATGCTAACCAGTGATGTAGAACATGGGGAGCTTCTCTCTGAATCACCTGGGCACCTAAAGAAAACTTTTTTTCTCTCTATTACAAGTACATCAACATGTTGACAATCGTTACATGGCGCACCAACATTACTGTTGGGAAGCAACTGTTTTCACTGTTGCCACTGCCAATCTCAGTAGAATGACTAAAGATTATGATTCATGGTGCAAGAAAACATTTCATTGAAATCAGAGAGAGAGAGATCAAAAATCCATTACTACTGTTAATTATACCCTGACATTTTAAAGTATTTATTTATATTACAGAACTTTTGACATAGTAAAGCAATGTAAGCAATAAGCATAAAATTGCTCAACTTCATTAGCAACAAAAATCATTTTAATAGAAATGTGATAGTATGTTTCCCTATCAAGTTAGCACCATTTCTTGTTTGTGTGTATGCATATGTGTTATATTGTTTTCATGATAACACATATTGTGTCTAAAGAGGGTGTCATGTTTCAGTACTAGGTACGAAATCTTTTTATCACCCAGTTTAACATTTTAGAGATATCTAAGAAAACGGATAACTTCACAGATAGAATAAAATATCCAAATAAGAGAATATTACTAGTAAAATTATTTATAATAGTGAAACACAACAGAAATTATAATATGTTCAAACATATTATAAAAAGCCAGTGGTTTATTAAAAGGCATTATGATAGACTCTCTTCTATTATTTGTATAAAAGTAATGTACTGAGGAGTTAGCATTTCATAAGTCAGGTAGTGAGCACATTTCTTTTGGGACAATATCATTCTTTCCTTTTTTTCTTTCCCAGTATATCCTTCCAGTGTGTGCTCACAGTTGTATAGTTCATTTTCAACAGAGTTTCTACTGAGTTCCACTGCTGCATTTATTGACCCTATGTTTCTCCACGTCTATGTCCTCTTCACCCTCCCAAAGAAAAAGGAAAAAAACCAAAGCCTGTTGTTTCAATTTCCTGAGTTAATTTTATTATTTTGCCTGAGCATATTATATATATAATATATACATGTTTTATATCCATATATATATATAGAGAGAGAGAGAGAGAGAGAGAGAGTAAAGATACTGTACAAAGGAGTTACATGAGTAAGGTAATGAGTACATGTCCTATCGAGCCTTGTTCCCCCCTTTGGTTTTTCCCCTACCGTCACTTCCCTCCCAACCTCCCCAACTTCTCCGTCCCCTCCCCCAGAAGCTGTCAAGTGCATTATCAACATAGTGTCTTGTACATCTCATTGTTAAATGGATCACCTATATCCTTTTTTCAGCGTTTCATTATTTCCCTTCCCCTCCCCAAATTAGAAAAATGCATATACAAGATACAGGGCATCAGAATCAAATACAGTGAAAACAGGTGTTATACCATGGGGGAAGAACATACAAGGAAACAAAAAAAATCACACAGTACATTGTAAGTACATTAAAAACAACAGCAACAAAGATAAACCAAGATAGGGACACAAGAGATTTTATGATCTTTTTTTATATAATCAGAAGCACAGAGGCATTGTGCCTTTGTGTTCTTCCCATAGGAGTATCCTCCTTTGGTCTCTCTGTATGTGACTGCCCAGAGTTCTGTATATTTTATCATGTATTTTAGATCTACTTTCCATATATGAGAGAAAATATGTGTTGTTTGTCTCTCTGAGCTTGGCATATGTCACAGAGCATGATTTGATCTAGATCCATCCATTTTTCTGCAAATAAAATAATACGAATCTTTCTAATGGCTGGGTAAAATCCCATTGTGTATAGGTGGCATCATTTTTGGATCTACTCATCTACCATAGGGCATCTGGTCTGTTACTACAACTTGGCTATTTGAATTGTGCATCAATGTGCATGTTCATGCTGACCTACTCTTCAGCCCTTATGATTTCCTAAGTCTGTCTATCTTTTTATTAAAATCCCATTTTCCAGACTAGTTGAACAAGTTTACACTCCCACCAACAATGCAGTAGGGTTCCCTTTTGGCCACATCGCTTCCCCTCAGCATCTGTTGCTACTAGATTTCTTGATTATAGCCACTCTAACTGGAGTTAGGTAAAATCTCAATGTTGTTTGATTTACATTTCTTTTATGGCTAGAAAAGTTGAGCGTTTCTTCATGTATCCATTGGCCATTCTCATTTCCTCTTCAGAGAAGTCTCTTTAAGTCTTTAGCCAACTTTTTAATGGGGCGGTTGTTTCTTTTAGGATATGTTTTTGAAGGATTTAATTTTTGAGTGCTAAGTATATTTTAGATATGAGGCTCTTGTTTGTTGTATGGCTAGTGAAGATCTTCTCCAAATCCATGAGCTTTCTATTGATCTTGTTAGCTATGTCCTTTGCTATGCAGAAGCTCTGGAGTTTCATGAAATTCCATTAGTCCAAACTTTCTTGGATTTGTTGTGTTTTGGGGTCTTTATTAAGAAAATTTTGGCCTGTGCCAAGGAGTCCTAGAGTTTCTCCTATTCCTTCCTATTATGTTTTCAGGGTGTCTGCTTTTACTGGAGGTCTTTGATCCATTTGGAGTTGATTCTGGTACAGGGTGATATAAAAGGATCTAACTGTAGTTTTTTACAGATGTTTAACCCATTTTGGCAGCACCATTTACTGAAGAGGCTGTCTTCCTTCTATTCCATTTTTTGGCTCTCTTATCAAAGTTTAGGTGGCCATAGGTCTGTGTTTGAAGTTTGGTATTGATATTCTTCCAGCACTTTCTGCCAAGCATTGTTTTTGCTATTCAGGATCTTTTATTGTTCCATATGAATTTTTGGATTGTTTCTTCTATTTCATTGAAGAATGAGGTTGAGATATTGATGGGTATCATGTTGAATTTATAGATAGCTTTTGGCAGTATTGCCAGTTTCGTGATGTTAATCCTCCCAATCCAGGAGCATGGGAGATTTTTCAACTTCCTTTTAAGGCAGAAGCCTTAAAACTAGACATTGAGCTTGCCTATGACCCAACAATCATTTATTCCACTGATTACAAACAAGGCCATACTAAGGCTACCAGCACAACTATGTTTATCATAGCATTATTCACCATAGCAAAGGTAAGGAACCAATCCAGATGTCCCTCAGTACATGAAAGGATCAAGAAATATGATTACACACACACACACACACACACACACACACACACACACACACACACACATATGAATTCTATGTTTCCATCAGAAAAAATGACACCACCCCATTTGTTAGGAAAGACTTAGAAAAAAAATCATATTGAATGACATAAGCCAGACCCAAAGAAACATAGGTCCCATGGTTTCCCTTATTATTTGCCATAATTAGTATACATCTAGGATAATCTTATCAGATGAGCAGAAAAGCTCAAAAGCTATGTACATATGACCATATAAGAGGATGCTAAGCAACAATGAACCCCAATATAAGGTCACAACAGGTTTTACTTTGTTGTTGTTTTTAATGTACTACGTTATGTTTTTCTTTGTTTCTTTTGTATGTTCTTCTTCCTATTGTATATCCCTGTTGTCACTGTATTTGATTTTGGTACCTTTCATCTTGTATAAACATTTATCTAATTTGGGGAGGAGAAGGGGAATAACAAAATGTTGAAACAAGGGCACAGGATGACCCATTGCAACAATGATATTCACAAGACACTGTGTTGGAAATGAACCTTACAACTTTGGGGATGGGGGGGACTTGGAGAGGTAGAGGAGGGAAGGGATAGTGGGAGATAGATAAAGGAGGGGATAACTGGTCAATAAAAATATACTCATTACCTTGCTGTTGTAACTGTAACCCCTCTGTATAGCATCTTTACAAGAAAATAAATTTTTTAAAAAAATCCCATTTTGTTGGGTCTCAGATTGGCTTCATTACTGTTCTCATTAGGATTACATATGTAGTACCCTAATATAGGAGCAATCCACAAATATATACCTTTTTCCTCCTTTGTATGGTTCATAATAACTGGGCAGCTTCCCAGCACCTTACTCATTTTCAGGAATCCATTGGGATTTGTACAAATGCTGTTATACTTGTTTTAATTCAAACATTTCAGTGATTCCATTTTCAGTGACCTCCTGAATTAGATTTAAAATTTCTATCCTTGATGATTTTGCCCACTGAATCTAATCTTTATTTTTTCACTCTTCAGTCCCATTTTTTCACAATAAATAAATGGGTGCAGGAAGGAGGCATGTGTTCTCTTGGCAGCAGAGGCAAAACGTCTCTCCACAGTTTTCAAGTCAGCTTTGGCTGACGTCCCTGATGAGCTGCTATGTGCCACTGTATGTTGTTGAATGTTCAGGCCGACTTATCCAGAGTTGGTGGAAGCTTCAACTGTAGAAAACTTCTTGCTTGTAATGTGCTAATATCCTTAAATTCTAAATGTACATATACTTTGTCTCGGTGATTTAACTTTATCCTACAGTTATATTACTACTGAAATGAGAGCAACAATGCCCCATTCATTAATTAGTTAGTTTTTGGTTAAAGAAAAACATTAGGAAAATTTATTCTTATAAACTTTTATTAGTCAGAGACAACTTGACTTCATTACAGAAACATACCAAGTAACTTGGTAAGTTTGTTTTCAGATACTTGTACATATGTGAACATCTACCAGTGTGGAATACTCATAAGTAATATCAACTCTGTGATGGCTCTTGGGAAGGTGTTGGGATATTGGGGTAAAAATCAAAGAGCACAACTGTAGTGTAAGACTCAATTCATTGATTTTGTAGGGGTGTGTGTGTGTGTGTCTGTGATGGCTCTTGGGAAGGTGTTGGGATATTGGGGTAAAAATCAAAGAGCACAACTGTAGTGTAAGACTCAATTCATTGATTTTGTAGGGGTGTGTGTGTGTGTGTATGTGTGTGTGTGTGTGTGTGTGTGTGTGTGTGTGTGTGTGTTTATGTGGGTACATCAGTCTTAGTGCTTGAACTCAGGGCCTGGGAACTGTCCTTAGATTTGTGTGCTCAAGTCTGGTGCTCTACCAGTGCAGCCACAGCTCTGCTTAAGCTTTTTGGATCATTAATTGGAAATAAGAGTCCCATAGACATTTTGTCTAGGCTGGCTTTGAACTATGATCTTCCAATCTCAATCTTCGGAGTAGCTAGGATTGCAAGTATGATGCCCTGGTGTTCAACAGATTTTTAGATTTTTATCTCCTTTCCTAAATAAGTTTAAAAATTGCAAAGTTAATAATTAACTTCTCTCTTGTTTCCTCATAGTTCATTTACAACTCAATGCTGCCATTGCAGATTTTAAGAACGGACAACAAACAAAGATTGAATTTTAGTAAAACAATTTTTTAACAAAACCAGACAGCAGGCCAAGTTAGGAATTATAAAGCTCTCTCATACTCGTGACCCTTCTTGCTGTTAATAGGTGAAACTGAGAAAGAGTTTGGAAAAGTCTCCATATCAACAATCTAGCTTTTAATATTATTGTCTTGTATAAATTTGAAATTGTGTGTTGACAGTTGATTATAAAGATGTTATATTTGGATTCACACATTAATAATCTTAAACTTCCCTAAAGGAAGACAAAAGCTTCCACTAAAACAAGGAGGGATTTGTAAATGAGGTAAATAAAAACAGAAGAGCTACACTAAGCATTTCTAGCTGCAAGCCCTCTTAATTAACAACCTTATGAAGAGGTAATCCAACTACTATATACTTCTCTCTCTTTTTATTTATTTATTTACTTATTTATTTATTCATTCATTCATTTATTGTCTGTCATGGGACTTGAACTCTGGGCTTGGGCACTGTCCCTCAGCTCTTCAGCTCAAAGTGAGCACTGTACTGCTGCTTGAGCCACATCACCACTTCCGGTTTTCTAGACGTTTATTGGAGATGAGTCTCATAGTCTTTCCTGCTCAGGCTGGGTTTGAACCATGATCCTCAGATCTCAGCCTCTTGAGTAGCTAGGATTACAGGTGTCAGCCACCAGCTCCTGGCTTTTTTTATTTTTATTTTTTATTATTTTTTTAATGTATTGGTCCTGAGGTTTGAACTCAAGGCTTGGGCTCTGTCTTTGACCTTTTAGCACAAGGCTAGCACTCTACCACATAAGCTACAACTCTCCCATTTTTGGATTGTTTTTCCCCCAGTAGTTGAGTGGAGATGAGTCTCATGGGCTTTCCTTACCCAACTGGCTTCAAACTGTGATCCTTAGGTCTAAATCTTCTGAGTAGTTAGGGTTACGTTTGAGCCAGCACCCATTTCCATATAATTATCCTTTTATAACATACAAATCTATTATGTTTAGTAGATTAAATAATTTAGAAAATTTCCATGATTCCCAATGGCTCCTAATGTGGAGAATAAATTCATAATCTCACTCCTGGCCAACTCTTCAGTTTCTATAACTTTGATTTTATTTTTCCTGATATCATTTTATAAAAATGAGTTATAGATTGTATGGTATTTAGCATCTGGTTTCTTTTTAGTTTTTGGGTTTGGTCTTGGGGCCTGAACTCTGTCCCTCAGCTCTTCAGCTTAAGGCTAGCACTCTACCACTTGAGCCACAGTGCCACTTCCCGCTTTTTTCTTTTTGCTTATGTGGTGCTGAGGAATCGAACCCAGGGCCTCAGGCATGCAAGGCAAGCGCTCTACCACTGAGCCACCTTCCCAGCTCGGTATCTGGTTTCTTTCACTTAGAACAATGTTCAAGAGTGTTATGGTTACATAGGTCGGGTCTCTCAGATAGACTCCTTTTTGATGATTGGCTCCCAAGTGATGTTAAAATTTGGGGACATTCTAGAAAATTGAGTAAGCAGGAGTCTACCTAGAGAAAATGTCAATTAGTGGTTTGTACTTGACGGTTGTATCTTGTGATGGCTATCCCTGAATCTAACCTTGTATCTCCACCTTTTCTTTATTCCTAGCCTTTATGAGGTAAAGGATTTCCTCTACCACATATTCCTTCCACCAGGGTGTGTGGTTCTAAAAGCATGACCTTAAATTACTATGGAATGAAACTTCTGCAACTGTGATTCAAATTAAACTTCTCTTTGGTGGTTTTGTTAGGTATTTTGTTGTGGAGAAGAGTCTGGCTAACACAAGGATGTTTTGCATTTTTGTACATGGGCAAGTAATCTGTTCTTTTTTATTTACTGTATGGATATGCCAGTTTTAAAATTCAGCTACCAGTTTGTAAGCATTGAAATTTTCTGCATCCTAATATTATTAGGACTTTCACCGACAAGTCTTTGTACAAAAATATGATTACCTTTTGGTTTTTAAAGCTTATTTTTAACTTACATATAAAACACAAGAGTATATCTAGTATGTCTAGTATATCTTGACAGATATCTAGACAGAGATAGATAAAGATATGTGGGTTTCAGTGTAAATTTTGGATGTATACATATACATAATGATTTTTTTAAATCATAAAATCATGTAATGGACAGGCCGTATGTTAAATTTCTATTAAGCCTTCCAGTACCTATGAAACTTTTTTCAGATATAGTTTTGTCACCTTATACCCTTAATAACAAAATTCTTCCAACTCTTGCCAATAGGTGTTATTTTTGACTATTATTTATTTCTGCCATACTGAACGTGTGACAAAATATATTAATTTGTCAGTTTGCATTTCCTTTATGAATAATAACATGCAATTTTGGCCTTTTATTATTTACATCTGTAGTTATTTGTATGTGCGAGTGTATTATAAAATGGAGAATATACATCAAAAGTGGTGGTTTCCTCTGGACAGTGAAAGTATTGTTGATTTTTATTCATTTTTTATTTTAAAATTAATTCTGAATCCAGTGGCTTAAACCTATAATACTAGCTACTTGGCAGACTGAGTTCAGGAGTTCATAGTCCAATCTCAACCTAGATATAAAGGTTCAGCTTGCCCCATCTCAGTCAATGGCTGGGATTGATAACATGAGGCTTTTATCCCAGCTACAGAGGAGAAGCAAAATGAATTGGTGTGGTAGTGTCCAGCAACATGGGAAAGCACAAGTAGGAAGATCACAACCTAGGCTAGAGCAGACATAAAGACTTTATTTCAAAGCCAAAATAAAGCAAAAGCAAAATAAAACCAAAAAGTTTGTATTCCAAAGTGTTCAAGACAGTACAACTTTCCTGTCCTAAATAACCCAACACAGAAAAAGTGGTAAATTATTCCTTAAGCATATTAAGAAGGAATGTATATTCAAACTGTAATTGCATATAAAGTCTATAAATACAGTTATATGGTTTTATTTCTCCTATTGTTTGGGGAATAGATTTTCAGCAATGGGTATTGTTACTTACATTAGAAACCACTGAGGCTTTTATGATGCTTTCATCAGGATGTGCTGAGGTATGGTTTCCTGGGGACAGGGCCTTGCAGATTGCAGCTTCCATTTGCTTTATAATCCTCCTGAGAACACTGAAGACCTTCATGTGTATTCCTTCAGGAACACGAAGGGAAGAACAGAGGTAGGGATTATTGATGAGAACCTAGTTATTTTGGTTATTTGGGGTCCCTTGGTCTCTAACTTCTCAACCTCTGATTCTGTAACTAGAGGCGCTTAAGCCAGAGGGAACTCAAAATGATGTACTAACAAAAATTAGGTTTGATCTCCAAGTGATCCTAACAAATTCCTAGGATTAAATACCATCCAGAAAATTTCTGCTAGAAATTCCTCAACAGTAGCTTAAAACTTGATTAACTTTTGAATTTTCTTTTTCTGTGTGTGTCTCAGTTTGTTTGCTCGGTTGTGTGTGTGTATGGGGGGGGGGTGCGTTGGTACTGGAACTTGAACTCATGGTCTCATGCTCTTGGTTGGCGTTTTCCTCTCAAGGTTGGCACCCTACTACTTGAGCTGCATCTCCACTTTTGGCTTTTTGCAGGATAATTATTGCTTCAAACCATAGTTCTTAGATCTCAGTCTCCTGAGTACTTAGGATTACAGGTGTGAACCACTGGTAACCAGGTATGTACATGCATTATTATTGGGTATTAGTCCCAGGATTTTATGGATGCTAAGCACGAGCTTTCTCACTGAGCTACACCCCTCATGAAGTTTTAATTAAACTTCTTAGAATATAGGAAGTTTAATTAAAACTTATGAACTTAGAATGCATTTATAACTGAATCTAAACTGAAAGAGTATACTGCTTTGTCACCATCAATTATCAATAAGGACTCCCTTGTTAGATATAAACTAAATGAGATATAGACCCCTGTTAAGCCTTTGTATTCACACATATACCTGCTTTATTTCTCTCACATATAAATTATTCTCTACCTTTAAAAGTGTATTCTATGTCTTCTCAACATCAGTACCCTGTGGATCTATTTTGCCTTAAATAAATTGTTTTGTTTGGACCCATTGCTTGGAAGAAAAATCCCTTTGCCAGCACAGACTATAACTATTATGTTTGAGGAATTCATATTTTTTAACCTTATTAAGCATGCTATTACAAGGTTAAGTGGCAATAGGATATAATGACCCTTGGCAATATCTGAAGAGCAAACATGAATGCAGTGTAACCAAAAGCAGAAATCTTAACTACTTATGAATGGAAAGGGAGATTCTGTTTCATGGGTCCATTATTCAAACTTCCTCCTTCCAAATAATTTGCCCTTAACTACCCTGTGGGAATAAATAAAGAGTCCAACCTTTAGTTTAGATTTCCAGTTACTAGATGACATACTGTAGCTCTCAAACAAGGGTTGCCAATCTGAGCTTTTCTCTCACCAGGAAAAAAATGATAAAAAATGGTAGCTGTATTAATTTTGCCTGTTTATCAGTAAGTACAGAAATATTATCCACTGCTGTATCTAGAGAGACTTAAGTTCTATTTCATTTTATCCTGTGAAAAAAATCAAATGATATTGACTCTGTGGAAGAAAAAACATCTAGAGACAAAATTAACAAGGTCCAAAGTCCCAATATGATTTATAATCAGTGTATGACCATACATGTTTTCTTTCTTTGAATTTGTGCTTTTTCTCTCTTTCTTCCTCCCTGTCTATTTTCTCTCCCTCCCTCTCTCCTTCCCTTTCTCTTTCTCTCTCTTACCTTCCCTTAACCTCTCTTCCTAACCTCCCCTCCCTTTCTCTCCTCTTGCAGTGCTTTGTGTCCACTCTGAGGTGAAAAGCTCTTCCACTACAGGCTCCATTACCTGGGTAGTGCCTGGGACCAAACAACCATCCACTGATTTATCTGAAACCAGAATACAAAGCACTTAATTCTTTAAGTCGTTTTCTAAGGAATTTTGTTAAAGTCTATGGAGAAAAAACAAGAACTACCCTACCACCACTACCACCACCACCACCAACAACAACAAACAGCTAATGTGTTTTGTATTCGTTTCCAATTTATGTCTTTTGGGGTCAACTCCTGGTTTTCTTAGGAAAGTCATTTTTCTTAATCTAAATTATGTATGATAAAAATAACTATTTTTATATGTCCACATAGAAATCTGCCCCTTAGAGTGGTTTGCCTCATTATCTTTTCCCTTTTTTGTATCTTTCATAACAGGAGTATATAACAATTGTTTAAGGTGGAAATGCACTGAACATTGATCTTGTGTGAATTTAGAATGGAGAAAATGCAAAGAGCAGTGAATTCACTGTTGAGTGCTAGGGCTTTGTGATGTCATCTAGCCTCCTCTCTCATCCCCCTCATGCTTGTCAATAGACATTAGTGTGAGCTCCTCCTGGGAGGAAATGTATTGGGAAAGACAGAAATGCAAAAGACAGCAAAGAAGGTTCTAGCAAAAGACTCCAAGATTAAATTCAATTGCAGTAACAAATCTAAGCAGCATACTACATTTTCTCAAATAATCACTATTTGAGATATTAAAAACACATTAGTATAATGTTTGATCACAAAATTATGCTGTGACCTATTAATTTTTGTTTTCCGAACTCAAATGTGTTTGAATTTTACTTGCTTAAAGAATTTTAGTTATATTTGCTTTTCAGTAGTTACTTCCATTCTTTAGGAAAATCTTACTTCAAATAAATCATATTTTAGATGTATATGTGATAAATCATTTAAGATTAATCGTTTGTGCATTTTTCATAAACAAAAACTTTAGAACATTTTCCTAGAAGATCCTAATAATCGAGTGTAAGAATGTTGCAGAAAAATACAGAGTTTTAAGTGTATATTTAAAATAAGCTACAAAAGTGTGGCTGTTTTGTGATATAAATAATTTTCAGCATTTAGCCATGGCTACAGACAGAATGAATGAGTATGCTGACAAACAGATAAAAAGGCCTAATTCTCTCATTTAAAAAAAAAGAATTATTAAGTAGTTGTATAAAGAAGTTGTAATTCCATAAGCCATTTATGAGTACAAAGCACCTTGGTCAATGTCACCCCTTCCATCATTCTCTTCCATTAATCCCCCTCCTATCCCTACCCTCAACTTAAGTAGTTCAAATTTTACATAATATACATGTAATATAATGCTACATTTCTGTCTTCCTCTCATTTGAGTTAAAAACATACAACAGGTAATCAGCAAAGCTAATTATTAATTCATAATAAAATGAGAGGAAGATTATTTGCTACATTGTTGATTTTAATGCAAGTATCACTTAAAATTATACATTTGAGAACCTTTTGGTTTTAGAAATATAAAATATTTGAAATAAAATTGTAAGTTTTTCCCACATTTTTATTAGCATCATTAGTTGTACAAGGATCTTTGATTTTGACATGTCCATGTATGCATATGATGTTCCATGATTGGTCCTATTTTTGAGCCAGATGCTAGCTGGTGGCTCATGCTTGTAATCCTAGTTATTGCAGAGGTTGAAATCTAAGGATTGTGGTTCTAATCCAACCAAGGCAGGAAATTCTATAAGATTCTTTTCTCAACAACAAAAAAGCCAGAAAGGGAGCTGTGGTTCAAGTGGTAGATTTTTGGCCTAAGGCAATAAATTTAAAGCATAGCACCCAGTTCCTGTGTTCAAGCCCTTGTACAGATACAAAAGAAAAAAATAGAATATATATTATATTATATATTATATAACATTATATATACATGAAATTTTAAGCAAATGTTAATTTAGTCAACCACAACATATTTTTTCAAATACTTTAAACCACATCTAGGTTAGTACAGCATTTCATATGTTGTAAATTGTAGGTGAATGGTTGTCATCCAAAAATGTTTAGGGTATACAAAGAAGAACATATCTCCATGCTCAGAATAGACTCAATTTATTTTAATACTGTTTACCTGATGTGACTGAATCTCAAACCAGATCAACATACCAATACATCAATAGACCAATACACCCTTGTTCTTGTAGTTAATTAGCTATCTATTTCCTTTAGCTTGATTTCTTTTGTAGTTAACTGTTTTTACATCAACTCCACAAAAGCTCTGTTACCATTTACTACAGCATTACATGTCTGGTTCATATGTGTTTCTTTGGTCCCAGGTATTTTTCTATTCCCATTCCTAGGCTGAATAGAGGCCTCCTTGACTTACAGTGAAATCTTTGTCCTCAAGTAGCTCTGTCCCAGAAGAATCAATGCTCTGTTCTTAGTAAAACCTGTCCACTATTCCAGATAAACACGGTGTATTATAACAAAACTGACAAGTCATGAGACACTGCTGTGGATTAGAGTCAAGAATGTCATTACAGCCAGGCGCCAGTGGCTCAAGCCTGTAATCCTAGCTACTCAGGAGGCTGAGATCTGAGGATCATGGTTCAAAGCCATGCAGGAAAGTCTGTGAGATTCTTAGCTCCAATAAACCTCTAGTATTTGGAAGTGGCGCTGTGGCTCAAGTGGTAGAGCATTTGCCTTGAGCTGAAGAGGTCAGGGACAGTGTCCAAACCCAGAGTATACACACACACACACACACACACACACACACACACACACACACACACACAATTTCATTAAAATCTGGCTGGAGCCCCTCCAATGGATTCAGTTCTACCTCAGTTCCCATGTTGCTTTCCCAAAGCTCAAATCTTCATTTAGCAACTTAACAGGTTCCTTTCACCTTTCCCTTTTTTATCTTGATTAAACACCTTCTTGGATCCAGCAAAGCTAGAACTCTTCCCCTAAATCCTTATGGTTTGGACAAATAAATGATGCTGTTCTTATGTAGGTGTGCTTTGCTATTCCTCCTTCTTCATTCACCACAAGTCTTCCTTTCTTCCCCCTCCTCATCCCTTATTTCTGCTCATTGTTATAACTGAATAGTATTCCACAGCTCTCTAGTTATTCATCATCTATTTGTGATGTCAATGTCGATTTCATAGCTGGATTTTTGTCATAAATCAGCAAATGATATGGAGCTGATATGGTATTTCTTTGATCAATCTGAGTTTCTTTAGCTTTAATAATGGGTACCCTATTGTTGTTCTATGTTTATTTGTAATTTTTTATTAATCTGTTTTTCAAAGATCTTCCGCCACTGCTGATTTCCACAGAGAATGATTCCCACCAATGTGTGAAAAGTGTTCCTTTTTCTCCTCATTTTCACCAACAATTATTATTTTTAAAGTAATTGTTCTAATAGATACTGTGATATTTCAATAAGATTTCTATTTGTTTTTTCCTGATGATTAATAATGCCAATCTTACTGTGTGCTGGAAGCACATGTCTGTAAACCTAGCTTCTCAAGACGCTAAGATCTAAGGATCATGGTTCAAAGCCAGGCTGGGCAGGAAAGTCCATATGAGTTTTCTCCAATATATCACAGTAAAAGCAGGAAGCAGCACTGTGACTCAAGTGGTAGAGTACTAGCCTTGAGCAAAAGGAGCTCAGGAACAGCTCTCAGGTCCAGAGTTCAATCCCTAGGACTGGCAAATAAACAAATAATAACAATGATAATAATGTGAAACCTTTTTCATATAATTTTGTAGAAGTTAGTATATACAATTTACAGAAATGTCTATTTAGTTCCTTTGCCCATAAAGTCAAGTTGGTTTATTGTTTGCTGTGTGGAAGTTAAGTTTGTTTGCTATTGTTGCCACATTTTTGAGAGCTCATATTAAAAAAAAAAATCCTCACCACAACCAGTGGTTAAACTCTACTACAGTACAGAATTCATTGACTTACATGCACTTCTTATCTTTCCCATATTCAATTTCCATGGTTAAACTCCTCTAATCACAAATTTAAATATTTCCATTTCTCCTCTGCCCTTCTATCAGCCTTTAAACTTTGTTCTTCCCATTGGTTTTACTAATTTCCTTGTCATTTAATTTTTTTTCTATTGTTTTCCAGTCTTGGGGCTTGAACTCAGGGCCTGGGCACTGTCCCTCAGCTTCTTTTCCTCAAGACTAGCACTCTACCACTTGAGCCACAGCACCACTTCAGGCTTTTTCTGTTTATGTGGTAGTGAAGAATTGAACTCAGGGCTTCAGGCATGTTAAGCAAGAACTCTATCACTAAGCCACATTCCCAGCCTATCAATTTATTTCTTACTAAAGTTTTTTTTTCTAAATTTTTACTTATTACTAAGTCATTGTACAAAGGGTCAATTCCATAATTTAACTTATGAGTATAATACTTCATCGTTAGTCACCCTTTCCTTTGTTTTCCCCTATTTGCCCCTTCTTGTTCCTCCCTTAGGTTATGCAGTTCATTTTTTTACATTTTTTTACATGTACATTGACTATAATACCTACATTTACTCATCGATACCATCATTAAAAACTTCATTCCTTTGGACACATTTTGTGATTGCTACTATTAAGGTTAATCCTAATTGAGAGACAGTGTCCAGAATATTTGGTAACATTTTATTTATGGGTATATTTGTAAGAATGGACCTGTATGCCATTAACAGTTGAATCTCTTCAAGGGGAGCAATTGGCCTTCTGCTTCAGTGCCTGGCCTTGGTTTGGACCATGCAACATCAGTTCCCCTGGTCTATAACTTTGACTACAGTTCTTCCACCAAAAAATAAGCCATTTGTTGAAAATCTTCTGGTGTCTTCTGCAGTCCCTACCTCCCACCTGCAGCCGCCTTCACATCTTTCCCCTCCAAGAAATTTGTTCCAACTTCACTTCCGAAAAATATTTTCTTAAATTCTCAACAGTATCCAACAAGATTGTCACCTCCATCCTCTAGGATACTGCTTAACATCCATGCTGTTCCTGCATTGCCTCCTGTGTCCATGGCTGCTTGTTTTCAGGTTTCTATCTCCTTCCCTTCTTCTGAACATTGGAGCCCATAGCTTCCATATTTGAATGTTCTTTGTTGTTGTAGTTTAAAGCATGCTATCCATGCTTTAAAGACCGTTAGACCATTTCTACTTTATAAAGAAATGTAGAAAGTCATGGCTCCCAAATTTCTTTTCAAGCTCCAGGCTGACATATTCAACTGATAATTTACCTGAATGCAGTCAATTTCATTCTTCTAGAAAGTGTGACTAATCTTTTGATTCCTCTGTATTCTTTCTCCTGTTGGTATTTCCCACCTCAGTCAGTAGCACTACCTCCATCTGGTATCTTCAACAATTTGTTTTCTTTTGCTTCCCTCACACCATTTTCAAAGGCACTCCTCCATAAACATCGTTACCTTCTCAAAGCATGCTTTTGTATCCCTGTGCTTGACATATTGTACTGAACCCTCATGGTTCAATCAGTAGCTGCTCCTGAAAATCCGTTTAGCACACAGAAATCAGGATACTGTTTTTGAAGCAGAATCCACCAGATCATAGACTGTCTGTCCTTCTGCCTAGAGGACATTGTCCCTGGATCACAACCTATGGTCACACTATGGCAATTACCAGCTTCACAGTCTCCTTCTGTTAACATACTTAAAAAAAATTTTTTTCTCATACTTTGGCCATATTCAAAGATCTCAAATGTATAGAAATCTTTCCAGGGCCTGGGCTTTTGCCTTGATGAAACATGCTTTATTTTTGTGTGTGACGATATATTTACTGATAATATGTTAATAATATTTATCTAACCAACTGGGCAAATAGAGACATGGAGAAGGAAGCATGCCTTCCTGAAATATCTGTTTCTGAGGGAGAGATCGGGTGAGGGGAAAGCAAGAGTTTGAATCTGGAAAATTCTACTTAAGTGCCAGGTTGGACAAGGCCTATCAGGTGGCAGAGAGGGTGCTCTGGAACAGGTTATAAATTGGTGTGCCAGAATTCCACGCCGGGATTAGAAGATGAAAACAGATACCTCAGCTGGAGTCTCAGGAAGCAAGTGGCAGAATCCTGACTTTCAGAAGGCAAAAGGACCAGCAGGCTGGGAATCCTCAGGTGCAAATGAGACTCTGTGCACTCTGTTTTGCTGCACGGGAATGTGGCCCAGGCCACAGACCAGCTTCATCTTCTCCCTTGTCTCCAGGGGAGATGCTGCTTCCTGCTCAGATGCTATCAATGCTTGGGGAAGGACACAGGGCACGGTATTATTCTCCTCTTCGCAGGCATTGAGCCTCCAGGAGCAGGGCCTTTGATTCAAAGGCCCAGGCCTGGGCACAAACGAAACCACTGTTCCATTTTTTATGCAGGGCTTGAAGGCAGATGGCCTGGGCATAGAGAGCTGCATCTTGCTCTGGGTCTCTTGAGTCTCAAACCAGAGTGGCCCATCGAACTTCTTGTTTCCCTTCTTGCACTGGCTAAGCGCCCTCAGCACCGCCTCCCTGGAGGAGGGGTCTAGATGCTCCCCAGCAGCCGCTGGATTCCCAGGAAAACGAGCTCCCTGCCTGGGAACAACCAGGTGACTGCCCCTGCGCTCTGGTGGAGCGATCTTGATGGTCACCGGGCTGCAGGTGCGCACAGGGTTCCTGGCACTCCAAAGCCACCGCTTCATGTAGGTCTCCCAGGCGCTGGAGAGATCCCGGCCAATGGCAACCCCAGGAGACAGCCTGACAGGAGAGCGCCTCCTTGTGGAAGAGACAGCTCTGAGCGGTGTGCCCAGTGGCCAGTGGAGCAGCGCCTTGGGGACCGGCCCGGTGGAGACCCTGCCATCATCCTGAGTAGGTTCTTCCACCCAGGCAGGCCGGGGCCTTGGGCGTCCAGGGGCAGGGGGTGTGGGCGCTGGCTGGGGCGAGCCCAGGGAGTTGCCCATGGGAACCGGACTGCGAGGTCGGTCTTGCCAGTTAATAGGGATTCAGCTTCCAGAAGTTCCTGATGCCTGCAGGTGCGGGGGGCCACAGGCGAAGCTCCCCCCCGCCCCAACCCTGGGATCTAGTGGCCGTTGGCATCTGCACTCTGGAACCTTCCATGCCCTGTCACGTGCCAGTCCAGTACAAAAGGTCCTGCTGGAGTGGACCATGGTGACTATGTGGTACCAGTCACCTGCCCATCCAGAGGAGACTCAGAGCTTCTCTGGGCTACTGTCAATGCATGTCCCTGTCCTTTTGTGTGTGTCCATATATTCGCTGGGAAAGTCACTCTTTCGTTCCTGTACCCCACCCATGCACAATGTATACTTCAATGAGTTCACACGTGTACCCCATCATCAGAGTTAATAATGGGATGTTTCCATGGCTCAGAAAGAAATCTTTTTTAAAATATGTTTTGTATTGTAAAAATACTGTACAGAGGGGTTACAGTTACATGAGCAAGGTAATGAGTACATTTCCTATCAAGCATTGTTACCTCCTCCTTTGTTTTTCCCCTCCCCTGCTTCCCCTCCCCCCTCCCCGCCTGAATTTAAAGTTTGTTTTTCAACATAGTGTCTTGTACATCTCATTGTTACAATGAGTCAACCTGTATCCTTATTTAAGCATTTTGTTTTTTCCCTTCCCCTCCCCAAGCTAGAGAAATGTATATACAAGAGGCAGGGCACTGACATCAAGTAGAGTGAAAACAGGGGTTATACCGTGGGGGAGGAACACACAAAGAAACATTATATTACTACAAAATATTACTACACAATGTAGTAACAATTCTACCTTTCTCCAGGTAACATCCCAACCAGGAATGTGGCTTTGTTTTCATCCATGACATTTAGGGAGAACATAAAAACTTCTGTAGTTCATAAAATTTGAATCATATAGACTATTGACAGAAGGACATTTTCTTTCATAATCATAAAATATGAATGTAATTCACTTGGATGCTCTTAAGGAAAAACAACACTTTCGTTTCGTGAGTGTAATAACTTATTTTTGCAGGATGGTTGTTAGTATCACTTTTTGCAATTTATCTCAATGGAATTTTTAGCACTGACAATTCTGATTTTGTTAACTACCGGAATGTTAAGCTGCAATACATACCTATGTATAACGTGAAACTGTGCAACTAAAGATAATTTTTTAAATGGAGAGAAAATAAAATTAAATAAAATCAATGTTTGGGTGCATATCCTTTCCTAAACAAATCTCTTTTCAGCCAAGAAGGGAAACATAGCACTAACAGATATGACTTCCCTAGACAATCACTGATTGGCATAAATCACATGGATGATGCTCATGTCTTCCCCTGCTTCAGGTACTTTCTAATGAGTCAGGTTAGCAGCTTTAAGAACTCTAATAATCCCTGAGCATCAACAAAAGAGCAAGCTTCAACTTCAAAATTGAGAGCTGTATATCTCTACATGTCTTTGAGAATGTCACCATTCTCTGTTCTTCTCTTTGTATTCATTTTGAAAACACTGTTTCCCCCTGCCCACTTTTATTTTATTAAAGAACATCAGCACATACATTGAACAGGTCATCAACCACATTATTTATTACTTAAGGCAGAATTATAGAAAGGTTCATTGTAAAAGTTAACATTTCATAACTTCAGCATAATACATGGTTTTGTTTTTGTTGAATTGAAAACTATGGATCTTATTTCTATCATAGGTGGCTGATGAGAAAATTTATCATTGAAATTTAACCCACAGGCAACAAAAATACACCATGAAGATTTGCTTTCAAGAAGAATTGCATAAAAATTGAAAGCAAAGTTAGGAAAAAAAATACAGCATGCAAGGGATAAGAAAGTGAAGATGAAAGGGTAGAGATTTTATGAAGTCAATACACATATGTTTTTGTATATGTAAAAAGTTAAATTATAAACACATACCCCTTCTCTCGTACTCTCCATTTTACTGTCAATCTATCATATGAATTTCACATTGTTTGAGCCTGTCCACCAAATGTACACATGCTGAAAAGTTAGTTTGAAGGGAGACCAAGGTGATTAGGTCATTGGGTCATTGGGTGCTTAGGTCAGTGGGTGAGCACTTCTGAAAGAAGACAGATAGTTCTCAGTAGGAGGCTGGCCATCCCTCTGTGATCTAGGATTCCTGAGTAGGAAAGTGAGTTTCTTGGAGCTTCTCCCACCATCCACATGAGGGCTTCACCAGCACTGACCCGCTATGTACCTAGGACTGCAGACCTATGAAATAATTAACTACCCCTTTTATGTCTGTAAATGAGCCTGCCTCCTCTATTTCATAGTAGTTAAAAAAATGCACTAATACATTACAGAGAACAGAAAGAGTCATTTTAGCAAAATACTGAATAATCAATGTCTGTGATGAAGTTTGGTGTGATATAAACTGTCTTTGAGAAATTTGTCTCATGAGCATAAGCCCACGAATGCCCTGAGCTCGCCTAATGATAACAATGGCAAAAGAAGACCCAAACCAGAGTAGACTAAAGGTTCTTCCAGGGTCAAAAGAAAACAAGTGAATGGGATAGACACAAAAAGGAATTTGCACTAACCTGGGCCAATCTATCAGGGAAGGGGGTGGGGAGGGATGCTGTCCCCCAAGTGCTGCTAAATAGTGAGCGTTTTCACTCACTGAGCAATTCATTTTTATTGATCTAGGATTCCTTGATGAATAGTCTCCTGAATGATATTTTGAAAACAAAATTATATTCCAAGTTACGACTTTCTTCTTGCTTTCCTTTTCTCTTTCTTTCTTCCCAAGTTACTACTTTCTTCTTGCTTTCCTTTTCTCTTCCTTCCTTCCTTCCTTCCTTCCTTCCTTCCTTCCTTCCTTCCTTCCTTCCTTCCTTCCTTCCTTCCTTCCTTTCTCTCTCTCTCTCTTTCTTTTTGTCACTTGTGGGGCCTGAACTCTGGGTGCTATCCCTCAGCTCAAGGCAAGCACTCTACCACTTGAGCCACAGTGCCACTTCCGGTTTTCTGGTGGTTAATTGGAGATAAGAGTTTCTCAAACTGTCCTGCTGGGGCTGGCTTTGAACTATAATCCTCAGATCTCAGCCTCCTAAGCAGTTAGGTTTACAGGCGTGAGCCACCGGCACCTGGCTTGACTTCCTTCTTAATAAGGTAGTTATTGGAAACAATAGCAATGACTTTTATAGCTATATAGATATATATAGCTATATATATACATATACATATATGTGTATATTATTATATATTATAGCTAGCTATATATATTTATATATATTACAGTTATATAGGTGGTATTGTCTTAGAATGGACAGTTACTGACTTAGATTATAGCATTTCTTTCTTTTGGTTTTGTTTCTTCAGACAGGGTCTATTCGTTGAAACTCACACTAACCTTGAACTTATGAACCTCTAGCCATATCTTCTAATTTCTAGGGTTATAGGTAAGCATCATTACATCAGATGATTAGTGTGGATTTCTTGCAATGCAAGTTTTCATCTCAATTTCACAGTTTCAAGAAAATTCAATAGGTCTTGTGTTGGGGTGTGCAAAAATACTTTTCAGAAACTAGTCTTCCTATGGACAGCCCTTAGTTCATCACCTCTAAATCCACTTCCACTGATAACAATTAGTTGGAAATATTTTTCACAGCTATCAAACCCATCTGATTCTTTTCCTCACACACTAAGAGGTAACACATTTCATTTGGTTTGCTGATATTATAAGTTATTGTGGACCAATGCAATTAGAGGAAACTTTTTTGTATCCCTTCCCCACAATCCACCCACTCAGAGACAAGTAGGAAAGGCAGAAATTTGATTTGGGGGTAGGCAGGCTTAATATGTTGTTCCTTTTTAACTGCTGTAGGCCAAAGGAGCATTTCAATATTTGGTAGTACTCAAACTGCATCCCATAATACAGAATCCCTCATTTCAGTACAGTGCAGACTGAGAAAGCCCACTGTACATGCCTCATTCTGTTTAATCAGATGACATCACTGCATTATGTTCATCAAAGATAAGAATTTAACATTCTTTCAGTGCCACCAAAAGAACTGCAGATTCCATTTACACGTGAGACCCAGGATTGGGCTTGAACTCGGGGCATCTTGTTCTTTCTTGGTTTTTCCCTTGAGTGGGAAAAAAAGGAAATGAAATGCAAATAGCAAGCATGCTACCACGTGAGCCAGAGTTGCACTTTTGGCTTTTTAGTAATTGATTGTAGAGGGGAGTCTCCCAGTCATTTTTACCTGAGCAGGTTTTGAACCACAATCCTTAGACCCCAGCATGCTAAACAGCTAGAATTACAGATGTGAGCCAGTGCCACCAAGCATTCCAGTAACATTTTATTGTGTTTTTCTCTCTTACAACATTTGTTTTAGGAATTAGTTCTCTTTGGCATCCTGGGTTTCTCAGGGTTTCATTGTTTTCTATGATCTTGGTATAGTTGAGAAATATATGCTGGTATTTTCTAGAAATTCTGTTTCTTACAAATTTATCTTTAGCAGTTCCATTTTTTATGTTAATGTGTAAGTCAAAGTGTATATTCAGACAGCTTAATGTGATAAACCATTTTATAATTCTTAATGAAAAACAACATAAGCATTTATCAAATATTTCTACAGAAAAAAATATTTCTGTTTACAATGTGACATTTATTCTGGCTTCCTTTGTTCCTGCATACAGTTACCTACTGCTCACTCTTTGCATTTCTTTGCTTTTTTCTTGAGTCCTGAGTCCACTGGGTTATACTTCTCATGTTTATACAGGTGATTTGGGTGGGAGGGGAAGGGTTGTTGTTACTGTTAAAGTCTTGGTGCTAAAATTTGAAAACAATTCTCATTGCTTCTCTTAGAATTTCTTAGTATTCTTAGGTAAACTTTGCTTTTTAAAAAAATCTTGAGACACAATCATACAATAAATACATTTGTATTCCAGAATCCAATATGTTTAGCATATTCCCACAAGTACAGTAAATTTAAATATATTCACCTCAGCAAAAGAGCTGCCGTATGTTGCACAATAAGATCCAATCCACTTGAAGGCAGCTGTGAGGAGATCACTGTCCAAGACGAGTGCTGGGCAAAAGTGAGAGACCCTGGATGTAAATTACATTAAAGCAAAATATCTGTGACCTCATGGCACAAGAGGTAGAGAGCTAGCCTAGACTGTGAGCTTATTCTTCAGTACTGGAAAGAAGAAAAGAAAAAGGAGGAGGAAGAGAAGGAGCACTAAGAGGAGAAATAGGAGGAGAAGGAGGAGTAAAAAAAGAGATAAGGAGGAGGAAGAGGAGTGGAAGAAATAGGAAAAGGAGGAAAAGGAAGAGAAGAAAGCAGGAAGAAACGGAGAAGGGGAATGAGGAAAGAAGAAGAAGGAAGAAGATGAAGAAGACAAAGATGAAGAAGAAGAAGAGGAGGTGGAGGAGGAGGAGGATGACGAGGAGGAGGAGGATGAGAAGGAGGAGGAGGAGGAGGAGAGAAAGAAAGAGTAAAAGAAAAAAGAAAAAAAAGGAAAGAAATAAGAGGAAAGTAGAAAGAAGAGAAGAGAAGGAATAAGAACACTGGACCTCACAACTGTTAGGTTCTACATTTTGCAACTGTCATCCTCAACAGCTACTACTAAACTTTCTATCTTGACAGACTTACTTAAGTTAAGTTATATAGGGTTTGCCTATTGGGACCAGCATATATCCAATATGATCTATGTTGAACCATATTTTATTTTTTTGTATGGATGTATTTCATTTTGGTTTATTTTCTTGCTTTCATTTGGAGGATATGTAAGTTCCTTGGCCCTAGGGTTATGATGAACAATGCTGCCCTGCTATGAACATTGTTAATCGAATATTTTTGCTCACTTTGGTTTTTTTCTAGAGGCAAAATTTCTGGATCATTTGCTGACTCTGTATTGAATCGAAGTGTTTTCTAAACTAGCTTCAGGATAACAGTCTTTCCAGTAGTATTTGAGTGTTCACTGTTTCAACATGACCACTAATAAAAATATTATCTGAATGTTTTATTCTGAATAATTTCTTTTATGGCAACTGGAGTTTAACTGTGGCCTTGATTTGCATTTTCCTATTGAATAATTGAGTGAGGGTTTTCATTTGAATGAAAATCTTCTGAAGGAAATATCTATTATGGTCCTTTAATTATTTTCATTTAATAGGCCATGTTTTTTGTATTATTGAGATGTAAGTGTTCATTTTATATTCGCCACACTATCATCTTCTTAGATATGTTTAAGTGTTTTTCTTTTTATTTTATGGATATATGATTTCATTTTGTGATTAGTACATTTTTGTGACCCAAAATCCATAGAATAAAATTTTGACAAAATTCCTCAATTTTAAGGAAATTCTGAAAATTATGAAAATTTTCATATATGGATACAGATATAGGTCTATAATTAGAGAACATAATTTTAATATAATTTTCAAGAATTCACAAGGATTGTGGTAATAATTTAGTCTTACTTCTGGGTTTGAGTACTTTTTATTTTTCATTTTTTTAGATCTTGTAATGGACCTGAGTTTAAAATTCAAGTAATAACTAATTCTTCTTATCTAGGTCACTGGCTTTTTGAACTCACAATTCCTCCCCAGTAACATATTCTCTGTTTAGATGAGAAAATTCAAACCTGTGTGTCTATTCCAATATTGTCCTTCATTTTAAGGAAGGATGAATTTTCAACTCATTCTGCATCTAATTAATAATCTTACTCTTTCCTAAACTTAGCATTAGAAATTTCATTATTTAGTTCCTCTAGCATTTCTGACATTCTATGTTGCCCTTAATGCCCATGGGCATGTATGCAAGTGTGTATTCTATATTATCCACAGTTTGGGGGACTTTCTACACCTGAAGTGCTTCATATCATTTTCTAGTATTTCCCTCAATATACTATTTCCATGAATTTCTGTTAACTCATTTTAAGTGAGTTTAGTTAATATCTGAGTTCACTTCAGGCTTATATAGTATCATAATCATGTAGAGATCTTGCTAAAATGATATCTAGGTCTATCTGAGTCTCAGCAATTTTCCTTTGTAATATCTCTCCAGGCAATACAAGCCAGGTTACTCCACTTTGAGAATCACTACTGTAGACTTCCATGTATATGTATCTTTTATGAAGAAATGGAATTTCTTGGATTTAAATTAGATCATATAGCAGAAGAAATGCAATCTAAGTTATAAAAGTATCATTTCCCCCAGCTCTCACTGTATTTGATGTCGGTATAAATTGTGAGGGGAAGGGAAAAAACAAATCGTTTAACTAGGGATACAGGTGGACCCATTGCAACAATGAGATGTACAAGTCGTTATGTAGAAAAACCAACTTTACAACTTTGGTGGGGGGTGGGGCGAGGATCGGGTGGGGGGAGGGAGGAGTATGGAAAGGGATGGGAAGGGGAAACAAAGAGGAGGCAACAATGCTTGATAAGAAATGTACTCGTTATCTTGCCCATGTAATTGTAACTCTTCTGCACTGTATTCTCACAATAAAAATAAATAAATAAATAAGAAAATATAATTTGGGTGAGCATCTTATATAGTTTATTGATAACTCAAATCATCTGGAAGTACCAAGTTGTGGATTTGGACTTGTAGGTCTGGTGTGATTTCCCACCAAATTCTGCATTTCTAACCATTTAATAAGCTGTTGAAGTTTCAGTCATGACTGTTTCATGGCTGTTGATTAGAAATGAAGAGCTTCATGCATCAGTGCAGAAAAATTAAATTAGTTTCTCTATGTCACTGAGATTCCTGGTGCTTCAGATGCGTTTCAAAGATTAGGATGTTCAGGTTCATACCTAACAAATATGCACCTAGCTGCACCACATATGACTTGGAAGAGTCCCTGTCTTGATCTTCTGGTTCACATGGTTGCTAGGAGATTATACAATACATTTTAAATGCATTTTAGGAATTCTCACAGTGAATGTGGACATCAACCTGGTAGAAAAGTCCTGGTCTGTCTAGTCTCTTTCATCTGCTGTGAACTCTGACACAGCATTAATGAGCCACTATTGATAAGCTGATGTGCCTGAGAAAGCAGCTATGTCCCCACATCTCTGCTCCCTATTTACTGGTGGAATATCCATGCAGATTCAGAGTTATGTTTATACATTTAAAGTCCTTTGATCAAGAAGGTGACTTTCATTTGCTTGCCAGCTACAAAATGTGATTAAATCTGGAAATCATAAGGCAATTCATGCATTGAATATGTGCCACTAGACTATAATGCCAGCAATGAATAGAGTAGGTGGTTGTGTTGACATTTAATAAATCCTTATAGAAAAAAAATGTTTTCTGCAATTTTAAAAGGTTCAATGTTTACCTTTTGTCCCACGTATAAGCTTTGATAGCCAAGCTTGGAAATTAGGGTCTTGTACTTTCTTTCAGCTTATTTGTTTATCATGGCAGAAATTTTACCAGTTGAGCCATGTCTCATGCCTCTATCTTGGTTCTTTGCTGGACTTGGATTTTTCTGTCCAGGCTGATTTCAAATGAATCCTCCATGGCACAGCCTTCTCCTAAATTGCTAGGATCACAGGCATGAGCTATCAGTACTCGATTATACTTAGTTTTGTAGGAAATTTCCATTTAGACTTCTGGTGTTTTAGAGAATAGTTCTAGGCCTTTGTATTTGTGGTTATGTCCTCTCCCTATTCCCGCTTTTTTCTGTGTGTGTGTGTGTGTGTGTGTGTGTGTGTGTGTGTGTGTGTGTGTGTGTGTTTCTCTCTCTCCTCAGCCTCTCTAATGTTATGGCTCACTGAATTGAGCTGTTAGGAGTTCAATCAATAGTTACCCAATAGTTTGTTATGTAAGGGATAAAAATACCATTGCTAATATACAGTTAATACAAAATACTAGAGTCAAGACTATAGTCCATAAACTGAAAATTAAAGTACCGTTTCCTGGTATACTATTTCCTCCCCCAAAATAAGATTGTTGAAGGCAAACATTATGTCCATTATGTGTTGCTATATAAAGGTTCTTCTCTGCCATGGACTCTCAGCAATTGTTCAATTAAAAATTTTCCCCAGGGTCTTGCAAATCAAATTTGTTGACTTGCTCACTGAAAGTGAATATAGATATGGAGGGTCTACCCACCCAGGTCTGGAAAGCAATGATCAGCAGGCATGGCTGAAGGATCTGTAGGTAGTTAAGTTCCTACAACTCTCCTAGATCCATAATTCAAAGTCGCACAGCTTGCATGCCATCCAGTAGATAGAAAACTGTAATTACTAAGACATAATGAGAGGATGATTTCCACAAAGCTCCTTGGTGCCTTCGATGGCACAGTAGGAAGTGTACTCTCATGGCTTTTAAGCAAGATGAGCACCACAGGTATTGGCATTGGAGTGCATGTTCTTTGACAGCCAGGTCTTCTTGTGTTAAAATCAATGCAGATAGTCATTCATGACTTCCATTTATATAGAAAGCTAACCTGAAATGGATAAGAAAATAACAGAAACCCCAAAACTATGAGTCAGCATAAAGAAGGCATTTTTGTTACAAGACCAGTCCATAACCTTGAGTCAGCATGACTTCAGCCTTGATCATGATCATCAGAGTTACACTGGCTGCAAAGGTGGTAAAATTTACTAGCTTAAATTGAGTCAGAAATCTAAAAGTCCGATAATCTGTGGCAGGTGGTGTTTTGTCATCTCCAGATAATGATTAGAAAAATGTAACTTGGGGAGTCTGGAGGAAGATGGTGGAAGAGAAGCTGGGGGCTAAACAAGCTCTCGAGTAGAAACCAATTTTAGTGTTCCAGTGGAAAATCTAGGGTTAGAGAGTCATACCAAGTGTGCCATCATAGTACAGAAAGTTTGGCCAGAGAGGAAAATTTCAGGCAGTTTGGTTAAGGAGAAAGTTTTGAACACTCACCAGTGCCTGTGACAGTGACAGTAGCAGCTGCTGCCACAGCCAACATATCAATAGAGAGAGCCCAGGACAGTCTCCAGAGTGGATTCTTTTCACCACCAGCAAGAACTGACAAGGAACAGAAATTGCCGTCTTGCTGACCACAGAGAGTTGCAGACCATTGATGGTCCAGAAACCAAAGAAAAGGCATGAGTACCCACAGATATCCTCACTCCTTCTCACAAGGTAACAGTGGGAAGGTAGCCCATCCCTCACCACCAGAGAAGAACTTCATCTCTGATACTGAAAAAGACCTGTCCAGAGCAGCTAACACTTAACTCAGGCCTTGGAAGAAGACAATAGGAGCCATTTAACAGGTCAAAGGAAACTGACCTGTAGGGGTCAACTCCACCTCTGGGGATAAGTTGCCCTTCCCAAGCAGAGGCAGCTCCACAAGTTTGGAAGACTGTCCACAGTGGGTAAACAGAGCCAGAGGCTGCCCATCCCCCCCCCCCCCCCCCCCCCCCCCCCCCCCCCCCCCCGCCACCCTGCCCCCTACCCCACTGCAACAAGGGCAGCACTTCAGCTGCTGGAAGGTAAAAGAAAAAACATTGGAAACTCAGTAAACATAAATCCTGAAAATGGCTCCAGGTTGGGCTCTAGGAATGTCTCAGGAGCTAGCCCCTCAGGGAACAACAACTGATTGACAGGCCTCAATCCTACCCACAACCTATCCCCATCACAGGAACTACAAGTTAGAGGAAACAGCCATCTCCTTCTATTGTGATACTCAAAGCAGATCACCCTCCCATTGAACTAGCCTGGGAAGAGGGCCATAAAGTCCCTGGTAAGGCAGAAATTCTGCCTGCCTGCTCAAAAAACTGACTTAAGAACCCAATCAAGCCACAGGAAAACCAAATACTACAAGCAAACCAGAGACTCCACCAAGAGATTGGTAATAGACACAGGGGAGATGCAAGATTCCACTCCCCACCCCAAAAAAATTCAAAAAACTTTTCTACCTAATTTTTAAAATTATTTTTAAGGTTATTTTAAAAATAAACCTATTTTTTTAATTGTTTTAAATTTTTCATCATTTTTAATTTAGGGTTTTAAAAATTCTTTTTATACTCTTTTCTTTTTGGTCCTTTTTTTCCTGCTTTACTTAATTGCTGTTCTATCAGTGCTCCGATATATACCTATCTTTGATTATTAGACCTTATCCTTCATTGTGCGCATACTTAGTTCAGATATTGATTATTCAATTCACAAATTATTGACCTTAACTCCTTTAATGGTAGTACCTTTATACTTATATAATTTTTTAAGTGCTTCATTTTTAAATTTAAAAATTTTCCGTTTTCCTTTTTCCTTTTTCTTTTTCTCTCTTCTTTCCCTCTATCCCTTTTCTACCTCTGAATGTAGGCCTTGGTTATATTCCCTCTTTCCCTTTCTTTCCCAACACTCTTCTAATCTTATTTTCTCCTCATAATTCTCCCTAAACCTATTAATTTCTGGTGTGCTGACTCCTTCTTTGATTTTCTTATTCCATTGATCCCTAGTTGTTTGTTGTTGAACTATATTTTATCTACTGAACTAGATTTTACATGTATTCATTTTGACTGAGCCAAACAATCTGTGAAAATACAAGTCTCTGGTTGTTGCTTGCCTTAAAATAATATTCTAGTGTGGAATTGGTTTTGCTTTCATACCCAAATGGGCAGAACAAGGCAGAGAAACACAAGAAAAATAGCAAGTCCCGGTATCTCAACTCCCACTCATGATAATTAGGCAAGACAGCAGTTAATGAATAATCCAGACAGAGTTCCCAAAATGCTCTACAAACACTGCTGGTGAACATGGTGAATGAAAAGATAGAAAGCCTGCAAAGGATGATGTGAGAACATGATAGGGAAATGCCTGAGCTTGATAGGGAAATGCATGAGCATGATAAGGCTAACCAAAGATTCATACAGGAATTTCACCAGCCTGGGGAGGCTAATCAAAGATTAGAGGAATTGCATGAGCAGGATGAGAATAAATGAAGTTTAGTAGAGGCCTTCGTGGAATCCACAGACAGCTAGAAGAATCCATGGAGGCCACCAAGGGAATGCCGAATAAAGCCCAACAGAAAGAAAAGGAGCCCAATGAAATGATAAACAATCAGCTATAGGATTTGAGAATGAACACTGAAAACAAAATTAAGGAGAGAAAGAAGTCCATACAAGATCTAAAACAATACCAAATATTTTGAAGCCATTAAATCTGACCAATTAGAAGAAAGGAAAATAAAAAAGTACAAAATCTTGACAGTAGGTTAGACCATGCAGAAGATAGAATCTCTGGGATTGAAAACAGTCTAGATATTATAGAGTAAGAACAGACAAGTATTCAAGACAAATCCAAGAAATATCATAGATCTATTCAACATTTAGAAGACAACATCAGAAGGCCTAATTTAAGACTAATGGGTGCAATGTAGGGCCTAAGACAGATGTTAATGGTTTAGGAAATTTTATATGATACTAGCAGAGAACTTTCCAAACATGCAAAAAGGCCCATTCAGATATGAGAAGCTTTTAGAACCCCAGATAGACCAGACCAGAACAGGACATCTCACAGTCACATTATAATCTGCAGAAGATCAACTGAGACCAAGGAAAGGATCCTTAAAGCTGTCAGGGAGAAAAGATCAATTACCTATAAAGAGAAACCAATCAGAATAATTCAGATTTCTCAGCAGAGACAATGAAAGCAAGAAGAGCCTGGAATCATGTAAACTACACCCTAAATACAAACAACTGTCAACCAAGAATACTGTACACAGCTAAATTCTCTTTCATAATGAAAGAGCAGATAAAAGTCTTCCACATCAAAGGAAAATTGAAACAATATATCTAAACCAAACCAGCTTTACAAAAGATACTTAATGATGTTCCTATACATAGAAAACCAGCAAGAACACAGGAAACAGCCCCAAACGAAGAATCTAAGAATCATAGGAAAAACCCAGTTGACACAGCCCCAAAGAAAGTGGATAACATGGGAGGAACAACCAAACACCTCTCAGTCCTATCTCTCAATATTAATGGACTTAACTCTCCAATTAAGTGACATAGACTGTCTAGTTTGGTCAAAAAGGAAGACCCTTCTGTCTATTGCCTTCAAGAGACACACCTTGCCCACAAAAACAAATATATTCTGAAAGAGAAAGGCTGGAATAAAATCTACAAGCAAACTGCCTTCATAAAGAGGCAGGAGTTACAATCCTATTATGAGAAAAAATAGACTTCAAATTAAACTTAGTGAGAAGAAGCTGGGCACCAGTGGCTTATGCCTGTATTCCTAGTTACTCAGGAGGCTGAGATCTGAGGATTGTGGTTCAATCCCAGCCAGGTCAGGAAAAGCCATGAAACTCTTATCTCCAATAAACCACCAGAAAACTGGAAGTGGTGTTGTGGCTCAAGTGGTAGAGAGCTAGCAGTGAGCTGAAAAACTGAGGGACAGAGCTCAGGCCCAAAGTTGAAGGCCCCTGACTGACTAATAAAAATAAATATAAATATTAGTGAGAAGAGATAAAGAAGGTCATTACATACTAATTAAGGGATTTATCCATCAGGACATTATTACAATTCTAAATATTCACCAAAAAGCAGGTCACCCAAATTTATCCAAGACTACTTTCCTTCAAATATCGCATAGATACAAGACAATAATTGTTGGGGAGTTAACACATCACTATCACCACTGGATAGATCAACATGGCAAAAACTCAACAGAGAAACCTCAGATATAAACAACTGCATACATCAAATAGACATAACAAACATCTACCAAAAATTTCACCCAGCACAATCGGAATACACACGGTTTTTTCCACAGCACATGGAGCTTCCTCCAAAATAGATCACATTTTAGGTCACAAAGCTAATTTGTCCAAATTCAGAAATTGAAATTATGCCCTGCATCCGCTCATAGCCACAAGGGAATAAAATTAGAATTCAACATCAAAAGCCACCAAGGAATATCCTGTAGCATGTGGAGGTGGAACAACACACTGTTGACCCACCATGTGTCATGGAAAAGATTAGAAAGGAAATTCAAATGTTCATGATATTCATCCAAAATGAACACACAAAGTAGCAGCTCCTCTTGAACACAGCAGTACTCCTACATCAACAAATTGGAGAGATATGAAACCAACAATTTAACAAGGCACCTGAAGCTCCTGGAAAAAGAGCAACAAGCTAAACTCCATCCAGTAGATGGAAACAAATAACTAAAATTAAATCAGAATTAAAGGAATTAGAGTCCCCAAAAAAAAATAGAAAGAATCAACAAAACAAAGAATTGGTTCTTTGAAAAAAATTAACAAAATTAACAGACCCTTAGCAAAACTTACCAGAAAAAGTAGAGAACACACACAAATAAACAAGCTCAGTGTTGATACTGGAAACATCACCACAGAAACAATCAAGATTCAGAACATTATAAGGGAATACATCTCAAATCTTTATGCTAATAAGTTTGAGAATGTGGCTTAAATGGATAAATTCCTAGAAATATTGGCATGCCCAAGCCAACTTAATAGACGCATATCAAGCATTTAAATAGAAATAACAATAATAGAACTCCCACCCAACAAAAGTCCAAGACTGGATGGATATGCAACTAAATTCTACAAGGCCTTCAAAGCAGAACTCACATCAATACTCTCCAACTCTTCAATGAAAATCAAAGTGAAAATTCACTACCAAACTCTTTCTATGAAGCCACCATAACTCTCATCCCAAAAGCAAGCAGGGACTCATCAAAGAAAGCACTATAGACCCATCTATTTGATGAATATCGAAGCAAAACTCAACAAAATTTTGGATAATCGACTTCACCAACATCAAAAAAATCATTCAGCATGATAAAAACAGGATTAATTTTAGGGATGCAAACCTGGTTCAATATATGCAAATCAATCAATATAATTCCCATCAATAAGAGCAAGGATAAGAACACCATGATTATCTCAATAGATGCAGAAAAAAATTTGACAAGATCCAACAGCCCTTTATGATGAAAGCTCTGGAAAAACTAGGAATCCACTGAATATTGTTCAATATAATAAAGCTTGTGTAGGACAAACTTACAGCCATCCTTAATAGTGAAAAGCTAAAACCATTTCCCCTAAATTCAGAAAAGAGACAAGGATGTCCACTCTCTCTACTTCTCTTCAATTTAGTATTAGAATGTCTAGCTACAGCAATAAGACAAGATGCAAACAAAATGGGGATCCAAATAGAGAAAGATGAAGTAAAATTCTCCCACTTTGCAGATGATCTGATCTTGTATTAAAGAACTCCATGGATTTCACTCCCAAGTTAATGGAGCTGATCTGAAACCGTGGCAAAGTAGCAGGGTATAAAATTAATCCTCAAAAATCAATGGCTTCTCTGTATGCCAAGAATGAGAAGAACACAGCTGAAAACAGGAAAGCAATTCCTTTTGTAATAGCCCCATAAAATATAAAATACCTAGCAGTTAGTTTAAGTAAAGAAGTGAAGGATCTCTATGATGAAAACTTTAAAAACCTGAAAAAGGAAATTAAAGCAGAACTAAGTGGAGAAACCTTCCATGCTCCAGGATTGGGAAGATTAACATCGTGAAAATGGCACTACTGCCAAAGGCTATCTACAAATTCAATGCAATACCCATCAAGTGCCCAACCTCATTCTTCAATGAAATAGAAGAAGCAATCCAAAAATTAATATGTAATAATAAAAGACCCTGAATAGCAAAAACAATCCTTAACAGAAAGAACAGTGCTAGAGGAATATCAATGCTAAACTTCAAAAATCTACTACAGAAGCATAGTAATCAAAACAGCTTGGTAATGGCACAAGAACAGACCTGAGGAACAATGCAATAGAAATGAAGTCCCAGAAATGAACCCACAGAACTATAGCCACCTATCTTTGTTAAGGAAGCTAAAAATTACAATGGAAGAAAGACAGCCTTTTCAGTAAATCATGCTGGAAAAATTGGTTAAACATCTGTTGAAAACTAAACCTAGATCCTTATCTATCACCCTGTACCAGTATCAACTCCAAACGGATCAAAGACCTTGGAGTCAGACACCTTGAAAACATTACAGGACAGAATAAGAGAAACCCTGGGCTCCTTGTCACAGGCCGAAATTTCTTAATAAAGACCCAGAAACACAACAAATCAAAGAAATGTTGGACAACTGGGATTGTATGAAACCACAGAGCTTCTGCATGGCAAAGGACATAGCTAGCAAGATCAATAGAAAGCCTACAGACTGGGAGATGATCTTCACTAGACATACCATGACAAGGGTCTCATATCTAAAATATACTCAGAATTAAAAAAAAATAAATCCCCCAACAACAAAACCTCAAAGAAACAATTGCCCAATTAATACATGGGCTAAAAACTTAAAGAGAGACTCTCTGAAGAGGAAATAAGAATGGCCGATTGATACATGAAGAAATGTTCAACTTCTATAGCTATAAATGAAATGCAAATCAAAACAACATTGAGATTCTACTTCACTCCAGTTAGAATGGCTATAATGAAGAAATCTATTAAAACAGATGCTGGAGGGGATGTGGCCTAAAGGAACTCTACTGCATTGTTGGTGGGAGTGTAAACTTGTTCAACTACTTTGGAAGGCAGTATGGATGTTCTTCAGAAGACTCCATGTAGCTCCCCTATGACCCAGCAATCCTACTTTTAAGCATTTACCCAAACAATCACAAGCAAGGCCATACTAAATCTACCAACATAATTATGTTTATCACAGCATTATTCACCATAACTAAGCTATGGAACCAACCCAGATGACTCTCAGTAGATGAATAGATCAAGACAATGTGATATATATATATATATATATATATATGTATATATATATATATATATATATATATGTAATGGATTCTATGCCTCCTTCGGAAAGAATGACACTGCCACATTTGTTAGGACATTGAATGACTTGGTAAAAATTATATTAAGTGAACTACACCAGGCCCAAAGAAACAAAGGTCCCACGGTTTCCCTTATCTGCAACAAGTAGTGTATGTCTAGGACAAGCAGGAAAGGTCAAAATCTATGCAAATATGAGCATATAAGATGATGTTAAGCAAAATAAACCCCAAGATAGGGACATAAGAGGTTTTATCTTTGTTGCTGTTGTTTTAATGTACTTACAATATACTGTGTGATATTTTGTTTCCTTTGTATGTTCTTCTCCCATGGTATATCCCCTGTTTTCACTATATTTGCTTCAGGTGCCCTGCATCTTGTATATACATTTTTCTAATTTGGGGAGATGAAGGGAAATACCAAAAGCTGAAATAAGGAGACAGGTTGACCCATTGTAACAATGGGATGTACCAGACACTATGTTGAAAAAGAACTTTACAACTTTGGTGGGGAGGGAGGATTTGGGAAGGTGGAAAGGGAAGGGATGTTAGGTGAAAAACAAAGAGGGGGTAACAACGCTCGATAGGAAATGTACTTATTACTTTACTGAAGTAACTGTAATCCCTCTCTATATTATCTTTACAATAAAAATATATGTTAAAAACAAATTAATAAATGGGCTAAAAAGAAAAAAAATGTTATGTGTAGCTATCTGCTAGAGTTTGAATGTGTACCATATTCTGGATGTAGCTAGTCAAGTTATTGAATGTGGATCTATCTACTACAGGCTATTCTGAAGACCAAAATCTCATATATGGTGTTTTGTGCTGAAAGCATTTCCAGCAGCAAACTCTGGACCATGTTATATGCCAGGAAGTAGACTGGTGAAGTTTTGTGGACAAAACCAACTCTTGTTTTTGAAAAGAGGGTTTCATCTGTAGCAAACTCCACGTGACCATCCATCAAGCATATAATTACTACAACTATCACCATACAGTGTTATCTACAGATCAATTACTTACAGCTTGAATGTTAAAAATGTGCTTTTATTTCTGTTTCAATAGAAATAAACATATTTATGCATATGTGTCCAAGAAAGAGACATTTTGGGAAGATTTTTCATGAGAGTTTCTGAATCTTGATCCAAACAAAAGTGATGAACTTGTATCAATAGCCTAATGTATATAATAGCTATAAATCCTTTATAGCTCTAAATTATTTTTGAATATAGTACATGAAATATTTTACACAATTTTAATAATGGAATTTAAACTGAACTCATATTGGTGCTCAATAATGAGGTTACTAAATGCATTTTAAGAAAAATCCAAGAATAGGAAAGGGGTGACATTAATCCATGTACATTGTACTCAAAAAATGCTGTTGAACTGAAACCTATTTGTACAAGTATGCTAAGATAATTTAAAATGATTTAAGTGCAAATAATAATAGTAATTAATTATATATAATTTTATATTCTAATCATATTCATTTATTAAAATTTAAAGTCAAACCAAGAAAGATATTTCCATCTTCCTTTTTCTTTCCTTCCACCCTCCCTCCTCCCTCTCTCCCTCTCTTCCTTCCTTCTTCCCTCCCTTCCTCCTTTTCTTTTTCTTTCTTTCTTTCTTTCTTTCTCTTTCGTCTTTCTTTCTTTCTTTCTTTCTTTCTTTCTCTCTCTCTCTCTTTCTCTCTCTCTTTCTCTCTCTCCTTTGTTTCTCCTTCCTTCCTTCCTTCCTTTCTTCCTTCCTTCCTTCCTTCCTTCCTACCTTCCTTCCTTCCTTCCTTCCTTCCTTCATTCTTTTCTTTTCCTTCCTTCCTTCCTTCCTTCCTTCCTTCCTTCCTTCCTTCCTTCCTTCCTTCCTTCCTTCCTTCCTTCCTTTCTTTCTTTCTTTCTTTCTTTCTTTCTTTCTTTCTTTCTTTCTCTCTTCAGACTTGGGGCTTGAACTTAAGGCCTGGGCGCTGTCCTTAAACTTTTTTGTGCTCCAGGCTAGCGCTCTACTATATAAGCCACAGTGCCATTTCTGGCTTTTTCTGAGTAATTTATTGAAGATAAGAGTCTGAACTCTCCTACCCTAACTGGCTTTGAACCACGATCCTGAGATACAGTCTCCTGAGTAGCTAGAATTACAAGTGTGAGTCACTGGTACCTGACTTCTAGGAGATTTTTTTTTTTTTTTTGCTTTAGAAATATTATGTAACTGTTCAGATCAATGATCTTTGCAATGGAGTTTCATGGACTTTTCTGCCCAGATTAGTTTCAACTTGAAAACGTGCAATTCTTAACTTCTAGAATAACTAAGAATATATGTGTGAATGAGCAATGCCCACCTCAGTTGAACAATATTATGAGTTTTCCACAATCACATGCAATTTGTAAGTTTCTTCTTAGAGTACTATTGATTTTTGTGTTACTAATTATCTCTATTATAAAGAGTGTATACCTGGTAAAGAATTTAATATGCTTCTGATCAATTTTATTTTGATTAATTTTTATGACCATTTTTATTACATCAACTTTAGAGACTCATTTCTTCCTGGTCAATGTATATTTATTATAAGTATTTTACTATCCTTTACATTCAATGCTCACTTGTTATTTTTATATCTCATATAAAATGAGAGCTGCTGGATTTTGCTCAAGATGAGACTTTCTTTTAAGAACTAGATTTAATTTCTTTATAGGGTGCTTTTTAACTATTGGAAATTATATATTGTTTTAGGAAATACATAGAATTCTCATATGCCCCTTTCCATGTGCAAGTTCCTCTTATTTTTGCTGTCTTATATTATGGTGGTTCAGTTGTAACAGAGGATGGAGAAACATTGGTAGATATTTTTTTTTTTTTTGCTGACTAAAGTCCACAGTCTACTATGAAGTTCATACACTTGGTTGTAAAAGAGATGAATTTTGTTCTAGTAAATGTCTGAGTCAAGCAGAAAAGGTTAGATAAGGTGATGTTAGGGAAATGAACTCTAAGATATGTACTCAAATGATTTTTTTTCTTTCTTGCGATTGTTTCTAAAGGCTTAAAGTTATTTAGACAGCATTTCAGTTTTACATATAAAAGTTCATTGCCTTTGTCTTAATCCTGGTCTCTGTATTCTAATTATTTATCTTTGTTGCTCCAATCCTTGGAGACCACAGGTATCTCAGCCTTATCCAAAATGTGTCCCTTTTTACAATCAAACAGTGCTTATCCTTTTCAGACTAGGTTTCTTCACTTAGCAACATGCACTTAGACTCTTCCATGTCTTTGTGTGTCTCTGTGTGTGTTTGTGTATGCGTGTGTAGACTCTTCCATGTTTGTGTATGTGTGTGTGTGTGCTATTCCTGGGGCTTGCATTAATGACCTGGGCATTACCCCTTACCTTTTTGCTCAAGGCTAAATTTCACTGTACTACTTGAACTACAGTTTCACTTTTGGTTTTTTAGTCATTAATTCAAGGTGAGAGTCTCAGGACTTTCCTACCTGGCTGGCTTTGAAACACCATCCTCAGATCTTAGCCTCTGGAATACCTAGGATTATCGACTTGAGCCCCATGCACATGGCTCTTCTCCATGTCTTTTCATGCCATAGCTCTTCCTTTCTCTTCAACATTGAATTTTATCTATTTTAACGCAGTATAAAAAGTGTATCTATCCATCTTTCTACCAGGGACATTTTTTTTCTGTTGGGGGCAGTTATTTATAAGCTGTCAACCACAGTCATTTACAAGATTTTTTCCTCTATTTTGATGAAATAGGTTTTCAGTTCACTTATGCAAATACCTAGAAGCATACTTGTTGGGTTATTAAGACTGTGTACAATGTAGCAGAAGAGTCTGGCAAACTTTCTTCCTGTGTGCCTGTGTTCCCATCAGCAATTAAAGTAGGAGGGTTCTAGATACATCAAAGCCTTGTAAGTATTTAGTGGCAATTTAGTTGTAAAATTTACCTCTTTTTTGTCTTTTGTGTCAGTACTGGGGTTTGAACTTAAGGCTTTGGCTTTTTTGCTCAAGTCTGGCATGCTATTACTTGAGCAATGGCTCTACTTTCAAATTTTGGTGGTTAATTGGGAATAAGAGTTCCATGTACCATCCAGCCCTTGATAGCTGTGAATCTCCATCCTCAGATCTCAGCATCCTGAGTAGCTATGATGATAGACAGGAGCCATCAGCATCCAGCTTTTACCCATTCATAATAGGTCTGTAAAAGCATTTCAGTGTTTAGACTCATAATTCACTAATGATAAATGATGATGCACAGCTTTGTTCATTGTTCTCTTTATGAACAGAACAACCTGGCCTTCTCTAAGGCTCAGCTTTAAGGCTGATCCTAGCCTAGAGCCACTCCATTCTCTACAAGTAAACAACATCTATTTGTTAGCACACCAGGAAGCATAAGCTAACAATAATACTTTATTTCTTCCAGTAATCAATGACACCAGCAAAAACACCCAATCATATCAGAAATATGAGGCATGAACTAGGGATTTATGCAACCCTTTCACCAAATTATGAAAAAATAAAAATAAAAAGGTCTGTTCCTCTAATACAATCACCCAGTCTATCATCAGACATCCAGATATATACATTGGGGAATGACAGGAAAGAAATTCTCTACTCAGCCCTGGGTTGAGCTCAACTTGATCCCCCTCCCCCAACTCCTATTTGATTTGACCCACTCAGATTGTCTTCCTTACACATTGAGTAAGCCCAGGATTTGTACTTGGATTCAAATTTGCCTGAAATCACCTATGTGCCTGGAACCAGCATTGCACCTGTGAGGGACTCTGTACTGTGAGACTCACCGTGGGGCCTCAGCAACTCAGAGTCTGGGCTCTGAGTATCTTATTGCACCACTTGCAGTGAATCTTTACATTCATCTTTATTCTTTTCCAAGATAGACTTTGTTCCTAGCTGCCCTGTAACCCTATAATATTGTGGAGTATACAGTGTGATCTGAGAAGTAATGTTAGTAACATATTAGACTATGAAAGGATCCTTCACGATTTTAGCAGAGACCACCCGCAGGCAAGCAGGAACAGGAGAAAAATTATCATAAGGTTTATGAGAGGGGTCATATTTCCCAGGGGAGAGAGCACATAACATCTGTCCCTATCCAGGGAGCAGGAGGGTGTTGGGCAGGAAGTGAGGTAGGTTCCTGCTCAGGTGGATCTGGGAGGAGAGAGGGAGGGGCCAGGTGTATGGCAGAACTCTAGGCCAGGCAGGAGCTCAGGTTATGGGTGGAGCTGAGGACCAAAGGTGGGGACAATGCTAACAGACTAGAGACTTGTGTTTGCTACGCTATGAAGCCTCAGTAATACTGGAAAAATGAATGCCAGGAGAATGGCTTTGCTTGTAAATTTATGCTTATTCAACAAGTTCTGACATTATGGAAAGGAAAATGCTCTTTCACCTAAATTTTCAATGGAGTTCATTCATGACAACGTATATTTCTTTGGTAGAGTATGTAGATCAATTGCTCATTTTAAATTGGGCTATTTGAATTTTAAAAGTCCATTTTTGTATTTTGGGAACATCGTTTATCAGATAAGCACTTGACCATATTTTCTCCAAGTCTATGACTTGCTCATTTAATTTTCTCAGCAGTATTCTACAGAGAAAAAGCTTTTAGTTTTAATAAGCCATACTTACCATTTGGTCAGTAGAAAAGCAGTTCTATAAAGCTTGCAAATGGGGAGATAAACTGATAAAATAAAACCTGCCAGACCATACAACAAAATGCAACAGAGGGCTACCAAAGAAAGAAGAAATAAGAAGAACAAAAGAGAAAATGAAAAAAAAAAAGCTCTGTAATGAAGAAAAGAAACACAACCAAGATGACAGACATGGGTTAAAATGTCTTCTCCCTTGTGGTATATCTATGCCACATATTCTCTTTCTCTGATGTATTTCTATTCAAATACCCTTTTATGTCATCTTTACTGATGTTCATATATGGCCAGAATTCTCCTTCATTCAGGTGCAGTGACTGAGGATTTAGCTGCCCTTGACTTTCTGGTAACATGTTTGAGCATTGGCTGGGAAGTTAGGAATTAAGTATGTCTTTTTCTAATTGGAACTCATCTATGGTCACAATTTAATTTCATGGATCATAACTCCATCAAAAAACAAAGCTATGTCTAGTTTCCTTAGAGATCTCAGTGGCTTTCATTCACAATCAGTGAATAAAGGCAGCTTCCATTCTTACCAACAACAAAAAGCAAAGAATTATAAATAGAATTATAAATATTGTGACAACCAGAAAGCAGGATAGTAGAAGAAAAACTAATTGGTTAAGTAAGGATACCTGAAGTTACTCATTGTAGAATTCAAAGCAGAAGAGACTCAAGTAAACTGGGATCTCCTATCTGCATAGGAAGGGCTGATCTGGATTCTGTAAAACTTCAATTGGAGAATATGCAGGAGTAACTCTATTTTGCTGTGATTTCCTCTGTTGAAACTATATGAATGAGCTCAGCACAAACAAATACTATTTGTTTACTTTGTGTTAACCAAAAAGTTAATACCATAATCAATGTTAACCTAGATTGTTACCGTCTAGAAATTTTATGTTGTATCCTAATTTTAGTTTCATAATCCAGTTTCAGTTAACATTAGGGAAGAGGTAAGTCATTTGCTGCTTATGCGTATCAAGTTGCTCCTGTGCCATTTGTTGAAATTCCTATCTGTTCTAATTGCTTGGTTTGTCAGTGGTGAATTTATTCTATTTGTATTGGGCTATATCAAGGATATGTATTTTGTTTTATTGATCTATTTATAAATACCAATATCTTGTTTTAGTGGTATATTTTACATTTATATATGTATATAGATAAATTATACTTTCTATTTTATCTTTTATTTTATTCAATAAAATTTCCATTGTTTCTCATCTTTTTTTTTTTTGCCAGTCTAAACTCTGGTCCTGGGCACTGTCCTTCAGCTTTTCAGCATAAGGCTAGCACTCTACCACTTGAGACACAGTGTCCCTTCCAGCTGTTTTGCTTATGTGGTGCTGAGAAATCAAACCCAGAGCCTCATGTACGTAAGGCAAGCACTCTACCACTGAGCCACCTTCCTAGCCCCCCATCTTATTTTAATTGTTGTATTGCTGTTTTCATTTATAATGAGTCATAAATTTTAACCTTGTGAAGAAAAACATAAACAATTTTTAAAATTTCTTTCTCATAAAATATGAAAACTAGTATTAAATTTACCACATATGTTGCATGTTTTTAACATTTTCTTTTATAAATACAAAGACCAAAGTTATCATTATTATTAGTAATGTAGTGTGTGTTTTGTTAATATTCCCTACTAATTTTATAACTTAATAGTTCAGTGTATATTAAAACTCATCCCTATATCTTGCTTAATTTCCTTTTTAACAATATCTTTTCATTGTTATTTTATTAAAGATATCTGAGTGACAAATTCACTTAGTGTTTATTTTATGTAAATGTTTTTATTTCTAACCTATATTCTTTTTTTTTTTTTTTTTTTCCTGGTCATGGGCCTGAACTCTGGGCCTGGGCACTGTCCCTCAGCTCTTCAGCTCAAGGCTAGTGCTTTACCACTTGAGCCACAGTGCCACTTCAGGCCTTTTCTGTTTATGTGGTGCTATGGACTTGAACCCAGGGCCTCATGCATGCAAGACAAGCACTCTACCACTGAACCACCTTCCCAGCCCCTAACCTATACACTTGAGTGATGATTTACTTTATCTCTGTAGTACAAGACGTTCAGTTTTGTGTTATTTCTAGAATTGTTCTTTTGCTTAAAATTATATTTTGTATTCAGGATGTTTTGTGTTCTCATATGAATTTTTGTCTATGTTTTTCTCTATGAAGAATATTTTTGGAACTTGGCTGGCCATTTCATTGAATATGACAGTTACATTTGGTATTGTGGCCATTTTCACAATATTAACTCCATCCATCCGTGAACGTAGGCAATTTTTACCAAAAAGAAACACACACACACACACACACACACACACACACACACACACACACACACACACACAGAAACAGGGGAAAAAATCATTTAAATAGGGATACAGGTGAACCCATTGCAACAATGAGATGTACAAGTCGTTATGTCGAAAACGAACTTTTCAACTTCAGTGCGGGGTGGGAGGGGGAGGGAAGGTTGGGGGGCAGGAGGAGAATGGGAAAGGATGGGAAGGGGAAACAAAGGAGGAGGCTACAATGCTTGATAAGAAATGTACTCATTATCTAACCCATGTAATTTTAACCCCTCTGTAGAGTATTTTCACAATATAAAAGAAACAAAAGAAAAGAATGGAAGACATAAAAAAGCTCATATAGTTATAGCCATCCCATCATTTGGACAGAGACACATTCTATACAAAGACAACCTCTTCCTCTTCAACAAATGGCACTGGCATAGCTGGTTATCTCCAGGGAGGAGATAAAAAAAAAAGCTAGATCAATATTACTCACCTTGCACAAAAATTGATCCAAAATCTCAACATAAAATCTAAGCATTTAAGTCTACTTTATGATACCATAGGGAAATTCTGCAAGGTATAGGTATGGATAATTATTTTCTGAATAGGATTCTAATCTCTCAAGAAATAAGAGCAAAAATGGATGAACGAAACAATTATGAGAACTCAGAGATAATATACAGAATAGGAGAAAAAAATCTCTACCATCTATTCAGTAGGAAAAGGATTATTATGCAGAATATATAAGGACTCCAAAACTTAAACTAAAAAAGAATTATTGAATTTATAATTGGACAAATGAATTGAAAGGGTTTTCAGAAGAAAAGTAAAATGCTAATGTATCTATGAAGAAATAATCAATGTTCTTAACCATAGAAGAAATACAAGTCTAAACCAAAGTAATATTCTATACCACACATAATGGCAGTCTTCAATAAATCAACAACACAATGCCATTGTGGCTGAGCAGAAAAGAAACCCTCATACACTGTTCATGATATTTCAACCTCTGGCAATCACTCATGATTAATATGGAGGCTTCTCAAAAACCAACTAACCAACAAACCAAAACTAACAGTAGATCTACCTTATGACTTCCCATACCAACTTTGATCATTTCTCTGAAGGATTATAAAACAATATAAAGGAAATATGCCTACATACACATGTGGATTGTGGCTATGTTGTAAATACTCAACCTGCACAAATTGAGTTGCCCAATAACTGGAGAATGGATGAAAAATATACTGTATGTATACACACTATATTTCTCTATATATGTCTCTCTAAATAATATATTAATACATATAATACATTATATACTATATTCTATTCTATGTACATACATAGCATATATATGTGTGTATAACATATATACACATATACAGCATATATATAGAATAACTTCTATATATATTCTATGTATCTATAGAATATCTTCTATAGATATATAGCATATATACTCACATACATAGAGAATAGACTATTACACATCCAGAAAGAAAATATAATTATGTCATTTATAGGAAAAAAATGCATAGAACTTGAGATCATATACTTACATGCATTCACACACATACAAACATGCATATATATTTTACATATGTATGTGTGTGCAAATGTATATAATTGTATGTAATTATCACAGCTCTAAGACTGCTTGGGAGATGAGGATGAGAAGGTGCTGGAAAGAAAATTTTGGGTGGTAGGAAGTGGCGCTGTGGCTCAAGCGGTAGAGTGCTCACCTTGAGCTGAAGAGTGCAGGGACAGCGCCCAGGCCCAGAGTTCAAGCCCCACGACTCCCCCCCCCAAAAAAAAAAAAGAAAAGAAAATTTAGGGTGGTGAATGATATTGAAATATATTGCATCTATATATAAAACGTAAGAAATATCAATGAAATGTATTGAACAAAGTCAGGGTAGGTAGGTTAGGAATAGAGTTAGAATAAATGAAAATATGCTGATTAAAATAAAGTATTGATGTAGTATTGGTACAACCCAATCATACCATGAATACATAATGAAAATAGAATGACAGGAAAATTAAACAATGTTATGAGGGTTTTGCTGGTAACAGTGGGAAGAGAGAAGACAAATGGAAAGGGTGAGAGAGGGCGAATATGGTTGAAGTCCTTTATATGTATATGCGAAACCAGAGAATAAAGCCGAAAAATAAAACCTGGCAAAATCATTTTAGGAGCAGTAGAGTGTATATAGAGTGATGGAGGGGATGAAGTTGATTGGGGCACATGGTACACATGAATGGCAAAGTCACAATGAATCTTTCTATCCACAGCTAATGTATACTAAGGCATTCTTTTCTAAACGATATGAACCAGTTTAATGATACTCAGGCCCTTGGCTTAGAATAATCAAATACATTACACTTCCTTCCTAGATGAAGAGGGAACAGAAAATAAGATGACAGCAGCAAATATGAAGGAAAAACTAAATTCTGCCTCCAATCCAAGTTGAAGATAGTCATGAGACCAGTTGGATTCGCTTTCCCAGGAAGAGAGAATTCTGTGATAAAGTCAGATTTAAGACTTAACTTGCAGCATTATTTCATGGCACTCAAGCCATATTCTGATTTTCAGAGTTTAATGATTAAAATTTATATTTGAATATCTTGCCTGCCACTTTGATGCTCATTGCATGTATAAACATTATGATGTGATATTTAACCTCTTTTGTGATAGCCAGCTGTGTATTAGCCAGCTCATTCAGAAAATCTAGTTTGGGCCAAAGAAAGAAAAACACACACTTAAGAAGTTGCAACTGTCATTTGCTGCAACTTTCCCTTTAAAAAAATGACCTTTGTCAGGCTGGGAAGGTGGCTCAATGTTAGAGTGCTTGCCTTGCATACATGAGATGCTGGGTTCAATTCCTCAGCACCACATAAGCAGAAAAAGCCACAAGTGGTGCTGTGGCTCAAGTGGAAGAGCACTAGCCTTGAGCTGAAGAGCTGAGGGACAGTGCTCAGGCCCAGAGTTCAGGCCCCCTACTGACCAAAAAAAAAAAAAAAAAAAGACCTTTGTCAAGCTTCAGGACATCATTTTTATTATACCTCTTGAAAATGGCAGGAGGGGGAGAGATGGAAATATTACAATGGTCTTACACGTTAGAAATGGAATATTGAGCTTGCTCTTGGAGAAAGGCTAGGGCCTGCACACTGAAATTCAAGCCAAGCCATGCTTTGTATTGATTTCTAACAAGCTTTGAAAGCTGTTTAACACAGGTCCATGTAAATGGCAATAGATTTAGTGATCTGCTTATTAGACTTCCAATAAAGACTCATCTACTGAGTGAAATTCCTGGACCATTACGTTCAGCACCAGTAGAGATAAAATAAAAACCACTTGTCCATTTGTCTATTCTTAGGGACATACTGTGTCCTTCCACATTGGTATTTGAAAGTGGAATTGCTGAAGTTAATGCATGATTCAGCAGCAGGGATTGTACCATTGAGGTTTCAGGGCACACAGTTTATTACAATTATTTCATGAAATATTGATACTATGATGTTAATTTAAATTTATTTATGTACGTACGCCCCAATAGGGGACAAGAAATGCAGTCATTACTAAATCATTAAACATTCCTCCACATAGACACTGCCAGGAAGATTTAAGTAAGCATCTTTCAAATCTTCCTAAACATCTTCTTTAATCAACTGTAGTGAGGAGTCAATCAATGACAGATTAATGAAATTCTGAAAAAAATAATAAATCATGAAACATACTTTGGGGCCAAGGACATGGAGGACAAAATATCTTTAGTAACTAAGATAGAAAATGAGAGCTAGTCATCCCAGAACTGTAGAGACTGAGACAGGAAGATTTCACATTCAAGGCTCGACAACTTATGTAGCAAGAGACTATCTCAAGACAAACTCTCAAACGAATAAAGTTCATGATAAATGAGTTAAATTATAAAAGTTAACTCCAGTAGGTTAATTGAAAAAGGCACAAAGAAAGATATCAAAAGCCGCTAGTTGTCACAAATCTTATGATCAACTACCAAGAAAAAGCATACACTTTTCAATACCAAGATCGTACTGAAGAAGATAGGAATCATATGAAAGCATTCAGCCCTATACAGAGTGGGCCTGACATGTGGGTTTTCCATTGTTGAACCTTGAAGCACACAGTCCTGACAGAGTGTGTTTGCTCTGGGAAATGAACCTTGTACTCAAGATAGTGGAAATCCTTCTCAAAATAAGTACCTTTCTTGAAATAAATAGAACACACATAAAGTGCTCCACGTGGTCCACCTTCATTCTATCAGGATGGAAATAGAAATTTGGAAATAAATTCTAACTCACTGGTCCATGTACCCTAGGCACTTGTGAAAGCTATCTGTAAAAATAGATCCTGTGAAGAAGAGCATAAGAAACCAAAGCATTTTAGATCAAATACTAACTTTTAATTTCATTTCATTATTATGATACCTCTTTTCCCTTGATTGTTCCAAGTTATATGTTGATCAAGACATATACCTTTTATTAGAAAATGCATGTCCTTTTCTGTGGTGAATAGGATCCAAAGAGATTACTGTGACAGTTTGCATTCTTAAAATTTGTGATGAAGAAAAACAAACTCTTCAGCAGAACCAATATGGCTACTTCCTTTATGTAGAAAGTCTTAATTCCTAACATATCAATACTATTTCAGGTAGCAGCAATACTTTATTAATTGTGACCTCATGTGCTTCAGTAAAACATCCAGAAAGGAAAATGAACCACATAAAGCAGACCATTCATCACAAAGATATCTATCAGATGCCTACTCTAGAATGTCAGCTCAGTTGTCAATTCTTACCTCATTTACTCTTGTAGGCAGAACCTTACATTTTATACTTTGTTTCACAATTCATATAGCAGTAGTTGATCATTTTAATTATCATGTGCCATTTTGTTATATGGAGATGCCACCATTTATAGCCAAATATTATTACCCATTATTACATATGATATTATTTTTAGATTTAACATAATATAGCACAATCAGCTATGAATATATTTGCATGTGTCTCTGAAGTTGATTTTTATTGGTTTCAGATTAGTATGTAAATCTATTGTGTAATTATCAACTCTGATGGTAAATGATTTTACAAAATTGTGTGTGTATGCGTGTGTGTATCACCAGTAATATAGGGAATTCCCAGTGACTTCCCACCTAAGATTATGTTTAACACTATCAAATCTTTGTCCTTTTGACATTTTAGTGTGCTTAAAGTGACATTAAATTCTGTTTAGTAATTTAAAGATATGTGGTAAGCTTGAGGAGAGTAGTTATTTGATCATAACTTTTCCTTTTCATTCTCTAGAACATGCATTTTACTGAACAGATTATACCTAATTTTTTATGTCATCTTATTTTTTTAAGTTATTGGTTTGAAAAAGTTATTCACAGTTTAAAACTAAATTCTGGGGGCTGGGAAGGTGGCTCAGTGGTAGAGTGCTTGCCTTGCATGCATGAGGCCCTGCGTTCGATTCCTAAGCACCACATAAGCAGAAAAAAAAAAAGCCGGAAGTGGTGCTGTGGCTCTACTGGTAGAGCCTTAGCCTTGAGCTGAAGAGCTGAGAGATAGCGCCCAAGCCCTGATTTCAGGCCCCATGACCAGACTAAATTCTGAGCCAGGTATTGGTGGCCCAGGCCTGTAAACTTAGCTACTAAGGAGGCTGATCAACATTTAAAGCCAGTTTAGCCAGAGGGGTCTAAACACTGTATCTCTAATTAAGCAGCAAAATACCCTACTGAAGATGTGACTCAAGTGGCAGATTATCAGCTGTACGCAAGAAAACCAAGAGAAAGCACAAGATCTTGGTACTTAATTTCTGAGCAGATAAAAAGAAATAATTATTTTTGTGTATCTTGTATTCAAATGATTGAAAAAAGTTATTAATAGCGAGGACTTCAAACTTCACATTGACTGTTTTATCTACATTTGCTTTCACTGTATGAGATTTAACTAGACTTGGAAAGAATAATCTTAAGGGATACTGTGCATTCTTCATTGAATCATATTATAGCATATTGTATTAGTTCATTTATCTAAAATTTATATGCATTTCCTTTCATCCATTTATAAAAATAATTTCTGCAAAATAGGACAGCATTGTTTTATTTCTGTCTCTGTTCTTGCCTTTTTTTCCTATGACTTTAAAATCAGAGTAGGCAATATTCTGTGTCCTTGTTTTAGCACTGCAATAAGATACTCACAAGACACTATGTTGGAAATGAAATTTAGAACTTCTGAGGGGGGAGGAGTGGGGAAGATGGGGTAGGGAAAGGATAGTAAGAGGAAAAAAAGGAGGGGGAAACAATGTTCCACAAGAAATGTATTCATTACCTTACTCATGTAACTGTAAACCCCCCTATATAGCATCTTTTCTATAAAATAAAATTTTTAAAAATATAGAAAATATATTAATTAAAAGCACATTTTCATTCTATTATCTTTCACATTTAAAATTTTTGATATCCACTTTGTATCTTTTTTATATTTCATACTGCTTAATATGCTGATATAGTTATTATTTAATGTTCTGTTTTACAGATCTTAATAATAAATGCATGATTAATAAACCACATTACAATCTTTAAAAAGTAGGTAATATTTTGGAGGCCCCAACAGAATGATATAGAACATATCCACATTCTATTCTTTCTGTTCTTTTGATTTTGACTTTGTACACTAAAGATGTTTCCTTTCAATCCTAGTTTGGTTCATGTATTTTGTTTCCTTTGGCTTTGTTACACTTCTAAGACAATACCAAAGTAATTTTGAGATCATAAATAAAATGAACTTGGTCATGATGATTCCATTTTTGGTATATTGATATGTTTTATTGTTATGTTTTAATTCAAGTTTGTAAAACCTGGAAATAAGAATGTTCTACCTTGTGTTTTGTGACAAATTTTGCTGTCTTCAGAAAGGAATCAAGAATCAAATGTGCATTATAATTTTAGATGGGGGTTCTTAAATTATGATTTACATTTCAAGTGTATATTTTTCATTTATGGTTTTGTTAATGATAATTTTTTTAAATGATAAATTTATCCAATAATCTATATGTAGGAATACTGTTATTTTATATTTCATATTATTTATCTCTATGTGTGCTTCTCTCTCTATTTCTCCCTCTCTTCCTCTTTTTTAGTCTCAAATGTTATTAATTTTATTATTTTCAATAAACCATATATTTATTTTCAATTTTAATATGACTTATTTTATCATACTTATTAGCTTTCTAATTAGGGTTGGGAGAGTTAGGTGAAATAAACTTGTATTCACAATTTAAATATAAACTTATATTTCCCTGCAATAATAGTCACCTGCCTATACTAAAATGTTACTCTTTGCCTGAAAACTCAAGTAGATATCAGTGTCATGTATTTTATTCAACAATCCTAATTAATACTCATTTTTTAAAATCAATGTTCTTTTGTAGTTTTCTAATTCTTGAAGGAAGATATTGAGCTTCTTTATTTTCAGGCTATGCTTTGTTACATTTTTATTGGAAGACTGTAAGTTGATGCAGCATGATTTAGCTGGGTTCCCAATATTTAGTATGTTTTAATTTCATGATCATTGAGTATAAAATATTTTATAACTTATTTCTAAACTTAGTTCAAAAGCCAAGAAAGCATTTTTTTAATGCACAATGAGAAATTCCTCCAACATTCATCACCAGTAAATTGCATGGTGATCTGCTCTTTATGCTGTGCAGTATTAAAGGACAATGCCTGAAGAGTGAAATACCTATCAACTTAACCACTTGGCCAATGGCAAAAGCATTCAAAGTACTTGGAACATTATACTCTTGTGGCTAGACAAGTGCAAAACAAATAGGGAGATGAAAAATGTCCTGCATCATTTCAGTTATAATTTTAGAGACAAAATCATAATTTTCCAGAGTTGAATTGTTAAAATTTATGTCTTGACTTCTTAAAAAGTGTCCCTTCTTTCAAATAATAGATGATAAAATGACAGATCATGATTAAAAATGGGAAGATGTTTGCTTTAGCAGTTAGTGGTATGAAAGTAAAAGCTATCAAATAAAAAATAATAAGCTCTGGACAACTTACTTAATGAAAACTGAAAAATAAATGTCTAACTCAAGTAAAGTTAAATATTTTAATTTGAGGGGTTTTAATACTTATATTCTACATTCTTTCCAACTCAATTTATGTTTATTGATCATGTAAACAATATTGTGCATGAAGAGTCAAAGTTGAAATAATACTATTTATTAATGATTGTTTGATGGGAAGAAAAATTTTAAATTCATAAACACTTAAGTCCATGAATTCTTGTCATAATTGCAGTACTCATTTCACAAATGTTGAATTGACTGAGTATAATACATACAGTAGTCCATGTCATAAAATTAGCTACTGTTGAATGGTAAAACCTATTCACATTTTCTATGAGGCTTAGAACTTATTAATAATATCAATGGTGCATAATATAACACAAAATACACAGATATGAAGGATGGAGAGATGACTTTCTTGCAGCTCAAATTACTGTTTACATGGAACCTATGTTTCTTTGGGCCTGGCTTACTGCATTTAATATAATTTTTTCCAAGTCTGGTCGGGGGACAGGGAAGATGGGAAAGGATGGTACGGGGAAACAAAGAAGGAGGCAACAGTGCTTGATAAGAAATGAAGACGTGTACTCATTACCTTGCGCATGTAATTGTAACCCCTCTGTATGGTATTTTTACAATAAAAATTAATGTTTACAAATACTATATCCATAGAAAACTACATAGAAGAAGATTATTTTTTAAATCAAAAATATTTCTAGATTACTAGTATTCAAACGTCAAAAGCATTTCCAGGTTTTCTCATGCTATCTTCTTTAAATCCATTAATGATTTAGTCAAATGGTCTTGCATTAAAAATGAAAAGAGACCCAAGGGAAGTGGTTCATCCCTGAAATCCCTGGTACTCAAGATGGGAAGATTGAGAGGACAGAGGGTTCAGGCTAGCTGGAAAACAGTTAACCAGACCCCATCTCAACAAAAAAAAAAGCTAGACATAGCGATTCATGCCTATCATCCCAGATTTGCAAGAAGCATATGTAGGATGATTAGAAGTTAGACCAACCTGGGGAGAGGGGGATTATGATAACCTTCCTAAGGAATAACAATAGCATGAAAGGGCTGGGGACATGGCTCAAGTGGTTGAGTGCCTCCCTAGAAGTATGGATCCCTCAGTTCCAACTCTACCACCAGTAAAAGAAAAGAAAAACATATTGCCACATACTTTGATAGGCAACATGATTATGGTATTCCAGTCAATGTTTACGCAGTTTACTTTCCTATCATTCTGAGTTTAAATATATAGCAATCTGGTTCTCAATTCTTTTTTAAAATTTATTTTCTTGTAAAGATGCTGTACAGAGAGGTTACAGTTACATCAGCAAGGTAATGAGTACATTTCTTGTTGTGCATTGTTATCCCCTCCTTTGTTTTTCTCCCACTATCCCTTCCCTCCCCCACCTCCTCCACTTCTCACCGCCCCCCTCAAAGTTGTCAAGTCCATTTCCAATATAGTGTCTTGTGAGTATCATTGTTGCAATGGGTCATCCTGTGTCATTGTTTCAGCATTTTGTTATTCCCCTTCCCCTCCCCAAACTAGATAAATGTGTATACAAGATTCAGGTTATCAAAATTAAATACAGTGACACAGGGCTATACCATAGGAGGAAGAATATACAAAATAAACAAAGAAAAAGAACACATTAAAAACAGAATACACATTAAAAACAATAACAAAGAAAAACACTGTGACCATATCTTGGGGTTCATTTCACTTAGCATCATCACATATGGTCATAGGTACAAAGTTTTTGAGCTTTTCTGCTCACCTGGTAAGATTATCTTAGACATATGCTAATTATTGCAAATATTTCAACCACTCTGGAAAGCAGTATGGAGGTTCCTCAAAAGACTACACATAGAGCTCCCCTATGACCCAGTAATCCTACTTCTGGGCATTTACCCAAATGATCACAAACAAGACCACACTAAAGCTACCAGCACAGCTATGTTTATAGCAGCATTATTTACTATAGCTCAGATATGGAACCAACGCAGATGGTTTATATATATATAAAACTCTCTCTCTCTCTCTATATATATATATATAAAACTCTATGCTTCTATCAGAAAGAATGACACCACCCCATTTGTTAGGAAATGGAAAGACTTGGAAAAAATCATATTATGTGAAGTAAGCCAGACCCAAAGAAATAATGGTTCTCAATTGATTTTCAACCTAGACCTATTGTCATTGAGTATCAGAGGCTTTTATGTTAACCCCATTAGCCAGACAGAGTCCATCTCTGAGTTCTTTGAAACACTAACTTTAGTGAGGATCAGCCCATGTCTTTCTACTTTCTCCCTTTTATTTCACTGTATGCTTATTGTCAGCCATCTGTCTGCTTTTGTCATTCTCTTGAGCTTTGAACTCATTTCAAGTCTTAGTTTTTCATGCATGCTGATACCCATAGGCTCTCCAACTTATCTCTGTCCTAAGTTAATGTTTTTATAATCCTTTGTTATCAAAGTCAACCAGACACATAATAATTCAGTAATATTTTATCTTTCTTATCTTTTTTTTTTTAGTTCTGGGACTGGAACTCTGGGCTTAGGTGCTGTCCCTGAACTCCTTTTACTCAAAGCTAGTACGCTACCACTTGAACCACAGGGTCATTTCTCATCTTATCTTTTTGCTGCTTATCTGAATCTGCTCTGGATCAGTGACTAGTTTCATTACAATTTCATGCTTAGCAACTATGAGATACTTAGGGATACCTGGCAAGGCATTTCCTCTTTTATGATTGATTCATTATGATTTTTTTTCTTAGCAGATATCTCAAAATATTCTCTTTTTTTTCATATCTTGAACCTCCTCCACACCACACTCTCATGGTAAAAACTAGTTCTTATTTTACTGGGAATCCAGATGGCATTCTACAATTCTACAACATCCCCATCCATGTGAAGTCTCTCACATAGGAACAAAGCTTTTCACGTGGCTTTCAATTGTCAGTATCTGTCTGTAGCTCACCTTCCTAACTCCTGTCACCAGACTCTATTTTCCCAACATCTTGTATTTTGTCATACTTACTCCACTTCTCCTTGCCTAAAATTTTATTTTCTCTTTATTCCATTTTCAGATGCAGTTCAGATACTATCTTCACTTGGAATCATTTCCCATGTGAATTTAACTCTTTCTTGTCCAGAAACCCTTGACCATAACTCTTTTCCATGTGTTATTTTCATGCTCTAAGCAACTTGAGAGGCTGGACTATTTTCTTAAAATAATTTATTTTCTATAGAATAGACATATTTTCTTTGTAATAGACACAGCATAACATATGACAAATGCCCAGCAGACTTTTTACTCATTGTATTTTTTTTAAGTTGCCTGCTTTATGACTAAGTCATCAAAACTGGGTACTTTATAAAACTAATTCTTTTTCTTTGTTAGATTCATTTTTCATTTCCTTTTAAATCGCCTATTTAGGACTGAGGATGTGGTTTAGTGTTAGAGCATCTGCTTATAATTTGCAGTTTCCTGGGCTCAACCCCAGCATCACAAAAAGTAATTTTAAAAAAATCAACTTTTATGATGCCTTGTGACATCAGTCTATTTATTGTTCTCTCCAGTTTTGTCATAATGGTGTAAAAAAGTAGAAAAGATATACTTTCTTTAGCATAACATTCTGATCACCTCCATCAAAAAAGTCTTCTGCCTCATTTTGCAATTAAAAACATTAAATCAGAAATGTCATTTTAATATAAAATGTATTTTATTTGTGTGGTACAGAGGTATTGAACCCAGAGTCTCATGAATGATAGGCAAGCACTCTACCACTAAGCCATATTTCCAGCCCCCAATAAATGTCTTATACAAGGGTGATAGTATACCTTCTTTTGAATCTGAGTTCTGTAACTGATCATTTTGACTCAAATATGCCATCATGTTTGTCAGTAGTTAATTCCTTCCTATTATTGGATATGGGTTGTATGGAAGAATACAAATTATCTCAATTAACACTAGCTGAGGAAAGGTTAGGTTGTTGTTCACTTCTCAGAAACAGTAACAAAGTCCTTTTTATCCCCACATGTATCATTTATATGAACATAGGATTTCAATGCACTGAGATAAATAACTAGAAGATGTGCTGCTGAGTTGTTTTGGTAACTGCTTATTTTACTCTATAAGACATTGCCCATCTCTACTTCAGAGTCCCTATCACTGTCCACCAACAGCATCTGGATATATAGTCCTCTCCTCTGTGTCTGTGATATAATGGGCACACCTTTCAATTTTACATATGCTAACACAAACAATGTGTTACTACTATATTTGCTTCACACTCACAGTGATTTGTTTTTCTCATTTTCTACCACTTTGATGATTGTCACAATCATGCATACAATTACATCTACAAAAATTATAAATTCATTGTTTACTATTTTCCTTTAACACTAGCATTATTCTTTAGTAAATGGTTACATGATTACCTTGAAAATTCATCTAGGGGCTGGGAAGTTGGCCCAGTGGTAGAGCGCTTGCCTTGCATGCCTGAGGCACTGGGTTCGATTCCTCAGCACCACATGAGCAAAAAGAAAAAAGCCGGAAGTGGCGCTGTGGCTCAAGTGGTAGCGCCCTAGCCTTGAGCTGAAGAGCTGAGGGACAGCGCCCAAGCCCAGAGTTCAGGCCCCACGACCGGACTCCCCCCCCCCCCCAAAAAAAGAAAATTCATCTGGGCCTGAGACATTGTTTGTAAGAATATTTCAAAGACATCAATCACCGCATTCTTTCTTGCCTTCTACTTGTTTAGCTTTTTATTTTCCAATATTAACTTGCTTTGACAAAACAATTTATTTTCTGTAGTTTCTTTTTATCTTTTTAACATTATGAAGAAGCTTTTTTGAATTCTGCTGGGATATGGTGTGTGTGTGTGTGTGTGTGTGTGTGTGTGTGTGTGTGTGTGTGTGTGTGTTTCAACTTATTTTTGTCTGGAGTTTATATTTATTGTCATTGTTTGCCTACTTTATCACATTTTTAAAATTCTTGGGCAGTACAATATTAATCTTTACGTTCCTCATTATCTTTCACTGCGTATTTAAGAATATATTATGTGTGATCTTTAATATCTTATAGATTTCTAATACTCTTTTTAGTTCACATCAACTTATGTTTCTCTTCCTATATTAATACAATATTTTCTACTGACTTTCACATACAACAATAAATTTTTCTGTGGATATAAATCATTTACTTTAATTCATCCTTTGTTCTTCTTAATCTCCAACTTTCACCCTGTTAAATAAATGATTCACAGATGTTTTAACTTTTGTAGGATAACTCATTTAGATTATAAAACGGTCTCTATCTGTGTATGTTGTTTGAATTTTAGGCTTTCTGGTCTTGATAAGTCACTTTTTTTTCCTTGTTTTAAAAAATGTATAGGTAGATCATCTACACCGTGACAATGAATCAATCCTTGCCACCATTGTGGGTGCTTTCCTTGTCTCTGCCTGGCAAAAAGAGCAGAGCAGGACAAAGATCATTAATCAAGTTTATGTAGAAATTTTGGTACCAATTTTTTTTTCCTCTTTGAGAGTGTGGATGTTTCCTGTCCCTAAGTCACTAATACTCTTTATAAGCTTGTCATCGGCCTATGCCATTCACGCTCAAGATTAAGCAAATAAAAATAAAAATTGGAATAACCTGTCTGTCTTTCCTTTAGGACATGATTGATTTATCTCGGAAACCTTAGCAAAGGTTTAGCTAGCTTCTTTTAGTTATAAAACTAATCTTCTGTGTGAACCTTTTGTCTTCTTATCATGTTCTCAAAATTTGAGCATGCACCAAAGAAACATTACTTTAAAATATGGGCTCCACTTTCCCTAACTCTTCTCAAAGGTCTTTGTCCTCCAAGTCTTTGTTGCTTGAGTATTTCTCCATTGTCACCAAACCTGCATATTACTTTACATTTCTTCTCTGGGTAGAATCCTGATTTTGATACTGGTTCATCCAATATGGCAATAAGTAGATGTCTTTATACATTTTCCTTAATAACTAATTTTGTGTCTGAAATTTGCTAGCTTGTCTTTTAATTGCTGCTGGATCACCATCACATTTTAACATTCATTTTGTGTAAAACTTAGGCAGATTCCATATTCAAAGTGAAACTTTCTTTCATGTTTTTATATATTGTCCATCAACTGGACCTGCATATGTTCTTAGGAACACCCTATTACAGGTAACACCAGAGCCTATTAATATCTCTGTTCCTTAGGTTTGCATAGTTATCATTTTTCCTTATTATTAAGGGCTTTTGTTGTTATTTATCCTCCATGACCTTAACTGATACAGTGATTTGTGTAAATCTGTACAGTAAGTGAGAGGAAAATATACATGTGCAGGGTATAAATTACTTACATATGGTAAGTGTGATAAGAAAATAGCACAGCCCAATCTTTGTAGATAGGCTCATTGCCCCCTTTCAGTGAGGAAACAATACTGAAATCCTGCTTTGATAATAATTTAAGTAGTTGTAGATACTGTGGAAATGTAAATTTAATTTTGTGGTTCAGTATTCTAAAATCCATCTTTCTATGTTCTTGTTTTGGGTGAATTTATCAGATTTTTGTCTATCATATGGCAATGGGAAAATTTTCGATGGAGTGGTATTTAAGCATAAGAATGAAGAATGCTTTTATTTATTTCTATGCTTATCTGAGCGTTCCTTTCCATTCCTATCTGAGCTAAACGTTGTTTCTCTCTGATCCAATAGCATTTCACTGTATACAAAAACTGGCTATGATTTAACTTTTCTCAAGAAAGTGAGACTTGTTCAAATTAAGGTGAATATCTTACCCACATAAAATTTCTAGCATGGGACTGTTACACAGTAAGCATGGCCAATATTTCAGCACTGGTTTATTGAAGTAACTATATGAGACAATGAGTGTATGAATAGTGAGGTTTACAGGCTCTGATTGGTAGACTCTATTGCTTTTGGGCATGTTTCAAGGCAGCATATCATGGCTGCAAACAACCACATCCTCTTCCATAGGTTCAAAGTAGAAAAGAGGAGAAAGGAATCAAAGTTCCACAGTTCTTTTGCCGGCAGGACCAATAACAAGCATTTGGTCCTGCTAATCATCTCTTAAGGGTTCCACCAGTTTGGAATTGAACCAGATTGGAAGCAAGACTTTAAGTAGATCAAAGAAAGCCAGATCCAGATTGCAATAATGATACACTGAAACCTTCACAGCTTGACTTTAGTTGAGATAAAAGTATTCTTTTAAATATTGAAATTCTGCCTCTTCACACAGTGCTGTCCCACCAGTAGGTTCCTGGGTAACAAATGAAAACCGATCATTTAGTGGCTAATTTTTTTATTTCACCACAGGAGTGAGGAGTGGGGTTAATCAACAGCTTGGTTAAAAAAAAAAAAAAAGCACACAACAAAAAAAACAAAAAAGAAAACACGCTGTCTTTCTCCAACCTCTATAAGTTAAGATTGGCCTGGGGTTCACTAAAGAACGCTATGGGAAAATAAACAAAAGGACATATTCCAAAAGATAGATAACTAGAAATCTGGAAGTTGATAACTGAGGATCCTGATTCCAAGCCAATCACGGCAGAAAAGTCGTGTGAGACTCCTGTCTCCAATTAACCATCAAAATGCTGGAAGTGGAGCTACAGCTCAAGGGATAGCAGGCTGGCTTTGAGCTAAAAAGTCTCAGAAACAGTGCCCAGGCCCTGAGTTCAGACCCCAGGACTGGCACGAAACAAAAACAAAAACAAAACAGTAAACAACAACAGCAAACAAACACTGAAAGAAAAAGAAGACATCAGGAAGTCCTGAGGTAGGCTGTTTGGGGAACAACAGATCTAGGATGCCAGGAGTCACTGAGACTCCTGTCTTTTAACAAGATGACTAAAGAAGTTCGAACACACACACACACACACACACACACACAAACACACACACACACACAAACACACACACACACACACACACACACACACACACACACACACACACACACACACAAACCAGGCTTTTTCCTAGTAGTCAAATACCAGTCAAATCTCCTGAATCCATTCACAGTCCCCCAGGGCTCTATGATTTCCATAATTCTCAGTCATTGGTACTTATTCTATTCTTTATCATTTGTGTTTTTCTTCTACTATTGCTAAGAGATCTGTACAGTGTGTTTTATATGTAAATACATATTAAAATGTGTGGCATAGTATTTTAAAAGCTAGAACAGATACATAGGTGTATATGGTACACTTTTAATAATTGTCCCATAGCTCTTTCCATCTGGGGATTATTTTTATGTGCTTCATTTTTGGAAGCTCTCATTGCGTGTAATCATACTTGTAGACTTTACTCAGCCTCTCACACTCTAAACATGAGTGAGTTCTCACATTTGTTATAGTATCCTTGGTTTCTTTCTTTTTATTTTTTAACTTTCCTTCTGTCTTTCATATTTTTAAATTTCTTATTATCTTCAAGTAGTTGTACAATGGAGATGCCATTTAACAAAGCAGTTTATGAATACAATTAACCTTTATCAGTGTCAGTGCCTTCAACATTCTCACTCTGTTCCACCCACCCCTTCCCTTACTTTTCTTAATTTTGTGATATATTCAATGAATTATTAACTGTATTTTCCTCCTTCCACCTTTCATTCATCCCCCCTTTCCCCTCACTGCTTTGTGGGTATCCTTTCCTTTTCGTTAGGTTTTGAGCTAGCTTTTCTTTCTTTTCAAATTATATTTATTATAAAGATACTGTACAGAGAGGTTACAGTTACATGAGTAAGGTAATAGTCATTTCCTATCGAGCATTGTTACCCCCTCTTTGTTTTTCCCCTACTATTCCTTCCTTCTCCACCTCCCCAACTGCTCCCTTTCCCTGACCCCATACGAAGTTGTAAAGTTAGTTTTCAATATAGTCTCATTATTACAAAGGATCAACCTATATCCTTATTTCAGCATTTTGTCATTTCCTTCCCCCCACATTAGAAAAATGTATATACAAGATGCAAAGCACCAGAATCAAATATAGTGAAAACAAAATATATACAAAATAAACAAAAAAACACATAGTACATTAAAAACAACACCAACAAAGAAGCAAACCTCCTGTGTACCTATTTTGGTGTTCATTTTGCTTAGCATCATCTTATATGGTCATATGTACATAGCTTTTGACCTTTTCTGCTTGTCCTAGACATGTACTAGTTATTGCAAATAAGGGAAACCATGGGACCTATGTTCCTTTGGGTCAGGTTTACTTCACTTAATATGATTTTTTTTTTTTTGGTGAGAGTGTAAACTTGTTCAACCACTCTGGAAAGCAATATGGAGGCTCCTCAAAAGACTGCACATTAGACCTCCCTTATGATCCAGCAATCCCATTTCTGGGCATTTGCCCAAATGATCACAAACAAGGCTATACTAAAGTTACCAGCACAACTATGTTTATAACAGCATTATTCACCATAGCTAAGATATGGAACCCACCCAGAAGCCCCTCAGTAGATGAATGGATCAAGAAAATGTGGCATAAATATTTGTGTGTGTGTGTGTGTATAATGGAATGGCACATACATATATATGTGTATATACACACACACACACACACACACACACACACACACACACACACACACACACACATATATATGATGGAATTTTGTGCCTCCATCAGAAAGAATGGCACCAACCCATCTGTTAGGAAATGGAAAGGCTTTTCTAAAAGATTATAGTATTTGAACTCTCCATAGAGATTATTATAGTTCAGTTAACGCTCTTGGTTTCTGGCTGTTTCTTTTGCTTATTTCTTAGTTTTTCTGTCTGCCTAGCCACACTGCTCAAATCTTATACACTGCCTAATCTTCCCATTCCATTCTTACTATATTAAACAGTTATTACAAATTTCTCGTGTAGTATTTTCATGCTTTCTGTGTTTTTATTTTTCTGGTCCTAATGTCTGTAGCTCACCTGAATTTTGTGTTGAAACTAACGGTAATATGTTGGGTAATAGCAACTACAGTAATTAGGCTTTTAGTGTGATTATTTCATGATAATCTACCTAAGAGTAAGCCTGTGCTGAATGTTTGCTGCAACTACAAATGCCAAAGGTTTCATTTGCTTCTATTATTTTTCTACTCTTACAGGAGATAATAGAATGAGTTATTGGAGTTGTATAACTGATCTCCCTTCAGGTCAGCTGGTTTCTGGTAAAATTGTTCTCTCTCTATAGTAGCAATTTGGTATTGATGCTCCTGTGTTGGGGATTTGCTTATTGTTTTTAATGCTTTAAGAGTTTCACTTTACTTACTTTTTGTTTCCATGTTTTAATGGGATTTCACTGAGACTTTTATACCTTTTTTTCTCTATAATAAAGGGTATTTGATCTATCTCTAAAGATGGAGCCATCCCTGAATGAGACATGTTTATTGAGTCATAACAAGTGCTAATCATAAAGATAGGACCAGGTCCTACAACCTCAGACTTCATTAAGAAAAGATAGTAGTTAGACAAATATTGACCAAACCTATAAAGCAAGTCATTTTTGCTCTACATAGGAAGAAAGGAATACAAAAACCAGAGAAGGGCAATCCATAAAGAGACTTAATCCTTGACTCTGGATTGACTTTGGCTTCAGACATAGTTCTTAGGGGATTGGTCCAGACAAGATTTGGGTTAAGATCACAATATTTACTTAAGATGGTAGCAAGGTCTTTGTTCTTGTTATATAGCTTGGTGTAAGTTAACCTCCAAGCCTCTTTATTTTTCCACTTTCCACTACTTTTAATTAAATTAAACTTAGAACCTTGTAGAGTTATTTTTTTTTAAGTGTTTGGTTACCTTCCCTTGGGCTCTTAAGATTTTCTCTTTATTAATATTGTTTGTTCCAGATTGAACATTATCTATCTAGTTGAAATTATCTTCTATCTTTGTCATCATTGGTGTTTCTGAGCTGTGGATCTGTGGGCTAGTGTCTTATTAATAACAGAAAATTCTTCCGCAGGATTCCTTCAAATATGTGTCTTCCTCTTTTTATTGTTTTATTTCAATTTTCTTATCCAATGCAAAGTACAACTTTGAAAATTGTTTCACAGTTCTTGGAGGAGAGGATGCCATATTAATATTTTTTGTGCATTTCAATTTTAAAGATCTGTTTGTTTTGTAAGTGACAAGGTTTTCTTTTAACAAGTCCAATGCATTTTGTTCTTAAGATGCATTGTTAAGATGCACAATCTTCTCTGTTATTCTCCTTTCTCCCTACCTTTTCCCAAACTAGTCTCAAGTTTCCTTGCTCCATTTTCACACAAATATGTTCTGACTGTACTTTTCCTCCTTTCCTGTTTTAAATGCTTTAAAAGTTTCACTCTACTTATTTTTGTTTCCATGTTTATTATGGCCTTTCACTGAGAGTTTTATACCCTTTTCTCTATAATAAAGGATGTGTGATTCAAACTCTAAAAATGGAGCCATCCTTAAATAAGATGTGTTTATTGAATCATTGCAAATGCTAGTCACAAAGAAAGGACCAAGTCCTACAATCTTTGTTTTTCTTTTTATTCCCTTTAATTTATCTAGTAGATTTTGTTCTTTTCTATCTTTTCCACAACACCTCATTAAAGTATTAACTGAAATTAAATTACCTTTCAGATAATTCTAAAACCTTAGCAGATTCTAAAAATCTTAGCAGAACTTGCTTTTCTTTCCTTTTTTTGTCATCAAATTCTTCATCATGTCCTTGTGATTTATAATGTCGAAATGTGTATTACCAACATTATATGTATAGTGAATGTAAATTTCCTACTGTATAATAGAAAGTAAGTTATGCAGTCCCTGACGTAATGAATTTTCATTTGTCTCAGTGACTTTACACAAGACAAAGGATGGAACAAGTGCTGCCCAACTGGCCATTTTGTTTTATGCAAATACTGCACATTTGGACATGTATGAAGCTAGGTATTGGAAGTCATTGCTTGATTAATGAAAAGCTTTGAGCCAACATTTGAAAAATTAAGTGATCTCACTATAGACCAAGCCACAGCCATGGATTGATAATAAAAGTGGTAAATAGGTTTGTCACAAAAAAACTGGACCATCTCAGTCAAGATCCAAGTGGTTTAATTATATGCTTCTGCAGTATACACTAAGAAACTCTGTGTGAAATTTTTAAAGCCCAGCAATGTAATATCAACAGTGGTGTCATATGTCAGTTTTTTCAGCAGCCAGCAACTTAAGGAGTTTCTGAACTGTCTTGGCTTTGGGTGTGATGATTATGTTTATCACTGTGAAGTAGATTCATGAGGTTTTTATGAACAGCTAGCTGAAGCCAAGCAACTCATGGAAATGAAGAGAGAACCTGTCTGGGAACTCAATAGTAGTGAGTAGCTGTGGGATATAGTGTTCAGAGTGGACATTATGAAGCACCTCTCACAACTGAATAATCAAACTGCAGGGCTCCCACTAGCATCTCATGGCCTGCTTTCACACCTGAAATCACTTAAAGCTTAATGAAGGTAGCATACAAGGAATAACATGGTGAATTTCCTTATTCTAGAAGCAAAACCCTTTCTATGACATTGCATTTGCTGGTAAGTGAAATGAGTTGAGGGATTTAATGAATGAAAAGTAAATTTCTTTGCGTCACCATTCAATGTGGCACCAGCCAATGTGCCTGCTAACCTACAACAGGAAATCATTCAGCAGCAAAGGAGTGATGAGCTGAAAGCTAGACACAATGATTTTCTACTGCTTGAGCTCTATCCATGCTAAATCAGCAATGATGAAGTTCCCATTTTGAGGAGAGAAGCATTGAAATATGCATCCGTATTCAGAGTGATTGACTGCTGTCAGAATTTCTTTTCCAAACACACATCTCAAAGAATGAAGTGTGGGCCAGGTTTACCGAAATGAATCTGAAGAAGAGGTTGTGGGCAGTAACATAATCAGTGCAAACTAAACTTATAAGCTTCATCAAACATCTATTCTAGTTCTCCCATCAGAGATGAGCTCATGAAATGTTTGACCAAATTTATTTGTCTAATTTTCAAGGTAATAATTGTGTGTGGCCCACAAATGTTGTTATAAAGAAACAAAGAGTTATTTTCAGACAAAGGATTCCCTACCCCTGCTCTAGAGGAATGCTCTAGAGAAATCCTAAGCCTTTGGAAATGTTGATTTTTTTATTTTTGATTATTATTATAAAGGTGATATACATGGTGGTTACAAATACATAATTTTTTTGGCCATTGTCCTCCCTCCCCTCACGCTCTTCCAGGTTTTCCCCTCTGAAACCATTTGTTTTGTTTTTCCATTTCAGTAACCCAAGATCATCCTTCAGTACTTCTTCACAATTGTCACTGAGGTATTCCTAGAGCTTGTGTTTCAGTTCCTCTAGTGAAATAGATCTCAGCAATTAGTTTGTATGTATTTCTGTCACCGAATTTTGGGGGTAATTGTTTGCTTTATATCTCAGGTCTCTGACAGCCCTAAGGAAAATTTAGGCTACATTTAGGTTAAATTTATTTATGGTGATCAATCTAAGCACAGAAATTTTGCAGAAACAAAATCAGGCTTTATTGGAGCTATCAGGAGTTACAAGTTTTGAAATCGCAATTTCAGCAAGCTCTGTAGCAGTGTTTTGAACTTAGGGTCAGTGGAAGCTTATGTGGGCTGTTGAATGTGGAGATGGAGCAGGGCCTTCTTAAGATAGAGCACAGAATGGAAATGTCAGTAAAACAGGACAAGGATAATTCTTTGCAGTGCATCTTGGGCCTCTAGTCACAAATAATTGTCTGGTAACTTGGTCCTTCAAGAATCTTTGGGTCAAAGGATGGAGGTCACCTAAGGTCATCTTCCAGACAATTGCTGGAACCCTGAATAAATCTTGTCATGTTGGTGGCCTCCTGGCTATAAAAGTTGAAAAGTAGCTTTCATTTTCAGTGTAGCTTCCATTTTAGTTTTCCTATTATTTTCATGTTATATACTGTTGTCCTCAGGACCTGGATGATACACCTGCTAGTGTCTTTAAATGTCAAAGCTCAAACTGAGTTTCTATCATTTTAGCATTAAAAAATATGTTCTAAATATATCTGTATCATTTTACCAGTGGAAGATAAAATTTATTTTTATAAAAATAGTTCCTTTATCATTGCCCTTATTACATCATCTTTTTCTAAAATACCTGTTTACAGGATTCATATATGTAAAAAAACAAACCTATATCTCTAAAGGCAGGGCTCTAAATTGTATTTTTCACAGGTGTTGTACTTTACTGCTTACCAAAGTCTTTACCAACTCAACAGATTTTCTCTAGGTTACAAATATCACTATTTCATCAAAAATTGATTTTCAGTTTTAATGTGGGTGCACTTTTCCCATAGCAACAACATCCTGTTATGAAGCAAAACTGATAAAAAATGTTTATGTCAATTATGTCCTCAAACTTCTAATCTAATTGTTTGTGTGCAAAAACCCATCTTTATGAACTGTTCCTTCTATTTTTATACTTTAGTTTAGAATGGGGGGCTTGCACAGGGGTTCTTAATTTATGGACTTACATATTCCCTCACCAGCTGCCAAATAATGTGTGGAAATGCATTATCGCTTTGTGCATGTTCCCTAAGAGAGAAACAAAAGTAAAAAAGGCTGTTTGTTAAGTGTGTGGCAGAGAAAAGTAAACATTATTCCCAAAAGACAATTTCTAGGAGATCAGCTCTCCTGTGTATGGATTAATTAGCGCAGAAATATAAGAACTATTTATATTTAAATTGAAAATTGTTACCAATTAATGGAGAGTTTAAGCATAATCACTTAGCTATAATGTCTTGTTCTTTCCACTCACAAGTAGCAATAATGACTATATAATAACTCCTCAAACCTCTGCATTTTTAATTAAGTATCTCCAGCACAGCACATTGTAGCCAACTTCGCCCTAAATTCACAGCTTGCACATGGAGGTGAGAAGTCAAAGACTAGTCTAAACAACAGCAACAACAAAATAAAGGACAAAGAGCCATTTTTGTTTTCTTGTATGCTTTTGTTTTTACTTAATTATTATGTATAATTGCCAGCAAAATTGTAAATTTCATTCTTTTGTAAGCATATGTATACCTGTGTGTCTTAACTTGTCACCTAGTGATTGGCTTTGGTTATGTGTAGTGATTATGTAACCAGGCCAATGTTAGAAATGAAGAAATTTTAATTTGAGATGTCACAGAAGTGATAATATATGAGACATAAATCAAAGACGAAGTATAGCATTCACAAGGCAGAGGTCAGAGGTGGGGAACATTCAGCATAAGGCCCATATAAAACCTGCAAAATAATCTCATATATGACAGAACAATTACCTGTGCAGTCGGAGACCATCGTTTTGTATTGATAATAGTGCATTGCCTTAGAGATGTTATAAACATCCAAATAATCATTGGCAGAACCAATGGAAAAAAAATACCTTATTCTTGACAGATTCTGGCATTTGTGATTCATTGGTTAACTGGAGAAATTGAGAGGGGTTAATGTAATGTTTTAGTTACTCATGTATTCTCTTAATCACTTAGACTGCTCCTACATCAGGTCAGTTGAGAACATTGAACATGTTCCTCTTTGACCTAAGCACACAATTGACTTCTTCCTTGTTTTCCAGTGCAAAGAACATTCAGTGCAGAAACCATCATGGATCCCTCAGTTGTTGCCCTGCTATTGTTCTTTACAGTTTGCATACACAGTTAATGAATATGTGCATGATATCGTGATTTCTTCCAAGTACAGAACCCAAGGTGACTAACATGAGTTCAGCTTCACATACATTGTTCAAGTCATTCTTCATTCCCCTACTGGAGTTAGTTCTAATCCTCTATCAACAGAAACCAGTGGGAAGTACCTTGGTCTTTGCCATGACATCTGGAGCCTCAGGACTGCCCTGGCGAAGTTCCTCCGTGAATCTGAAAGTTTGAGAACCAGGGCAGTTGACGATGTGGATCACTTTGTGCATGGGCTGGAGAAGACTAGTGCTTCAGCTCAAGTACAGGGAGGGGATAGGTTCCTATTTCCTTCATTTTTTATTGCATCGGTGCCCTTAGTGGTTTGGATGACACCTACCATATTGAAGAAGAGCCTTTAGTTTTTTGCATAAGCCAGTGTCAACAAAACAAATCACATTTGAAAGCATTCTTATAGACACACCCAGGAAAAATATTTAATCTGGACAATCCATGTCCCAAACATGAGCCAAGAGTTAACAAACATAGAAGGTCTAAGTTTTGATTCTTAAAATTGTTACTAACAAGGCTGGCCCTTCTAAATCTGGCAGCTTAGATTTCATAATTTTCACTATTCTAAGAGGTATGGTTCGGGGATACTCATGACTAAACTCAGGATTTCATAGGGTGTAGAGAAAAACCGTAACCATTGAGCCATTCCATGAATCCATTTACTTTGAGGTATTTTATTTTATTTTTACAGATAGGTTCTTGCACTTTTGCCCAGCCTGGACTGAAAACTGCAATCCTCCTACCTCTACTTCCTATGGACCAGAGTTCTGAACCACCCCACGTGGCTTGTGTTTGAGATAAAGTCCTGTAAACTTTTGTCTGGACTACTCTTGATTAAGGATCCTCCAACAACTGCTTCTCAAGTAGGAAGAATTACACACATGGACTGCTTGCTACAAACAGTCTTCCTTTCAGGATTGCCAACGTTTTGATGTTCTCTGCACAGAAGGTGCTGATGCGAGGAGCCCTTAGTCAACACAATTGCAGACACCCTGGTCCAGGAGGTTATGAACATTTCACATCACAGGCACAAGATTTAGCAGTCCACAGCTCACTTCCACCAAGCTTCAGACTATGTGCCTCTGTTGAATCTGATTCATATTCTTTTGCCATCAGAAGTCTTAGTCATAGGTAGGAGAGTTTGCAGCATCCTGCGACACTTCCTCAAACCAGTCAATGTGGACCTGTTCTTGAGTAGCCTCCATGCTCCCAAATCCTAAATTTACATTAATTCAGCTAACAACAGCACTGCTTTTTCAGTACATTCTAGCTCATGTGAAACTTTTTTAAAAAATGTTATCCGAATGTTGCATTTATCTACTCAATCCTGGCATAGATAGTTTTCCTTTAATGCTAGCTTCTGTTTCAGTATTAGATAAGTACAAAATAACTCTTAATATCTCAACATGCGTGCAAATAAATATATTCATGCGCCATCCTTCAACAGTCTGGGGAATTTGATTTGATGTAACTCCTTTTGGAATACTGTCTTATCTATTTTTCTTCACATTATTGAAAATATTATCACATAACTCTCAGTGATAGTAGAATAAATGGGTACAGTGTTTGCTATTCACAAAACTTAATAGAGTAGTAATAAATGCTATTCATATACTTATAGTTTTAGCAATACAGCTGCAAGGACAAAAGAGCTAGTGATAGATGTTTCTAGATAAACTTCTGGAAGCCACGGGTGGAGTTTATTTTACATAGTTTACTATAAAACAATATCAAGTTTTATAGTTTAAAATTAGTCAGTTTAGGATGGGTATCATGGTACATGCCTGCGGTCCCAGCTCTCAGGAAGATTGTGAGAAAGATCATGGACTATTTAATGAGAATCTGTTAAACAGTCCTATTCACCATAGCCAAATCATGGAATTAGCCCAGATGACCCCAAGTTGAAAAATGATCAAGAAAATGTGGATATATACATACACACACACACACACACACACACACACACACACACACACACACACACACACACACACACACACAGAATGGAATTTTACTTATCCATTAGAAAGAATAATGTTGCATCATTGGCAAAGAAATGGAAAGAATCATGTTAAATGCAATTAAATCAAGCCTACAGGGACTGTATGTTTTCTCTCATATAGGGAAGCTACAATTAAACCGTGGATATATAAATATACACTTTGAGGTGATATCTAAGCATGTACAGTTTAATTCCTTAGAGAGGGCTAACTCACAATCTAACAAAATAAACACCAGGAATTGGGTACTTGAAAGTTGGCAGGTAGAATCAAGAGGAGAGGGGTAGACAGATAAAGAGTGAAATATGGAAAACGCAGCCATCATATTCAATGTATATTGAACAAAATTAAGAAAATTGAGGGAAGGGTTCAGGTTGGGAGAGACAGGGAGAATGATGTAAGTGGTGCATTGATCAAGATTCATTGTAGTCATATACTTTGTCTAGTAGGAGCTCCTTTGTAACAACTGTTAAAGATAAAAATAAAATTTATAAAAATTCAATTTAAATGTAAATATTTCTTTTTAAGTCACCACAACTATGGATACTAAGTTTTACTGTCTATATTTCCACGATGGTTGTGTTTTATCAGGTGGAACATTTTCTGGCTTCAAATAATACAGCATGAAGGGAAGTCAGTATCTAAAACAATGAGGAGTTCCATATCACAGACCTCCAGACAGCCAACCTGGAAAACATGATTCCAAGGGAATTAGCGGGGCCAAATTCAGCACCACAGGAACCCACATGCCCCTGACCTTGGCTATACATCCTCAGCATCTGAAGTGTGTCTACAGCCTTGTCCTGTGAGGACTGAATGACAGTTTCTGCAGCCCAGGCTTTAGGTAACCCTGAACTAAATCTCAATGGGGGCAGCCACTATTTACTGCCAAACACATCAGGGACTAAAGCACTTTTCTCACACTGTGTTCCTCAGATGGTGTATTGGACACAGCACTAGTCACGCTGACAAAATCCGGCCATGACAAAGGGAGTTGTCATAATTAGATTTTGATTAAAGAACAATTACATATTGGAGCTAGGAAGTGGCCCATTTCCATGAGCACATGAGAAGCTGGACATCAAGAAAAACTTGGCAATGTCTGTTAAGACAGCCTGGGACCAGAAGCTGCAGGGATCATAATCAGTTCTCACCACTACTGAGTTTCAGAACATCAGAGTTCAGGAATTGTAGTTGTGTCAACACAGCAAAAGGCAGCCATGTAGTAATAATAAACCATCTTCATACCTTTCAAAGCTCAAAATTTCACCTTGACTATAACTGCTCTTTAGTGGGAATATTTTAATTTACTTTCATGATATGAACAACCTATGGATTCATATCTATAGAGATATAGATATTAAATATATGTAAAGAATGAAATGTATAATATATATTAGGTATTGATATCTAATGTATTAGATATATCATTCAAATTTTTGACATAACTTTTGATTTCAGAGATTATTTTCAGATACCTAATATATATATGTATATATACCTATATATAAGATATAGGTATCCATATCTAGATATAGACACAGATAATAGATATTGATAATAGATATTGATACTCTCACTTGGCTTTTTTACTCAAGACTGGCACTCTACCACTTGAGCCATAGTTCCACTTCTGGATTTTGGGTAGTTAATTAGAGATGAGTCACGTGGACTTCTCTGTCTAAGCTAGCTTTAACCTACATCCTCAGAAATCAACCTCCTGAGTGATTTTACAATACCTGGACATTTTAACACAAATAAGATAAAATTTATTTTTGATTTTACTGAGTGGATTCAAGTCTCAGTTCATAAGAATTATTTTATGTAAATTAGAGAGACAAATATAAACAGAGATAGTCAGATCTTTCTATTTCTATCTGTATTTATAGCTATTTTGATTGTGCATAAATGAAACTCTATGTATACACACATATAGTCATCTCTAAATATACATATATCTGTAGATAAGAATATCTATTTATCTGTCTATCTATCCATCCATCTATCTACTGAATGATGCTTCTATTCTATTATACTTTGTTATAAGAACTAACACGAGGGGCTGGGAAGGTGGCTCAGTGGTAGAGCGCTTGCCTTGCAAGCCAGAGGCCCTAGGTTCGATTCCTCAGCACCACATAAGCAAAAAGAAAAAAGCCGGAAGAGACGATGTGGCTCAAGTGGTAGAGCGCTAGCCTTGAGCTGAAGAGCTGAGGGACAGTGCCCAGGCCCAGAGTTCAGGCCCCACGACCGGACCCCCCCCCCCCAAAAAAAAAAGAACTAACACGACCTGATATCTGTTGGTGAGCTTTTATTTTATATACCCGACTTTTTTGTTTTTATTCATTTTTTCATGTTTCCAGTACATTTTAGTTCGTTTAAAAAAATAGCACATTTTAGACAATTATCATATATTTTCAAATTCAAAGCATTGTGAGCAGAAAGGAAATTGTAAAATGATGGCCTTTGAATAAACACTGCAACTGGCTTACTATGGTTTTTGTTTTTCCTAAAAGTTCCTTAGGCACTTATTAGCAAAGAATGTAATACCCCAAACTGTGTTAATTACTAATTGAAATAAAATGAAGAATAGTCAGTTGGCACAAAAACAGACAAAATTTGGACACTGAGTTTGGAAACAAGGCAATTGACAACTTGGACCAGAAATATATTGGAAACTTAATGATCATCATGTTTAATGAGAATGTTGAAAGGGGTGACATTGATCCAAATGGATGGCACTGGCAAGTTGACATGTTGAGTTGAAACCTTTTTGCACAACTGTTAATGATAACACAAAAAAAAACTAAAAATTATAATAAAAGATAAAGGTACCTGAAATAATGAACTGAGGTGTTTGAGATAAGGAAACAGGAATTATGAGGAAAACTTCTTTATCATTTAATTGGTGTGGAATACTCTGGAAAGAACTATGCAAATATTAGATTGGCAAGATTGAGCTCAAATTATCTGCTGTTTCTAGAAGAGGTAAAAAACTATGTAAATATGACCCATATAACCTGATGCTAAACAAAATGAACCCCAATATAGGGACACAAGAGATTTTTATCTTTCTTGTTGTTTTTATTAATGTACTTATAAAGTACTATGTAATTTTTTTGGTGTTTCTTTGTATGTTATTCCCCCATGGTACAACTCCTTATGTCACTGTATTTGATTTTGGTGTCCTGCATCTTGTATCTATGTTTTTCTAATTTGGGGAGGGAAGGGAAATAAGAAAATGTTGAAATAAGGATACAGGATGACCCATTGTCACAATGAGACCTACAAGACACTATCCTGAAAAGGAATTTTATAACTTTGCAAGGAGGCAGGGGGGGGAGGAGGGAGGGGTATGAGGGAGGTCTTGGGGAGTTGGGGAAGGAAGGGATGGTAGGGGAAAAACAAAGGAGGGAGTAACAATGCTCAATAAAAAATGGACTCATTACCTTGCTCATGTAACTGTAACCCCTCTGTTCAGTATCTTTACAATAAAAATAGATATTTAACTTAAAAAATCTGCTGTTTATTTCCTTAATTCTACCTAGTGTTGGTTACTTCCTACCCTTTTTATATTTAGCAAAATTGATTTAAGGTAAGTGAATTTGGGGCAGTGAAACTCATTTTAGTTTTCTTGAAAGTGTCTGTCTTCTTATTGTTTGTGAGATAATCAAATTGAAATGTAAATTCATAAACTTCCACTTAATTGATGGACAAGTCAGCACTTTCTTTGGTTCTCAGATCGGTCTTCTCTGGCCTTGAGAAAATTCTCTTTGGGAACTCTTGATTCTCTCACACTTTTTGTATTGTTTTACTCTTTGCTATGTTGTTGCAGCACATGAGCTGTGCTGGGTCAGGGATCATGTTGTTTTCTTTTCTCCTACTTCCCACACTATCTGTTAAATGTACTCAGAACTAAAAATCTGCTGACCAAGCACAAAATTATTTCTTCTGTGTTTCAGTTTCTGAGTTTTACACTATCCTATTATTAGAACTTAAGTTTTAACTCAATACAACTTGGTGTTTGCGTGTGTACATAAGCATTTGCATATTATATATTATTAGAAAATAATTTAGAAGTAACTATATGCCATAAATATATATCAACTATACATATGTAACATGCATGTAACAATATTAATGTGATATATTAATATATTGTATATACTATGTATATTATATGTACCATGTAATACATCTTATAATATATGTAACATATAATATATAGTATATAACATATTAATATGTATATTATATAATACATATGCTTATACTATAAAATCTATAACATGTATATGTATATATAATATATTATAATACATTTTATAATTAGATATTAAATTTTTTACACATTATAAATCATTTTATACATATAGATTCATAGATATTTTTGTGAATTTGTATGTACTTCTTGAAAGAAGGCTTCATTGTGTAGCCTAGGCTTGTCTGGATCTCAGGATCCTCCGGCCTTTATTTGTAGAATGTTGTGAATACAGGCAGGCACCACTACTCCTGGTTGCATGGCATAATCTGAATTTCATCAGCTGTTTACAACTTTCTTTCTTTATTTAATTGAGATATATTAAAGAAACATTTTTGTAGTGTTTTACTTACAGAAGTAACAAATACTGAAGAGCTGACACCATGTGACACAGTTGAAATGTACCCCGTACACAGTCTAGAGCACTGGGTCTTGTGTACTCACAGCCCCAGGACTCACAGCCCTAACAAACAAGGAGCAAGACACCAAAACTCAGGGCCGGCCTCCAAACCTGACACTATTATAAAAAAAAAATAAGTTGATATTCTGGCATGCTCTTACAGTCCCAGCTAATCTGGAAGGTGAGACATAATGATTATTTAAGGTTAGGAAATAGATATCAGTTTAAAAAAAGTAAAAAATTCATTTTGTAAAAAAAGTTCACATGGCTAATACCTACATTTTCTAAAGAAAAATGTAAAAGAGGATGTGAAAGAGGAAGAGAAAGAAAAAGGAGGAAAAAGAAGAGAAACTTGGTTATATATTTTCAGCTATAAATTTGGGTTAAATATGAATGAGAGAGGGATAAACTAAATATTTTTATAAAGGACTTAATTTCTCTATCGTAAACTAATAAAATATTTGATCAATTAAATTTATTTTTTTGTCTGTCACATAAAAGGCAAGGGGTATTTTCTTAGTACGGATACCATGTAACCCTTTAATTAAGGAAGAGCTTTGTCTTTATTCTCAGAATGGGTTTGCCTCTTTCATAAACCAGGTGTCCAAACCTGTGGTTTACTCTGTATGGCCCCAGTATGTGTTCCTTTATCAGCTTACTTTCATGTTAGTATCACATTTTAAAAATTATTATAATAGGAAGTTGAATATTATTTCTTGAAACAAAGAAAGCTGGACCCAAAGTCATTTTGAGCTCATTGTGACTCCTCTACATATAACATGCCCGTCAGTGGACAGAGGGGTCAAGAAAATGTGGTTTATATATGCACAATGGAATTTTATTCATCCATTTGGAATAGTGATGCTACATCATTTGCAAAGAAATGGATGAGCCTGGAAAAAATTTGTTAAGTGAAGTAAGTCAGGCCCAGAAACTAGAACTTATTTGTAAATGTATAAGTAAACTCATCAGGGTGCTATGCAAGTGTACAAAACTGTATTAACTGAACTATGGTACTTTCTTAGAAAGACAAAAAATACCAAGAAACTGGTATTTAAACAAAATGAGAGTGTTGTCCAGAACAAGGAGGCCGGACATTAATGACTCATGCCTTTAAATCTAGCTACTCAGAAGACTAAGATTCAAGGATCACATCTCAAAACCAGCCTGAGCAGGAAATATCCATAAGACTCTTAATTTCAATTAATCACTATAAGTCAGAAATGGGGTTATTGTTCAAGTGGTAGAGTGCTAGCCACGAGAACAAAAGCTCTGGGACAATACTTAGGCCCTGAGTTGAAGCCCTAGGAAGGGCACCAACAAAAAGGCAAAGGGAAGGGAGGGGAGGGGAAGGGACAGGAAAGGAAGGGAAGGGAAGGGAAGGGAGGGGAGGGGAAGGAAAGAGAGGGGAGGGGAGGGGAAAGAAGGAAGGAAATGAAAAAAGTTACAACAGACACAGAGAAAGTCACAGACACATATATAAAGGTACAAACATAGATCTTCTAGACAAGTAAGGAGAAGACGAGGGGAGAGAATGTGGTCATAAAAGACTATGTAGATTCTACAAATCAAAGAAATGAAAGGAATGCAGGGTTTGGAGGAATGGGGGAAATTATGAAAGGGTGACATCCATCAAGATACATTGTATTCATAAACTGTCATTAAAATGGAACCCCTTTATACAGCTTCTTAAAATGTGAAAATGATGATGATGATGATGATGATAATAATAATAATAATAATGATAAATCTTGATTTTTAAAAAAGAGCAGCGTGCCAGGGTCTTGGAAGCAGAAAGGTTTAAATGTTGGTTCTGAAGACTTCTGTGAACCTCTGTGATCACTGCCCAGGATCATGTCAGTTTTGGGGTTCTGAGCTGTGTTTGGGTGCCAAGCTCTTGGGCTGCCCTACCTGCATGTCATGTGCTTTGGGTACATTTTTATGTGGTGCTGAGGAATCGAACCCAGGGCCTCATGCATTCAAGGCAAGCGCTCCACCACTAGGCCACCTTCCCAGCCCTATCATTATTATTATTGTTATTATTATTATTGCTCAAGACTAACTACACACCACTCTTTGTCACTTTAGCCATTTCCATTTAGCTCCATTTCCAGCATTTTTAGTACCTAATTGGAGATGAGACTCTGGGACTTTCCTGTCAGGACTGGGTTTGAACCATGATCCTCAAATCTCAGCTTCCTAAATTGCTAGGATTACAGGCATGAGCCACACTGACACCCAGTTAAATCTTTATTTTTACCCTTAATTGCATGATGCATTTTGAGTTAAGTAATTATATCTCATGTGAGAGATATAATTGGTGTACTGGATTCATTTTTTTCCAGTTGTTCTACTATTGCTTGTTACAAAGCAATTCTTTATAGACTGAATTAGCACTGCTTCTTTGTCATAGGTCAATTTAATTCAATTATATGGGTCTATTTCTAGACTATTCCATTTCATTGATTCATGTTTCTTTTTTTTTAACATCTTTTTGAGCAGTTTCACATTGCCTTGATTATTGTAGCTTTATAGTAAAGCTTGAAGTCAAGTCACATCTGCTCTCTAATTTTATTTGGATTCAATACCATATTGGCTTCTTTGGGTCATTTACCTCTCAATAGAAACTTTAGAATCAACTTGTCAATATTCATAAAATAACTTACTGGGATTTTAATTAAGATTTTATTAAACCTATAAATTCAATTTACTAAATATCAGATTTTGACAATATTAAATATTCCTACCCATGTGAACAAAACACCCCTCTATCATTTATTTCTGATTCTTTATTAGAGGTTCGTTTTATTCCTTGTATGGATTTGTACACATTTTATGACACACATTACTGAGTTTTTCATATTTGGACTAATAGGAATAGTACCATGCTTTCCCTTTTCATTTCCACGTGTTCATTCCTGCTTACAGAGGAAAGCAATAGGCTTGAATATTATGTAAAACTTGTTTTCTATCACCTTGCTTTAATTCCATGAGTTTTTGATGATTCGTAGTTCTTCCATACGTAATCATGCTCTCTGTGAACATAGTTTATATAATCTTCCCTAGCTGTGTAGCTTTCATTTTTTAATGTTATTGAATACAGTACAAAACTCAGTGTAGCTCAGTGGGATACAAAAAAGTAACCACAAAAGGGTATCGCCTTGCCATATTTTTTATCTTACTGAGCAAGCTTCAGGTTCATCAAAATTAAGGAGGATGTTAACTATGAGATTTTCACAGACTTTTTTTTATTCTGCTTATCTTTTAGATTGCTAAGATAGCAGACCAACTGTTTACAAAGAGCAATAATGATTCTTGTCATTTCTTCTCTTTTACAAAAAGTGTTTCAACTTTTAAATTGAAAATAATGAGCTGGGTACTGATGACTCATGCCTGTAATCCTAGCTACTTTGGAGGCTGAGATCTGAGGATCACAGTTCAAAGCCAGCCCAGGCAGGAAAATCCGTGGACTCTTATCTCCAATAAACCACTCAGAAAACCAGAAGTGGTGCTGTGGCTCAAGCGGTAGAGCGCTTCCCTTGAGCTAAAGAGCTGAGGGACAGAGCCCAGGCCCAGAGTTCAAGCCCCACAACCAACCAAAACGAGAAAAATAAATAAATAAATAAATTGAAAATAATGTAAGCTGTAAGTTTTATAAATGTCCTTTGTATGACTTTAAGAATAATAGATTTTTTTAATGACCCAAATATTTTACTTCCTTTACTGAGATTAACATAAGATTTTCCACCTCTGTTTAATTAACAATTAAATTAAATTATTTTTTTCAGAATATTAACCAACTTTTTATTGTTAGAATAAATCTTACTTGGTCTTATACTTTTTACATATTTATTTTGCTATTTTTATAAATTTATTTTGCTAATACCTTACTGAATTATTTAGTATAAAAAAGTACTTAGGAGGCTGAGATCTGAAGATATTTGTTCAAAGTCATCTGGAGCAGACAAGTCCATGAGACTCCAGTCTTCATTTAAACACCAAAATGCCAGAAGGGGAGTTGACTAGTCTTGATTGAAAAAGCTAGTGGTCAGCTGGGTGCCAGTGGCTCATATCTGCAATCCTAAGTACTCAGGAGGCTGAAATTTGGAGATCAAAGTTCAAAGCCAGCCCAAACATGAAAGTCCATGAAACTCTTCTAATTAACTATTACATCAAAAAGCCAGAAGTGGAGCTGTGGCTAAAGTTGCCCAGTTCTAGCCTTCTGTTAAAAAGCTTGGCGATAACAGCAGGCCTTGAGTTCAAGCTCCAGGATCACACCAAGAAAAATAAACAAATTACACCAATTTTATATCAAATCTATGCTGTTTGAAAGAAGTGGGAAGGAAGAATTCCTATTATCTAACTGAAAGAGCTAGGAAATGATGCTATTATCTTGAAGAGTTTGTTTAAGGTTTCTATAATTCCTTTAAAAAAGTTTTGGAAGACTTTATTAGATTAATAAGAGACTATTCTATCCATTTTTAATGTTTTTTTCATTCCTTTTACAAGTTCGATTTTTAAAAAATTGTTTAGTTTCATATTATTTCTCAATTTATTAAGAAAATACTCTGTGTGTTACTGCATCTGCAGTGATTTGGCCTTTTTCTTTTCTGATACAGAATTGAGAAAGACTTTCTTTTTTGTCTTAATCCTTTATCTGGTTGGGGTTCACTCAAAGCTAAACAATGCAAAGCAAAAATATCCCATAGCGCATTTTCTGACATCTTAATAATTAAATTAAGAAGTATTTTAAACAATTGGGGTGTACTTAATTCTCTAAATTTTGATTTTTCACTCGGGTTATTCCTAAGTTTAACCTGATAGTTTTCTTCTTGTAGAATAACACTTCCCTTCTTTTCTAAGTATTTATTCATATCTTCAAATTCCAAGATCTTAATTAACATATGAAGTAGTATTTGGTAAATAAATTCTGTCTTTATTTCAATAAAAATATTCTGCTTTAACTGTTTTGTATGTACCTGATTTTATAATTAGATGATCCATTTTAAAGATGGAATTTCCTCTGTCCCCAATCCCCTTCTTCGTTTGACTTTTATTTTTAAAATTCTCTTGTCCATACCAGCAATTCTTCTTACACTCTCATCACTGTCTTTCCTAAATCCTATTACCATTTTTTCTCTGATGCTATATTATCTTGTCATTCTCTCTGGCAGAAATTAACTACAATGTGTCTCAGAATTCAATTGAGATGTATACTTGTATACTTACTTGCATGGTTTAGATATGAATCCAGGTTTACATTTGAAAATGTCTTCCTGGATAAGGGAACTTACAGAGTTTCTATCCAAAAATCCACCAAGATTTTTGTGTTTTTTTGGTCATGGGGCTTGAATTCTGTGCCTGGGTGCTGTCCCTCAGCTCTTCAGCTCAAGGCTAGCACTCTACCATTTGCAGTCCTCTCTTGGAACAGTTTAAGTGCATTCTGTGCCATTGGATAACTGATGTCTGATGTTAACTGTTTCCTATTAATTTCTTTTGCTTCAGTAGTCCCACCTATGATTAGAATGGGGCATGGCTGATTTTTACTGGAAAGTTACCAATGGAGCTATTCCTCCATGTCTGCCTTAACTAGATATAAGTATCTCAAGGATTTGCCTGCCTGGGCTGGATTTGAACCTGCATTTCAGAACTCAGCTTCCCGAGTAGCTAGAATAACAGGTATGAGCAGCCACCACCTGACAAAGATTTGATTTTCATTTTGCCAGTACACTTAAGAAATTGGCTTGCCCTGAATCTTGTATATACATTTTTCTAATTTGGGGAGGGGAAGGGGAAAAAAAAAGCAAAATGCTTACATATGGATACAGGTTGACCCATTGTAGCAATGAGATGTATAAGACACTATGTTGAAAACAAACTTTACAACACCAGGCCTACGGGGGAGGGGAAGGTAGGAGTTGGGGAGGTGGGGAGGGAAGAGATGGTAGAGGAAAAACAAAGGAGGGAGTAACAATAGGCAATGTACTCATTACCTTACTCATGTAACTGTAACCCCTGTATACAGTATCTTTACAATAAAATACATATTAAAAAAAGAAATTGGCTTGAAAACATTTATACATTTTATTTATGTATTTCCTTTACAACATTTGTAAAGGCTAGGTTATGGTGTTCATAGCGATATACGATAAAGATAGACTATTAAAATTACAAACAGATTTTTTTAAATTTGGACATAAAACTATTTAATTCACTTCATGCTAACAGAACTCAAATACCTTTTTCTTTGGGGGAGGGGGGGACTTGCACTCAGGTCCTGGGCACTGTTCCTGAGTATCCTTATGCTCAAGGTTCAAACTCTACTACTTGAGCCACAGCTCCACTTCCAGTTTTTTGAGTGATTAATTGGAGATAAGAGTCTCATGGTGACTTTTCTGCCTGGACTGGTTTCAAACTGCAATCCTCAGATCTCAGCCTCCTGAGTAGCTAGGATGACAGGTTTGAGCCACCTGGGCCTAACCCAAATACTTGGTATGAAACAGCTAGCTGGGCTTTTGGGGGGAGGAGGTTCATTTGTTTGGGTGTTTTTCTGTTTGTTTTGTTTTTTGATCCTAAGGCTTGAGCATTCTCCTTGTGCTTTCTTTTTCAAGGCTAGTACTCTAATTATTTGAGCCACAGCATCATTTCCAGCTATTTTGTGGTTTATTGTAGATAATGATATCACAGACTTTCCTGATCAGGCTGTCATGATCCTCAGATCTCAGCTTCCTGTGGAGCTAGGATTACAAGCATGAGCCCAAGACCCAGCTCAATTTTAAATTTTAAACTTAAGTTGACTGGGACAAATATATTAACACCTTTTATTCAAATAATGCTTTTGGTTTTTAATTTAAATCTCACATGTTTAGTTAAAATAAAATAATTACCAAGACAATATTATAAAATCAGGCAACCAAAGAGTCTTTTCATCAGGTGATGTGGATTCATGCCTGTAATGCTATCTATTCATGACATTGAGATCTGTCGATTGCATTTTGATGCCAGCTAGGGCAGAAAAGTCCATGAGATTCTATCTACAACGAAGCATCAAAAAGCTTGAAGTGGAGCTGTGGTTTAAATGGTAGAGCACCATCCTTGGATTTAAAAAAAGCTAAGTAATAATACAAGACTGAATTCAAGTCCCGTACTGTCATACACACACAAAAAAAGGCCTCCACTATTTTACTTTTTTAGTAGAATTATTTAAAAAATTGAAGAAATTTGTAATGAAGTAGCTACATGAATATGTTTGCACTCTTCTTCTTGAGAGTATAAAAAATAAGGTAGAAGTACCTTGACATTCTTAGAAAAAGAATACTATAGAAATATAGAGTAATACAATTTCATTATGTACCAAATGTCAACATCATTAATCACTGAAAATGAAATATTCATACTGACAATAAAATCATTTTTGCATCCAAAGCCCTTTTATTACCCAAACTATTCTAATTCACAATTATTAATGAGTCTAATATTCACAGAGAACCTAAATATAAAAAGTAGAATATTATAATAAAGAGTAAATTATATAATTAGTATATTAAGATCTGACTATAACAAGTGAATTACACTGTTTACTCACTTAATTAGTATTTGTATTTAAATGTAATTAAACTATTAAAAGGTAAAATGTAATCCTAATACTTTATTATCAACAATTTTTCAGTATAATTTGTGGCTTATTAACAGTGAAGAATAAAAGCCTTTAATCTGATTATTTCTGGTTGAAAAGCTCACATTTTCAAGTGACTTATTGAAAAGGCGTTACACAAATTAAAATTATCAATAGTTTTTTTTAATTGTTATTAGAAATAAAACATTTTCTGCACTCTCATCTCACATTTCAAATGCAAAGTTGAATTTGAAAATGGGATGGTAAGCAGGAAAGATAGATGATATCCAGTCCCAACATCATTTTTGAATACAGCCAATCAGAGTGCTCGAGTACTCTTTCTTCAGTGATGTCATTCTGAGATGAATATCTTACAAAGGACAGAGATGCTGCTGAACTCAGTAAAAATAACTTCCCATAGTAAGCCAAAAATCACATAAGCTCAGAGCTCCCTTAACACAATTCTGGGAACAAAGTTTCTTCATTCTCATTTTAGCCAATGGGACAGTTCCCATACAACACTGACTGTAGTGTCTTGGGATTATTTTCAGAAAGTCCTTGGCAGTTTGTAGTGACTTGCAGGTTTCTGCCCCAGTTCAAAGGTGCATTGGAGAGCTTTAAACCTGGAGCACAGACTTGGCATACAGAGGCAAGTGAATTAGGCATTTAAACTATGTAATATTCAAATATGAATTAAATGCCTTTCTCAGCTGATAATACTGTCTTTGCTTTGATTCCTTCTAGACTTTCTCATTGTTTGTTCCATATGGTTCAGAAGAAATGGTGAATATTAAACTCTGGGAAAATACATGATCTTATTTTTAGCGGATTCTTCCCTAGCTCAAAAAACTGTAGCTAACTTATCAGAGGAAAATTTGAGCAACAAATAATAAGAATTCTGGAGTAGAATGAGTGTCTCTGAGTTGTATACAAACACTCTAATGATCTGGCTTCTGCTTATCAACTTCAAGTTCTGTGTCTTATTCTCCTTTAATTCTACAGGTTTCCAAAATCCTTTATTTATGATTCTCTTTCAACCGAAACCTTTAATTTTTTTTTAGTAATTGCATTACCTTTTAATTGCTAGATGCCTTTTATCTGCCTTTACCTTTCAATAGTCCTGCAATTAGTTTAAGTATGCCTCGAGTTTACTGTGAAACTCTCCCTTCTCCTGCTTGTCCACTGTAGGTAGTCCAGAGTCACTCTATTGGTTCATAGTCACAAAACCCAGTGAAATGCCTCACTGGACACCAGATGTAGCAAGGCAAGAATTGTCAAGAACATATATGTTAGAGTGCAGAGCAGAGAAATGTCCTGAAAATGCATGAGGACCTAGACCTACCTGTTCATCGCTATGAACCTAAATAAACAAAAGTGTTAGGATATCAGATCTGCTACTGTAGGCTTGATCTAGCAGAAATGCCTAATCAAAGTAAAAGGGATGATATAATTTATATGATAATGACACTTATTCAGAAGGAATGAATTCATGACAGTTCAAAGACAGTGAATAAGAAATGCCAGCCATCTTGAGGTGATAAACTGTGGCTCAAGTGATAGAGCACTAGCCTTAAGCTGAAGAGCTGAGCGACAGCGCCCAGGCCCAGGGTTCAAGCCCCATGACCAAAAATAAATAAATAAATTAATTAAGTAAATTTTAAAAGACTAGCAGACTTTTCAGGCTTCTTCATTTTATTTGGTTGGTATTCAGTTTCCCTTTCTTGTTTGCTGACTCTGTTGATATTATTATTGGCTTCTCTTTTATAGCTCACATAATATTGCAGAATAGGATTTATTTATTTTCCTTATATATTAGTTTCAGAAGTGATTTTTTTTGCCTGTTTTATCTTCCCAATTCTCTGCTCCTGATGAAAATCTTTAATCTTTAAAACAGAGAGTTCACAGATAACCATGAGATTTAGAAATCTTTTCAAATCTACTTCTTATTCCCTTTAACTTACCAACTTCTGTTGGTTGGCTTAGACCAACATTCTAGGAGTAACTTACACAAAAGAAAGAGAGATTTTAAAACATTGGTATCCACTAGACCACCAGTGTCCCTGCGGATATGATTCCCAGGACTTTACTGAGGAAAAGAAGCTCAGAGGGCAGAGTTCAGTCCTGTACTGAAAATCCTTGACCCATCTTTCCCATTGTTACATCCTCTAACTTCCTCTAGTGACATGCCTCTACATTTTTAACAAATTTAAAATACTCAGTTCAGCACTGAAATTAAGCACAACTTTTCCACTTTGCCTTTTTTGGGGGGGTACCATTAGACAACAAGAAAAGATTGTTGTCCACAAATTCTAGGGAAAGCTTGACTTCTGGCACATAGATATTGAACATTCAGCCTCTGGACCTATATGAAGTAAAAGGAATTCTCTAATGCTAAACTGATCAGTCTAGGATATTTTGTTATGAGAACCACAAGAGACTAGGCATGTGTGCATGTAAATTATATTGTGTATTTTTGTGTCTACGTGTTGATAGAAGTTGAAGAGTTAATCTCAGAAAAAGGAATAGGGTATAGGGAAATTTCATAAATAACTAGGTAAAAATAACATACGATATAATACTGGAAGATGATGCTATTTTCTTTGTAATTTTTTATACTGGAAGATGATGCTATTTTCTTTGTAATTTTTTATGCATTTATAAAAAAATTCTCCTTTGTTTTTGTTTTATCTGTGTGTTACAACACTTGGGTGTCCTTATATAACTACTTGAGTCACAATACTAGTTCTTATTACTTTAGTGTTCTATTTGAACAGGTCTTAATGCTTTGTTGAGGGAAACCTCAGACAGAATCCTTCTACCTTACTAACCTCAAGACGATTTGGGATTACAGCCATGTACCACCATGCCCCCATTTTTTAAATAATCTTATTCACTTTTTCCTAGACTTTCGTTTAGCTAAAATACTAATAATAATGACTTAATGAATTTAAAATGAACCTACTGGGTATCTTGTATTAGAGGCCTGAGTCATGATGCTCAGTTTCTTCCCTAATGCTGACTTCTTAATCCTAAAATATTTTAAAGCTTTCTTTTCTATATTCTAGTTACACACTTAAAATAACAAACATAAGATTTGTTGTTCATTTTTGCTTTTGTGTTTTTTTGTCTTTTTAGGAAGGGTAAAAGGAGTGCAGAGGGAAGAAGGAAGGGAAGAAAGGTAAAGAAATACAGTCATATTATTTGGTATAAACTATGTGGAAAATGAACTCTGCAACTTGTGGGAAGGGACAGGAGGGGTGAACTAGGAGAAAGTGAAGAGAGGGGGTACATTGTCAAAAATAAATGTGTTCATTCATTGGCTCATGAAATGGTAGTCCCAAAGATCTTAATAGTAACAATAACATTATATTAAAAACAATATGAACTTTGAAGTTAAGTTACATGACCCAACCTCAAAAACACTTTTTCTGTTTACAGCAGAACTTTATCCATCCTTAAACTCTATCAGCCTAACTATAAAATATGGAAAATTTTGCAGAGACGTTATTGAGCATTCCCTACTTTCTCATTTCTTCTTCTGTCCTTTTTTGATCTAAAACAATCTACTAATAAATAGTCCAGAATGTCATGATTCAAAACCAGTAAAAGCAGAAAAGTTCTTGAGAGACCATCTCAAAAGTAACCAGCACAAAGCTGGGTTCCAGCATGGTTCAATTGGTGGATAACCAAGCCAGGCAAACCAGCTGAGGAAGTGTGAGTTTCTGAGTTCAAACCCAAGTAACAACCCCCAAAAATTATAAATTAAAAATATGTGAGTGAATGTTTTATAAATATTTGCAGAAACTGGCAAAGATTGGCTCTGCAGGACCAATTACTGTTCAGTATATTTTATATGAATATCAAGTAGTTCATGTGTAACCATTGATGAGCAATCTCTGGCTTAATTTTACTAAGCAATTGAGGTTTAAAAGGAAGAATGTATGACTCAAAGAAAATAAAATTGGGGAAATGTAGTGAATGCTTAGGAATTGCTTCTTTTTCTCTATTAGAGTCTATTATAATTGGAAATACTAAAATGGTAGGGCAGCATTAAATATTTCAGAGGGATTCAGAGAGAGAAAGAGTCTCACAAAACATACAGCAAGTTCAAGACCTACATAAGACCAGATGCATTCATCAATTCCCCACCCCAGACCACTATAAATCCCCGTGTGTTTCTGTGTATGTGTGTGAGCATACGTGCACATGCTGTCTTGCATGAGCACATGACAGGAAGCAAAATGGGAAGATGTCACAAATAGAAGAAAAAATACCATTATGGAATTAAATAATGATGAAACCAAGTAGATAGAAAAAAATATGTTACCAGGCCTCGGTGGCTTATGACTGTAAACACAGCTACTATAACTAGTATATGTCTAGGACAAGCAGAAAAAAAAAAAACTATGTACATATGACCATATAAAATGATGTTAAGTGAAATGAACACAAGTGTTCTTTCTTGCTATTGTTCTTAAGGTATTTATAATGTATTATGTGATTTTTTTTGTTTCTTTGATATGTTTCTCCCCCACTGTATAACCCTTGTTTTCACTGTATTTGATTCCAGTGCCCTACATATTGTATATACATTTTTCTAATTTGAGGAAGGGAAGGGAAAAAACAAAATGCTTAAATAGATATACAGGTTGACCCATTCTAACAATGAGCTATAAAAGACACTATGTTGAAAATGAACTTTACAACTTCAGGCATGGGGCTGGGGGGGGAGGAGTTGGGGAGGTGGCAAGGGAAGGGATGGTAGGGGAAAAACAAGAAGGAGGTAACAATGCTTGATAGGAAATGTACTCATTACCTTACTCATGTAACTAACCCTTCTGTACAGTATCTTTACAATAAAAAACATATATTAAAAAAGAGACTGAGATCTGAGGATCACAATTCAAAGTCAGCCAGGACCATAAGTTTATGAGACTTTAATCTCAAACAAACCACTCAGAAAAAAACAGAAGTAGTGCCCTGGCTTAAGTGGTAGAGCACTAGCCTTGAGCATAAAGGGGCTCAAGGATAGCACCCAGGCTGTGAGTTCAAGCCCCAGGACCAGAAAAAAAGAAAGAAGAGGAGGAGGAGGAGGAGGAAGAGGGGGAGGGAGGAGGAGGAGGAGGAGGAGGAGAGAGAAGGAGGAGGAAAAGGAGAAGGAGAAGAAGAAAAAAATGTCTTTCCTTTCCCATTTCTAGGGACTCAACTGAAGCCTCCACCATAAGACAAGATTGATAAACAAACAGAAAAAAAGGTACATAAATTCACCTAAGTCAGTCTTAGATGATCCAGCAGCCTTCAGAAATAAAGAAGACAAGAAGTACTAGATTTGTAGATTGCTATGCCTAAATTAGTTCATGTTGATAATACTCAGTGGTGCATATGACCAGGGGATAGAAATGTGTCAAATGGTGGGTAAGAGGTAGGACTTAGGCAGGTCTGTTTGCTCAGACTCCTTTCTGTTTTATGTCTGCAGAGATAATGAGGTCACAAGTCTCCGTTCTTCTGGGTGTAATGAATGCAAATGGTGAACAGAGGCCTTGTGGCCTGTGTGGAGATAATGAGAGCAATTCTGCATTTGTAGTTAGCTCTTATGTCATAGCAATGTATCTTGTAATTGCTTGTCCTGAATTTGATCCAATGTAATGTCTTATTCTATAAATCATACAGTGTCCTGCATTTATTAAACTTTGAAATTATGAGAACATATATTATACGTCTTTTGTTACCTCTGAATGTAAGGAATCTAAAGAAATGTGTATAAAGATATTCTCCAACAATACCTCCTTTCCTCTGCCCTCTCATCTCTCCCCTAATCTTTTTTGTTTTGTAGTGCTGAGGACAGAGCCAAGTACTACAAGCTCCTTATCTAGGCTGGTGCCCTGCCACCAAGCTAGACCTCAGTCCCCACCAATATATTTGATGTGAGCAAATCGATTTATGGAGAATTGAGCTGTTCCTCTTGCTGCCATAACATGTAGGGGCTAAAAAAAAAAACCACGTACTTATAATTTTATGTACTTTGAAGTCAGAAGTCTAATATAAATCTCACTGAACTGAAATAAATGCTTTTGATTTGTTTGAGACTGCCAAGATAATGTAACAGAATGGAATTCTTAAAGTCAGCTAATAAGCTACACTACCTCCCCATTTCCCCAAGGCACATGAAGTGACTATTCCTGGACCTGGAAGTTAGAACATGGGCAACTTGTGAGATATTTTTCTACCCAGGCCAATAGCCTTACCTTTCCTTACTTGTCATTCTGACCATTCCAAATATGAGCTTCATTTCTGGAGGACAATTCCATTCATTCTTTCCTTGCTTCAGTGGTTAAACAGAAACCACTGAGTTTAAAAGAGAATCAACATAAAAAGAACCAACAGAGAGAGCCAACTTCATAAATGTTGGGCTTCATACCACGAAAGGATACATAGCCAGGGATTCTGTGGTACTAAGAAAGAGAAAACACTCATGGTCACTACGATGTCATTATTTCAGGTAACTTGATAATAGACAGGATAAAAACAGTAAAAACAAAGGTGAGACCAGCACTGTTGGCACACCCTTTTTAGCTACTCAGGAGGCTGAGATCCAGAGGAATGACATTTGAGGACAGTCAGGAAGCAAAGTTGGCAAGACCTTCATCTCCCAAATAACCAGCAAAATAAAGTGCTGGAGTCACTGCTTCCGTGATATTGTACCAACCTACCATGTGAAAGATCCTATGCTCAAACACCAATACCTCCACAAAAAATAATAATAGCAAATAAAGTTGAACTCGTCTCATTATACTCTAATCAGCCTTCGTAAGACAAAGAACACAAGGTTGGGAATGTGGCTTAGTGGTAGAGGGCTTGCCTAGCATGCATGAGACTCTGGGCTCGATTTCCTTGGTACCACATGAACAAAAAGCAAAATAAACAAAATTAAAAAAAAATTAAGGTACAAACCAATACCAAAGGCATCCCAGAATTTTTTTCCATCCAGTAGAAATCAGAAAGGGAGGCAAACAATAGCTCTCAGAGAAAATTGGCAACACTTTCATCTCCATTGCTACCTCCTGTTTATGCTATTTGTTTTCTTGTTTACATCTGGCACTGTACATCTTTAACTCTACCTTAAGCCTGATTTTTTTTCTAGTTAATTGGAAGAGTCTGCTGGAGGTTTCTTTAACTGATGCTGGATTGAAACCAAGAACCTCTAATCTCATCTTCCTGAGTAACTAGGATTATAGGTATAAGCCAATGGCCATCACTTTGGCATTTAGTTGCCTGGTTTTTTGTTTTCATTTTTATTTTTTTATTTTTGAGACAAGGCATCTTTATGTAGCCCAGAGATGGAATTCCTAGTCTGACATCAGCTGGGTCCACCTGGAAGACGTCTACCTGAGAGATTCCTTAAGTGTTTTTACTGGCTTCTGTTGGGAATGTCTCCTACAGGATCCCATCCATAATCTCATTGTTAATGAGATTGGAAGACAAGGAACACGAGCTAAGCTTTTAGCTGTGTATTCTCTAGGGGATGCTTAGAGGATGTCCTATTATAGGTTCAACAATCCCTACAGATCAAGACTAAAAAATGCTACCTTTGAAGAGTGATTTTATTTCTTCTTATTTAAATAATTACGACTTCTTCCATTTTCACACCACATATCCTCCTTCATAGAAGATGGCTAAAAATATCAACTGCCCATGTTCAGAATATCAGATTTTATTTAAAGTTGTTGGGGTAGTTGTGAGGACCTTTGGCCTCCATCATGTTGGGAAAGGGAATGGCATGGACAAGCATATACTTCTGCCAACCTGTGCCAACCACCAGAGTGCTGGTTAATGAATGGAAAGTTTGATTGTTACATGGCCTTGGAATTATCGTAGGTATACAGATAGCTGTACAAGGACATATGCTTTGCTGTAATTACAAATTGGTGGTATGATAGCTTCTTAGGTCATTGATGAGAACTTAAAAGGAATTCTCCCTTGTTCAACATTCTGAGTTATTGGCCTCCACTACAGAACTTGAAAAGACCAATATGCCCAAGGCTCAGGTTGTGGCTTTAGAAACTCTGAAAGCCTAACTGTTGTTGTCAGTGGACCCTCTGGTATCATACAGCCTCTAAGTCCTCGTGGATCTTTCTAGAAGCCTGCTTTGATCTTAATTGAATACCTGGGTTAAAAACCATTGGAACTTACTCAGTAGGTAGTTAATATGTCTTGTCCCTAGCAGTAGTCTTCCTAAAATTTGCTCAAATTATTCTTTCACTCTGTATAATTTTTAACCTAGGGAAAATTATCTTTGTGTTCAAGTAAAACATGTGATTCATGAAATCACACTTTGATACTCTTATTACTTTAGACAGGAAGCAGTTATCCATGAGCAATGGGATATCCAAAGGAAACTTCAAATGGAAGAAGAGAACACAAAGTTTCTCAGAGACAAAACACTTCACAATTAAATTTTCCAAATTCCCAGGTGAACTCAGTCCTCAGACCAGACCCAAGGAGGGGAATTTCACACAGGCAACCTCAAAAAGCACCTCATAAGCTAATGCAATCCAATTTTACACTTTTCAAAGTATAAGTTTGTATGTGTGTATGTGTATGTGTGTATGTCTTTTGGTCACTGTTGGCCTTTTTGCTCAAGGTTTGGATTCTACTGCTTGAGCCATACCTCCATTTTTGGTGTTTTGCTGGTTAATTCTGAATTTTCATGGACTTCTATGCCCCAGCTAGCTCTGAACCCTGATTCTTAGATCTCAGCCTCCTGCATAGGTAGGATTGCAAGCATTAATCACCCACACCCAGATTTGAAAGTACACTTATCATGGGTAATTAAAATACTGGTTCTGACATAACTAAAAGCAAGAGAAAAATCTACTATCTCTACCTGTATTTTGGGTTTATCATTTTCTGTAAGTTGTTCTCTTTGTAGTTGTTATGCGATCACACTGAATTCTAGGAAAGATACCGCTGATCATTGATTTTTGTGACAATGGCTAAAATTGCCCCCAAAGGAGAGCAGAGCCTTCTAACATAGAAGACACCAAATGAAGAAATCTGATAATAATCCATCCAACTGTACCCTAGAACTGGAAGAATCATTTCATGGATACAAGGTTGCTTTTCTGAATTGATATCAAGGATAACTTATCAGATCACGACCTCCTGAGTAACTAGGATTATATGTGTGAGCCAAGAGTGCCTGGCAAGGGAAATGGTTTTACAAATTCTCAGTAGGCTCTTATCTAAAACAGAACTTTACAAGGAAGTAAAGATTATGATTGTAAGGAAGGTAAAAGTATGAATACAGATGTACCTAGAAGAAGGTCATGGATCCTTAGGAACGTTTGACAAAGTAAAGAAGGTTTGTTGATTATTAAACTTGAATAGGATTTTACATTAAAGTGCTTGTCAAAAAAGGTCAAATTCCCCTCAGTTTGATCAAAGAAGAGATGAATGGAGCAAAGGATTGTTTGCTATTAGCCTGAAAAAAAATCACAGAAATAAATAAGCTATTTCCTTTAAATTTCCCTAACCACTTAGGCTTAAAAGCCTTTCTGGCCTAATCTCGCAATCACTGAACATCATTCAAATTCTGACTCTAGGAATTACATATTTATAACAATTGTAGGTCTTATCTCTAGACAGTACAAGGAAATTAAGTTTTAATCTTCACCCTTCATCTATCTATCTATCTATGAGTGTGTATGCCTGTATGTATATATACATATATATAGTGTACTTTGTACCTTATATATAAAACCATGCATAACTATATATAACTATATATATACATATGTATATATATATAAACAATTTTCCTTTGGCGCAAGATAGTAACGGATTTAAATTACATAAGGGGACAAATAAAAAGAAGAGAATAAAGACATTCCAGGAGGTTTGTGGACAGTAAAAGCTTGATTCAAAGATAACGCTATCAAAAATTAGAACATCTAGACAGCAAGATTGAACAACAGCCCTCAGGTTCTATAAACACCAGAGGAAGTTAATTTAATATCCAATAAAAAAGCTAACTTATGCTATATTAGAGCTGAGGGGAATATTTCCACTTACCAAAATAATTAAGTTTCTCCAAGTAGTTCAATGTCTAAACTCTCCCCACTTCTGAAATCTTGACCTTCTGCACTCTAGGCCCATAGCAAATTCTCTCCCCTATGATTTTGTGTGAATTATCTATTCCAATATAGTACCTTAACGCTCCCAAAATGTAATGAATGATAAAAACAAGGACCATGTGAGCCATTAATGCAGTTTCTGTGGAACTTAATCCATGGGAGTCCTACAAGTTTGCCTATGAGAAATTCCTGACCTTAGACCTGACTCTAGGGCTGAGGTTACCTGTGAATTGGGAAGTTTTATTTATAATGTTTTTTTTTCTCAGAAATCTTGTATTCTCTTCCTCCACTTGAAGTTTTCTTTGCCTTTCTCCATTTCTCCCTGTGGCTAGTAGACCCCTGTCACTTTTCACTGATGAAAAGCCCCACATACGTCCCTAAACTCCAGCAGCAGGAATCCTGTGCATATTGTAAAGCAGGCTACCTCAATCTGAATTTCTTTTTTGGATATTTCCTTTACTACTCTGAACTTGCTGGTTTTTCTCAGTCTGTACTTCATTGCACACCCTCAAATGATGACACATTCTCACCTTGTTTTATATTTCCTTACAACTTCTACCAATTACAAAGGTGACAAATGGGATGAAGTTCTGATACAGCCACAGTTGTCCACCAGTTAACATGTCACATGCTCCCATTTTCCATCAATTCTCTCTCATCCTTAAAGCTGGCTTTCACATCATCTCAAGCATGGCCACCATTTAGCCTATGAGGTGAACCAGCAAAATCTCTTGGCTTCTTGGTGCTTCTCCAAATAAATAAATCTGTATCACTCTATCAACACATTTACAGGACCACAAATCAGAACTACAAAATCAGTACCTGTTACTCAAAAGTGTCTTCTCTCCTAGTTGTTTGAATTTAGTAAATATGGGTAAACATGTATACAAACTTATCTAATTTTCAGTTTTCAAAATGGATGGAAGAGAATACAGGAAGTTCCTAGATATACTTGGCTTGGCTTTGCTATCCCCAAATTTTATCAGTTTACTGTGGTAAAATCCAATTGTATGTTATTATTAACTGAACTTTGGTTTTTATTTGGATTTCACCTCTTTTATCATAAATTTTCACTTACTGTTTTTGGACCCAGGCCTGGTAGTGGATTTGCAAATAGAGTCAAACTTAGACTCTTAGGTGTTGAATTTTTTCTCATGTCTTAGTAGTTTTTTAAAATACTTTTTTATTGTAAAAATAGTGTACAGAGGGGTTACAGTTATATGAGTAAGGTAATGAGTACATTTCCTATTGAGTATTATTACTTCCTCCTTTGTTTTTCCCTCCCCACCTACCCAACTGCTCCCTCCCTTCCCCCACAGTTATAAAGTTCATTTTCAATATAGTGTCATGTACATCTCACTGTTACAAATGGGTCATCTTGTATCCCTATTTATTTCATTTTTTCTCTTCCCCTCCCAAATTAGAAAAGTGCATATACAAGATGCAGGGCACCAGAATTTGAAATACAGTGAAAACGGGAAGTAGTTTTTTAAGGTTTTCCATCATCATATTTTCATGATTATACATTTTGTTTATAATTCTGGAAAGACAATCACCGAGATCAAGTGCCTTTCTTCACTTCCTATCAGAGGTGCCGGTGAATCCACTTAGGAACACAGATGACGATAATAATGATTCCCCTGGTAAAGGAGAGTTTGCTGGATACCTGCACAATAAAGTAATTTTCCTCCTTTCACTCTATGTTTGCTGTGAGGTAAGTCAATTCATTTCACATATAAGAAGGACCAGGTGAAGCTCCATGCCCGCAGAGTATGTTGAACATCAAAATGTTAAAAAATAATTTTAAAGCCAGGCCCAAAGAAACATAGGTCCCATGGTTTCCCTTATTTGCAATTACTAGTGTATGTCTGAGTCAAGCAGAAACGGTCAGATAAGTTGATGTTAGGCAAAATGAACCCCAAGTTAAGGATTCAAATGTTTTTTTTCTTTCTTGCGATTGTTTCTAACATATTTATAAGATGGTTTCTTTTTTGCTTTGTATGTCCCTCCCCCGCAGTATAACCCCTGTTTTCACTGTATTTGATGGTGGTATAATTTGTCAAGGGGAAGGGAAAAACCAACTGTTTTAATAGGGATACAAGTGAACCCATTGCAACAATGAGATGTACAAGACATTATGTCGAACAACGACCTTTACAACTTTGGCCGGGGGAGCGAGGGAGGAGGAAAGGGAGAGCAGGGGCAGGGAGAAAGGTGGGGGGCAGATGGGAAGGGGAAACAAAGGAGGAGGCAACAATGCTTGATAAGAAATGTACTCATTATCTTGCCCATGTAATTGTAACCCCTCTGTATGGTATTTTCACAATAAAATAAAAAAAGAAATGTACTCATTACCTTGCCCATGTAATTGTAACCCCCATTGTACAGTATTTTCACAATAAAAAACAAACAAATAAAAACAAATAAATAAAATAAAAATAAAAACCTAATGGCCAACAATAAAGAAAGGCTTTTAATAAATTATGTTCATTTATTAGATTGGACATTATGCAGCTATTAAAAATAATGTTCCAATTAATGTTTTATGAATCAAAGCACCTGATATACATTTTTAATACTGGGTGCAAAAGTGATGATCATTTATTTGAATATACATATATTAAGCATACTTGTATATAGTTTGTTTTGTGTGTATGTGTGTGTGTGTGTGTGTGTGTGTGTGTTTATGTGTGTGTGTGTGTATGTGTGTGCCAACCCTAAGGCTTAGACTCAGGGCTTGAGTGAAAGAAAGAAAAAGAATTTAATGAAGTCTAGCATTCCTTTTTCATAGCTTATACTTTGTTTTGTTGTTATTTCTAAAATATCATCAACCCAACTGCTTGTCACCTGAATTTCTCCTTTGTTACATTCTCAAAGGTATAGTCTTGAGTTTACACTTAGTTCTGTGATCACTGTTTGTAAAAAGTGAAAGATTTTGAATAAATTTGCTACTACTTTCTGCACTTAAAAGTCCATTTCTTCAAGTACTAATTATTAGGAACATCTGTTCTCCATCACAAAACCAGTTCTCATTTATCATTGAGTGTTTGTGTAGATTTGCTTCTGTGCTTGCTGTTTGGTTACAGTGACCCATTTTTCCACTGCATATTCCATACCACACTGCCTTCATCACTATTACTTTAAGATAAATCTTGAAGTACATTGTCTCCAGTTTTCTTCTTTAGTAATACTATATGGACTATTGTGGATCTTTTACCTTTCATATAAACTTCAGGATGATTTTGTTGGTATTCACAAAAGAAGCTGTTGTAATTTTAATGGGTATTTCACTGAACCTACTGATAAAGTTGCAATGAATGTACATTTTATTTATAAGAATTCCCAAAAAGCTATGTACATATGACCATATAACCTGATGCTAAGTGAAATGAACCCCAAGGTAGGGACACAAGAAATTTTTTTCTTTCTTGTTCTTTTTAATGTACTTATAATGTACTACGTGATTTGTTTTGTTTCTTTGAATGTTCTTTCCCCCTGTCACGGTATTGGATTCTGGTGACCTGCATCTTGTATATACATTTTTTTCTAATTTGGAGAATGGAAGGGAAATAACAAACTGTTCAAATAAGGATACAGGATGACCCATTGTAACAATGAGATGTGCAAGATACTATGTTGAAAATGAACTTTACAACTTTGAGGGGGAGGGTGGAGTTGGGGAGGTGGGGAGGAAAGGATAGTAGGGGAAAAACAAAAACAAAGGAGGGGGTAACAACGCTTGACAGGAAATAGCCTCATTACCTTGATCATGTAACTGTAACCCCTGTACAGTATCTTTACAATAAAAATATATTAAAAAAAGAATTCCTATCTAAGAATACATGAAACACTATTTCACCAAAATTTTATTTAATACTTTTCATCAATGTTATCTATCTTTACTGAAATATATCTCATGGGTATTATATTTAGTTTATATATGATTATTTTTAAGCTAATTAAATGGGTTTATTTCAAATATTAATTGGTTCTTTACTGGTATATAGAAAAGCAATTGAACTTTATATATCAGAACTATATTTTGGACCTTCCTTTAGTTGCTTTTTCATTTTACAAGGACTTTTGTCCCCCAAAGCTAGTCTATGACCAGAAATTTACTTTTTTGTTTTGTAACTCAGATACCATTTATTTCAATTTCTTATTACCTTAAGTTGAACTACCAGTGGGTTTATGAGATTGTTAAGAGAGGAAATAATTCCTTGTTCCTAGTTTTATGTGAAAAACTAGATGGTTTAACATAATGATAGCTTGAAGGTTTTTTTATTTTTTATTGTAAAGATATGATACAGAGGGGTTACAGTTATATGAGTAAAGTAATGAGTACATTTCCTACCAAGCATTGTTACCTCCTCCTTTGGTTTTCCCCCTAGTATTCCTTTCCTACCCACCCCCAAAGTTGTAAAGTTCATTTTCAACGTAGTGTCTTGTAGGTCTCATTGTTACAATGGGTCAACCTATATCCTTGTTTCAGCATTGTGTTATTTCCCTTCCCCTCCTCAAATTAGAAAAATGTATATACAAGATGCAGGGCACCAGAAACAAATAAAGTGACAATAGGGGTTATACCATGGAAAACATACACAAGCAACAAAAATTCACATAGTACATTAAAAACAATGGCTATAAAGAAAACCCCCAAGACGGGTGCATTTTGCTTAACATCTTCTTATGTGTTCACATGCATGTAGCTTTTGCCCTTTTCTGCTTGAAGTTTTTAAACTCTTTTTAAAAATCAGGACGGGAAATTCTTCTCTAATCCTAATTTTCTGAGTATTTTTAAACCATAAATGAGTGTTAGTTTTTTTTCTTTTTTTTGCCACATGACTTTTCTTCATGGGTTGATTTGATTGGATCACATGATTTTCCTCTTTAGTTTTAAGATGAGCTAGATTGTGTTCATTAATCTTCAAATGCCCACCCATGCTAGTACCCAGTTGTGTACATGTGCAAATATTTTTACATTTTTGTGGATCTGATTTGAGAAAATTTTGTTTTTATCTGTATGTTCATAAACTCTACACTTTTATATATAATCTTCCCTCTGAGTAATATCTTTTCTAGTTTTAGTTGTATGAAAATCCAGCCTTTTATTTCCAACTAAAAAGCCTTGTGGAATGTGGGGTGGAGGGATGGCTCTAGTACCTTACAGTGACAGTAGAAGCTTTGATTTCAAACTCCATCACGGACACTCACAAAACGAAACAAAACAAAACTAATAATAAATAAACCAATGTGTGCTCAACCTGCAGTTTAAACAATTGTACTATCGACAGCATCAAAGCCCAAGTGGTTGGTTCCCTCAAAGATATCATCATCAACTGGGCACTGATAACTGTAATCCTAGCTACTCAGGAAGCTGAGATCTGAGGAAAGTGGATCAAAGCCAGCCTGAGCAGCAGAATTCATGAGACTCTTATCTCCAATTAATCACTCAAAAACTGAAGTGGAACTTTGGCTCAAAACGGTAGAGCTCAGGGACAGTGCTCAGGCCTTGAGTTCAAGCCCCATGACTCATACAAAAAAAAAAGTTATAAAATATTTATAACACACTTGTTGCACATTCTCTTCTCTGAAACATTGTGTGTGTGTGTGTGTGTGTGTGTGTGTGTGTGTGTGTGTGTGTGTGTGTGTATGCCAGTACTGGAGCATAAATTCAGGATATCACACACTTACTTTGCCTTTTTTCTTAAGGCTAATGCTCTAATACTTGAGCCACAACTCCACCTCCAGAATTTTGGCAATTAATAATATAAAAATCCCAAGGTCTTTTCTGTCCAGACTGGCTTTGAACCAGGGTACACAGGCCTCATTCACTCTTGTAGCTGGAATTTCAGGTCTAGCATCAGTGTCCATCTTTTCTCTGAAACATATGTGTGATATCTATGCATTTTTGACTAGGTTGCTAATATATATATAAAACACATTAATGTATATGCCACCATCTTTTACCTCTCAAGCACCTATAATGTGTGTGTGTGTGTGTGTATGTGTGTGTGTCTGTGTGTGTCTGTGTGTGTGTATCAAAGTCTGGGTTAAAGTATGTGGGTAGACAAAGTCCACTTCCAAGAATCACCTGTAGGATTCTTTCCTAATTTGACAAATGGCATCTTTTCTATTGGCCCCCAACAGCACCCTGAAGACCAAGTGAAGATTTCTGATCCCACATTATGATCAACCATTTCCAATGGAACTAATTTTCTGAATCATCATTTGAAAGGAAACACATGAAATAAGGAGTTGGACTAAAAATGTGTCAAATAAAGCTTGACTGTGTTAAATCACTGAGATTTCTAAGGGAGCTGTTATAGTAGTTGACATTAATATCCAGTGTTTTAATTTTTAATTTTTTCAAGTATTTTATAAGTTAGTTTTTTTAATTTTGAGTAGGGGAAATAATTATCTTATTAGGCTTTCTTTCACATTATTTGTAGTAACATTTTACAACCAAAGTTATTAAAGTATTTCATTGTTTTTGCCTTGATTTTTGTTATAGTGGCATTTTGTTTTAAACAGACAAATTTTGGCATTCATTTTTCTAAGTAGTTTTACACTTTATTTTTATACTTACGCCTCCACTTAACCAGAAATTGAACTTTATGTTTTGCTTTAGAATGTACTTACATTTATTATTTCACACTTTTAAAAATTATCCTACTTTTATTAATTCAGAGCTATCTACTCTTCAGCATTGATTACTACAATCCATCTCCAAAAATAACATTTCCTTCTCATTTTCTGTCCCATTTACCCATATTCTTACATCCTTTTAAAACATTTACTCTGGTTTTACATAAAAATCAAATTATATAGAATATATATCTTTTAATTTTGCTTTAGAAATAACTCAAGTACTTTTTTGAGTTTTGTGTTCCTATAAATGTGGCTGAAATGCATTGTATACATATTTGAAAATAACGTTAATGAAAGTATTAAAGTGTAGAAAGTAAAGAGCATATGAATTTCACCAAGATCCACTGTAAGTTATGTTCAGAAATGACACAATGAAGCCCCTTACTTTGCACAATTAATATGCAATACTAAAAATAATCACTAAAAATGATTACAATGGAAATATATGTTAGACTGTAAAACAGAATAGAGCTAGTAATACTGAGTTTGAATTTTTCTATCATCAAACTTGTTAAGTAGCTTATTGTATTATACAAATAGATGTAAAAGAAAATTTATAATTTTACTATACAGAGGCACTTAATTTTCCTTAGGTAGTTTACAGCTTGATATTATAATTTCTATATTTTTCTTAATTATACTGTCCTTGCTCATTATAGGTAAATATACAATTATTTTTTTAAGATTATCTTATTTTCAGCAAAATGACCATTTCTTCCTAGTTAAAACAGTTAGAATTTATTTGGGTTTTGCTTGTAAAAAACAACTAAATCAGCTTGAGATGACAAATATATTATAGTAAATTTCTTTCTACAGAACCAATAAAGAGAAGGAAAATACCAGGTATTCACATTTACTCCATATTGTGTTTAATGGTTGTTGTCTATTTTGGAGAGTACTATAAAACTTTATAAATTTTTATTCTCTTCCAAAACATACATTGGTACTTTCTCAACTTTTTCTCTACATATTATATGGCTGTGTTGTGTATGTGCCCCCAGATGAACATGATGTATAGACTTTTAACAGGCTAAAGTGATACATTTTCTAATAATAAACTAAATGTGCTTTTCTATTGTTGATCTGCTATTAGTATAATTGATATAATTATTTGTAAAGTGTAATTATGGCAGAGATTGGCTCATAATTGACCAATTTTATTTGTAACATGCTCAACATATGTATTGTCACTTTAGGGACTATCATTAGCAGATTTTTCAATACTGCTAATTTTTCATTAGCAGTATTATCAATAAATATTTTAAAATATACATTTTTAAATCCATTAGTCTTTTGAATTTAAGTTCTTTATTTCATACTATTTTTGCCACTTTATTCTTTGTTATGTTCACTTTTGTGTCATAAATTCTTAGCTCTTTTTTATTTTGCCATACGTTTTTGTGATTATTCATTTCTAACATTTCTTTTTTTTAAATAAGTTTTTTATTGTGAAAATACTGTACAGAGGGGTTACAGTTACATGAGCAAGGTAATGAGTACATTTCCTATCAAGCATTGTTGCCTTCTCCTTTGTTTTTCTCCTACCATCCCTTCCCATATAGTTTAAAAATGTATTACTGTTACCATTTAAATCTACTGTGTATTTACTATTTCTTGTAATTTGTTTGTATTGTCAAACTCCTTTAAAACATATTTTATTAACTTATGAAGCTTTGTTTTGACTTCAGATGTCTCTTCTAATTTCATTTTGATGAATGGATATAGTTTGTTTTTGAAAATTTTGCAATCTGCTGAGTATACTTCAAAGGAAACACACATTCTACATTTGAAAATAGTTTCTAGTTACTCAAGGCACATCTAGATAAGCGTTGCTGTGGGGATAATATTAATTTTATTTAACTTTCACATTTTGTCATTCAAAAATTCTATCTCTCATAGAGTTTTACACTATCTTTTGTAGAAAACCTTAATAACTAGGGCTGGGAAGGTGGCTTAGTGGTAAAGTGCTTGCCTCGCATGCATGAGGCCCTGGGTTCGATTCCTCAGGACCACATAGCAGAAAAGGCCAGAAGTGGTCCTGTGGCTCAAGTGGTAGAGCACTTGCCTTGAGCTGAAGAGCTGAGGGACAGCACCCAGGCACAGAGTTCAGGCCCCATTACTGACAAAACAAAAACAAACAACAATAACAACAGCAACAAAAACCTTAATAACCAAGCTGACTTCATGACTATACTAGTAAACATTTTTATCCTACCATAAGATCAACTTAATTTATAAGTAATTATAAAGTCTCTGTCAAGAGTAAAAAGACATGCTAAGAAAAAGTCATCAAGAGATAAGTTTTTTAAAAAAATGATGGAAAAACCTGCTCCTTATAGTTCATTCCCTAGGAATGCTATGGGCTCCTCAGCAGCCAAGCTAGGGTCCTCTTTACATTCTTCTATGATAAGCCAATTTAAGTGATAGCTTCCAGAATTATAAAGTCCTTAAATATCCTGTGCTTTGTTTCATGAAACTTTAGAGATCTTAGTGTAAGTAACCTCTTTGAATGGGGTTCCATTTCTCTTGCCTCTCATGGCTCTTAGGTAGGCTAAGTATGATATCAGCAAAGCACTTAGGGGAATGCCCAAACCATAATGATGACAATGGTTCTTGGTTGTTGTAATTATCAATTTCCACTCCTGTCCTCCATGAAGGGTATCTGTTTCCCTTGCTTCCTGCAAGTAGCTGGTGCCTACAGGTATCATGTGTTTATGATAAATAATTTTTGCAGACAGAAAGAATCTATGGAACTTTTTTTTGTCTGTCTTGGGGCTTGAACTCCAGGACTCGAAGTTGGTTCTTAGCTGGGAGCTAAGCTCCTCTGCTTTGCCATTTTAAGCCATAGCTCCACTTCAGGTTTTCTGGTAGTTAACTGGAGTTAAGAATCTCAAGGGCTTTCTTGCTCAGGCTGGCTTTAAACCACAACCCTCAGATGTCAGCCTCCTCAGTAGCTAGGGTTATAAGTGTGAGCCACCAGCACAGGGTTCCTATGCACATTTCCTTGGTAAATTAGCTAGATTTTTTGAGCACGGTGAAACAATGTAGAAATCATAGTGTCTTGGATGCAGAGGTAGGAAGATCTGAAGTTGATGACCATAGTGAGACTCGGTCTCTAAAAACTAAAACATGTGTTGAGAATGTTGCTTGGTGTTAGAAAGCTTGCTTGTGATATAATGGGCTCTGGGTTCAAACCCTCACTTTGCAATTACATATAAATTAATAATTCAAGAATGAATACATAAATGAATGAATAAGCAAAATTAACTTGGGTTGGTGAGTCATTCCCATCTAATGTAGGGTCTATAGTGTGATTTTTACCAAATTCTGAATTACAGAAAGCAAGCCTGCCGTTTTCATGACTTTATTACACTTAATTTTGAACAAGCATGACTAAAGAATAAATTAGGAAAAAAAATCAAGGGCAAAAATGTTAAATTTCTGCATGTGTATTATGCTCAGTTGATGTGAGATATATTCAGTGAGTCCATAATATTGTCACAATAGTGTTTCAATTATTTTCTAAGCTACCAAGAGTTTCTTTCTCCTTCCTTTTGTGAAAAATATGTCTCTCCAAAACAATTAGTGTCCCCGAAAATAAAATAAAAATTTAGAATGATTCATTTAAGTGAATAAGGGAAAATTTCAGTGTTGATGGGACGCACATGTCTTTAGCCCATGTTAGTATTAAGGGGAAATTGAGGCACACAGCCTTTGTGAGCACTGCCTCTTGAGCTCTCTGAGTTTTTATAAATTGGTGTGTTCTTAGAACTCTGCAAGGTCTATTCTATGTCCAACACGGAGATGCAAATTTCTTTCCTAGTGGGACCATGTGTCTAGCCATTATATTATATCTCAATGGGCCTCATTGGAATTTCACCTCCTCCCGCAGCTCTACGGAATCTTTTTGTAAAGCCAATATCCTTGAGTGTTTTCCTGCAATCCTGTCTTGCTTCCCAGACTCACTATTGTAAAAGAGGGGTAACTTTGATTTGGTTATTTCATTTATATGTTCTATATGGACCTGTGCTGGGTTCTTTTTGGTCAGGGACCAGTAATATAGAGCTATTAGTCTTTACTCTTAAAAAAAAAAAATCAGTTCTCAGCTGGGTGCCAGTGGCTCACCCCTGTAATCCTTGCTACTCAGGGGTCTGAGGATCACAGTTCAAATCCAGCCAGGGTGGGAAAAGTCCATGAGACTCTTATCTCCAATAAACCACCAGAAAACTGGAAATGGCACTGTGGCTCAAGTGGTAGAGCTTTCACCTTGAGCTGAAGAGCTCAGGGACAGTTCTCAGGCCATGAGTTCAAGCCCCACGATGGAAAAAAAAATAAAAGATAAAATAAAATAAATCATCTCTCCGCATTGGCAGTAACAGACAAGTTAGCTCTGAGGAAAATAGAAAATTAAAAGCAGCTCTTGTGATCCTCTGCTAGGACTATCCTAATTATTACAAATACTAATTATTACAAATATACTAATTATTACAAATGAGGGAAACCATGTTTCTTTGGGTTTGGTTTACTTCACTTAATATGACCATATAAGACTATACTAATTGAAATGAACTCCATGATATGGAAACAAGAGGTTTTTCTTTGTTGTTGTTATTTTTAATGTACCGTGTGAAGTTATTTCTTTTTTCTTTCATTTTCCCCTCTTTGGTTTATCCCTTGCTGTCACCATTGTGATTTTGGTACCCTGTGTCTTGTATATCCATTTACCTGATTTGGGGAAGGAAAGGAGGACAACAAAATGGTGAGACAAAGGACAAAGGGTGAACCAGTGTAACAGCGGTACTCATAAGACACTGTGATGGAAATGAATTTTACCATTTGAGCGGGGAGAAGGAAAAAGAAAACATGAAAATTAAAAGCAGAGTTCAAAGGATGTTACCATTCATTCATTCTGAGAAGTTAGGCAGTAGAAACATCCAGAAGACATGATTCATGAGAAACCATGGGGCCTCTCAATATTGAGCTGTGTGCCTACCATAGAATGGCTGTCTGCTTCCAGTCACCAGGGGACTCCATGATGCTTACTTCCCACTCTGGACCCTCCGAACAACTATGGCTGTGCCTGCCTGCTCCTTACCTCCTCTGAGCATTCGCTAGCAGCATGGTTACCACACATCTATTTTCATGTTCCAAGATGTTACCCAATTACTCTAGGAAAAGGAAGAATCAATTTATTGCATTGATAGTTGTGAGGGCCAAGGATGTACGTGAAGTTTTCTCTCGGGCTTTGAGAGCATTGCAGATGCATGATGTAATGTAAGCATCCCATCAGTCACCTTCTGAGGGCCAAGACTGGACACTCTCCTCCGTCTATTTAACACTGTGATAAATGGCCTTGTTTTCTAAGTAGGATAATCATGTTTTCTGTTTGAACACTGGAAGATCTATTTTTCAAAAGTCTTTACATAAGAATGAATTAGCTACTTGTTTTTTTAAGAGGGAGAACATCTGGGAAGTAAGTTTAGTAGGTTAACCAGATGGTGTTTCTCTAATGGAGAAAATTTATGTGAGCAAACAAAAACAACAGAGAGGTTATAAGGTATGTAGTATTAGTAAAAATTAAAATAAAAACATTTGATACCAAATTTAAGTCAACATAGAAACCTTTACTTTTTAGAGCACTAACAAAAACACAGATTTTACATTTCTAAGAATGATGTAACAGAAGAAGACAGGAATACAAAATCAAAGCTCAGGGAAGGGTTGCTATCACACTTTGAAAGATGTAAAAAGCTATGAGCTTGAGCCTCTCTATGTGCACTTAAGGAAAACAATAAACCCTTTAACTTAGCCATAGATATTCAGACGGACTGGGGAAAGCATAACCTGATCATAAAGTTATTAGAGAGCTACAGAGTATGTTAGGATAAAGCAATGACATCTGTACAACCATCTTCTTCACGGTACATAATAGTAAAGTTACTTGATGCCCACAACTGATGAATATCAAAAAACTATTATATAGATAGATAGATGATAGACATATAGATTGATAGATAGATATTATACATACAAATATGTGTATACAAATATGGACACGAATTCTATGTAGCCATTAGAAAAAATGGAATTATGTCATTTTCAAGAAAGTATATGGATCCTGGAAATCCCATACTAAACAAAGTAAACCACATCCAGAATAAAAAAGGCCCATGTTTTCTATTATATGTGGATACTAGGCTCAAAATATAGCCTTTCATGTAAACACACAGAGAGATATGTGTATGTACATCATTTAGTTAACCAAAGCATGGTATATATAGGATTACATCACCTTGGAATAAATCTTATAAATAATGAATAGACAATTAAGAAAATGACAGAAAAGTGAGGGTGGTAGTAAGAGAGGTGGACACTTAAAACACACACACACACACACACACACACACACACACACACACACACTGAACAGCCTATATAGCCAGAATACTCACATGTACATATGCAGTAAAAGAAGGGGAATTCCATTGTGTATATATACCACAGTTTCTTGATCCATTCATCTACTGAGGGGCATCTGGGTTGGTTCCATATCTTAGCAATGGTAAATAATGCTGCAATAAACATAGTTGTGCTGGTAACTTTAGTATGGTCTTGTTTGTGATCATTCAGATAAATGCCCAAAAGTGAGATTTCTGGGTGATAGGGGAGCTCTTTGTGGAGTCTTTTGAGGAACTTCCATACTAGTTTGCAAAGTGATTGAACAAGTTTACACTCCCACTAACAATGCAGTAGGGTTCCCTTCTGTCCACAGCCCCTCCAGCATCTGTTGTTATTAGATTTCTTGATTATAATCATTCTAACTGGGGTGAGGTGGTATCTCAGTGTTGTTTTGATTTGCATTACTTTTATGGCTAGAGAGGTTGAGGATTTCTTCCTGTGTCTATTGGCCATCCTTCTTTGTATGACCCTTCCCCATGGTATAACCCCTATTTTCACTGTATTTTATGTTGGTATAATTTGGGGAGGGGAAGGGATAAAATCAGATTGTTTAAATAGGGATACAGGTGGACCCATTGCAACATGAAATGTACAAGAAGCTATGTTGAAAACCAAACTTTACAAGTTGGTGGGGAGGGGGGCAGTAGTAGTCTAAATGGGAGGGCAGGGATGGTAAGAGAAAAACAAAGGAGGAGGCAACAATGCTTGATAAGAAATGTACTCATTACCTTGCTCATGTAATTGTAACCCCTTTGTATCATATTTTCACAATAAAAATTATTAATAAAAAAGGAAGGGGAAATAGAAAATGAGTCAGAGAGAGGGAACAGATGGAATAGGGAAAAATAATTGAAGGATGACTCTGAACAGGAAGTACTACACACTCAGACGTTACCACCTTGTTACTACCTTGTACAACCTCTTGAAAATTAGAAAAATAATAATAAATTAAAATTTTAAAATAAGTGAGAACCCAAAGTAAATGATCCTCAGGAAAACAACAACAACAACAACAACAACAATAATAATAATAAATAGACCCATGTGGGCCAGGTCTTTTGGAGTACATGGCCCCATGACTCTGAGAAGACAGTTCTAGCAGATGATCTGACCAGTGGGAGAGCCAGCATTTTCCTTCTTTCTTGGCAGTTCTTAAAGCTTTAACCCATCTGGTAAATAGTGGATAGAGTCATGCAATTGTCCCAGTTTAGAAGACAAGTAAGATAACACAATGCAAGTTCACACATACAGCTGAACTTACTGGTCCATGGCCAGGGGCTTGCTAACTTTGGAAATCTCATCTCATCTGCCATTAGGTCATGTTCTCCCATCCATCTGTCTTGTGTGTGGTTTGTTGAACTTCCATGTTTACAGAACAGGGTCCCTTATACCCACACCATTATTAAAAAGAACAGGGTAAGTTCCATCTTCCTACAGTTAAGTCATAGATTCTGTATCCAGATACAGGTAAATCAACACAATAAAAGAAGTTACCAATAAAAAAATAAGATAAAGGAATTGGATGATGGGATGATAGAAATCAGAAAGGTCAACTGGTAAAGGAGAACAACACTATGAACATCCCACAGCCACCTCAGTCTCCTGGACATCTGATTAAAAAGGAGGATCATCCTTTGCGTCCCAAATTCCAATGACAGATTTCCACTCAATGTGAGAAAAATAATTTATCATAACTCAAGCTGCTTAAAATGTGGAATGAATTTTCCTATGATTACAGAAATGCTTAAGGTCTAGCATTCAAACATAAGGTGGAAATCAGTGTGAATTTTCTCAAGAATTTAGTCACTCTCAGAAGTTTTATATGGGTTGATTAAAAAATAAATAAAAACCAAGAATATTTTCCAGAGAGCTGAAATGACAAACTTTATGTTGTCCCAGAAATGATTTTCTTTACTAGACACTACAGGAGAGAGAACTCCTACCATTTCAGATTCCCAGGGGTTTGTCCAGTGAGTACTGAATTTGCAGAGCAATGTAAGGTTCTCATGCTAGTGAAGCTGAATTCCATCAGTTGCCTGGGAAGCAGTTCTGCCTGCATAACCTTACTCTGCCCCTGAATCTGTAGCTCTATTCCTGAAACCAGTTTCATGAAAAGATGAGCCAGCAGAAGCAAATAGTGTCAGCACAGAGAAAGGGAATACAAGTTTTCCTCCAGTTGCCAGTGGAAATGAATCATATTCATAAGCTATTCCTTTTTATCTTAAGCATCTTTCTTTAGAAATAAAAATGATCAGAAAAATAGCAGTGACATACTTAAGCTGGAACTGGTGGCACGGACTTGTAATCCTAGCTACTCAGGAGGGTGAAATCTGAAGATCAAGGTTGAAAGACAGTCCACGGAGGCAAGTCTGTGAGACATGAATCTCCAACTGACCTGCAAAAAGCTAGAAATGGGACCTTGGCTCAAGTGATAGAGTGTTAGCCTTGAAATAAACAACACCTCAGGCCCAAAGTTCAAACCCATGTACCAGAACAACAAAAATATACTTAGGATAAAAATTTCAATCTACACGTTCTCATGTATTTGAGCTTCTATAGTAATCATTTCAATTCCTTAATGTGTGTGTACCTCTAAGGTGGCTCTCCTCCTCCTCTTTCTTCTTCTTCCTTCTGGTTACTAAAAACAAACAAATCATTTCTTCATTCTTGATTGCTCTATCATTGCTCCTGTCTAACCTACCATCAGATCCTCTTGGTTCAGTCAAACGCTGGTGGGTGACTGATGCCTGTAAACCTAGCTATTCAGGAGGCTGAGATCTGAAGATCATGGTGCAAAGACAGACACCAGGGTAGAAAGTCTGTGAGAGTATTTTCTCCAATTAACCACCAGAAAACTGGAAGTGGAACTGTGGTTCAAAGTGGTAGAGCACTAGCCTTGAGCAAAAAATCTCAGGGACAGCACACAAACCCTGAGTTCAAGCCCCATGACAAAAAAAGCAAAGAAAGGAAAGAAAGAAAGAAAGAAAGAAAGGGAGGAAGGAGACAAAAAGAAAGAAAGAAAGAAAGAAAGAAAGAAAGAAAGAGAGAGAGAGAGAGAGAGAGAGAGAGAGAAAGAAAGAAAGAAAGAAAGAAAGAAAGAAAGAAAGAAAGAAAGAAAGAAAGGAAGGAAGGAAGGAAGGAGACAAAAAGAAAGAAAGGAAGAAAGAAAGGAAGAAAGAAAAAACACTCTTTGTTGTATTTCCTATGTACACCTGTATCACTCTCCTCCAGTGCATCCCTACCCTCAAACCCTCAGTTGAGGAAGTTCTGATCCACACTCCTTTCCATCAATTTATTTACCTTAGAGTAACCAGAATAAAGGTCTTTATAAAGGTGAGCTCAGCGGATGGACATAGTAGCATATGCCTACACTTCTAGCCATGTGGGAGGGAAAGATCACAATGATCAATGTTACAGTCTAACCTGGAGATAAAGCTATGGAGATTCCATCAGAACAATTTAAGCTCAATGTAGAACAGGTGAAATCTCAGCTATTTGAGAGGCATAGTTAGAAGAATTATGGTCTGAGGTTAGCCTAGACAAAACCAAACGACGCTGAAAAATAACAAAAAGCAATATAATGGCTGTTGAAGTAGCTCAAGTGGCAGAGGGCCTGCCTGAGAAACAAAAAGCCCTGAGTTTTATAGATACGTACGCCCCCAAATAATAATAATGATAATAATAGCCATCTAACAGCATTTCTCTGTCAAAACTTCATCAAATTGCATTAAACACAGACAGACCACTTCTTCCCTTCCATGTATATCTAATTTTCTTGGTTTCTTCTGACAACTTTTTAATAGGAAGCAACTTATATACTACTCACAGCTTATGCACACATTGACACATTTTATCTTTCTAGTTACCATACATTTTTTTTCTCTCTAAGGTCCTTATCAAGAACTGGCAGCTTATGTGTTTTATTTATTTCTTTGCTTATTACCTGTCAACTCTAACTAGATAATAAGTTCTACAAGCAGAAATTCTTAAAGGAAATGTATTTCTATATAAACAACCTCCCAATCACTATGCCAAGGCCATGTTTCCTATTTCCAATGCCTGGAGATGAAGTGTAATTTTTGTAAAAAAAGAAAAAAAGTATAGGAATGAGGACTCATTAAATGAAATATGTACACTTCAGGGTCTAGTTTGGCTCACTTAGAATTATTTTATGACACTCATCCATGCAGTGTTATATAGCTATAGTTTATTTTCAATACGACAGCTTATTCCATTGCAAATACACCATATTTTACTTACTGTTTGGTTGATAGCTACTTGGTGGCTTCTACTTTTGTGTTATGTCACAAAATGCTTCTTGGATTGTTACTATTTATGTTATTTTGTAGTATATGTATCTCCTTCCTGTAGGGTATATGCAGAGAAATATAATTCCAGGAATAAACTCAATGTGATTGCAGTGTGTTCCAGTTTTATGGGTTTTGTTTATGATATCTGCTTCTGTGCCTGTGAAAAATCTGCACAATAATTTTCTTTCCCTCGAACCTTCTTGTCAAGTATGACTATCACATGCATATTGGCTTTCAAAAATGTATTTAAAAGTATTTCTCCTTTCTTCTTCATTACCTGAAAAAGTTAAAAATTGGCGTAAATGTCTCCTTAAGTATTTATTAGATTTATAGAGGTCATTGAAATAATATAGGCAAAACAATAATAAAGCATAAATAATGTGTTTAGTAGTAGATAAGCTAATAATTGATACACATTCAAAAACTTAAGTGTCAATCATTGCTTGTACATCTCATTGGCTTTGTGGGTGACACTGGGATGGATAAATGCATGTAGCATATACATGATTGTACTTTTGGACAGCAGACATAGAAAAGGGTGAAGAGTACATTTTTTGATGAAGGTTGAGTACTGACAAAGTTGATATAAGGCTAGACAACTAGCAGTGACAGGCCATGGAGAGAGAGGATCAAAAGAAGGGGCTGAGTTTCTCTACTCTGGAATTAGATATAATACCAGAATAACACTGATCTTGAGACGAATTCTTTATACTTATCAATGTGGCTAATTTTCACAGAGCAATTCTTAGAAAGACATAAGGTCCTCATAGGGAGCAACTGGTCGAGTAAGCACCTGTCTTGACAGAATGACATCAATTGCCACGCTCCCCACTCAGAAAGAAGCAAACGCTGTGACTACAGGAAATGCCACATAAAGAGGGAAAGAGCATTTGTCTCTTTGATTTCTATTAAAATCAAAGGAACGAAGTAAAATTCCTACAAATTGTTCATAGACACAAACTTGTTCTCATTCATTTCCTTCCATTGATGAGGAAAGTAGGATTATACTTGGTATTGATCACAGTTACATGATTATGGTTTGAGAAAATAAAGTGGAAATAAGGAAAATCCAGGCAAGCTAAATTCTAATTCTTTGTGTTAGGTACAAGGATTGAAGAGAAGAAAAAATGAAGCCAAAAGAGGAAAAAGTCTATCTCCTAATTCTGGTAATTCCTTCACTTCAATATTCTCTACGTTCTGAGATGTAATAATACACACAAGTAAGAAATGGACATTATTTTAAGACTCTGCTTGAGGGGAAGAGGGAAAACAAATCGTTTAAATAGGGATACAAGTGGACCCATTGCAACAATGAGATGTACAAGTCGTTATGTCGAAAACGAACTTTACAAATTTGGTGCGGGGTGTGGGGGTAAGGATTGGGTGGGGGGGCAGGGGAGGATGGGATGGGAAGGGGAAACAAAAGAGGAGGCTAAAATGCTTGATAAGAAATGTACTCATTGGGCTGGGAAGGTGACTCAGTGGTAGAGTGCTTGCCTTGGATGCTCGAGGCCCTGGGTTCGATTCCTCAGCACCACATAAGCAAAAAGAAAAAAGCCGGAAATGGCGCTGTGGCTCAAGTGGTAGAGCGCTAGCCTTGAGCTGAAGAGCTGAGGGACAGCGCCCAGGCCCAGTGTTTAGGCCCGATGACTGGACCCCCCCCCCCCAAAAAAAAGAGCTGAAGGACAGAGTTCAAGCCCCACAACTGACAAAAAAAAAATATATATATATATATATATATAATATATATATATATACTCATTACCTGACATATAACTGTAACCCTTTGGTATATCAAGGAACAAGCAAAAAATAAAACAAAATTTATACTTAAAAAAAAGAAATGTACTCATTATCTTGCCCATGTAATTGTAACACCTCTGTACAGTATTTTCACAATAAAAATAAATAAATAAAATAATTTCAACAACAACAAAAAAAGACTCTGCTTGTTTATAGAATCATTTACTCCTGATAACTTAGGTCTATTATGGGGGGTGGGGGGCGGTGGAGAGGTGAACCAAGAAAGAAACCATCATAATTTTAACAGAAAAAAAAATCTAATGGATATTAGCAAGGAAAGAATTGGACAGATGAATTGGATATTTTGTTAAATGGGTAAGTTACAGCAGATACTTGATTTTCTTTTTCCTTTTTGGCAATAGACAGTACTCTTTGAAAACGTAAAATCATATGTAACTCAGTAGTAGAAGAGTGTGATTTTCCATTTTTAGATGAAAAAGAATAATTTACCTTAATGCATATCACCTAGAAAGAGTACCAGCACCGGGGAGAACTAGAAATGCACTCATTACCTTGCCCATGTAATTATAACCCCTCTGAATGGTATTTTCACAATTTAAAAAAAAATGGAAAAAATATTCCCAAGTTAGAAAGGGGAAGAACAGGGTAGAGTACTGACAATCACTGCCACCTGCCCAGACTGATGCTCCACCAAGGCCAAGTGTTCTGAATTCCTGACCATCTTCTAAGTCCAGTGATACGACTATCCCAATAACCATTTTATCTCAGCTATAGCCTCCTGAAATCTCTCTAGTTTTCAGAATGATATCAGTGTTCAAATACTGAGGCTGTAAAACCAATTGCTCTGGGGAAGGAAGACAACAATTCAAAATAGGGTTTTAGAACAAAGATTTAACAACACAATACCACCAGCTGAATTGGTGTTAAGAAGGCAGTGAGTTAAGGACCCACAGTTGTCAACCTACAGATTCTTTGTCCTACTATCACATAAAACAATGAGACAAATTCTAAGTCTTAGTAGTATTTTCAAACAAAGAATCAAGTAAAACTTGGTCAAACTCAGAGACTTAAATTAGAAGTGTTGACAATATCTTTAATTTGTTAGATTTAAGTTTCAGGCACAACTTCTTCTCGTATACATATTATGTGCTATCATTTCAGATCATTTGTAAAAGATATCTTCAGCTGTGAAATATTGAAATATGATAAGTAGGTCCCAAGAACATTGTATTGTATTGCAGGCTTGTTGAAGGACTGGTGAAGAGATCCAATATTGATTTTTACAAATAACTCATAATGTATTTATACATGTGAGACATAATTTTTAGAACATCATCCCAATCATTCAAGAAACTAATTATATTTATGAAATTAAAGTAGAGATGGGAATAAGGGAAATAAAATATATACAATGTTTGAGGTGAGACAAATATTGAAACTGGGCTTAGATGAGAGTTTGAGTCATACTGTCTTAAGAAAAGTATGGAATTAACCAGTAAATCCTGGTCATCCACAGTGGTGTTATTATCATTATCAAGATACTGTAGGCAAAAATACTATTAAAGAATTTCCTATGTGCTGAAATTCAGATGAGACCAAGATACAGAAAGGTAGAATTAGTGTAAATATATATGTATATTTTCTTAGCTTTCAGCAAAGTGTTCTTCCAAGTTTTGCACAAAGATAAATGCACAGATTATATTTGGCTTACTCAGAGGCAAGGAAAGGAAATTACAGATTATCAAGCATTTGAGGTCATGGAATATGAAGATATAACTTAGTTGACAAACTTCTGTTTGGACTCATAAAAATAATTAGGGAATAGATTATATTGCCATTTTAACAATAATGAGACGCTAATCAGTGCCACTGAAGTATATGACCCTGCTAGAACAGCAAGTTTTACTATTATTTTATTTTTATATTGCATTATTATTGTATATATTTTGCAATATTATACAATTTATGTAAAACTAATAGTAGACAAACAAAACTGGGACCAAATGAGATTTGTAGAAATTCTTAAGGAAATTCTTAAGTTCTTATCTTTCTGGAACTAATGCATGAGCCATATTTATCTTCTGGCATTCCCTGTAGCTTGTCCTCTTCCTTGTTTCAAACTTTGTTCCTGTTCTGGCCTGTGTCCATAAGGAAACAATATCCTGAACCCCTTCCAGATTTTCTAAGAAAAAATAATATTTTTCCAGGAAAAATATATTTGTGCGTTATATATATGCATTGTATATAGATATATGTATATATGCGTTGTGTGTGTGTGTGTGTGTGTGTGTGTGTGTGTGTGTGTGTGTGTGTGTATATATAGCATTTTCTTTTTTTTTTTTAATTTTATTTTTTTATTTGAGAACATACTGTACAGAGGGGTTACAATTACATGGGCAGGATAATGCATACATTTCTTACCAAGCATTGCAGCCTCCTCCTTTGTTTACCCTTCACCTCCCTTCCCAGCCTCCCCCCTCCCCCCCACCCAATCATACCCCCCCCCCCACACCGACATTGTAAAGCTGGTTTTGACATGACATTTTGTACTTCTCATGGTGGCAACAGGTCCACCTGAATCCTTAAACGACTTGTTTGTCCCCGTCTCCTCCACATGTTATACTGACATCAAATATAGTGAAAGCGGGGGTTACACTGTGGGGGAGGGACATACAAAGCAACAAAGAAATAATCTTATAAATGCGTTAGAAACACATGCATGAAAGAAAAAAAAACATTAAAATATATATTTGAGGGTTCATTTTCCTAACATCACATTCTCTGACTTTTTCCGCTTGACTCATACCTATACTAGATATTGCAAATAAGGGAAACCATGGGACCTATGTTTTTTGGGCCTGGCTTACTTCACTTAATATAATTTTTTCCAAGCCTTTCCATTTCCTAACAAATGGAGAAATGTCATTCTTTCTGCTGGAGGCATAGAATTCCATTGTGTATATATACCACATTTTCTTGATCCATTCATCTACTGAGGGGCATTTGGGTTGGCTCCATATCTTAGCTATGGTAAATAATGCTGCAATAAACATAGTTGTGCTGGTAGCTTTAGTGTGGTCTTTTTTGTAAACATTAGGGTAAATGCCCAAAAGTGGGATTGCTGGCTCATAGGGGAGTTCTATGTGTAGTCTTTTGAGGAACCTCCATACTGCTTTCCAAAGTGGTTGAACAAGTTTACATTCCCACCAACAATGAAGTAAGGTTCCTTTCTGTCCACATCCCCTCCAGCATCTGTTGTTGTTAGAGTTCTTGATTTTTGCTGTTCTAACTGGAGTGAGGTGATATCTCAATGTTGTTTTGATTTGCATTTCTTTTATGGCTAGGGACGTTGAACATTTCTTCATGTGTCTATTGGCCATCCTTCTTTCTTCTTCAGAGAAGCTTCTCTTTAAGTCTTTCGCCCACTTACTTATTGGGCAGTTGTTTCTTTGAGGATTTGTTGTTGGGTGGTTTAATTTTTTGAGTTCCAAGTATATTTTAGATATGAGACCCTTGTCCGTTGTATGGCTAGTAAAGATCTTCTCCCAATCCGTGGGCTTTCTATTGATCTTGCTAGCTATGTTATTTGCCCTGCAGAAGCTCTGCAACCTTATGCAATCCCATTTGTCCAACCTTTCTTTGATTTGTTGTGTTTCCGGGTCTCTATTCAGAAAATTTCGGCCTGAGCCAAGGAGACCCAGGGTTTCTCCTATTCCATCCTGTAATGTTTTCAGAGTGTCTGCTTTGAGTTCAAGGTCTTTGATCCATTTGGAGTTGATTCTGGTGCAGGGTGGTATATAAGGATATATAGCATTTTCTTTAGGCTAAGTTAATTCATAAGAAGAAATTGTGTAACATCAATTTAGGTACTTCATGTGACCTCTCAAAATAAATGTGGAATAGACAAAGGCTGTATGACTTTCCTAGTACTTCACTCTTAGTAAAGGTTAGATCTGTGTCTGCTCCAAGGCCAACTGAAGATATTCCAATGTATAAATTGGCCCTCTCTGTATGAAAACAGGACTCACAAAGCAAAGGCTTCTTCATACTAATTAACAGCAAAGATGTTAGGAAACATGTCTAGTGAGAAAACTGTTGTGAATCATCAGGAATTACCTTAGTATCCAATATGGAACAATTCTACTATCGATTTTTTTAAATATCTTTTGGAAATACCTCTTACAAGAATGCACTGTTACAGTTTTCTACATAGTGTTTTCAATGAGAATTTACATTTCTGCTCATTATGAGAAAATCAGTGAGTCTAGACCCCATCAATAACAATATCAAGTAAATTTAAAACAATGATAAATGTGTGAAAATGCAGTGATAAAATCCTCCCTGAATAACTATTTAAGCCAATTTAAAAGACAATGATAGAATAATTCTTAAGAGCCTTATTCCCCATTTAGCCTTCAAAAACTTTTGTTTTGTTTTTCAAGAAAATACCTGGAAAAACCCCCACATATTTTGGGTCACAGATGTTATTTAAACGGAAATCAGTCTAAATAATATTAATATTTGCCACTTAGGGAAAATAAAGTTAAAGCAATAGAATCACAAATAATGACTCTTCTTAGAATGAGATAAAGAAACTCATTCCATCTCCAAATCAGAAAGTAGTGTGACTTGACTAGCAATAGATGATGTTCAATCCATGTAAAATGATAGCCAAGAAGCAGATTAACTTCTGTGACAGAATGGAGGCACAGACTAAACTCCAAATAATGAGAACTAAGCCATTGGATAAGTAGAGTAACATACACATCCTTCAAACATCCTTAATTTATTCTAAGTGAGACTAGGAAAGCCAAGCATTTCTCTTGAATTCTTCCATACCAAACAACTAATACTCAACTTCACTAGCAATACAGGAGTTGTATCAGTATTTTTTCCCGTCCTGGGACTTAAACTCCAAGCCTGGGCACTGTCTCTGAGCTTTTATACTAAAAGCTAGTGCTCTACCACTTGAGCCACATCTTCACCTGTAGCATTTTGGTAGTTCATTGGAGATGAGTCTCACTTACTCTCCTGCCTAGACTGGCTTCTAACCCTGATCTTCAGACTTCAGTGTCCTTAGTAGTTAGGATTACATTCATGAGCCACCTGCACCCAGCTTCTACCAATAGTTGTGAATTTTCATAACATTATTCTAGGAGGAGTTTTACTTCTTATTATCTTATTTTATTATCTTATTTTATTCATTTATTATTATTTGGAGATATTGGGGTTTGAACTGAGGGCCTTGTGCTTGGCCACTTTTACATGCTTTGTGGGTATTCTACCACTTGAGCAAACACTCCAGCTCTGTTTTTTGCAAGTTATTTTGGAGCTGAAGTCTCATAGTCTTTTTTCTAGATCTTAGCTTCTAGAGTAGCTCAGATTACAGATATAAGCCACTAACCAGTGCCTAGCTAACAATAGATTTATATAGGAGAATATGTAATATATAAGGCGAAAGGGAAATATTTGGAGATATTAAATAATGTATTTTGCCTCAATGGTCATACATTGCAAATCACACAACACAAATATTTGGAGATATTAAGTAATGTATTTTGCCTCAATGGTCATACATTGCAAATCACACAACACAAATACACACACACACACACACACACACACACACACACACACACACACACACACAGAGTTAGTAAATTAGGATTAAATGAGTCCAAAGTACTCAGAATCAGGCAAATGTAATGACAGGGCAACTTTTAATTGCCTATCTTTAAGCCAGCTAATATTTCCATGTTGGTGCTTGAATATCTTTTCCATATAGGAGAATAAATATTGCCAGGTTTTTGCTTGCACCATATCACTTATAAGCCCAGGTGCAACCCCATAGACTGAAGGAAATATTGGATCCATAAGTTATTAATAATGTGTGTCCATTATGAAGTATTAGATGAAATTGGGTATGGGAAATTCCACTTTAGTGTCCAGGAGCTGGTAGCTCAACTCTAATGCAGTATGTGCTGTTCATGAGGCTGAGACCTGAGGAATATGCTTCAGAGCTAGCCTGGCATTAAAGTTTATGAGATTTTTACATTAGCCACCAAGAAAAGCTAGAAGTGGAACAGTGGCTCAGGTGATAGAACAAAAATGTCCAGGGGCAGCACCCAAGATCTGAATTCAAGCCTCAGGATCAGAAGAAAGAAAGAAAAAGAAAGGAAGAAAGGAAGAAAGAAAGAGAAGGAAAGAAAGAAAGAGAAAGGAAGGAAAGAAGGAAGGAAGGAAGGAAGGTGAGAAACAGAAAAAGAAGAGAGAAAGGAAAAGAGAGAGAGTCAGAAAGAAAGAAAGCTAGAGAGAAAGAGAAAAAGAGAGAAAGACGAGAAAGAAGAAAGAGGAGGAGGAGGGAGGGAGGAGAGAGGGAGAGAAGGAAGGAAGGAAAGAAAAGCAAAACAAGAAAAAAAGACAAACAAAAAAAATCCACTTTGGGTGTCATAAGGGCTCCCAGGAAACATCGGAATTCACAAAGTTTTGGATTTCAGATTTTAATATTGGGGTGCTCATAAATTTCATACTCTACCTAAGGTTCTATTCACATCAGTAGTAATAAACAAGGAAATTTTGTATATTTTCATACTTTAAATAAGTGATTGATTTTACAATATCGTATCATCATATCATTCAGGTGAATTTTTCTTTCTCTTGCTGTTGGATGGCTTCCGGGGATATATTGCAAATGTTCTCCCTATTTTGTATTGTCTAACTGCACTATTTCTCTACTCATCATGTTTTTCACACAAAATGGCTCGAAGGATGCCTTTCCTGTCCCTTCTTCTGAACCCCTCCAAACCTCAGCTGTATCCTAGACCTTTTTGCAGTATGTGCTGTCCTTCTCCTTTTCCTCCAAAGTCCATGTGATTTCCAAAGTACTTCCTTTTGGTAGCATGCAAGCTAAAAATTCATCAATAAATAACTTAAAGTTATCAACCAGGAAGTTGTTGCTGATTATATCTGTGGAAAACAGATGGCCTCCAGAAAATAGCACAGCTGGTTCTCTGCAAAAGCCCCACTTAGCAAAAAGGGGGATTTTCTCACTGCACCCTGGATTGTGACCTCTACAAAGGTCAATCCACAAATAACAGTGGGCCACAAGACATGGCTCTGTTCAAAAGCACAACTCCAGTGAAATGCTTATTTGTAGAAAATACCATAACTTCCAGAGACCTTAGATTTTTCTCCTGAAAGAAAGAAAAGAGAAAAGAAAAGAAAGCTAAAGAAAATATTTATTCTTGGGGTAGTTTAGATTCACAAAAACTGCATGAAAATCACCAAGTTCTTGAATACCTTCTCTCCCTCCCACCCTCCATTTCTCTTATTATTAATAAAATGCATCTGTGAGGTAAATTTGTTGTAATTCATGCTTTGCTTTTTTCTTATTACCGGGTTGTGACTGAGTGTTCTTTTGAGCAGTGTGTGAGAAGAGCTATCTATGTATAGGTGTGTGTCTGAGGAGTTAAGGGTTCATAGTGGAAAGAGATTATTTTGGAAATTGAGTTTGCATAGAAGTTGAGGCTATCAGTGGATCAATAACCATCTCTAATCCTAATCATCTGACCTCCTCACCCACTCTTTCTCTCCTTCTGGAATCTTCTCCATTTCCACTGTCCTTTTACTCCAGGTGGATCAGTGAGTGCCAGGATTTCAGATTCCACATGTTAGGTCTGCATTAATATTTGAAACCTAGGAGTTACTACCTAAACACTAAAATTCTCTCAACTGACAAAGGTTAACTCAATCAAAATCTGAAAGTTTGTAAGATATATATATATATATATATATATATATAATATATATAAGGAAAGAATTCTTCTTAGTGGTGAATTTCCTCCTCCAACTCCCACCAATCAGCACTTAGATCTGCTGGCTGATTCAGAGTGCCTGCCAACTGCAAGCACTGCAGTTGACATAAGCATTGCATTGCACAAGAAGGCCTCATAGGAGACAGCCACATGTCTTGCTTATTGTCTTCCTGGCTTTGTTCATAAAATCTTCTGGCTTTTTAGTCCCCCAAAACACTGGAGTAGTGGCTTAAATTTGAGGTAACACTTTCAACATAGATCTTCAAACTCTTACTCAAAGCAAACATAAGTTGTCGCTGCAACTGATACCTTTTAGGCAAGAAAATACAGGCTTAAGTGGACAGAAATATATTTACTAGAACAGAAAGTTATGCCTGAGAACCATGCAAAAACCAGACCTGAGATTGAGGATGAGCACAATCAAGGTTCAGAAATCCAAGACAAATTAGATGGCAGTTTGAATTAGCTAAAATTCAGAATTATGCTAGAGTGAAAAGAAATCTAATTTTAGAGTCCTAGAATTTGAAATGAAGGCAAACTCAAAAATCATGCTATTTGTAAATGTATATGTGATATTTTTTCTTGTAAAGGTATTTAGGAAACCTGAGTTAACTAGCAAGTACAAATCATATAAATAATAAATGGTACCTTTTCTGAGGAATACACAGTAATTTATCTATTTCATGTTACTGATGCTTGGAGAGCTTGACACAGTGATTACTGTATTAGAAAAATCACTGTTGTACTTCACAAATATGTCCAGATTGCACTGAAAACAAAAGATAAAATGTAAGACAGGTGCCAGTGGTTCCTGTCTACAATTCCAGCTACACAGAAGGCTGAAATAGCAGCATCCAGTTTGAAACCAGCCTAGGAAGAAAAGTCCATGAGATTCTTATCTCCAAATAACCAACACAAAGCTGTAAGTGAAACTGTGACTCAAGTGGTAGACTGCCAGTCTTGAGCACCAAAAGACATCACCCAAGCTCTAACTTCAAGCCTCAGTACTGTCTCTCTCTCTCTCACACACACACACCTTAATGTCAAGTATAAAAAATTATTGTCTTTCATCAATTTCATCAGTACTTCCAGTGGAAAAAATCACACTTTATATTATGTATATACACATGTAATAAACTAAAAAACATAGTATATCTGTCCATCTACTTGTATACAAATATATGAAATGTGTGCATGTAAATTTATCTATATATAGCTATGCTATATACACACAAACAGATGTTTACATACATTGTATTCATATACTATCTCCATACGTCAAGCATATACATAGTCACATAAGCATATACATAGTCACATAAAACTGAAGTTGTAGAAAAAATGTTGTCATATAATGGAATCATTAATCATCAGCATTTGGAATTAGAAATCAGGTGCTTTAATAGCTCCATGACAAAGTTCCATGTGTATCTTTGGATTATTTGATAGCTCTTTCAATTGCTCAGTGGTGTGCCTCCCCTTTCAGGAGTGAATGATGCTTGATGGTTGAAGATAATGAGATTCTCCTGAGTGGAAGGAGCTCCCACACACTCTGTGTGACAGCTCATATAATCGATGCCATCATTGTTTCAGCTACATGACACAGATTGGGTGACTGCAGCTCAGCATCTACTCACTGGGATTCAGGTTCACTCTTCCATTTACAACTCAGTGGATGTTGTCAATGGGGCAACTACAGTGTGCTTTCTGTAGAAAATAAAAACAACAACAACAAAAGCAAATTTGAAAACCTTTTTGTGATAAAAATGTTTATTCCCTATTTTGTCTTTTAAGATGAATGTTGCTATAAAATCAGGGCAACAGTTATGAAGAATATTGGAGGACTCTGACATGTTAATGATTAGTAGACAGACTTTAGTAAAAACATTTAAAACATCATAATTTAAATATCCTTTCTTTCTTAAACAACTGATTTTTCAATTTTCTTCATGTCAGTTTTTTTTTAAGATTATATTTTAAATGTTTGAACATCAGGTTTTGGGTCTATATGCCTTTTTAATTTATGTGATTAACAATGCTACTAAATTTTTTGAGATATACTGATTTACACATAAGCTGATGCAACATTAAAGATGAGTGAGAATATAGAGGCCTAAATAATTGTAAATTTTCTATGTTCACATTAAGCGGTAAACTTTGTATTCTGAGAAGACCATATGCTAATTACTATGCTTTAATAATTAAAGGGACAACTTAAAACTGCACAGAAATTTGAAAGTTTCCTAAATGAATTATAATACAGTACTAAAATGTTATGTTTATATATGAAAAAGATTTAGCAATGTGCAATGTATCCATTCTTCTAAATTGGTATACTGTGCAACCCCAATCAAAATTCCAAGTTATTTGGTGGGCTTTGATACCTATGGAGTGACAATGGATGTAGAATAAATTTATTATAATGGTGATGTTGTCATACAATGTGTTACTGAAGGAAGAAAAGACAAATAGATTAGTGGAACACAAAAGAGAGCCCCCAAATAGAGCACAAATATATTGTCAGCTGATATTTGACAAGGAAGCACAAAGGATAATATTGAGTACTGAACAATTCTACATACATATGCAAAAAAATAAATCTAGTAACATACTTAAAATCCTGCACAAAAATATTTAATAATGAAGAAAGACCAAAAGGCAAAAGTACAAACATAAATTTCTTGGAAGATAACTTAAGAGAACTTGTACGGTATAGCAGGAATTTTTCAGAGATGGCACCAAAGCATGACCATAAGAGAAATAATCAGTAAACTTGATTTGACTAAAATTAAACTCTGTTGTATGTAATAATAACAATATTAATCTGTAATAAAATGTAATAAGACAATACATCATAGAATGAAAGAAACTATTCCAATATTTTTTTAAAATCAATAAATGTCTATTGTCTAAAATATATAAAGAACTATTAAAATTCAACAAGGTAAGATCCAACACAAATAAAAATGAACGAAATCCTGAAAAAGATATCTTGCCAAAGGAGATATACAGAAAAAATTAAAAACAGTAATCATTGTACAACATATTTCTTTCTTGAACTGAAAATTTAAGCAATGAGATGTAAGCACAAATGTGAAAAATCAAACCACTGCCAAAATCTCCCGCTGGTGAATATATGGAACAACTGGAGTATTAGTGGTTGGTGAGAATCTAAAATAGCCCAGGCATTGTTGGAGTATTTGCCCTTTGTCAACTCTTCGTAACAAAGCAAGAATATCCACATCTAAACACCAACTGTCTTTTGTCTTGAGATCTAGCCATTGGATAAAACATGAAAACTGCTGATTCAAAGTGCTGTAGTTTCCAAAAAGAAGAAACAAAATGGTTGTTCTTCACAAATCATGTGAACTGTCTGCTTGCAAAATCCTAAGACGAAACTAATAAATTAGCAAATGAAGGGTTTAGATATATAAGTAAAACATTCAAATTAAATTCAACTAGCACTGGTGGTTCACACACACACAAACACACACAGGTATATGGGAGGATGAGATCTGGAAAATCTCAGTTTTCATGTCAGTCTGGTAGGAAAAGTTAAAAAGAAGAAGGAAGGAAGAAAGAGAGGAAAGGAGGAAGCAGAAGATAAGAGAGAAAAGGAGAGGAGAAGAGAGGAGACAAGAGGAGAGGAGGGAAGGGAAGGGGAGGGGAGGGAGAAGAAGAGAAGTGAAGGGAAAAATGGGGAAGGAAGGGGAGAGGAAGGGAGTGGAAGGGAGAGGAGAGGAAAGGAAAGAAGAGAAGAAGAGAGAAGAGCAGAACAGAGAAGAGAAGAGAGAGAAAAGAGAAGAGAAGAGGAGAGGAGAGAAGAGCTCCCTCTAACAAAAAAGATTAGCTGAGAGATTTGGCTCATTTAGGAGTGTCAGCTAATGTCCTGAGTTAAAACCCTGGCACTACTAGGTAGATATGGTTAATAGGTAGAGATGACAAATAGATAAATATCTAGATATCTAGACAGACAGACAGATAGATAGATGAATTAAAATTAAAAGGAAAACAAACATCATGAAAAAGTTGAATATATCTCAACTGGAATAAAAATAATGAGATGAAGGCCATGATGAAGCCAGGTATACAGTCAACCTAATCTCAGATATTTCTCATGGAAATATGAAAAGTTGTGTTCACATGAAACTCTTCAGATGTACATTAATATAATCCTATTCATGATTGCTTCAAACTAGAATTATAGTATTGTCCTTTAACAAGGGAGCCAAGAACAAAGCATAGCAATAAAATGGAATGGCTTAGTGATGTACAGATCAATCTGAAACAGTTATTTTTAAGTGACAGAAGATGTAATCTAAGTATTAACACTAATCGTTGTGGTAGTTCACATCTATTGTCCCAGCTATTTGAGAGGCAGAGATAAGAGGCCAGCATGGCCAGAAAGGTTTTTGGGACCTTATGTCAAGGAATAAGCTGGACATGATGGCACATTCTAAAGATCTCAGCTACTCAGGAGGTACAGATAGAAGGACATGATCCAAAGGTGGTCTGAGCAAAATCACAAGACTTAACAGAATTCATTCACGCAGCAACTACTGAGGTGTGGCTCAAGCAACAGAAACAAGTATGAAGGCCAAAGTTTAAAAGTCTACTACTACCCCTGAATATATACATGAAATAAAATACTAAAAATAAGTTGAAGTGATAAAAGATAATACAGACCCTGTCTTTTCATAGAGAACAAAGTGGTGGTGGTAAGAGAACTACGTTGTTTGGATCTTTTTCCTGAAAAGGCATTGCAGGAGAAAGGGAATCAGCAGCTTACTTCTCTATTTCCTACTTGGGTGGTGGATAAACGAGTCTGCATGTGTTTTATCATTCCTACAGCTGTGCCCACATAAAATAAATACACACAATCAGCCTTGCCGTAGGCTGATTTCTAAAAATTAAATTTAAACACCTCTCTTATAAAACACATGCTTTTCTACATTCCCTGGATAATAACTAACTACCCATTGCAGCCTGAATATTGTTTTTAAGCAAATACCTGTTACCTCCTTATGTCTGCTCATGAAATGATATAGCCAGAATTCACATTAAATATTGTTAAAGGTTAAATACCAAGGGTCCCTCAATGAGGTCATTTGTTCTAAGTGAGTTGGGGCTAAAATAATGAGATTTTTGTTCTGCATAATGAAACACCTTCTGTAGGCTGGATTTCTTTTTAAATTACTTTTATTTTTCCCTCATACTCCAATGCCAGTGTGGAATTCTGACACAGACACTAGCCTTCTTATCTTTCTATCAAATGATTGCTAATTGGTTAGGTTCTGTCCGCAACCATCTGTTTCTCCCTATTATAAGAGAGCTTCCAGTTGACTTTCTTGTAAACCAGTTCATCTAAAGCAGAGAAGAGGGTTGTAGGAAGTTTCAGTACAAGATACTCATTGAGGTGAGGCGGGATGGGCGAATTTGTGTTTAGGTGTAGTCTCTTCCTGGGCTCTGTCCAGTTGAGCATCATTCTGTCCTTGCCATGTGGGCTCCTAGATGCATTCTTCACATTTTTCAGCTTGCCTCCTCCTTCTTATCTGCTTTCTTCCTATCCTGGCTGCAATAGTACCAGGGTTCCTTGGCAATGCTTGTCCCTTTCCTGCAAAACCACACCACAGGCTATGTCCTCTTCTAGTGACTACCTTGGTCATTGGAACTAACTAGGTGACTTTCCAACTGTGCATTCTGTGTGGAGAGTTGTGGGCAGTAAAAGAAGCTGATGGGAAGCTAAGAGCAGAAAGGAATGAATATCTTGTGAGTATTGCTGTTACACTGGTTTCCCCTTTGTCCTTTGTCTCACCATTTTTTTGTTCCCTTTCCCTTTCCAAATTCCGATCAATATCTATCTACTATCTATCTATCTACACATATTACCCAGGGTACCAAAATCACTCACAAGACACTATGTTGGAAAAGATCTGTACAACTTGGTGTGGGACTGGGGGGGAGGGGAAAAAGGGAGAAAAATGAGGGAGGAGGTAACAAGTTTCACAAGAAAAGTACTTACTATCTTACTTATGTAACTGTAACCCCTCTGTACATCACCTTGACAATAATTTTTTTTTAAGTAAGGTAGCAAGATTAATAGAAAGCCCACAGACTGGGAGAAGATCTTCACTAGCCATACAACGAACAAAGGTCTCATATCTAAAGTATACATAGAACTCAAAAAATCAAATCTCCCAACAACAAATCCTCAAAGGAACAACTGCCTGATTATGTTTTTGTTTGTTTGTTTGTTTTTGTCAGTCATGGGGCTTGAACTTTGGGCCTGAGAGTTGCCCCTCAGCTCTTCAGCTCAAGGCTAGTGCTCTACCACTTGAACTACAGTGCCACTTCTGGTTTTCTGGTGGTTTATTGGAGATAAGAGTTTCATGGACTTTCCTGCCGCGGCTGGCTTTAAACCGCAATCCTCAGATCTCAGCCTCCTGAATAGCTAGGATTACAGGCATGAGCCACCTGCACCCGCCTAACTGCCTGATTAATAAGTGGGCTAAAGACTTAAAGACAGACTTCTCTGAAGAGGAAATAAGAATGGCCAATAGCCACATGAAGAAATGCTCAGCTTCTCTAGACATAAAAGAAATGCAAATCAAAACAACATTGAGATACCACCTCACCCCAATAAGAATGATTATAATCAAGAACTCTTCTAGTTCCAGGAAGATGGCAGAGGAGAAGCTGGAATCTGAACAAGCTCTCGCATAGAAAGCAATTTTAGGGTTCTAGTGAACAGCCCTAAGCCAGAGAACCACACCAAGTGTGCCATCACAGGACAGAGGTTTAGGCAAGAGAGGGGAAATCAAGGCAAAAAGACACATCTGAGCGCTTGTCAGCAGCCGCCGCGGTGGCGACTGCAGGGCACCATAACTGAGCCACAGAGTCCTGGACGAAGGAGCCAGATGAGGCGGGCGAGCGGATCCTACTCAACACCAGAAAGAAAGGACAAGGAGCAGACATCTTCATCCTGCAGTTTGCGGACCAGAGACGGACCCAGGAACCAAGACTCTGCGTGAGTGGAAGCCCGACTTCCTCACTCCTTCTCAGGGAGCAGAGGAGGGAAGGCCACCCCTCCCCCCCAGCACCGGTGATCTCCATCTTGGATACCGACAAAGCTCGGCTGAGCTGCGAGCTCCAGCTCAGGCCTTGGAATAAAACGAGACATTTAGCAGATCACAAGAACTTAACGGCGGCGTGACCTGCCAGACTCAGCTCCATCCAGGGAAAAGTCACCCAGCTCGGGCGACAGCCATAGGAGTGGCTTTCCTCACTGGGTAACCAGAGCCAGAGGCTGCCCCTCCCTCTAGCAGCCTCAACAATCAATTGAAAAACAGAAACCCTGAGAATGGCTCCAGGCTGGGCTCTGTGAGGTTTTCACAAAATAGCCCCAAGGAAAAGCTACTGTTTATTGAAAGGCCTCAACTCTACCCAGAACCTAGCCTCTTCACTGCATTCCCCTCTTTTGTGATTCTCAAACCAGATCACCCTCCCATTAAACTAACCTGGAAAGGGGATCTCAAAATCTGGGGTAAAGCAGAGCATTTTTCTGCCTGTTCGAACAATCTGACTTAAGAAACCAATCAAGCCACAGGACCTCAAGCAGACCAGAGACTCCAACCACACTCTGGCTAAAGACACAAGGGAGATACAGGATTTTTCCCACCCCTCCCAAAAAAATCAAAGAACTTTCTTTTTTTTTTTTGGTACCTTATATATATAAAAAAAATTTTTCCTTTTCTAAAACTTTTATTAATCTTTAATTTTTGACTCTTTTGAAAAAATAATTGTTTTCCAGTAACTTTTTTTTCCCTCTTATAATTTTTATTTTAGGAATACATGAATGTGCATTTTCCTTTCTTTTCTTGTCTTCTTTCTCTTTTTCTTTCTTTTTTAATTATCTTTTTGTTTTTTTTGTCTAGCTCTACTGAACTTCTGATCTTTTCTTCTCCCTTTCCTATCCGTTTTAACTTTTCCTCTCTTTTGTTCTTCTTTATGTGACTTAACTCTTGTCCTGCACATCCTCAGATTAACCCGTAGTTAACTAGTAGACCCTATCCCCCATTGTGTACACACTTAATCCACAAATTTATTACTCAATTCAAAACCTCTGAGACTTAAATTCCTTAATAGCAGTACTACCCCTTTATACCTATATGATATTTTAAGCATTTTTTTAAGTTTTTCACACCTACTTTTTGTCCCTCACCTTCTCTCAAAATATTCACATTCCTCTCTAAATGGATGGTCTTTTAATCTGTATAATAACATTAATTTTTACGTTTCCATTTTTTTTCTGGTCTCTTTTCATTCCCCTTTCCCTTTCTTCTTTTCCTCTCTCTCTCTACTTGCATCCTACCCAACCTATTTCCTGCATTGTGATTAGGACATAGTCTACTCTCCCTGTGCCTCCCCACACCAATCTATCCCTACTTTTTACCCACATCTCTCCCTAACCCTAATAATTTCTGGTTTTCCAAATTCTTCTCTGCGGTTCGAAGTCCATTAACATATAGTTGTTTGATGTGGAATAGATGTATCTGTTGAACTAGATTGTATCTGTAGACTATTGACTGTACAAATGCAAACTTTGGTTGATGGTTGCCTTAAGATAGTGTCCAAGCACAAAACTGGTGCTATCTTCATCTCAAATGGGGAGAGTAAGCCGGAAAAACACAAGAAAAATGGCAAATTTGGGTATCTCAATTCCCAATCTTGATAATCAGGGGTCAGAACAGATAATGAATAATGCAGAGGAGAGTTCCCAAATAGCTCTACAAACACTACTGGCAAACATGATAAATGAGAAGTTTGACAACTTACAAACGACTCTGTATGTGCGTGATAGGGAGAGAGAGGAGGCATCCCAGAAGTTTATACAGGAATATCATAAGCGTGAGGAAGCTACTCAAAAACTGATACAGGATTTGCGTGAACAACTTGAGAATACTCAAAGAGAAAGGGATGAATGGCGTGAGCAGGCTGAGAACACTCAAAGAGAACTGCAGGAATCCCACGAACCGCAGGAAAGAGAACTGCAGGAATCCCATGAACGGGAGGAAGCTAATCAAAGAGTAATACAGGAATTGAGAGACCAGGTAGAGAACACACAAAGATCACTAAAGGCATTCATGGAATCCATTAACAAAGAGCTGAAGGAAGTCAGGGAGACCACAAAGGGAATGCTGAATGGAACCCAACAGAAGGAATGGGAGTCCAAAGAAACCATAACCAATCAACTAAGTGATTTGAGGACAAACACTGAACACCAAATTAAGGAAGTAAAGAAATTCATACAAGACCTAAAACAGAGCTTCAACAAAGAACTTGAAGCCATCAAAGCTGACCAACTAGAAGGAAAAGAGATAAAAAACAAAGTAGAGAGTCTTGACAGCAGGTTAGACCATGCAGAAGATCGAATCTCAGGGATTGAAGACAGCCTAGATATTATAGAGAAAGAACATACAACCATCCAAGACAAGTCCAAGAAATATGATAGATCTATCCAACACCTGGAAGACACCATCAGAAGGCCTAATCTAAGGATAATGGGTGTAGAGGAGCACCTAGAAACAGAAGTTAATGGTCTAGGAAATTTGTTTAACAGGATCCTAGCAGAGAACTTCCCAAACATGCAAAAAGATAGGCCTATTCAGATACAAGAAGCTTTTAGAACCCCAAATAGACCAGACCAGAATAGGACATCCTACCGTCACATTATAATCCACACAGGATCAACTCAGACCAAGGAAAAGATCCTTAAAGCTGTCAAGGAGAAAAGGGTAATCACCTATAAAGGGAAACCAATTAGAATCACCTCAGATTTCTCAGCAGAGACAATCAAAGCAAGAAGAGCCTGGAATGATGTATGCCATGCCCTAAAAACAAACAACTATCAACCAAGAATACTGTACCCAGCTAAACTCTCCTTCATAACTGACGGCCAAATAAAAACCTTCCATAGCAAAGAAAAATTGAAACAATACATCTCCACCAAACCAGCCCTACAAAAGTTTCTTAAAGATGTCCTACACATAGAAAACCAACAAGACCGCAATAAAGGCCAAGAAACTGCACCCAAACTGAGAATCCAAGAACCATAGGAAGAACCCAGTTTTCGCAACCCCCAAGAAGGTGGATAACATGGCAGGAACTCCCAAATACCTCTCAGTCCTATCTCTTAACGTTAACGGACTGAACTCTCCAATTAAGCGACATAGACTGTCTAGTTGGATTAAAAAACAAGACCCTTCTATCTGCTGCCTGCAGGAGTCACATCTTGCCCGTAAAAGCAAACACATTTTCAATGTTAAAGGCTGGAACAAAATCTACCAAGCAAACGGCCCCCATAAACAGGCGGGAGTTGCAATCCTAATATTGGATAAAATAGACTTCAAATTAAAATTCGTGAGAAGAGATAAAGAAGGTCGCTACATACTAATTAAAGGATCTCTCTTTCAGGAGGATATTACAATTCTAAATATCTATTCGCCAAACAATGGAGCACCCAAATTTATCAAAGAAATACTACTTTCCCTCAAATCCCATATAGATCCAAAGACATTAATAGTTGGGGATTTTAACACACCACTCTCCCCACTAGATAGATCAACTCGGCAAAAACTCAACAGAGAAACCGCAGATCTAAACAGCTGCATAGATCAACTAGACTTAACAGACATCTACCGAACATTTCACCCAGCAGCATCAGAATACACGTTTTTCTCAGCAGCACATGGAACGTTTTCTAAAATAGACCACATTTAGGCCACAAAGCAAACTTGTCTAAATCCAGAAACATTGAAGTTATACCTTGCATTCTCTCTGACCACAAGGGAATAAAATAGAACTCAACACCAAAAGCCACCAAAGAAAGTCCGGTATCACATGGAGGCTGAACAACACACTGCTGAATCATGAGTGGGTCATGGAAGAGATTAGAAAGGAAATTCAGATGTTCATGCTATTCAACGAAAATGAACACACAAATTACCAGCTCCTCTGAGACACAGCAAAGACAGTATTCAGAGGCAAGTTTATAGCTCTGAGCTCCTACATCAACAAATTGGAGAGATCTGAAACTAACAATTTAATGACACATCTAAACCTCCTTGAAAAAGAGCAGCAAGATAAACCCCAATCCAGTAGACGGAAAGAAATAATCAAAATTAAATCAGAATTAAATGAATTAGAATCCAAAAAAACTATAGAAAGAATCAACAAAACAAAGAGTTGGTTCTTCGAAAAACTTAACAAAATTGACAGACCCTTAGCAAATCTTATCAGAAAAAGAAGAGAACACACCCAAATTAATAAACTCAGAGATGAGAATGGAAACATCACCACGGAAACAACCAAGATTCAGAACATTATAAGGGAATACTTCTCAAAACTTTATGCTAATAAGTTTGAGAACTTGTGAGAAATGGACCTTTTCCTAGCAAATATTGACATGCCAAAACTAAACCAAGATGAGTTAAACTATCTTAACAGGCCCATACCAAGCATTGAAATAGAAACAGCAATAAGAGACCTCCCAGCTAAGAAAAGTCCAGGACCAGATGGTTTTACAGTGGAATTTTACAAGGCCTTCAAAGCAGAGCTCACACCAATTCTCCTCCAACTCTTCAATGAAATTGAAAGAGAAAGTTCACTACCGAAAACATTCTATGAAGCCATCATAACCCTCATACCAAAACCAGGCAGGGACTCATCAAAGAAAGAGAACTATAGACCCATATCTTTGAAGAACATTGATGCAAAACTTCTCAACAAAACTTGGCCAATCAACTTCAACAATTCATCCAAAAAATCATACACCACGATCAAACAGGATTCATTTCAGGGATGCAAAGCTTGTTCAATATACGCAAATCAATTAATATTATTCATCACATCAACAGGAGCAAGAATAAGAACCACATGGTTATCTCAATAGACACAGAAAAAGCATTCGACAAGATCCAACACCCCTTTATGATGAAGGTTTTGGAAAAATTAGGAATCCATGGAACATTCCTCAATACAATAAAGGCTGTATATGACAAACCTACAGCCAGCATTATACTCAATGGTGAAAAACTAAAGCCATTTCCTCTTAACTCAGGAACAAGACAAGGATGCCCACTCTCTCCACTTCTCTTCAATCTAGTATTAGAATGCCTAGCTACAGCAATAAGACAAGATGCAGACATAAAGGGGATCCAAATAGGGAAAGAAGAAATAAAACTCTCCCTCTTTGCAGATGACATGATCTTGTATTTAAAGAATCCCATAGACTCCACTCCCAAATTACTCAAGCTGATTCAAAACTTTGGCAAAGTAGCAGGTTATAAAATTAACCCCCCAAAATCAATGGCTTTTCTGTATGCCAACAATGAGAAAAGTGTGGCTGAAATTAGGAAAGCAACTCCATTTGTAATAGCCCCACAAAAAATAAAATACCTAGGAATTAACTTAACTAAAGAAGTGAAGGACCTCTATGATGAAAACTTTAAAATCTTGAAAAAGGAAATCAACACAGAACTTAAAAAATGGAAAAACCTCCTATGCTCCTGGATTGGAAAGATTAACATCGTGAAAATGGCAATTCTTCCCAAGGCTATCTACAAATTCAACGCGATACCTATCAAAATTCCACCCTCATTCTTCAAGGAAATAGAAGAGGCAATCCAAAAATTCATATGGAACAATAAAAGACCACGAATAGCAAAAACGCTCCTCAACGGGAAGGAACACTGCTGGAGGAATATCAATACCAAATTTCAAGCTCTACTATAAAGCCATAGTAATCAAAACAGCTTGGTACTGGCATAAGAACAGACCTCAGGACCAATGGAATAGAATTGAAAACCCAGAAATGAACCTACAGACCTATAGCCATCTAATCTTCGATAAGGGAGCTAAAACAATAGAATGGAAGAAAGACAGCCTCTTCAGTAAATGGTGCTGGCAAAATTGGTTAACTACATGTAGAAAACTAAAGCTAGATCCTTATATATCACCCTGCACCAGAATCAACTCCAAATGGATCAAAGACCTTGAACTCAAAACAGACACTCTGAAAACATTACAGGATAGAATAGGAGAAACCCTAGGTCTCCTTGGCTCAGGCCGAAATTTTCTGAATAGAGACCCAGAAACACAACAAATCAAAGAAAGGTTGGACAAATGGGATTGCATAAAGTTGCAGAGCTTCTGCAGGGCAAATGACATAGCTAGCAAGATCAATAGAAAGCCCATGGATTGGGAGAAGAGCTTCACTAGCCATACAACAGACAAGGGTCTCATATCTAAAATATACTTGGAACTCAAAAAATTAAACCACCCAACAACAAATCCTCAAAGAAACAACTGCCCAATAAATAAGTGGGCGAGAGACTTAAAGAGAAACTTCTCTGAAGAAGAAAGAAGGATGGCCAATAGACACATGAAGAAATGTTCAACGTCCCTAGCCATAAAAGAAATGCAAATCAAAACAACATTGAGATATCACCTCACTACAGTTAGAATGGCAAAAATCAAGAACTCTAACAACAACAGATGCTGGAGGGGATTTGGACAGAAAGGAACCTTACTTCATTGTTGGTGGGAATGTAAACTTGTTCAACCACTTTGGAAAGCAGTATGGAGGTTCCTCAAAAGACTACACATAGAACTTCCCTATGACCCAGCAATCCCACTTTTGGGCATTTACCCAAATGTTTACAAACAAGACCACACTAAAGCTACCAGCACAACAATGTTTATTGCAGCATTATTTACCATAGCTAAGATATGGAACCAACCCAGATGCCCCTCAGTAGATGAATGGATCAAGAAAATGTGGTATATATACACAATGGAATTCTATGCCTCCATCAGAAAGAATGACATTTCCCCATTTGTTAGGAAATGGAAAGGCTTGGAAAAAATTATATTAAGTGAAATAAGCCAGGCCCAAAGAAACATAGGTCCCATGGTTTCCCTTATATGCAATATCTAGTATATGTATGAGTCAAGCGGAAAAGGTCAGATAATGTGATGTTAGGAAAACGATCCCTTAAATATGTATTTTAATTTTTTTTTCTTTCATGCATGTGTTTCTAACGCATTTATAAGATTATTTCTTTGTTGCTTTGTATGTACCTCCCCCACAGTGTAATCCCCGCTTTCACTATATTTGATATCAGTATAACTTATGGAGGAGATGGGGACAAACAAGTCGTTTAAGGATTCAGGTGGACCTGTTGCAACAATGAGAAGTACATAATGTCATGTCAAAAATGAGCTTTTCAATGTCGGTGTGAGGGGGCAGGGGGGGGAGGATTGGGTGGGGGGAGGGGGGAGGATGGCAAGGGAGGTGAAGGGTAAACAAAGGAGGAGGCTGTAATGCTTGGTAAGATATGTAAGCATTATCCTGCCCAATTAATTGTAACCCCTCTGTACAGTATGTTCTCAAATAAAATAAAATAAAATTAAAAAAAAAAAGAACTCTTCTAACAACAGATACTGGAGGGGATATGGACAGAAGGGAACCTTATTGCATTGTTGGTGGGAGTATAAACTTGTTCGACCACTTTGAAAAGTAGTATAGAGTTTCCTCAAAAGACTCTCCGTAGAGCTCCCCTATGACCCAGCAATGCCACTTTTGGGCATTTACCCAAATGATCGCAAACAAAACCATACTAAAGCTACCAGCACAACTATGTTTATTGAAGAATTATTCACATAGATAATATATTGAATCAACCCAGATGCCCCTCAGTAGATGAATGGATCAAGAAAATATATACAATGGAATATGTCTACTATGGAATTCTATGTCCTCATGAGAAAGAATGACATTGCCCCATTTGATAGGAAATGGAAAGACTTTGAAAAAAATTATATTAAGTGAAGCAAACCAGATTCAAAGAAACATAGGTCCCATGATTGCCCTCATCTATAATAACTAGTATATGTCTAGGAAAAGCAGAAGAGGTCAAAAGCTATTTATAGACCATACAACTTGATGCTAAAACAAATGAATCCCAAGATAGGGACACAAGAGGTTTTATCTTTGTTGCTCTTCTTTTTAATGTATTTATAATGTACTGTGTGATTTTTTTCTTTGTATGTTCTTCCCCCATGGTACAGCCCTGTTGTCACTGTATTTAATTCTGGTGTCCTGCATACCTTGTATATACATTTTTCTAAATTTGGGAGGAGAAGAGAAATAACAAAATGCTGAAATAAGGATTCAGCATGATCCATGGTAATAATGAGATGTACAAAACACTATGTTGAAAACGAACTTTACCACTTTGTGGGGGAGGGAGGAGTTGGGGAAGTTGCCAGGGAAGGTATGATAGGGGAAAAACAAAGGAGGGTATAACAATGCTCCATAGGGAATGGGCTCATTACCTTGCTCCTGTAACTGTAACTCCTCTGTGCAGTATCTTTACAATAAAAATATATTTTAAGAAAAAATCAAAAAGTAAATAAAAATTAAAAATAAATAAAAGAAAGGAATGAATGTCACAGCGCTATAGAGATGAAGAAGTAGACAGCAAGCCCTGTATTCCACCAACTTAGGGCAGTTTTAACAGATAAATTGAACTTTCACACTTAGTTTATAGCTGTACTGGGGTCTTAATTCAAAGCCTCTTGCTCTCTGCCTTTCCAATCATGGCTGAACCACTATCATTTGAGCCATGCTTCCACTTTAACTTTATGCTTGTTAATTGGGGCTAAGAGTCTTGTGGATTTGTCTTCCTGGCCTGCCTTCAAACATTGACACTTCAGAACTCAGCTTCTTGAGTAACTCTGATTATAACATGAGCCATTTGGCACCTGAATAGTTCATATTTCTTTTAACTAACATTACTATCACATTAGTATCTTCTTGCCTTCTCTTCCTTTCTTCCTCTTCCTTTCTTTCCTTTCAGTTCAGGCAGGATACTAACAACTCTCTAGGGCTTTTGAAAACTTGAGGAGCTGTTTTTTCTTTGCCATAGTAAAAGACACGGTTTAATATTACTCAAGTTTATCAAGCAGGACCCAGGATTCCAGATACTTGTCATAAAGAGACATCGCCACTGTCTTATAAAGTATTGCAAGATGGTTACATAGTGTGGGTATGTTTACAGCCACCCACACATGCTAGATTGTTTTTCATATAAACATGAAGCATCTTGTATAATTTTACTGAGCTGTTCATTCCATGAATAAAAGTATCATACAACAGATTGAAAGATGCCCCTTCTTTGTTTTATTGGCAATATTCACAATTATTTACCTCACACCCCTAATAGCTATGCTTCTGGACAGTGAATTGACTGTAAGTCTGTCTACCTTGGTAGGTGTTGGCAGCTACTATCATGCTTGATTTAAGGTGTGATATAGACATAGATTTTGTGCTGCCTGCATCTTGCTTCATTTTCTGCTTCCTTAAGAGACAGAGAGAGAACGTTTCCCAAGTTCTTTGGGTCAAGTTGGCCAGAGGTCATTTCCCATGATGTCCATAGAAATTTTTAGATTATATATGTCTGAAACTTGTTTCACATTCATATGATCCTGGCATGTCTTACAGTATTTGCCATAAAAGCATAGAGTTGGGTTAACCAGGATATAAAAAGAAGTTTGAATATCTGACTCCACTTGTCCCCTGTAGTCACTTCTTAGCTTATATAAATGGCTCATCATGCCTTATTTAGACTTGAACAGATTAGCAAATAAGCTACTAAAGACCCGTCTTCAAAAAAATATTTTGAGTAACAATCTAACCTCATGACAGAGGGGAATAGTACTCTTACAGAACAGAATGTACATAAGGCCTTTCTTCCAAAATTATAGTATGAAAATGAAATCATGGAACTAGAGGTTATGGGTGGGGTTGATAAAGTCGAGGGAAAATCATTGGCCAAAATACATTCAGCTTATTAGTTAATTTGTTGAACTAAAACCCCTTTTACAATTACTACTACTACTAATTATTATTATCATTATTAAAAAGAAAAAGAAAATTGGAAGATCTGTAGCTCAAGTGGTAAAACATTAGCCTTGGGTGAAAATGTTATGGAACATCATATAGGCCCTGATTTTAAGCCCTGGTATCGCACACACACACGTGTGTGTGATCATGCATGCACGTATGTCCACACACATGCACATGCACACATACACACACACACACACACACACACACACACACACAAAACAATATCAAAACAGAACAGAAGCTAAAACAAACAAAAAATGTTTTCAGGGTTAATTGGTATCTGCAAAATCGGTAATTATTACTGTTACTGAGTTATAGTTATACAAAATACTGAAGATGATGGATTAGATATAGTATACCAGAAGATAATTCTTATCCTCTAGCAGTCCTGTTTAACGTATAATGAATGATAAATGCATAATTGCATGTATCAGATTTTCAATTTCTTTTATAAGTAAGAATTCACTAAACATTGGAAAACTGGGCTCTAATGACATAGACACTCACATATGTAGAACTGTATCCTTTCAGATTTAAAATGACTTGGTTGTCATAGATCAGAATGACAATGTATACCTTGTCTTTTTCCCAATTAAAGCAAGAATTTCTATTGGGCCTAGAGTTTTGTATTTAGTTCATATCTAGTCTGCTTTCTCCTATACAATATTAAAATGTTGATCAATCATTAGGCATGATACTGATCATAATACTGGTACTGTTTAAGATTAATAAAATTCCAAATAGAAGCTGAGTGTGATGGTTTATACCTGTAGTTCTAACTACTCAGAGGCGAGAGATAAGATAATCATAGTTTGAAGCCTATTCAGGCAGAAAAATCTAAAAGACTTTATCCTGTTTAACTAGAAAAAACTCTGAGTTAGAGATCTGACTTAAGTGGTAGAGCACTTGCTTGATCAAACTAGCTGAGCAAAAGCAGAAGTCATTGATTTCAGGCTCTGTTTTTCAAAAAAGATTTTAGTTCTAACAAAACACTCTTAAAAGACCTGCATTTGGCCTCTAAATCTATGTGAACTTCAGCAAGATGTGATATGTGAAATATCCTTTGACATTTGTTGTACCAAATGAAAATAAATTATTTTGTTTCTTTCTGTTTAGTTACTTATTCATTTCTCTGTGCATTATGGCATGTAACCATTAGGTTTTTGCCTGCACATAGCCTATAAATGTATTTGTTTGGGGACTTACTATTCTACAGGAATCCCAAAATTACCTTAATCAAAGGGTGGGGGGTAATTATTGAGCAAATTTACTTTGCCTAAAGCTAAAAATATGAAAATAAGAGATTTTATTTCCATTATATCAAAAAAGTCAGGTGCATAACCAAAAAGGAATTACATCCTATTGATTTTATTCCAGCTTTTCATATGTGAAGATGCAATAATTTCAACATATAGACCTTTCTCCCAACATCCAGAAGATAGGCACATTCTAAGGACAGCTGGGGGAGACAACACAATTTCTGTTTCAGTGAACTGATTGCTCTCCCTGCGCTCCCCTAATGCAATAAACCTCATCTGGAGATCACAGTGATTCCACTCTGAATTTATGTCATTAGAGGAACCTGATATCTCACATACTCTTCCTTTTTAAACAAATCACATCTCCCACCAAAAGAAAAATTGGGAAATTTTCAGAGTAAGGGGTCACGTATTGAATAAAACAATATTGGATGAAATAATATGAATCCCGCAGCTGTAAGAATATTGCTATGATTTCTTTTGCTAAATGCTCAGAAAGGGAATTCTACTTGTGTTCCCTTTACAACATTGAAGAGCAGAGTTTGGTTACTTTTCTGCCTCTGAGAGGATATGTCTGGCGAGAGATGGGAGATTACAAAGAACAATATTATCATTTATATCTGTCTATCTATTTGCCTATATAGATAGATAGATATACATTAAATGTCTTTCAATGGTCCAGATATTAATGGTGTGATTCTCATCCTGTGGTGCTGTTAGGGGGTAGTAGAATTTTATATATATATATATATATATATATATATATATATATATATATATACATGCAATATCTAATTATATGTAATATAATCTATAAAATTATATATGTTTATATAATTGGGTGGGTATGGGAGAGATGACAGTGAATGACAAAAGGGTGATAATGACCAAGATGCATTGTACTCTGAGACTGGCATGTTGAATTGTAACCCTTTTGTATCAATACTTAAAAATAAAATAAATCATAATTATTTACAAAGATTCAAACACTCCTGCCATGATGCACCGTGACACAATCAACAGGCTAAACATCCTTGCAGTAAAATGTATAAAGCCATGTCAAAAGAAACGTTTTCTCCATATTGGTGGTGGTTATTATTGTTTTTAATCAGGTATTTTGTCACAGTAACAAAAAGCTGACCAACACAAAGGATCTCAGTCTGTCAATCTTAGAAGATTCTGGGGAAGACACTGTGGGCCTGGTATTGATCCATTGTATCTTAATTGGGGGGAGGGAGTTGTTGAGAGATAGGGATTATTTCCAGTCTTCAACATGAAGATATACAATATTCTAAGTACCACTTGTTAAACGCCGTTATTTTTCCCAATGATTGCTTTAGATATTTATGCCAAGAATCAGATGACAGGGGTTAGAAGTACAGTTCAAGTATGGAACTCTAAGATTATAGGCATGAGACACCAAGGCCCAGCTGATCTTTGTACTTCTTATACATGGTAAAGGGTAGTAGAACATGGTTGCTATGCTTTTTCTTGCAAATGGTGTTGACAATGGTCCAGCAAGGATCCTTATCTGTAGTGTCAAATAAATAATAAAAGTTCTTTTATGGAAGATGATTTATATTTTTTTCTTTAGAAATCATCCTCTTATTTCTATTCTGGAGCATAATATTGATACTTGCTATGATGTATAGATCATAAAGACACAGTGAAATAGATGAGCGCAGGACCAGAGAAATCATATTCTAAATAAAAACACTGAAATTTCTATAGAGTAGCATGCCTTCATCTATGCTTCCATCTCTCATGGTCCAATTACCCATAGTCACCAGTGGCCAGAAAATACAAAATGGAGATTGAAAAAATGCATAATTGATAAGTTTCAAGCTGTCTTTTGTTCTGTGTTGTGTGATGCAATCTCACACCATCCTTCACTATTCTACAAGGATGTCAGTCTTCCCTTGCCCACCTATCCATACTGTGCACAACCAACACAGTTAATCAGATCTGCTTGCTTGGTACTACCAAGTGCTTCCTTCAAAGTGACAAGGTGAAAGTTATATAATAAGGAAAGCAAAAGGTAAAATGTGAAGATGGTAAAAGAGGACAGTTTGAATGACACAGAGACCTCGTTTAAATAAATGTTATTATACTATGTCATTATAATTGTTCTGTGGTGTTTTTTTTTTATTATTAATGCCTCAATTATCCTAATTTTAGATTAAACTTTATCACGCATATGGATGAAGGATACCACATGTACAGAATTCAGTATTACATGTAATTTGAGGTATTTGCACAACATGTTTACTGCCAATGGGGCAGAGTGCTTCTGAGAGCTAAGGAGGAGCCACAACTAGAGGGCCAGCTCTGAATAAAAAAATTACCTGGAAAACAAGCTTCCTTACCCAGGGGAGAACCTACTGTGACCTTGTTAAATTAAGTATTTTAACAGCTAATTCTTTGTTTAATTCATTACTATATTTCATTTTTGCCAGGGTTTGAACACAGCATCTCACACTTGCTTGACTTATTTGTTGGCTGGCAGTCTGCCACTTGAGCCATGCCTCCCGCCCAGCTTCTTCTAGTATTTTGGGGATGAATATCTCAGACTATTCTGCCCTGGCTCACTTCCCACTGCAGTCCTCTAGATGTGAGCTAAGGTTAGAAGTATGAACGACCAATGCCTAAATCTCTTTACTACTCTTTAAAATGAATGTGGGAACTGTTCATTAAATACAGAAAATTCATTAAATACGTACACATAAAGCCAAGCTATCAGAGTCTTTCTGTGTGTATATGTGTGCATATATTCATATGCATTTATTCAATTACATATGCACACATACACATGTATGTATGTATGTATGTGTGTGTATGTATGTGTATGTGTATGTGTATGTTTATAATGATGAGACAGTCCTATAGATGATAAGAACCAAGAAGGTGACTTTGCCAGGGGTCTGTGTCAGGCAGTTTGTTGCAGGTGTCAAGAAACCAAAGTTGATTCCAGAGTAATCAGCATGCAAGGAGGAGGCCTGTGTGTGCATTCTTCCCCAGAAGTGCCTGTTGCCTACAAGTGTCATAGAGACAGTTTTCCATTGAATTCCTCTGTTGCCAAGGCCAGGCCCAAGAGGACCCCACGAGGGTTCATGCTCACCCTCTAGATCTGCCAAGATGGTCCTCGATTGCATGACTGTAGATGGAATCCAGTCTATAGCCTCTGCGTCCTTCAGACTCTGTGCCTGAAAGACATCTACCCAGATGCCCTGGTCCTGAGGGACTTTGGGCTTCAGATGATCTCAGGTGGCTCATGCCATTCATCAGGTTGTATCTGGCCGACCCATTGCTGGGTCTGGAAGAGCACCATGCTGCCCCCACAGCACAGGACCCAGGACAGTGCCACCTAAAGATGCACACACTTGTTTTCCCTGCTTGTTCTCTTAAAGGCATAAGGTTCATAGCTAGGTCTGTAACAATGGAATATTCTACCATATTCTTACAGTTATCCCCACTGCCAGTATTTTGGATTCACAGCAAATCAGGGCCCCTTCCTTCATAGCCATGCTTTTGGCTTGGCAGGAGGCAGCTAGAAGCCTTCTTGCATCCTTTCACCATAGTAGGTGTGCTCCTTAGAGCCAAGGCCTAGGGCTTTCTTCTTACACACTTACTCTGAAGGCCATGTCTTGGTTACTATCCACTCTATGGTCAGTTCAGTGGTACAAACACTGTCCCTGTCTTCCCATTTAGTATTCATGATTTTTGGAGACTGAGGTAAGTTGGGTCAGCAATGCAAAGGCAGGTTTACTTGCTTATGCAGACATTTCCACTGCTTATGGGAATTAGGTCCTATAACAGTGGCTGTGAGCAATGAATGAGCAAATATGGAGCCACTGCCTGCATGGGAAGGCAGGCTCCTAAACCCTTCCAGTCACCATGTGTTCATCAAGTGGTCAGTTCTTAGCCTCCTCTTATGTGTATCTTTGTTTGAAGAAATTTGCTTCATATGTTTCGGTGATTCAACATGGAGCCCATAGGCCAACTGTTCTCAGACACACACTAAACCACATTAAAACACACACCTCATCTCAGTAGAACACATTACACTCTTGTCACACCTGGAAACACAAGACAGACCTTTAGAAAAGTGTGCAAGATGGAAAAACATGGCCTTCAATTGACCGTGTCACAGAACAATGTTCACAGTCTGAGCTGCAGCAAGGGCAAAAGGTCACTTGCTTCCATCTCAGTATGGAATGTCTCTATTTGACAGATTTAAAACTTCCACTGCCCTGCAAATGTCAGAGAATGATAATGGAACCGCCACAAGATTTGACCTGAGAATTACAAATATATTTTTGCTAGTAGGCAAATTTACAAATACAGAGCCCATATCCGTGACTAATAAGAATCAATTGTGTATCAATAATTCTTTTCCACACACACTTTTCTACCTACTTTGATTAGTATCATTACTCCAAAAGGGAATAAAAGAGATTTTATTGTCCTATATTGCTCTGTATTTTGTAAATGTAGAAATCTCAGGAAGAGTTCAACACATGGATTTCATTAAAGCATACCAGCTGCTGACATTTTGTCACATTTGTTAATTCTGTCTCTTGTTTTCCCACATTTCACACCTCAGCAATCATCGTGCATGGCTTACCAAAATGGATTTTCTCCTAGAGATCATTGTACCTACCATGACAAAGTTTATCTTTTCAATCTAAATTTTGAAATTTCATCTAAATTAGCATTTAAACTATGTTCAAATAGCTCAATAGCTATGTATAAAAGATGATGCTAAGCAAAATGAACTCCAAGATACAGAAAAAAGAGGGTTTTTTTCTTTCTTTCATTGTTTTCTTCCCCCCTATGTTTTATTCCTTGCTACCATTGTATTTGACTTTAGTACCATGGGTATTGTATATACGTTTATCTGAATTAGGGAAGGGAAAGGGAACAATAAAATGGTGAGACACAAGTAAAAGGGTGAACCAATGCAACAGCGATACGCACTACACACTATGTTGGAAGTGAACTTTACAATGTCAGGGGATGGGAGAGGGGAGGAAAAGACAAAGAAAATGAGGGAAGGGATAACATTGCTTGACAAGAAATGTACTCACTACCTTACATATGTAACTGTAACCACTCTGTCTATCATCTTGACAATAAAATTAAAATTAAAAAATCAAATTGTTTGCTACCGATAAGAGTTTATCATCTTTTAAATACTACATATATTCCATCAAAATTTAACACTACATATCATGGTTATGATTCTTTAGTTTCTACTGCTGAAGAACTATTTTTTCCTAGGTGTCTATGTGTTCACTTTGTAAGTTAGTTACATTGTTTGCCTGGCTTCAACTCTAATGGTGGTTTTAAACTGACTAGCAGAATGTCCCACCTTCTATCATTTTAATGGTTTATTCAGAATATAGCCATTTCAGCAAGAATACTGAACAGTACTGTTGGGATCTATATTATGAAAAATCCAAAGTTATATAATATGCAGATTTCCTGTCATACATGCTGTTGCATGTGATGATCAGCCAGGTAAGAGAGAGGTTTTGAAAACTTGACATTTCCTAGCTAGCTCCCTACAGCTTCTGAAATCTTTCTCTGATGAAGTTTTCTGCTCTCCAGTAGCTTTCATTCATCCTTCTTATTATATTTACCTATATTTAGCATATACATAGATATCCATGTGTTTTCAAGGTTTAAAAAAATAAAAGCAGTAAGATTCTATGTCCCTGGAAGTATAGGAGGCAATGTTCTTTCTGCCCTTCTTTGAAAAGCATATTCCCTGGTGAACTAATTCAGCATTGTTACTCACTAGACACAATGGGAATGAAACAAACTATACAACTTGTCCAAGAGCGGGGTCTGGAAGAAAAAGACTAGGAGATAAAGGAAGAAGTGACACTGTTCAAAAATAAATGTACTCAATAACTGACTTATGTAACTGTAACCCCTCTTTACATCACCTTCATAATAAAATAAAACGCATATTTCCTGTTTCCTGGTGGACCCATCTACATGCTATCATTGCCAGCTAACCGCTCATTGATTCAACAAGTTGTTATGAGATCATGGTTTGAAGCCAGCCCAGGTAGGAAAGTCCTTTTTTTTTTTTTTGTTCAGTCGTGGGGCTTGAACTCTGGGCTTGGGCGCTGTCCCTCAGCTCTTCAGCTCAAGGTGAGCATTCTACCGCTTGAACCACAGTGCCACTTCCGGTTTTCGAGTGGTTTATTGGAGATAAGAGTCTCACGGACTTTCCTGCCCAGGCTGGCTTTGAACCACAATCCTCAGATCTCAGCCTCCTGAGTAGCTAGGATTACAGGTGTAAGCCACTGGCGCTTGGAGTCCATGAGACTCTTACCTCCAATTAACTGCCAAAAATGCCAGAAGTAGAGCTGTAGTTCAAATGGTAGATGCTACCCTTGAACAAATGAAGCTCAGGACAGCGTCCAGGCCCTTACTTCAAGTCCTGGGACAAGCAGCAAAATAAAAGTTGTCATGTTTTCTCTGGAGTGATGAATCAAGTGAAAATTTTTCCATGTTTAGGCAATTTATTCTGTCTGCCCTTCTTCTATGCGAAGGCTACTATGCTTCCCTCACTCTGAGTATGCTTAGTACTCTTTAACTTCCTTTCTAATAATTCCCCTCTTTGCTTAATTATCTTTCATTTATTTATCTATTAGCAACTTTGACTTTCTATGTCTGTTGTTGGAATCTTTCTCTGTTCCTAAATATTTGCTATCCCACAGTTAATCACTAATGCAAATTTAGACTCTATACATTGTCAGTAATGCTCACAGCTTCCATTTCATAGCTTCGTCTTTTTTTAATCTTCCTCTTTTTTTCCTTTAAAACTTGGGATGTAAACTAGAACTTCCTGATGGAGAAGCACCTGCTGTATCACCAAGTTAATTCTAATGAGTTTAAAACTTAATAACACTGACAATTTTCTGGAAGACAAGAATCGCTTATTAAAGCTTGATTAAAAGTCAATCTTCTTGTAGATATCTTTGACCATACATATGTACATATATGTTTATAATGCATATGTATATATACATATATACATACACATATATGTATATATGTATGTGCATACATATTCTCTAATTCCATTAGGTTGTGAGAATTGTCTCATATGATTTTCTTTTCAATATATTTATTTATGTAACAACTACTAAGACTCAGGTGACATCTCCTCTCTTCATAATACAATAGCTTAACACAGTTCTTAAGAGTTCTTACCCTTGGCTATCATGAATAATGCCGCAATAAACATAATTGTACTTATAGCTTTAGTATGGCCCTGTTTGTTATCATTGGGGTAAATGTCCAAAAATATGATTGCAGGGTTATAGGAGACACCACCCCATTTGTTAGGAAATGGAAAGCTTTGGAAAAAAATCATATTAAGTGAAGTAAGCCAGGCCCAAAGAAATATAGGTCAGTTCCATAGTTTCCTTTATTTGCAATAATTAGTATATGTCTAGGATAAACATCAGATGAGCAGAAAAGATTGAAAGCGTTGTACATATGACCATATAAGATGATGATAAGCAAAATGAACCCCAATATATGGACACAGAGGTTTTTCTTTGTTGTTGTTGTTTTTAATGTACTATGTGATTTTTTTCTTTGTTTCTTTTGTACTTTCTTCTGCCTATTAAAATCTCTGTATTTGATTTTGGTACCTTGCATCTTGTATATACATTTCTTTAACTTGGGGAAGGGAAGGGGAATAACAAAATGCTGAAACAAGGACACAGGATGACCCATTGCAACAATGATAATCACAAGACACTGTTGGAAATGAACATTACAACTTTGAGGGGAGATAGAGGAGGGAAGGGATAGTGGGAGAAAAACAGACAGGGTAACAATGTCCTACAAGAATTGTACTCATTACCTTGCTGATGTAACTGTAACTTCTCTGTACAACATCTTTATAAGAAAATAAAATTTAAAAAACAAAAAAGAGTTCTTACCCTTGGCAGCTGATAATGTGATTTATGACACCTTATCACTAAAGTGGAGTTCATGCAAAACAGCAGAACTCTTACAGATTTTAGGGTATATATAATTTTATTGCACATGCAGATTGTATAAGTGCGCGCACACACACATATAGTTTCTACTTCTCTAACAAATTAATATTATGTATTTCTGTATATATATGTATATACAAGTGTTTGCAGGGTGAATATACCTTATTTTAAATGGTTAGTATAGAAATGATTAAAGAATCTAGATTTCTTGAATGATAGAATATTTGTATTTACATAAAATATTTTGAAGATAAGATCCAAATTTAATCATCAGATTTATTATGAATTATATATAACATATATCATCCCATAATGCTAAGGTAATTTTATTAAATAGTGTTAAAGTGTGTATATTTTGATTGCAAACTGTCACATGAGATTTTTGAGATGAGATGTGAAATTTTCTATGTATTATTTCATGTCAGAGCTCAAACTATTTTGAATTTTAAGAAACTTGAATTTCAGATTTTCAAATTAAATATGTTTAATCTATGAGTTTATATATATGCATATTATATACATATCTATAATCCATATATAGTTATATATCTATGGATATCTCTTTATAAATATAAAAATATGCATATATTTGTCTCTTACATATATAGATAATGTATATATGAGATGTGTATAAGATATATATGAGGTATGTATTTCTATGATATATGTATATATGAAAGAGAGATGGAGAGGAAGAGAAAGACCCCATGCATGAGAAGTCTTTTTACAATTATTTAGCCTTATATGAATTTTGCATTGTGAGGCTGGTGAAACAGAGACTCTATAGGGCTCATATTAAGGTTGGATGCTGGAACTCAAAGTCTACAAAGCAGAAAATGCTGGAAAAAGAAGAAAATGTGAATATTTAAAGTAGGGAAGACAAAGAGCTATTACCTAGGACTTACAAAGATGAACTGGAGCTCAATAGCAAGAACTCAAACTTGTATACATTCTTGTTTCTGCTGATTTTGGTTGTGTGGCTATCTTCAAAACCTGAGGCCATTTTCCATATGACTAAACACAGAAAGGTCACTGCAGCTGGACTTGAAAAGAAACCAGCAGTGAGGTCACTGCCACAAGACTGGCGAGGGGGAGTTCCGGGAAGATGGCGGAGGAGAAGCTGGAGTCTAAAACAAGCTCTCGCATAGAAAGCAGTTTTAGAGTTCCAGTGAACAGTCCTAAGCCAGAGAATCACACCAAGTGTGCCATCACAGGACAGAGAGTCAGGCCAGAGAGGGAAAATCCAGGCAAGAAGACACATATGAAGTCTTGCCAGCAGCCGCTGCGGCGGCTCATTTCTCATCTCTCAGAGATGAGAATGGAAACATCACCACGGAAACAACCAAGATTCAGAATATTATAAAGGAATACTTCTCAAAATTTTATGCTAATAAGGTTGAGAACTTGACAGAAATGGACCTTTTCTAGCAAATATTGACATGCCAAAACTAAACCAAGATGACTTAAACCATCTTAACAGGCCCATATCAAGCATTGAAATAGAAACAGCAATAAGAGACCTCCCAACTAAGAAAAGTCCAGGACCAGATGGTTTTACAGCGGAATTTTACAAGGCCTTCAAAGCAGAGCTCACATCAATACTCCTCCAACTCTTCAATGAAATTGAAAGAGAAAGTTCACTACCGAACACATTCTATGAAGCCATCATAACCCTCATCCCAAAACCAGGCAGGGACTCATCAAAGAAAGAGAACTATATACAAATTTCTTTGATGAATATTGATGCAAAACTTCTCAACAAAACTTGGCCAATCAACTTCAACAATTCATCCAAAAAATCATACACCACGATCAAACAGGATTCATTTCAGGGATGTAAAGCTGGTTCAGTATACACAAATCAATTGACATTATTCATCACATCAACAGGAGCAAGAATAAGAACCACATAGTTATCTCAATAGATGCAGAAAAAGCATTCGACAAGATCCAACACCCCTTTATGATGAAGGTTTTGGAAAAATTAGGAATCCATGGAACATTCCTCAATACAATAAAGGCTGTATATGACAAACCTACAGCCAGCATTATACTCAATGGTGAAAAACTAAAGCCATTTCCTCTTAACTCAGGAACAAGACAAGGATGCCCACTCTCTCCACTTCTCTTCAATCTAGTATTAGAATGCCTAGCTACAGCAATAAGACAAGATGCAGACATAAAGGGGATCCATATAGGGAAAGAAGAAATAAAACTCTCCCTCTTTGCAGACAAAATGATATTGTATTTAAAGAATCCCATCGACTCCACTCCCAAATTACTCAAGCTGATTCAAAACTTTAGCAAAGTAGCAGGGTATAAAATTAATCCCCCCAAATCAATGGCTTTTCTGTATGCCAAAAATGAGAAAAGTGTGGCTGAAATTAGGAAACCAACTCCATTTGTAATAGCCCCATAAAAAATAAAATACCTAGGAATTAACTTAACCAAAGAAGTGAAGGACCTCTATGATGAAAACTTTAAAATCTTGAAAAAGGAAATCAACACAGAACTTAGAAAATGGCAAAACCTCCCATGCTCCTGGATTGGAAAGATTAACATCGTGAAAATGGCAATTCTTCCCAAGGCTATCTACAAATTCAACGCGATACCTATCAAAATTCCAAGCTCATTCTTCAAGGAAATAGAAGAGGCAATCCAAAAATTCATATGGAACAATAAAAGACCCCGAATAGCAAAAACGCTCCTCAACGGAAAGAACACTGCTGGAGGAATATCAATACCAAATTTCAAACTCTACTATACAGCCATAGTAATCAAAACAGGTTGGTATTGGCATAAGAACAGACTTCAGGACCAATGGAATAGAATTGAAAACCCAGAAATGAACGTACAGACCTATAGACATCTAATCTTCGATAAGGGAGCTAAAACAATAGAATGGAAGAAAGACAGCCTCTTCAGTAAATGGTGCTGGCAAAATTGGTTAACTACTTGTAGAAAACTAAAGCTAGATCCTTATATATCACCCTGCACCAGAATCAACTCCAAATGGATCAAAGACCTTGAACTCAAAGCAGACACTCTGAAAACATTACAGGATGGAATAGGAGAAACCCTAGGTCTCCTTGGCTCAGGCCGAAATTTTCTGAATAGAGACCCGGAAACACAACCAATCAAAGAAAGGTTGGACAAATGGGATTGCATGAAGTTGCAGAGCTTCTGCATGGCAAAGGACATAGCTAGCAAGATCAATAGAAAGCCCACGGATTGGGAGAAGAGCTTCACTAGCCATACAACAGACAAGGGTCTCATATCTAAAATATACTTGGAACTCAAAAAATTAAATCCCCCAACAACAAATCCTCAAAGAAACAACTGCCCAATAAATAAGTGGCCTAAAGACTGAAAGAGAAACTCCTCTGAAGAAGAAAGAAGGATGGCCAATAGACACATGAAAAAATACTCAACATCCCTAGCCATAAAAGAAATGCAAATCAAAACAACCTCACCCCAGTTATAATGGCAAAAATCAAAAACTCTAACAACAACAGATGCTGGAGGGGAGGTGGACAGAAGGGAACCTTACTTCATTGTTGGTGTGAATGTAAACTTGTTCAACCACTATGGAAAGCAGTATGGAGGTTCCTCAAAAAACTTCACATAGAGCTCCCCTATGACCCAGCAATCCCACTTTTGGGCATTTACCCAAATGTTTACAAACAAGACCACACTAAAGCTACCAGCACAACTATGTTTATTGCAGCATTATTTACCATAGCTAAGATATGGAACCAACCCAAATGCCGCTCAGTAGATGAATGGATCAAGAAAATGTGGTATATATACACAATGGAATTCTATGCCTCCATCAGAAAGAATGACATTGCCCCATTTGTTAGGAAATGGAAAGACTTGGAAAAAATTATACTAAGTAAAGTTAGGCAGGTCCAAAGAAACATAGGTCCCATGGTTTCCCTTATTTGCAATATATGTATGAGTCAAGCAGAAAAGGTCAGATAATGTGATGTTAGGAAAATGAACCCTTAGATATGTATTCTAATGTTTTTTTTCTTCCGTGCATTTGTTTCTAACGCATTTATAAGATTATCTCTTTGTTGCTTTGTATGTCCCTCCCTCACAGTATAACCCCTGCTTTCACTATATTTGATGTCAGTATACCTTGTGGAGGAGATGGGGAAAAACAAGTCATTTAAGGATACAGGTGGACCTGTTGTAACAATGAGAAGTACAAGTTGTCATGTCGAAAACGAGCTTTATAATGTTGGTGGGGGGGGGAGGATTGTGTAGGGGGGTGGGGGTGAGGCTGGGAAGGGATTTGAAGGGTAAATAAAGGAGGAGGCTGCAATGCTTGATAAGAAATGTACGCATTATCCTGCCCATGTAATTGTAACCCCTCTGTACTGTGTGTTCACAAAAAAAAAAATTAAATTAAATTAAATTAAAAAAAAAAAAGACTAGCCAGGGGCTCATATCAATGAGGTGAGCCAGAAGATCAGCAATAGTGTGTATGGGCAATGAAAGCCTATCTTATCTCACTCTCCTAGAATTTAGCCTAAAATGGTTTCAAAATTCAGATTCTAACCAGAAATATACAAGCAAAACGTACTGAAAAATTAAATTGTCCCTACCCCAAACCATGACTCTAACAAATCAAGCAAAATTAGATTTGATGCTTTTATCAATAAAAGTAGAAGGCAAATAAACTAGATTTAAGAAGTTAATTACTGCTTCCTGATAGAAGAAACAAATATTACATAATTTTTGTGAAAATCATGAGAACTATATTTCAAATGTAGGCATTTGTAAGCTGCTTTTTCATCATTTTGAAATTAAGTGAATTTTTGTAAGGAAAATTAATAACTCTACTGGTGAAAAAGTTTTATCATACTGAAAAAAAAATGAACATTCATCATGAAGCAGTGTCTCATACCTCTAACAGGTACTATTTAGTAAACTGAGATCTAGAGATCATCACCTGGCACCAGCCTAGGAAGACAAATTTTTGAAAGATATAGTTTCAATTAACCCAGCAAAAAGTTGGATAATAGAGGTATGGCTTAAGTAGTAGAGTGACAGCCACGAAAAAGCTGAAAGTGCCATGTCCTGAGTTCAAGCTCTAGTACTCAAGCAGAAAAGAAATGAAACATTAAATCTCACCTATTCTTTTTTAATATATATTTTATTGTAAAGATACTGTACAGAGGGTTTACAGTTCAATGAGTAAGGTAATGAATACATTTCCTATTGAGCATTGTTACCACCTCCTTTTTCCTCTACTATCCCTTCTCTCCCACTCCCCAACTTCTTCCTCCCTGTACCCCTCCCCTGAAGTTGTAAAGTTCATTTTCAACATAGTGTCTTGTACATCTCATTGTTACAATGGTGGGGGAGGGTTCAACCTGTATCCTCGTTTCAGCATTTTGTTATTTCCCTTCCCTTCCCCAAATTAGAAAAATGTATATAGAAGATACAGGGCACCAGAATCAAATACAGTGAAAATAGAGGTTATACCATGGGGGGAAGAACATACAAAAGAAACAAACAAAATAACATAGTACATACTTTGCAGAAAGAACAATGCTGGAGGAATATCAGTACCAAATTTCAAACTCTACTACAAAGCCATTAATTAGAAGTAATCAAAACAACTTGGTACTAGTACAAGAACAGACCTGAGGACCAATGAAATAGAACTGAAGATCCAGAAACAAACCAACAAAACTATAACCACATAAACTATGATAAGGAAGCTAAAAAATAAGGAGGAGGCAACAATGCTTGATAAGAAATGTACTCATGGGGCTGGGAAGGTGGCTCAGTGGTAGAGCGCTTGCCTTGCATGCCTGAGGCCCTGGGTTAGATTCCTGAGCACCACATAAGCAAAAAGAAAAAAGCCGGAAGTGGCGCTGTGGCTCAAGTGGTAGAGCACTAGCCTTGAGCTGAAGAGCTAACGGACAGCGCCCAGGCCCAGAGTTCAGGCCCCATGACCAGACCCAAAAAAGAAAAACAAATGTACTCACTATCTTGTCCATGTAATTGTTATCCCTCTGTATGGTATTTTCACACACACACACCCACACACACACACAAATAGAATCGAAGAAAGATAGCCTCTTCAACAAATGGTGCTGGCAAAATTGGTTGAACACCAGTAGAAAATTAAAATTAGATCCTTATATATCACCCTGCACCAGAATCAACTCCAAATGGATCAAACACCTCGAAGTCAAAGCAGACACCCTGAAAACATTACAGGAAGGAATGGGAGAGACAGTAGGGCTCCTTGGCACAGGACAAAATTTTTTTAATAAAGCCCAGAAACACAACAAATCAAAGAAAGCTCTGCATGAAGCTGCAAAGTTTCTGCATGGCAAAGGACATAGCTAACAAAATTAATAGAAAGCCCCCAGACTGGGAGAAGATCTTCATTACCCATAAAACAGATAAGGGCCTCATATCTAAAATATAGTTAGACCTCAAAAAATTAAATCCCCCAACAACAAATCCTCAAAGAAACAACTTCCTGATTAATAAGTGGGCTAAAGAATTAAAGAGAGACTTCTCTGAAGAGGAAATAAGAATGGCCCATAGACATATGAAGAAATGCTCAACCTCTCTAGCCATAAAAGAAATGCAAATCAAGACAATATTGAGATTCCATCTCACCCCAGTTAGAATGACTATAATCAAGAAATCTAATAACAACAGATGCTGGAGGGGGTGTGGCCAAAAGGGAACACTATTGCATTGTTGGTGGGAATGAAAACTTGTTCAACCACTTTGGAAAGCAGTATGGAGGTTCCTCAAAAGACTCCACATAGAACTCCTCTATGACCCAGCAATCCCACTTTTGGGCATTTACCCATATGATCACAAACAAAACCATACTAAAGCTACCAGCACAACTCTGTTTATTGCAGCACTATTTACCATAGCTAAGATATGGAACCAACCCAGATGCCCCTCAGTAGATGAATGGATCAAGAAAATGTGGTACACATATACATATATATATATATATATATATATATATATATATACATATATACATATATATGTGTGTGTGTGTGTTCTTCCCCCATGGAATAACCCGTTTTCTCTGTATTGGATTCTGGTGCCTGGACCTTGTATATACATTTTTCTAATTTGGAGAGGGGAAGGGAAATAACAAAATGATGAAATAAGGATATAAGTTGACCCATTGTAACAATGAGATGTACAAGATACTATGTTGAACATGAACTATACAACTTTGGGCAAATGTGATTGGATGAAATTGCAGAGCTTCTGTATGGCAAAGGACATAGCTAGCAAGATCAATAGAAGGCCCACAAATTGGGAGAAGATCTTCACTAGCCCAACAATGGACAAGGGTTTCATGTCTAAAATATACTTAGAACTCATCTATTCTTTTACCTACCTTATCAGCCAATACTATCTTTTTCTCTATTGTCTTAAATGGAGCTTAACCTGTCCTTTACTCGAAAAAATGTCATTTTCACACTTTCCTTGAAATAACTTTCATTGAATTCAGTGAAGGAAAATGTGGTTCGTGGAAGTGAGATTTAGAAGAGATAAGAACATAAAAAGTTAAAAGAATGATTCCCACATTTAATACAAAAGATGCTACTGCCTTTGACTTTTGAGAAATGCATGCCAAATATTTAAAGGTACACATTAGAATTACATCTAAGTTCAAATAATTACAATTGGGAGACACTGTTTTAATTTCTCTTGAGACTCATTAATTCTTTCCTCTTCATATTGACTAAATTTTACTTGCTTTTATAAAGTCCTATTTAATTACTCATTAGTTCCTTCTGATAACAGTTATTGCCAGCTGAATATATGCCAAGCCCTCTGGTTTGCTAATAAAAAAAATATTCCCATGAAATGCGTTGACAGTACTTGAAATATATGATCTCAATTAAACTGTATGTTATCCTGTTCAGCATACTTGGAGAGTTCAGCTTAGAGAGACAATTGGTGGTAGTGTTTTGGTTTGAAGATAGGTCTGTTCAAATCTAAGCTCATTATGAGAAACAAAGTTTTTACAGGACAATGAAAGGAGAATTCCAACCATTCTTCTTTTCTTTTCTTTGCAAATATCCCTTCTCTGAATGGTCTTTTTATTTTTAATTTTTGTTTCATTGTAAAGTTGATGTACAGAGAGGTTACAGTTACATAAGTAAGTGAGTACATGTTTTTGAACAACGTTACTCCCTCCCTCACTTTCTCCAGCTTTCCCACTATTGTAAAGTCCATTTCCAACATAGTGTGCCATGAGTACCACTGTTGCATTGGTTCACTGTGGTGAACACAGGCAGCAAACATGGCCCTGAGAGGAAGTTGAGTAGGCAGAGCCAGAATTGTTTACATTCAGTGCGTAAACAACTCAAGGAAGCTTAGGTGCATGATAAGGTGTGGCCTTCACAGTGATTGGTTGGCTCCATTTCACCCCTCCCTTGCAGTCTATTGCTTCAAAAAGGGCATGCTCCAAGTCAATAAAGGAGTTCCTGCTTGACTTGACTCCCTGCTGCTTCTGATTGTCTCGTGGGCTAAGGGAGGCTGGGGAACCTGCAAGGGGCTGCACTTACCTTTCCTCAGCCCCAGTCTGTCCCTGATGGAAGAAGACCCTACAGTTCACCCTTTGTCCCACCATTTCTGTGTTTATCCTCCCCTTCCCCAAGGCAGATAAACTTATATACAACACAAAGTGTACTGAAATAAGAAACAGTGACCACGGGGGATAAACTAGAGGAGAAAACCAAACAAAATAAAATACAAAAGAAATAACTCCAAACAGTATGCAAAAAAAAGAAAGAAAGAAAGAAAAGAAAAACAAAATAGCCACACACAAAAAATCCCATAACCTCTCTTGAGCTATTGTAATTCTTTGCTAGGACTATCCTAGGTGTATACTAATTATTGCAAATGAGGGAAACTATGGAGCCTATGATTTTTTGGGTCCAATTATTCAGTATTATATGTGGACATACTTAATGTATTTATTGTTAAAAGAGTGACCAAATAACTTGCAATTAAGAAAAAAATTCTACCTATGTCTTAAAGTATTAACAATTACATTTGAGGTCAAACAAATAATGGCAATTCCATAAGAAAATTATGAGTGTAGAAGCACAAAATTATGTAGAAACAGACTTATCTGCAGATCTGAGAGCAATTTAGTATAGCTTAATTCAGTAAAGAAGAGATAGAGAGAGGGATTGAGGAAATAAATGTCTTTCAAAAGTTCTTTTAGTTATTTCCAGCTGATATAAAAACAACATAACCAAGCAGCAAACGCCACAGAGTGGATGCTTAAACAAAAAATTTATTTCCTAGTATCTTTGAAAGCTAAATATCTCTGATCACAGTCCATCAGAACTGCATTTCCCTCTAGGCCTTTTCTCTGGAAGACAGCCACAGTCTAAATTTTTGTCCACATGAAATCTTGGTATTTGTTGCCTTTAGAGAGAGAGAAATAGAAAGAAAGAGAAGAAAGGAGAGACTAGAGAGGGAAGAAAAAGGAAAGAGGAAAGGAGAGAGAGGAAAAACTTTTCTTCTAATAACCAGCACACTAATTCTATGAGATAAAGGTCTCACCATTATAACCTCATATAAACTTAATTGGCTTTTTATGGGACCTATTTCCAAATAGAGTGACATTGTGGGTTACAGCATCAATATATGAATTTTTTGAATAAATGGAATTAAGACCTTAGAATTCCACATACTCCAAAATCTATACCTTCATACAATGAAAAACAAATTCCTTCTATTCTAACAGTCTCATATCTATTAAGCTATTCCAGGCTCAACTCAGAGCCCAAAGTCACATTTTATATATATACATATATATAATATTTATATTATATTTATATAACTCAGATATGGGTGAGAACCAATATTCCTGACTGTCTACTATGATCCACCAATGTCAGCCCAAGTCAAATGTTCAAAAATAGCAATAATGAAAAATAAATAGAAAGTTGGGCAGAATGACAGACAACTCAAATTCTAGGTACTAAGGCATTGAAGCAGGAAAATTTCCTTTTCTGTCAGAAAGAAAAGAGAGAGTGAGAGAGAGAGAAATTAACTTTCAAATTAAGTTAGAAATTTTATTTGGCATTTTTGTCTATTACAGTTTTTTCCTTTTTCCTTTTCTGTAAGCATGAATGGGGTGTTATAGTTACATAAATAAGGTAATGAGTACATTTCTTCTTAAACTGTTACCCTCTCCCTCATTTTCTCCTGCTTACCACTACCCATTTGCCTTCACTCCAAGTTGTAAAGTTCATTTCCAACATAGTGTCTAGTAAGTATCTTTTTGCATTAGTTCATCCTTTGTCATGCTATTTCTGTGATTCCCTTTCCCTTCCACAGATCAGATAAAGGGTACAGAAAACTAAAACATAAAGAAAAAGAATAGAAATAACTTCTATTGCAATTTTTTAAGTTGTCCTTAAGTAATTGTACAAAAAGTTGTCATTTAACAAAGCAGTTTATGAATACAATGCATCTAACTTCAAAAAGAAGGAGATGAAATATTAAGCCCCTGGACAGACAAAAAGGATAAAAAGATCTAAAGTGAAGAGCACTGACAGGACTTAGAAACCAGTTGGTTTGGAAAAATGAAGAGAAATGGCCATTCCCAGATCCTACAGGTCTCTAACTGATGAAATAGAGCTTAGCGCTGCTATCGATCATCATAAGAAGAGGAAAATTGTAGACAAGTCCCGGGTTTGGTGAGGAAGCGCAACACAACTGATGGCTCACTTATTCCTGTAATCTCAACTCTAACGAATATATAACAGGGTACATCAATTTTCTTTTGCCTTTAATCTGTCCTTTCTGACCTCAGTCTTTCTAACTGTATGAGAGTCTAAATGTACATGGGCTCATGACAAACTGTAATCTGAGTCACTGAGAAAATAAATGCAACTATAATAAAGGACCTTGCCAAGAAGTTGAAATTCTGGAGTGACTTTATTTCCGACATCCGAACTTTGTAAGGTGAGCTCTAAAACTCCTCCCACAAAGCAGTCTCCAACCTCTGTGATATTGGGACTGGGGAGACTTCCTGCTGGTTGTTTCCTGATGGATGTTTCAATTCAGCTTGCCATAGAGAATGACCTCCCATGGCTGATGGATAGTTTGGCCTGTCCTCCTTATTTTGAGAAAGTCACATCTATCTCTTTCTTTTGGACTACAAGCTGGGATTCTGTTGCAACTCAGACAGCAACCTTCATTGATCCGTTCATAGGTCTCTGTGTATATGCAAATGTGTGTTTATGCCATGCAAGCACACACACACACAAATACACACACACAGCATCACTATCAAGATGTTGCTGAGCTGGACACAGCATCACTCTGCCCTCCGCTCAGTCCCTCCCTATGCACAAGCCCTGTAATGGGGACACAATCACGTAGCCACATAGGATTTGCTTTCCCAACATCATCTTAGGACCTATGCGGTCTTGGAGCACACAACAAATGGGTCAGTCAGTGCTGACATCTGAAGTCCTTTTCACTGCCTCAGTTCAAACCACGCAAGCTAAGGGTACATTGACAGCTGCTCACGCAATTTATATTCCATAAAAAGAAATGCTTGTTTCTAAATTACGAGGATTCTAAAGTGTAGCCTAAGCTGGACTATCACAATTCTCTGTTCTCAGTAATGAAAACATTAAAATATGACAAGATAATATTTACAAAATAATAATATTTGCAAAATAATATTTGCAAAAATGCCATTTAGATAATTTTGAATATTATTAGGCAACATTGTTCATTTTTCCTTATTTTCTTTTGCATATGCTAATATTTTATTTTTTAATTAGATTGTAATAAATAAAATAACTCCTTTGTGCATGCTTGTGTGTGTCAGTACTTGGACTTGGACTCAGGGCCTGGGTATTGCACATTAGCATTTTTGCTAACACAGGAACTCTACTACTTGAGCCACAGTTCCACTTCCAGCTGTTTGGAGATAGGAGTCTCATGGACTTTCCTGCCTGGCTTGTCTTCAAACTGCAATCCTTAAATCTCAGCCTGCTGAGTAGCATGGATTACAGGCATGAGCCACTGGCACTTGGCAATCTGTTTAAATAATCTAAAAGCCAATTTCTGGTAGCTCATGTCTGCCTTAGATCTCAAGATTGTGATTCAAAGCCAGCCAATGCAGGAAAGTCCATGAGACTTCTATCTCCAATTAATCACCAAAAATCTGGAAACAGAGCTCTAGCTCAAATGGTAGAGGACTAACCTTGAATAAAAAGCAAAGATACAGTGTCTAGGCCAAGTTCAACCCCCAGGACTGGTACACACATGCGCACACACACACACACACACACACACACACACACACACATAAATTCCAACCAAAATAAATCTCCTAAATTTAATAGTTAGACATAAATACAAATGGATGTGCCTAGGCCACTTTTGTTGGTTCATTGGTATAACCCTATCTTGGCACTGGGTTCTCCGTATCCTTAGGGACATGAGGAAAAGTCCGAGTAAAGCTATTTATGTCATGTCATTTGCAGATGGCTTTGCATCAATTAAAATCCAAACCATTCTCCAGCTCTTTAGAACATTAGGATATATACAATGAGACTATTAATAAACAACAGTTTACTCACTGGAAATAATTTCCTAGAGACTTTAAAAATAAGAACTGTATTAACAGTGATAGGCACTGCAAAACAGATTTGTATTATAATAAATAGGTATAGCTCTGTTATACATTTTGTTGTGATTTGGTTAAATATTTTCCCAAACAGTGTGTATGTGTGTAATTATATTGTCTAGTAAGATTGAATAGACTCAATTATTTGTCATAAAATATTCCTTCAAAACAAAATAACATTAATTTTACTAGTGGCAAAGTAGCAAAGAAGCTAAAAGGACAGGCTAAGCTAATCAAGGTTCTTATAAATACTGTGTAAGTTCTATTAACTAGGAAATTATGCATTTTTCCTTCTGAAGAAATTCAGGGTTTTAAAATATTTTTCCTGGCCTAATGCTTACTAAAATCTCCCTTATGAAAATTGCTAAATATACTCCTTGCCAAACATACATGTTCTAGAGAAAATACATTTCTGAGATGATCATCAGTATTTTCATGGGAGTGTCAGTACTGGGGTTGGAAAGAGTCACACCCTTGCTGGAGCCATACTGTAAATTTTCAAATATTTCCATCTTGGCCCTGTGACTACTGCCCATAGTTTAAGCTATATAGGATATACTGGGAGGAGGATCAGAGTCTGTTGTGTTTAGTCTGAACTGTGAAACTATATTTGAAAATAACTACAATTAAAAGGATGGGAGCATGTTCTAGGTACTTTTGAGGATGTTCTGGATGAGGTCAATGTTTAAATAATTTGAGGGCATGAAACAGATTCCTTTCTAAAGTTCTCTGAAGGCTCATAAAGCTAAAGGGCATGAGATTTCCTTCCTTAATGACCTTATAGTCAAAATGAGATAGAGAGAGGGAGGGGTGGAGAGAGAGACAGACAGAGAGACAGACACACAGAGAGAAATTAATAAACCCAAAACATCCCTCACTGTCTTTGTACATGTTTTACAAATCATTTACCAGCCAGATTTGTGAAAAATCATTTACCCACATTGAAGGGTGTGGTCATTAACAAAGGTAATAATGCATATTAGCTGTGGTATTCTATGAATGTATATAATATGCTTTTGATCATATTCCCCTGTTTATTAGCATTTCCCATTCATATCTGATTTTTTCTGAGAATTCATTTGGCCAAGGACATGTGCATGGATTTCTACATTATAGGCATAAGTGCTTTTGAGCGCCCTAACTTCTCAAAGAAATTCCCAGTTCAACATTTTTTTCTGACTATACTTGGTTATCTTATGTCTAGAGTAATCCATTCCCTTCAGGTATTGGTGAGTGATATTTCTACCTTAAAATGGCTTTGAGTGGTGACTACTATTTCCTTCTACATGACTTCTGACTTAGACAAACACAAACACTGTGTGTCAGTTTGTCCATGGAAAAGTGAGAACTAACCTTTCCAGTAATTTTCAAATAAACATTTTTGTGTGTTTTCTCTCTTAAATGATGGATTACAATCTTACAATTTCATGATGAGCACACACATTTCTGTCTTAACAATGGCTGGTTACTATATTAATGATGGCTTCCAAATCAGGGAGAAGTTGTGGCAAGTAAAAACATTTATGGCTAGGATATTCATCAGCTTCCCTTTCTAGCATAACACTTGCAGATGGAAACCTCTAGATACTAGCTATTATATAGGCATACATGAAAATGATAGCAAACATTTGAATCATTTCTAAGTTCCTCAGTCATTGGTTGCTATAAACTTTTAAGCAGTTTCTACAGCTCTAAATTCATGTTTCTGTTCATTTCTTCTTTTTATTCCTGTTTTTCTTTTTTATGTTTCTGTCAGCATATAGACCTTGGTGCTGGCTACTCGCATTTTGTTGAAATCTTTTGTTGGTTATTTGTTAGTTTATTGTCATAGTTTGTTCTCTTGAATGAAAGTTTCTTAAGGATAGAATCTTTTCTAAAGTTGCATGTTTTCCAAGCAGCTTGATTTAAATGCCTTACAGTGCCAGATTGGTGAAAAATCATCTGTAAAAATATGTGATAAATCAAAAGAATTAATACAAGGTACTATAAGAAAAATTCATTACCTTTGAGCTAGATGAGCAGAGAGGAAAACAAAAACAAAAACTCAAAGAATGTCTTTCATCTTTTCTCTCTTACCTAATCCCCAAACTGACATTCAAGAAGCAGTTCACTAAAGCTCAGGATGACAAATGTCACTCTGCTGCACAATTGAATGGCAGGGATTTCTTTCCCTTGGATTATCTTTTTCATTCCTAGCCTTCTTTGTATAGCCTAGTGACAACTTACATGACTATGATTCAAAAGGATTTTCTTTGAAAAACTTACAATTTATATATGTTTGATTACAAACTTAAAAACTATACACAGAATCCATTGGTTAATAATGGAAGTCAAATCACAATGAACTCATACTCGAAATGACAGCAAAGCCAGGCTTAAAGATGCTCAGGGTTTAGTCCTGTTCTTTGAGTTGTAATCATTCATAAATTGTGAACTGGCTTTTCTTCCTGTTGTCATTATTTCATATAATGTAAAAGGAAATTCTCTTAGCCTTGTATTTCATGAAAATAATTAACTTTGATTGCAAATACAAACACCCAAGTATAGTTGGGTAAGGACAAAGAAAGCAATATTTTTAAATGAATTCAAAGCAGAGGTAGAAAAAGAGTGGCTCATCAATAAGAAAAAAATGAATGGAGTTTGAAATTCTAGCCACAGGGTAAAAACACAAACTGACCATTGTAAAAATGAACAAAAAATGCTAGTGTATCAAGTGATACCAATGTGGCCTTGCAAAAGTGCAGCAATGAAATTAGAAAAATCTGAAATGAAAGAGCTAAAGAAAGATAATTACTTAAGGAGGTATTTAGAAATCGAAAGATGTTTCTAGAATGTGTGTGTTTGAGTCACATCAGATATTTTTTATGTGTGTATGTGGTGGGGGGGGGGGGTGCCAGTAGAACTTGATGTCATGGTCTTAGACTTTCTTCTCAAGCCTGGTGCTCTAAAACTTGAGGCACTTCCACTTCTTGCTGTTGGCTGGTTAATTGATTATATGTGTCTATAGGATTTGTCTGCCTGAGTTGGCATTGAAATATGATCCTTAGATCTCAGTCTCCTAAGCAGTTAGGACTACAGCTGTGAGGAACCAATTACCATATTCCAACATCAGAGATTTTTAAACTAGAAAATGAAATCAGAAATCATCTTCAGCAGAGACCACCTACAATAAAATAAAACAAAAAGGGAATGCTTCTTCACCAAGGTGATGTTGAATGGTGGGTATGTTATACCCAGCCCTGTGAAGACTACAGGATTTTCCAAGCATATTTTCATTGCAATGGAGAGATATATTCAGCCTTGTAATTTCACAGTTTAAGTTGAATGGCAAATATGATCATGGTTACAAAATGGCAGGCATGATTATAATCTACAAGGCTGGGTCCTAGTCTTGAATTTTCTCATATTCAACTGAAGGTTGAAGATACATTAGCCATTCTTTGTACCAAAATGCAAAATAAACCTTAATTAGCCAGCTGCAAAGGGACCAATGTATATGATGTTTGTTGTTCGTTGTTTAAAAATACCCCTGCCATACTGATGGGAACAATTAAACAAACAAAAAAAAATAATGAGGACAAATTATGTGACAGAGGTCTCCCCTTCTGGTGGTGACATGGAACAGAAACTTGTTTACACTGCTCACCAGAAAAAAAAATCTATACTCCCCCAAAATTCTAATATATGAAAAAGTTCTATATCCTTAAGCCCAAATTTACTTCAAGAGGGAATTATGTTTGTAAATGTAGAGAGTAATAGGAATATTTTTTTGCAGTCACATTTCTTTTAAGACAAGATAGAACTCCATGAGAAAGCACACCCTTATAAATGAGATGGGTAGCCTCACTAAAAGGATTTGCTTTAAAGGTCAATGTTCAATTAATGTAATTGCTGAGAATCTGACAGGGGGCTTGATTTATGGATATTTGTAGAAATAAAATATCCTGTTTTTAGACACCAGAGCAGTTTTTTATAGTTTATGTCATAAACCACAATTTCATATACCCAATCTGATTAGGATTGAAATGGCCTACTTGCTCTTAAAAGTCTAAACTCTTATGCACAATGGATAATGGATTGTGCCTAATTCTATGGAATGCTTCTAGTTAAGCACAAGTAATTTATAATATGCTTGATAGTAAGAAGTACCATGTCAATGATATATGCACATGTTTCATGCTACTGCAGAGAGAGATGAGAACACGCCAATTTAAGATGACAAAAGTAAATATAATTGGCATGTCAGAAGATCTCTCATCAAAAGACATGGAAAACTTATAATAAGTGAAGTAAACCAGACCCATAGTTTTCCTCATTTGCAATAATTAGAATGTGCCTATAAATCTACAAGTAAACCCAGTGTGTAGTAAAAGACCAAAATTGGCACTTTGGCATGGTACATTTTACAGGACGCTAAATATTTGCACAGTAAGACCAAAGGAGGATATTCTTAGGAGAGAGAATCATAGGGGCTCACTACTATGTGCATATGATAATAAAAATTATGCTTATCAAAATGAAGTCCTAGAAATAGAAACAAGGAATTTTTTTATTTTACTTTTTGTGTTTCTTTTTTCTGTTTTTCCCCTTTTGTCACTGTTTCTGATTTCTATACACTTGGTCTTACATGTAAAGTTTTCTGATTTGGGGAGGGGAAACAGAAGCACAGAAATAGTGGGACAAAGGGTGAACTAATTTAGCACTAATTTAGCAATGAATGTCATTAGACACTGTGTAGAAAGTAAGCTATATAATTTGTGGGGAAAGGTGATCAGAAGAGAAAAGAAACTGGGAGAAAATGAGGGAAGAGTTGACACTGTTCAAAAAGAAATCTACTCATTACCTAACTAGTATAACTAACCCCTCTGTACATCATTTTTTTAAAAAACAAGAAGATATGTCTTCAACTGGATAAAACACCTGCTTTGTTTCTATTGAACAGCCAGTGAATCTTTAAAGCAATAATAAAACTTATTTTTCTTTTTTTGTTGTTCTTTCTATTTTTTGTATGTTTTTATTGTAAAATGCTGTACAGAGGGGTTACAGTTACATGAGCAAGGTAATGAGTACATTTCCTATTGAGCATTGTTGCCTCCTCCTTTATTTCCCCCTTTCCCCTTCCATCCCTAAAACTTATTTTTCTTAAAATGCAACTTAATAGCTACAACTTCCAACCTACTAAGGATTTTCAAAACATAAGGATAACTCTGAATGACACCCCATTTTTAGGAAACTGAAAGACTTGGAAAAAATCATTAAGTGAAGTAAGTCAGACCCAAAGAAATATAGGTCCCATGGTTTCCCTTATTTGCTATAACTTTCATACATCTAGGATAATTTTATCAGATGAGCAGAAAAGCTAAAAAGCTATGTACATATGACCATATAAGATGATGCTAAGCAAAATGAACCCTAAGATATGGACACAAGAGGTTTTTCTTTGTTGTTGTTTTTAGTGTACTATGTGACTTTTTTTTTGCTTCTTTTGTATGTTCTTCACCCAATGATATATCCCCTGTTGTCACTGTATTTTGATTTTGGTCCCCTGAATCTTGTAAATACATTTAATCTAATTTGGGGAGGGGAAGGATAATAAAATGCTGAAACAAGAACACAGTCTGACCCATTCAAAAATGATACTCACAAGACACTGTTGGAAATGAACTTTACAACTTTGGGTGGGGGAAGAGTGAGAGAGATGGGGGAGGGAAGGAATAGTAGGAAAAAACAAAGGAAGGGGTAACAACATTTGACTAGAAATGTACTCGTTACCTTACTCATTACCTTACTGATGTAACTGTAGCCCTTCTGTACAGCATCTTCTCAATAAAATATTTTTAAAAGCATAACTATGACATTATGGAATTGTCAGGAACACATTTGAGCCACAAAACAAGGAATGATCCTCTAAAAGAGGTATAAATAAAAATTCTCAGAAGTAATAATGGCAAATATAAGGAAATGCTCATCATCCCTGGCCATTAAGGATATGTAAATCAAAATAACAGTGAGATTCCATCTTACCCCCAGATGATTGGCCAGCATTAAGTATTTGAACAACAAATGTCAGAGGGAATGTAGGGGAAAAGTAAACCTATTACACTGTTGGTTGGGATGTAAACTAGTACAAGCATTGCAAAAGGTAGTTTGGAGATTCCTCAGAAAACTAAACCAGGGAATTACCATAATATATGATTCAGCTATAACAATCTTGGACCTCTACTGAGCATTTCAATCAGAATATGGTAAAAACACTTGCACATCCATGTTCATTCTTGAATCATTCACAGTAATCAAGTTATAGCAAGAGCCCAAATGCCTTACAACAGATGAGTGGATCCAATAGAAAGAATAATATTATGTGATTTGCAAGGAAATGAATGGACCTAGGACAAATAATGCTAAGTGAAGTAAACCAGACACAGAGAGAAATGTAACTTTTTTTCCTCTCATATGAGAAAGCTAGATCTAAAATATAACTAGGATGATAATGTACACAACACTCAATGCATTTACACACAAACCGTCTGAAGGAGGGTAGACTTAGGGGAGGAATCCAAAGGTTTAACTCCTCTAAACAACCAATGTACTGTTTATAAAATAAATGCTAGAAAATGGAAACATATTTTTGCGTGTGGGGGCACAGGAATGGAGGGAATATGAGTGAACGAATGTAGTCATTGTATTCAATGAACATTATATAAATAATGAATTATATAACTTGTGGGTAGAAACAGGAGAGGGAAAATGGTGAAGAATGAAGGAAGATGTGACATGGTCCAAGAAACATTGAACTTATGATTTGACTTAAGAACTTGTAACTTAAATAGTTGTACAATTAGTTAATAATAACAATTAAAAGATTTATAGAAGGAATAATGGGAAAACAGGGAGTAACAATGCTCAACAAGAAATGTATTCATTACGTTACTCATGTAACTGTAACCCCTCTATACAGCATCTTTACCATAAAATAAATGCCCCTCCCCCACGGTATAACCCCTGTTTTCACTGTATTTGATGTTGGTATAATTTGGAGAGGGGAAGGGAAAAAACAATTTTTTTAAAATAGTGATACAGTTGAACCCATTGCAACAATGAGATGTACAAGATGTTATGTTGAAAAACAAACTTTAGGGCTGGGAAGGTGGCTCAGTGGTAGAGTGCTTGCCTTGCATGCATGAGGCCCTGGGTGCTGAAGAGCTGAGGGACAGCGCCCAGGCCCAGAGTTCAAGCCCCACAACTGGCAAAAAAAAAAAAAAGAAAAAAAGAAAAGAAAAACGTACTTTACAACTTTAGAGGAGGGGGGCGGCGGGAGTGTAGTTGTAGAGATGGGAGGGCAGGGATGGTAGGGGAAAAACAAAGCAGGAGGCAACAATGCTTGATAAGAAATGTGTTCATTACCTTGCTCATGTAAATTGTAACCCCTCTGTACAGTATTTTCACAATAAAAAAGCTTATTTTAAAATAAATAAATAAAAAATAAAAAAGATTAATTGCATTATAGGACACCAGCTTTATTTTCTTTGACTCTAAATAAACACATATGTAGTACATCATTTATTATATAAAATATCTGAAGCCAGGTGCTGGTGGCTCATGCCTGTAATCCTAGCTCCTCAGGAGGCTGAGATCTGAAGATGGCAGTTCAAAGCCAGCCCAGGCAGGAAAATCCATGAAACTCTTATCTCCAATAAACCACCAGGAAACCGGAAGTGGCGTTGTAGCTCAAGTGGTAGAGCACTAGCCTTGAGCTGAAGAGCTGAGGGACAGCACTCAGGCCCAGAGTTCAAGCCCCACGACAGACAAAAATAAAATAAAATAAAATATCTGAAATTCCTTGGCATCAGTGGTTCATGCATGTAATCCTTGCTACTCAGGAGACTGAGATCTGAGAATCTGTTTGAAGACAACCCAGTCCATGATACTCTTATCTCCAATAAGCCACCATAAAAGATGAAAATAGAGCTGTGACTCAAGAGGCAGAACCCTAGCATTGGGCAAAAATAATTCCAGGACAGCACACAGGCCCTGAGTTCAAGCCTCAGGACTTGCACTTAAAAAAAACAAGAAGTGGCGCTGTGGCTCAATTGGTAGGGCACTCACATTGAGCTGAAGAGCTCAGGGACAGAACTCAGGCCCAGCGTTTAAGCTCCATGACAAGAAAGAAAGAAAGAAGGAAAGAAGGAAAGGAAGGAAGGAAGGAAGGAAGAAAGAAAAAAGAAAGAAGGAAAGAAATTGATTATCATAACCAAGTTGTAGGTGCCAGAAAAGAGCTGGGAAACCTAATGCTGGACTTTAGACAAATTAAAATATAAATATATCATTGCTTATGACATCATTCAAAGACAAGATTCTCCTCAGGAATTCTGAACCTAATTTCAATAATAGTAATTTCATTTATTCATATTCATTCAATTTTGACATTACTAGAGTTTGAACTGAGAGTATTGTTCTTTCTAGGCAAGTGTTTTTTCTTAAAGTCACATCCACAGCCTATTGTGTTTTAGTTTATTTTTCAGATCAGATTTTTCATATTTTACCTGGGCTGGCCTCAGACCCTGGTCCTTTTAATTCTGCTGTCCATTGAAATGGGTTTACGGGCCTCAGTCATCATCTCCAGCCCTCAATGAGAAAGTTTTTGAAACATAATTACTGTGAAACAATTTCCTCAGGAAGTTTGACAACAGAATTTCTAGAACATATAAAATAAGAGATTTTTTTTCCATTAATGCATATCTGTGTGCCCATATGCCAATGGTCTATCTTCATTTTGTCCATTAGATTTTCTTGGCAATTTATGGTGTACCATTGGTCAAAAAGCTATCTTTAATCTTTGTTTTAAAATGTGAAAGAGATGAAGTACTAGTCACAAGATAATCTCTAAATTTATTTGCTTCATTCTATTTTATTGGAGATTTAAATTGGATCTAGCCCGTTTAGTCAAAGTTGCCATATTTTTTGTTTTCAATCAAGAGAGTCTTATAGATTGCTTATGACATATGGTTATTTTGCTCATTTTCTAATTATTATGAGTAAGGATACTCATGTTCAAATCATCTTGCTATTATTGGAGTGATAAGAATTTTTTCAAATGGTATTAGTACAAAGACCATCCCCTATTTTTCATCCCTAAGGGACTTGCAAAATAAAATGATTATACAAACAATTCACAATCTAAGCAAAAGGAATCTACAGTGCGTTGTCACACATAAATCCTTGGACCGTATCAGAAAATAATTAGTGCAATAGTTCATATCATTGGTTTGGGGTCCATGGAAATGATAAAGCTAAGAATCATAAACATAAACCTTCCTAAACTTACTTCCTTGGTGAAATTGCCTAGCAATTCCTCACTCATGTGACTGCTAAAACAACAACAAAAAGAAAAAAAAAACAGTACACAGTTTTCCTGCTCATTGCTTAACTCCCTCTTTCCAGAAGAAGTGTAATTCTATGCAGAAGTAGCAGTGAAGTTAACTACAGTTTGGGTTTATTGACTGTGAGATAAAACAGAAAATCTATCTCCGAATATTTAGAAGGCATGTTTGCACATGTTTAAAATCAGTCATTTTCTAAAATTGTAATGGTCCTTTATTTTCTACTCTGATTCCAGTTCCCACACCTACTTCCTTTTTCCACTCCTGCTTGAGAGGGAGGACCAAGCCAGGAAGGGTAAGCAAATCAACTGTCTTTCCACACAACAAATCCAATTAAAATTCCTTTCCTTCTCTAGTCCACCATGTTCTTATCTGAGTCTTGTTTGCTCCTCCTTGCTCATGCATATGTAATTAACACTCTCTTCCTGCCAAATTCATCTTATCTCTCTCCCCAGACTTGGTTTTCTTGGTCTGTTAGCCTATCTTTTACATATACAAATTTACACAATATTATCACTTTAATTTAGCAAATATTTATTGAATGATATCTTTATACTAGGCATTGTGACCAAAGAAGATATAACTTTTGATATCAGTAATTCTACCAAGCTCACTTTGGATTCTTTTAAGCTATTACTTCCCTTTTTATATTTTAGGCCCCCAAAATTTATTACTAAGATTTTTTTCATTCCCTATAAATGGACACCAATGTATCTTAATATACATTGTTTACACAGTCCTTACTTTGGCTGTGTTACTGGGAAGCCAGAGCATCAGTGACGATACGTCAAGGTTGGAAGAAATGTCAAGGACTAGAGGGGACAACTCTATCAGGAAATTCAATTGCTCATAGAAATGGTATTTCAAAAATAGCCAGGAAACACAATGATAGGATTGAACTAGTCATTGTGATGCTAGGTTTATATAACTTGTGCTTAGCAAAATGCACTGCTGTTAGAAGATACCAGGACCTCAAGACACCCTGACCCCAAAGTGCAGAAGGGCAGCAGACAGTATTTAATTAATAAAGTATGCAGCTAGCTTATTAACATCTTCGCAGAGATATCCCATTGGAAACGAGTGACCAGTCAGCCTCTCTCTGACTCATAAACACAAAGGTAGCATCCCTTCTCCATTTAATACAAGTACAGAAGTATTTGTGAATGACATATCATCCATGTCAACATAGATTTGCTTAGGACCCTGGAGGCTCTTAGATTATAACTCTGAGGTCACTACAGTCAAGGAAAGAGACCAAAGGAACAGGGGAAAACACATTTTAAGGGCATAATGCCATCCCCCCATTACCAGATCATCGTGGCTGCTATGCTTTCGAACAGGAAAACATGGATTCAAAAGAGCTCAGGCCCAGTACGTACACCCAGAGACATACACTTGAAAGACAGACCAGCTCCACATTGGAAAGAGCCCCATCTTCCCAACAAGCAAAATGAATCAAATTCATCATTCCAGCTGACACCTTCCCAGCCCATTTCCTTTACAAACCTGGAATTCCATCCTTGTTCTGTAAAAGATATCTGCTTCATATCTAAATCATTTTCAGAAATGTGAGTATCTTAGAAGCTACTTCTAAATATTTCAGACTGAGGTTAGCACAGTAAAGGAGTTTTAAATCCAAGTATCAAATTAATTGCTCCTTGAAAATTGAGGCACTGAGTTTAGGAACATCTAATTCAGGAGTAAGTACTGATGAGAATTCTTTTAATCATGGCAGAGGCATAAATAAAAGAGTACATGACTCACCCAAAGCTTTGAATGATTAAGCTGTGGGAAATGAGTGTGCTTACATACCACCCATCAATTACAGCACAGATATAAATGTGTCCTGACATCTGATTCCTACTTTAAGGCCCTGAAGTCTTCTCTCTCTGCAGTTACCTCAAATCCCTTCAGCCAGGCAAGATGATTTCTTCTTCCTACAGGCCTACACCTGTGTGTTTCACTGATTGTGTTACTCAGGATAGAGGTTTTGAGAGTGCAGACTTTGTGAACAGACCATGAATTATTGAAATTCCAGCAGCAGCACTCCTATTTCTGTGACCAGGGTGCGCAAACTGTCAGAGTTCTTGCCCAAACATGAGCAGGAAATGGGGTGGTGTAGCTTTAACATATTGACTAGACTTTGCCTAAAGATCCTTGCTGCTTTGGAGATGTGGAATCTAGTTTAAGTAAGCCAAGGAATAGAAAAACTGTCTTCTTTAGTAGGTTTACAGGTGTCCAGAGTTTAACTGCCTTCCTGTGCTAATTATCACGTGCTGCTGGGTATTTTAATCCATTATCTATGCATCCTATAATTATTAAGTGAACTATGATTGCACATTGTTTAACACAGTGTTTAATGTTTAGGGAAGTAGTTCATCATTATAACAAAATATGGCTTGTTTGTTATATCTGCTTACTTCTTGTGTTTTAATGTGACTTCATTTATATCATGCAAATATATTCCCTTAACCAAATGATAAACATAGTATTTTGCCCAAAATAGCCACTCAACCCAAGAATGAAAATTAAACTTATAAAAAAGGCAAAGATTTCTACCACCCTTTTATCTGCATGTTGCTCTTCTATGAGTAAATAATCCTTTTTTATCAAGTAGTCTCTGCAGATTGTTTTCAATAAAGGCTTGGAAAAATTATATTAAGTGAAGTAAGCCAGGGCCAAAGAAACATAGGTCCATGATTTCCCTTATTCGCAACAACTAGTATATGTCTGGGACAAGTAGAAAAGGTAAAAAGCTATGTACATATGACCAGATAAGATGAGGTTAAGCGAAATGAACCCCAAGATAGGGACACAAGTGGCTTTTTCTTTTTTGCTATTGTTTCTAACGTATTTATAAGGTACCATGTGATTTTTTTTATTTCTTTGTATGTTCCTCCCCCACTGAATAACCCCTGTTTTTTACTGTATTTGATGTCGGTATAATTTAGGGAGGGGAAGGATAAAAACAAAATGTTTAAGTAGGGATACAGGTTGACCCATTGTAACAATGAGATGTACAAGACATTATGTTGAAAAACGAACTTTACAATTTAGGCTGGCAGGGGGAGTGTCGTTGTGGAGATAGGAGGGAAGGGATGGTAGGGGTAAAACAAAGGAGGAGGCAACAATGCTTGATAAGAAATGTACTCATTGCCTTGATCATGTAACTGTAACCCTTCTGTCCAGTATTTTCACAATAAAAAACTTATTAAAAATAAAAATAAAGGCTTTAGTATTATTAACTAGAAAATATAAGGAACTATACATGGTATACTGTTTCTTAACAACTGTTTATAAAATAACAATAATCTCCAGTCTACTTTGGAAGGAAGCCTAAGATTGCTTATTTTAGTCTGTCATCTGTATAGGTCTTCTCATATCTGCACTTGGCTAGTAAAAATAAAAATAAGATGTGATGTGAACTTTCCATAAATATATTAGGTCCTTACCATCTAAACCATAACCTATAGATAGAAATACAGATTTCAGCCTCATCATATTATTCCATAGATGTCATTGTCAGCATTTAAAGTCATATGTTTTAGAAATATATATATATATATATATATATGTATATGTATATATTCTCTAGAAATTCTGTGATGGATGCCAACAGTTTGGAAGTTTTTGAGAAAACATAGAAACACAATGAAAGATACATGGATTCACTATTATCATCCTCAACAAACATGAAGTCCACTACTCAAAAGTCAAAAACATCAATATCAATCTTCATTCTAATGATTCCTGATGCCTTAAATCCTCTTCATTCTTGTAGCTGCATTCCAGAAGACATTATGGAAAGGAAAGACTGCTGCTCCTTTGTGGAAGTAATCTTTGCACATTTGAAATAGACATAGTTTTAATTTCAGTGCTCCATTGATGCCTAAAGTCCCTCCTCCTTGCTCTTACCACTGTCTGCCAGCCGCTCCTGGTGCTGATGAGATCTTGTCATAATTCACTCAATACCTGTGGGTCCTTGATAATGAACACCTTATCTGTATTTTCCATATTACAGAACACAAGATTATTATTTTATACCCATTTCTGAGAGAAGAACTCTCACTCCAAGTTTGCATTCCTTTATTGAAATTTTCACCAAGTATGTAAGAACCACAAATCTTCATTAGTCTCTGCAAGTTTTCCTACCAGAATTGATATTTTTGCAAAAAGAAAATTATTGTGAATAATGAATATATATTACAAGAATCTTACCTGTCCAAATATCCATTTGTCCATTTGGGTTTTATTTTGTTTTGTTTCATTTTTGAGTTAGTTATTTTTTAAATAATTATTTATTGTGAAAATACTGTACAGAGGGGTTACAGTTACATGAGCAAGGTCATGAGTACATTTCTTACCAAGCATTGTTGCCTCCTCCTTTGTTTTTCCCCTACCATCCCTTCCCTCCCACCTCCCCAACTACACTCCCCCTTTGTTTCAAGCTTTAATCTACTATACAAAAGCTTGTTCTTTTATAAACATGTTTCTCTCTACCACTTGGTTATTTTTTATCTTTAAAAATACCCCTATGTAGTTGCACAAAGGGGTTTCAGTTAAACATGTCAGTTTATGAGTACAGTGCATCTTGATGAGTATCTATTCTCCAATCACCATCCTGCATCTGTCCAACACCACTTGTCCCCTCAAGTTACTGGCTTTATTTTAAAATGTACATTGAATATTAGGACTGTATGCACCCAGCCCGTCTTTTCTCCCTTTGTTTGCCCTCCATCTTCTTGGCTTCCCTCCTGAAAACACAGGTTCAGGTTCCTGGTATTCACTTTGTTGAACTATCATTTAGTTGTTCAAATGAACTACACCATTAGAATCTAGCTGTGCATATACCATATTTTCATCAATATGTTTGTGTGTATATAAATATGGTCTGTATATGATTTTATGAACTTTCATAATTTAGGACTAACTTCCACCTATGAAAGAAATACATTGCCCATACTAAAACTGCTTAACTTCAAAAAATGTTATCTTTGACGTAGAAGGTACTATTGATGTCTCTAAAACTTTGCAGTAAATTAGTATATTATATATGTAACAAGGCAATTAGAACTAGTTTTAAAAATATATAAATATGGCTATCATTCTCATATAAAATTCATGCCACATTAAGTTGTTTAAATATTCCTTGCTTTCTAATTAATTTCTATCAATTGATTTTTTTTTTCATGGGGCTTAAACTCTGGGCCTGGATGTTGTCCATGAGCTCTTCAGCTCAAGGTTAGTGCTCTACCACTTGAGCTAGAGTGCCACTTCCAGTTTTCAGGGGGTTAATTGGAGATAAGGGTCTCATGAACTTTCCTGCCTGGGCTGGCTTTGAACAATGATCCCCAGATCTCAGCCTCCTGAGTAGCTAGGATTACAGGGGTGAGCCACCAGCACCCAGCATTTCAGTTGGTTTTTTAAATTGAACAATCCAGCTTTGTAGATAGATATTATAATATTATTATTTATGATTAACCCAACTTCTTTTAAATTGTTACTTGGCTGTGTCATCAGATGACAAGCATATACAACTTTAAGGACTTCATGTTCTAATACCATGTGTGTATATATGCTTATTACAGATGCTATAACAAGAATGTGTCATGTGTCCAGGGTAGTTAAACTTACTACAGCTGGCAATTCTGAAACTCACTTGTGCTGCTCAAATCTTTCTTGATACATGAAACCTACTTTTGAAATAGCTGATTGCTTCAATTTGCTAAAATATTCAATCATCTATCTGTATCTATTTCCTATTTTCTAACCAAAGTTTGTGATTTTTTTTTTGGTTTTGATTAGGCATCTGTGCTGCTTCTGGCTTAATGAAAAAAATAGACCCTAAAGCAAATATTCTTAATACTCATACAAAAATGGGGCAATGACATCTCCCTGGAGACCTAAATTGATATAAAATCTTCTCTTACAGAATCTGCAGTATGCTCTTAGGATTAGACCATGTAATTGAGATAAAACTACTTAATGTGTCATCCATTCATACGTGTTTTGTTGAGATCTCCCAAGCCAAATCAGCTTGTTAGCAAATTATCCTAGAAATAGTTGTCCCCACCCAAAGTTGGCACATAAACGCATTGAATGGGAAGTCAGCTGTTTATGTGTAAAGGAATTATCAGAATTGACATTTAAAATCTAATGGACAGATTAGTGTCAAAAAATTCTTAATTAAAAGAAGTATTTATAGTAAGTATATTAAGAAATCAGTTCGCTATTTTTTTCTTAAAGAAAACAAGTATTTAATTAAGAACTCTTCTCACAGCAGTAAGTGAAAAATTATACTCTCTTTATATTACTATTTCTTTCTCCTGATTTTCAATTACAAATATTAAACACAGACATAGAGTGATATTTGGATACTCTGATTTAAATACCAATACTCAGTCACCGTCGAACTCACCCTAACAATTTCCAGTGCAACAAAATCATGTGCAAAAGATTAAAAAGAAAAAGTATGCCACTTCAGATGAACCTATAAATTATCTTTGTACCTGGTCATCAAAAGTGAGGATGTACCGGGTAGTGGCATTTCTGGAATTGCCAGCATTTTCCAGACAGGTCTTATTTCTATAAACTTCAGCCCTGTCACATTTACTGCTGCTTCATCTCAAAAGCTTGTTTTCTGTATTGTGTGTTATTATTTTAATTTTAGATGCTTGTTGATGCAAAACAATGGCAGACTTTAAAATAATTGGCAACTTGGCTCATGGTGGTTTCATCTTAACTATGACCATTTTCAAAACGGAATAAAAGCACAGACTTGAAGTGGGTAATAATATTTTAATGCTGCTTCTCTGAAAATCTACTTCTAATTTCCTTAACAATATAGGTATCTGCTTCTTGTTGAAACTTCCTAAAGAACATTGTAATCAAATATGTATATGTAACTGAACACAAGGTAAATGAACGAGTCTCCACCATCTTCATTGCTCCTTTTCAGACCAATAAACAAGCATACAACCTCAAATCTCTTGAGCTCAAGGAATTTCAATCACTACCTAAACAAATTCAGTTTACATTCTTTGAATGGTTGTCTATTATGTATGCAAATTACCGATTTCCCTGATTAATGTTTGCACTCTATCTAAAATTTCTCTATATTTTGTCCTTGACATTAATGTTAGGAAAATGGAGGGGAACAGAAGAGGAAAAGGCCAGACTCACTCATCTACACGCAAGGACGGTTTATTGAGGGACAGTGAGGGGCACAAAGACCTTCCTGCAGGTTTGGAGGTTGTGTCCGAGAGTTTGAACAGGAGCTGGATTTTTATAGGAGGTCCAAGCAAGAAGGCAGAGGTTAATGAAAAAGCCACAGGTCAAGGAAGGTGGGGGCCTTTCAGTTGGGCCCACAATGGGATGTTTACAGCTGGGCTTAGATGGATTGCTCCGCCTGCACTTCAAACAAGTTCACACATACCTGGGATTTTGCCTGGCGTCTGTATGGGCCTGGGACAACAGGGCGGGGGTCAATCCTCCATATTCCATTTTTATATATATAATATAATATTAATGTATAATGTATAATATGTAATATATATAATATTATATATATAATATATATATTATGATCAGGCCAAGAGGGGAGAGGAGAGGCAAGCCCAACAATTAATACAATTGAATGATGAGTGTAATTTAATTTTTTATCACTGAGCAGGTTCTTCAGTAGCAAGTCAACATTTTATAGGTTGGTAGACACATCCATTAAAGAGTTTCACTGGTGCTTTGTTTTTCAAAATTCATGCCTTATGGTTACTTTATTTTTAAAAATATTATAATTATGTAACCATAATTTATTATGTTCTATTACTCTCTCTCTCTCTCTTTCTCTGGACAGTCCAGTTATTAGTAGTTATTTTCTTTCTCTCTTTCCTTTCATTGTTGGAACACTGTTCTGAGTTTTAAGATGTATCACATCTCAGGTGCCAGTGACTCATGCCTGTAATCCTAGCTATTCAGGAGGCTAAGATCTAAGGATCACACCTTCAAGCCAGGCAGGGCAGGAAAGTTCTGAGATTCTTATCTCCAATTAACCACCAAAAAACCGGAAGTGGCTCTGTGGTTCAAATTGGTAGAGCACTATCCTTCAGCAAAAGGTGATCAGAGACAGTGCCCAAACCCAGAATTCAAGCCCCAAGACAGACAAAAACAAAACAAAACAAAAAAAAAAACTCTCTCACATTACAACTGTCTTCCAAATGATTGAAAATATTTTCAACAAAGTTTTGTTTCCCTAGTGTTGGAAACCATGTTTAGCTATTGTGTTTCAGCCAACTTCCTTTTCGTGTTCAAAAGATAACTTTGTATCACATTTTTAATTTCATTTTACTGAAATGAAATCTCTTTTCAAAAACATGTAAGCATTGTTTAAAATTATACTTTTCTCTAAATCACAAACAACTGCCCCATAAATATGCTTTCCCTCATTACTGCATGTGAAGTATTCCACTCTTGATTTATTAGAGTATGTTTTATGAATCCAAATAATTGCCCTTGATTGTTTTGGGGAAAAGGGAAGCTCATTTGAGAGGCAGTTCTTGAATAAAATCAGAACAGCTGGATTCTTCATGGTCCTCTTCATAAGTATGTCAAAAATGAAAAATCATTACTGAGAAAATGATATCTATTGGAGATAACTAAATACAATTAATCCAAAATTTATTTCAAGTATAATTTTTGAAGAGAAAAACTGTTGAATAATGTTAAATAAATAAATTTGAATAACACCTCTAAATGCTATAATTAAAATGTAGATGAAAAGGAAAAGTAATGTTCATTTTAAATATCTTTAACTTTAGAGGTCTAAAGAGCATTCTTTTAGCTGGGTGCTGGCTATCTCAAGCCTTTAATCCTAGCTATTCACGAGGCTGAGCTTTGAGGATTGTGGTTCAAAGCCAGTCCAGGGCAGGAAAGTCTATGAAACAAGAATCTCCAATTAGTCACAAGAAAATCAGAAGTGGTGCTGTGGCTCACGTGGTAGAGTGTCAGAGGCCTGACTCCCATGATCTCATCTGAGCTCCTGTGTGCCCTGAAGGTGCATGCAAGCATGCATTCTCTCTGGGGGACAAGGAGGACCCCCTTTCCTCCATGCAGGGCAAAGGTACTGCACCTGACGCCAGACTCAGGTGATCGTTCGTGGAAAGTTCCATTAGTGCTCCTCCTAGTTAACCCCGTAGATCAATGCTTCCAGACTCCCTTTGTGTACTCACCTGTGCTTTACCTACTTTTACAACCCTTGGTTAATGGAACTGCTCCACATTTGCTGACAAGGATTAGTTTTTCCTGCTTACTGACTTAAAGTTAAACTCTCATTGTCTGTGCTCACTTAAAACTGTTTAAGATTACCTCTCTGCCCCTTGTCTGAAGATTTACTTCTCGTGCCTGTGTACTGTATATAAGCCTGTGATGTTTCAATAAGCTTTGTTTATACCTGCATGGTATAGTCCCTTTCTGCCTACCAGACACTGTGTTCCCCTGATCCCACTGTGTACACAGCAACAGTAGAATGTGCCCCTTGAGTTGAAGAGCTCAGGGACAGCATCCAGGCCCAGAATTCAAGCCCCTAACTGACAAAAGAAAGAATGAGAGAAAGAGAGACAAAAGAAAGAAAGAAAGAAGAAAAGAAAGCTAAAGAAAGAGAAAAAGGAAGGAAAGAAGGAAGGAAGGAAAGCAAAAAAACAAGAAAGCAAGAAAAGATAGAAAGAAAGAAAGAAAGCGAGCATACTTAATGAGAATATATGTTCACTATTACTTGGATAATACAAATTAAGTATGCCCCTAACTTTGAATGATACAAAATCCACCTGAATTATCAAATGCAGAATTTTTAATGAATTTTCTTAGCTGTTTTTCTATTTCAATACAAAGACATAGTACCAAGGTATCATATATATGATAGATGATATATATGATATACATATGATATCTATGTATAAATTTATTTTAATAGAAAACTGTGTAAGATTATGAAATACTTTTGAGGGCTTGCAAAGTATAACAAAACGGATATAGATAAGTCTCCTCAGTAATGATTGTATTTTATGGAAAAATAATTTACATTATTTCTGTTTACATCATGTTTTATTGAATATATTCATATGTGCATGATTTGAAAATCCATTCAAAGAAGTGAATTTCTGAAAATGAACCCTTAGATATGTATTTTAATGTTTTTTTCTTTCATGCATGTGTTTCTAACGCATTTATAAGATTATTTCTTTGTTGCTTAGTATGTCCTTCCCTCACAGTATAACCCCTGCTTTCACTATATTTGATGTCAGTATAACTTGTGGAGGAGATGGGGAAAAACAGTCGTTTAAGGATACAGGTGGACCTGTTGCAACAATGAGAAGTACAAGTTGTCATGTCCAAAACGAGCTTTACAACGTCGGTGCGGGGGCTGGGGGGTGGGTGGGTGGGGGGGAGGATTGGGATGGGGGGGAGGGGGGAGGATGGGAAGGGATGTGAAGGGTAAACAAAGGAAGAGGCTGCAATGCTTGGTAAGAAATGTACGCATTATCCTGCCCATGTAATTGTAACCCCTCTGTACAGTATGTTCCAAAATAAAATAAAAAAAAAAGAAGTGAATTTCTGGAGCAAATATGTCCTAGATAATTTTATGAGATTTGTACCCCTTTCCACTGGACATCTTAAGCCATGTTTTGCTCTCATTAGTGATATTAAAGAGTGTTTTTTATATTTGGGCATAGTGGGTCATGCCTATAATCCTTGATACATAGAAGGTGGAGCTAATAGAATTCCAATTCAAGACCAGACCAAGCCCAAAGACATCAGCTATTAATAGTCTCAATAAAATAAAGCATGCTTGCAATTTCAGCTAAATGAGAGACATAGGTAGGACTATGGCATAAAGCTGATCCAGGCAAGAAACATAAGACCCTAATGTGAAAAAAACCAAAGAACAAAAGTGTTGGTGGTATGGCTCAAGAAATATAGTGTTTACTTTGCAGTGTTTACAAGGCCCTGAGATCAAACTTAAGTACTAGAAAATAGAAAGAGGGCTTTTATCCACATTATCTTGCAAAACAGAGTATTATATATTATTTGGTCTTTATGTAGAAAAAATTTCATAGATGGAAAAATGTGTTTATTTTTAAAGTTTCACTAATTATCTGGGCATGCTATCATAAGAGGATACTGTGAGTTATTTTTAATGAATGGACAATTATATTCTGCCTATTCTTACTTAAGACAAATTATTGGATGATATTGACTGTTATGAAACTCTTAAGTATATCTATACTTTTAAATAATGCTAAAATCATGGGCTGGGAAGATGGCTCAGTGATAGAGTGCTTGCCTTGCATGCATGAGCTGAGTTTGATTCCTCAGCACCACATAAGCAAAAAAAGTCCGAAGTGGCACTGTGGCTCAAGTGGTAAAGCGTTAGCCTTGAGCTGAAGAGCTGAGGGACAGCGTCCAGGCCCAGAGTCTAGGCCTCACAACCTACAAAAATAAATGAATAAATAAATTTTTTAAAAAGTAAAATAATGCTAAAATCAGTATTGTTCCTGCTTTCGTGATAGAGTGAAAGATATACAAAATTCTTGAGTTAGATTAAAAATATGCAATAGAAGATTAAACATTCTATGTTATAGCTATATGTGCATTTAAATGGATATAGCCTAAAAGTTGCAGAGACACTTGAAAAATGAAAATTTTATTCAATGAATGTGTGATTAAAATTGAATTGATAATGAATTTACATAGACTTTAGTTTTTTTCCATGTAAATACTATCATTTTTAATTCTACATTTCAATTTTTGGTTGTTCAGCTTTAAAAAGAAGCATATTAGCTTCATTATGTGATTTACTAATGCCCTTGCTTGGTGGCAGGAAATTTTTATATTTTATTCTTTGGGAACTGTTTTACCTAGGCCAGTCATATTATTTAAAAGTAAAGGCTACTTCATAAATTTCTTTACAGTCCATTTATTTTACTTCCTTGCCTTATTCCAATATATGACAATTGGAGTTTAGGACATGAAATTGTGATAGAAGTTATTTCCACAGATTCTGAGTCTTAAGGGAAATATTACTTTCCTATCACCAACTATGGTATTGTGTTTTGGCATATTACATTTAGTATATAAGGACATTTTCTGTTTTTGATTTTTTAGAAATTTTGTCATGAAAGTGTGTTTTATTTTGTCTGATGATTTTCCTTTGATTTGTTGATAAGATCATATTATCTTCCTTATGTAACCTATTAATAGAAATGACATTGACTTAAGAAGGTACATGAGCTATACATGGAACACTATGTAATGATGATTAAAAAAAAACAAAAACAAAGCCCCAAATATTCTATACAAATGGTCAGGTATTCATGCTCATCAATTTAAAACTCCACATTTTCCTGATAGTGTTATAGTTGGAATCTGAAAAGTCTGCCAAAGCCCATGTGTTGACATGGGCTCTGCTGACAGCAATATTGGGAAGTGGTGGAAACTTCTGAAATTGTGAGGGAATAAAAAAGTCCTTTTTTATTTAAGTTCATTATCTCAGGCACTTTGTCTCAGGGACAGGAAAGTGACAAACACATTTCCTTGCAATCTGATCTGAAGATCTGATTTAGTCTCAATAAAAAATGTCAGTATTTTGAATTCTACCATTTATCCTGAAAGACCCCAAACTCTATATGTAATAAGCAAAACAATACCAAACAAAGCAAGTTTGAAGTATTGACACTGCAATCCTGTATTTGTGGAAAGTGATAAAACATCAAAAGCATGATGTATGAAAGAAACCTAAGAATAGTGGATTTATTAGCATAATAACGGGGGTGGGGGGAGGGAGAAAAGGAAGAAAATGAAGGAGGGCTTAACACTGTTCAAAACAACATGTATTCATCACCTTACTTATAAACTGAAACACCTTTGTACATCACCTTTACAACAAAAATTTTAGAAAGAAAGGAAGGGCAGAATGAAAAAAATAATAATTCTAACTAAAATACCTTTTTGGAAAAAAAGATAATCTGCCGATTAACTGAAAAGGTAAGTATCCAAGTGGACACAAGATTATTCAAATTAAACAAAAGTATTCAGAGTAAAAGATTCATTTAAAAATAGTCGAGCTCCTTCCAGAAAATGTATCTTAGTGGCTGACTAACACAAAGTCCTGTGTTTAATTATCAGAACCAGAAAACAGAAGGTTAAAGCTCCATATATTTGGTATAAATGTATGTCAGAGAATAAGTATTTTGAGCAGAATTTAAAATGCAATATCATTCTATACTATTTACAATAGCAGAGAGTTGTAGTGTAATAAGTATATTTCTCTTTGAACAACGTCACCTCTTCCCTCATTTTCTCCCACTGTTTCCTCTCCCAACACTCCTTCTCCTTCTCCACAAGTTGTATAGTATCACTGCTGAATTAGTTCACCCTTTGGCTCACCATTTCTGCAAAGACTCAATAGCTATGTGCATATGATCAGATAAAATGATTCTTAGAGAAATGAACTCCAAGAAATGAAACAAGACTTTGTTTTCAATTTTATTTTATGTGGGTTTTTTTGTTTCGTTTTTGTTTCCCTCCTTGTTATCACTGCTTTTAATTGCTGTACTTTTTGTTTTGTGCGTAATTTTATCTATTTTTGGGGTAAGCAAGTAGAAGAACAGCAATGGTCTAAGGGTATAGGGAGGCCCTAGTCCCTTCATACTTCTGTGTTTGCTTCCAGGCCAAAATGAGAAGAGACTTCATCAGGAATTACTGACTCAGCACAGACTCAAAAATACAAGAACTAAGGATGGGCTGCAACTTCTGAAACTATAAAACTACATTTCAGTAACTGATGATTGCAGTTGATAATGAAGTTAAAGAGCAAAAGGCATCTTTAGTTGATGCTGATGAGCACAGAAAGTGCATTTTTATAAAACTAAACATACTCTTATAATGAGACCAGACAGCTAGTCTTCTTTGCATTTAACCAACTGAGTTGGTCATTTTCATCCACAGAAGAGCCTGTGCACAAATGCTTACTGCTGTGCTATTTATAATTGCCTAAAGTGGATTCAACTAAAGTGCCTTTCAATAGGTGAACTGATAAATGAACTGTAGAGCATGGATAAAGGGAGGAGCAATTGGAGTAGAATGAAAGAACTACGAAGTTGCTAGGGTTTGAAAATTCCTTGGAAAGTTCTGATTGACATTTAATTGCCTTTGTAATAATGTTGAGAGCTCTAACTTCTAAAAGGTGACTGGGTCATGGGTCTCTGCCATCATAAATAGATAAATGCTGTGTATGAGGAGTGAGTTTTCTATCAAGGGAGTGGCTTTGTTACCAAGCTCCTGTGCACCTCTACACCCTTGCTGTGTGATACCTTCTACCATGCAGTGAGCAAGCAGGATATCCTGGGACAGTTGCTGAGTGCATGTTGTTCTACTTGCCAACATCCAGAAGAACATCAGCAAACAAGTTTATTATCTCTGTAAATTACAAGACTGTAATTGCCATTCTGTTACAGCAACAAAAAAGGAAAATACAGTCTGGTGCCACCGGCTCATGCCTGTAATCCTAGCTACATAGGAGACAGTAATCTAAGGACTGCTGTTCGAAGTCAGCCAGGGCAGAAAATTACATGAGCCTTTTATCTCTAATTACTGAAAAAGTTGGAAATGGGACTGTGGCCCAAGTGGTAGAGTACTAGTCTGGAACAAGAAGAGCCCAGGGACAGTGCCTAGGCCCAGAGTCAAGCCTTACAACCAGAAAAAAAAAAAGCAAAAGGAAAAGAAAACAGATCATATCTTAATCAAATAAATAAAATAAACCTCATCGTTAATCTTAAGTGAATATTGCCCATACTGTATGTTTCACTGTCCGTAACAATAAACATGTGTAGTATTTGCCAGTGGTTAGTAGATAAATCAAAGATTATTTTTCAGGATGTTGCATTGTTCTGTGTGATATTAAAATAATGAGTCATGATTTTTCGTGTTTGATTAAAAAATCCCACCTACTATACCACATAATGAGTGTATATAAATGTGTACTGCTCTACAAGCAAATAATTGAGTAAGTTGGGCAAGCTTGTAATAAAATATAGAATATAGAATCTAAAGCTGTGGCAACAGAATGTAACTATTATATGTACATGAAATAACTTCACTGCAAGAAGTACAAGGGAAAAAAATCTGACCTAAATAATTCCGGAAATGAACAGAGATAGTAAGACTAATGGGAAATAGGTTGAATAAGCACACTAACATTCTGAAATTGAAAACAATCAAGTAAGTGATTGGCAGTTGGAGTCAGTCTTTTCACTGTTACAGTAAGAGCTCAAAGTAAACCAAAGGAAGAAGTCTGGATTGGCCAGTTAGGTACAAAATTAAGGTTAAAGATAGCACATGCTTAGCTTAATAGGAATAGAGATAAATAAACATAAAATTAAAGGTAGTAATAATATCTCACTGATCCATTGTACCTATTTTTTTTGTTTGTTTCTTCAGTAAGATGAGTCCATGCCTCTTGAAGAAATAGCACCTTCAAAGCTTGAGAAATGAAATAGATAAAATGATCATGGAACATTTAAACAATGAAATATAAAACTGGACTATCATGTAATCACAGATGAAACTCTTATGTTTAAACTAATAAAATGAGAGCTAAGGTAATACCTTAGCTGGGAGATAAAAGATACAGCATTCTTCAGAAGAAGTCAAAGAAACTCGCATACATACTGTTGTTCTTGTGGAGATGAAACTTAACTTCTGTCCATTAATTTTATGAAGGAATAGTTACTTCCTTCCTAACAGTGTAAACCAACACATCTCCCTCGTGAAGAAATCTGGAAAACACCATCCTTGGGGTGCTCGTTTAACATGAAGTAGGATAAGGCACATTAGTAGTACACATTATCTCCATAGGATTTCCTGCCCTTTATCTCTGCAACCATCTTACCTAACACTCATAACCTCATGGAAATCAAGAGAAAATATTGGAAAACTATTAATTCAGGGATCAAAAATATACCTGGTTGTTACTCTTCAAATACATCCAAGTTATGAGAACCAAGTCAGTTCAGAGCAGATTGATATGCAAGAATATGCAAATATACTTTCTTTGGAAAAGATTCAATTTCCTCCAAAATAAAATGTCCAATGATATACATGTATGTATATACATATAGTGATATATGAATATATTTATATGTGTATGAATCCATAACCAATCTTGACTTTTATAAAATAGCAATAATTACTGGTAAACTTTGGAAAGCAAAAGAATATATGGTTGAAAATTTCATCACCAGATCCAACAGGATGAAATTTCATTCCAACAAATAAAACATTAGAATAAATTTATGTCACGACATAGAAAAAAATAGAACATATTTTTTCATTCACTTTGTGCATACAAATAGCTAATTTTGAAAGTCATTGCTTGTAGCATTTTTAACAACACTAATTAAAGAAAAAGTTATGAAGGAAGTAAGCAGCAATCGCCATATTAAATGTTTCTCCACACTTCATCAATGAATACTCCACAAATGAAATACTTAGGTTTTTAATGTAATGAATAATCTCGCTTCTTGCCAGTTCACTTAATTACTACAGGAACATTGATGACAGGGCTCTCTTGAAAAGTAATTTATACATAAATGGTTGCTCTACTCTATTTTAATGAAATGAATAGCCCAGAAAACTCTCTTACATAGGTGGCATATTACAGCAAGAGAAATCGCAAAGTAGTTCTGGAAATCACAAAGTATTCATTTATTAACTTGGTCACCTCTGAGGTAAAGATATTGAGGATTTTCAAACTTCAGATTTAATTTATTAGTAGACAGATTCAACAAATCTAGTATGCTCTAATTATCTTTAAAATATTTTCAATAAAAGGGATACTTTGCAGACCATATATTTCTTTGATGAAAAACAATCAAATTTTGTTAGGTACTCCATATTCACCTTTCTTGGAGCATGTTTTCACTGATGGTAAAGTGTCAATCTGTAGAAATACTGATAATACTATTTTTCTAAGATTATTATTTCTTGATGACAATAGAATAAAATGATACATATAACATGGCCTCCGCCAAGAATGTCCAGTTTATGGATCACTAGGTGGATGCATAGTGTACCTGTTCCATTGAACTAGTCCTTAGGTATTATGATAATGACAAATTACTTCCAAAGTTGCTAAATGTTTGCATTTGTTTATATATCTTAGCATGGGATAGTGATATTCCCAGAGGGCACTGTTCAAGAGGAGACATCATGACAAACACTACTAGTCAAGGAACATGACACTCACCAACTCTACTGAACATCAGGCTATACTTCCAGAATTCTCTTGACTTCTTCCCTGGCTAGGAGAGGACTCTCTTTCTCCTGGGATAGCAATAAACTCCTAAACAACCATCTAATTGATGTCCTTTGCCTTTTAGTTGATATCTCATACCCTCTATACCTCCCAGAGGCAGGGAGTCTGAAAACCTACCTACTAACATTTTCTACACCCTAGATTAAGCTCATTTCATTTGGACACTCCAAAAACACAAAAATGATCTTCAGCGGATACTCTGGCATTAAAATAGAGTATGCATCTCTGTAGCCATGTCTACAAAAGGAGACCAGAGGAAATAATTGCCTTTACCAGCCACTTAATTGATTTTCTCCTAGGCTGGCCTCAATAAATATGTCTACCATTAATCAAAACAGACTGATAGCTAATTGTTTTAATTTCAATAGTGCCAGAAAAGATCTCTGTGCAAATTTTCTCTGATTTGTAAGATTGCCTTTGTTAAAGGGACAAAGTCTTGCAATTTATAGACAGTAGTGGTTACTTTTTTTAAAATGTAAAAATTACTGATCTATATAGAGATTTTTCATTTAATCAAAAAAGGCATAGATAATGGAAGCAATTTTCTAAATGAAAAAAGGAAATTTTGCCTACAGCCACAGGTAGTACCCAGATGCTCTTTGTACTCAATTGCCTATAGAGCAAAGCCTATATTTTTCCTACAGAAGGGAGCTAAGGAATGCTTTTTTTTTTTTTTTTACGTAGGTTGTTTTGTCACTCCCCTAAAAGGAACATTAGAGAAAACCTAATACTATATTTAATTCTAGGATCATTTAGCTACCTGCTTTCTCTGAATTATTTTCTAGCTTTGATTTGTTGTTGTTTTTCCTTAGAGGTAAGGGAGAGCAACATGTTTCTATTCTTACCAGTCCTTCAAATCAAACTCTCAAAATAACCACACCTTCATTAAATTGCAAATGTAATCATTGGGGTCTGATCCAATAAAAATGACACGTGTTGGCATTATGTAAAATCCATTTAAATCTGACTGTGGTACGTTGTGAGGTAAACTACCCTTGCAAACATCCCTAGTTAAGGTTGTAGAACAAAGACAGGTGGACATGGGCAAGTAAAACATGCAGAATACTCTCTGAGTTTTAAACATTTCTCTCTAAAAGTGAGGAGGAAAATTATGTCCATCCTAGCCCTGTGTCTAATTATTCCCAATACTTCTCAAAAAACTTGGTAAGCATACACAAAAATATGTGAAACTTCCAAAGAAAACTTGAAGAGCATACGTGATTTTCAGAGAGCCCATACTTGCTCCAACACTGTCTTTCAAGACTTGGAGCCAAATAGGTTTGGCTGGAGGAAAAGTTTGCAGTCAGGAATGGTTCCATGCACAGCTCTGGAAACAGAGGTGCAATTTGAGAGCCACATAATGTGGAATGAAACAGGTTGTTGATTGAAGTAAGTAATAAAAACACCAGCAAGAGTATTGCCTTCAGCTACCAGCAAATAAAATTCCCAAAAGAGGCAATAAGAGATCAGTCGTGCTGAATGTTCATTTCGCATCCTCTGCAAGAGGAGATGGTTGGTCTGTCTCATGCTTTTATGTGGTCAGACATATTTTGTTCTCCAATATTCTAAAAGTAAAAATACATTTTCTTGTAAAGGTCTCTTGACTTGTGTCCAGGACAGGGACAACTGATGGGAGAATTGTCAAGATTCCTGAAATGGTAAACACAGATACATGGGGAATTAAGAGGACAGCCTGTCATTTGAAATAGGAATCAAGAAGGTGTACTATTCTACTGGACACAAAAGATGTTGACTGAGGGCCATGCTACCTCTTTTCTGAATAGTAAACTCTAAGCAGAGGCTATAAAGTTTGTACAAGTAAGTCATGAAGATGAAACTAAGAGCTGAAAGCCAACTAATAGACCTAATAGACCTTCATTTTGTATCTGAACTCCATTTCTACAGGTTTCCAGCGAACCTTGCTTGTCTTTTTCAGGCACAGCTAGTATTTCCTCTGCCCTTTGCTAAGAAACCATAGTACCCAGAAACTTTGAAGACAGGTCTCTCCAGTCAAACTCACATCAGGGGTAGTGAGCTGTTCTAATTAAGACACAAGACACCCTCAGCTGTCAAAGGTATTAACAACTCTCCTTCCATCAGTTTTATTTCCATTTGTTTTTAAATATATATTTGTATTATAAAGATACCGTACATGAAGTTGTCATGTCGAAAACGAACTTTACAACTTTGGTGTGTGTGTGTGTGGGGGGAGGATTAGGTGGGGGTGAGGGGTAGAGGCTGGGAAGGGATGTGAAGAGTAAACAAAGGAGGAGGCTACAATGCTTGATAGGAAATGTACTCACTATCTTGCCCATGTAATTGTAACCCCTCTGTACAGTATGTCACAATAAAAATAAATAAATAAATTTAAAAAATTTAAAAAAATAAAAAAAAGATACCATACATGAGAAAGGTAATTGGTCCATTTCCTATCGAGCATTGTTACCCTCTCCTTTGTTTTTCTCTTATTATCCCTTTCCTCCCTACTTACAAACTCCTCCCCCAACACCCCCTCGCCCCCTCCTCTTCTTCCCCAGCCCCCCCCCCCCCCCCCCCCCCCCGGCAAAATTGTAAAGTTCATTTTCAACATAGTGTCTTGTACATCTCATTGTTACAATGGATCATCCTGTATCCTTATTTCAGTATTTTGTTATTTCCCTTCCCTGCCCCAAATTAGACAAATGTAAATACAAGATGCAGGACACTGGAATCAAATACAGTGACAACAGGGATTATACCATGGGGGAAGAACATACAAAGAAACAACAAATTAATCACATAGTACATTATAAGTACATTAAAAAGAACAAGAAAGATAAAATCTCATGTCCCCTATTTCCATTTGTATCTTAGTTTTGTGCTCCTTTCCTATTATGTCCTGGCATGCCTTCTGACAAAGGAGCATGTGAAAGAAGTGCATATGTGTACACATGTACAGAACACGTGTTGGAATTTTAAGAAAAGGAATGCACAGTCACCTCATAATTAGAATTACAATGAACATCATGTTTATCATCAGTCCTGACAAAGACAAGACGGCAACATCCTCATTGTCTCAGTGTTGACCAATCCCCTTGGTGCTAAGTTTTGCATTTTGCCTGTGTATTCTGAAATTTTAGACACTTTATAAGTACTAAATTTAAATATTTTTCATAGTTTAATAGATATCACTAATAGAAATAGCCTGTAATTCCAGCTACTGAGGAGGCTGATAATCACTATTTAAAAGCACGCTGAGCAGAAAAGTCCTTTAGGTTCCATTTCCAATTAACCAGAAAAATACCAAGTAAGAGGCATACCTCAAGTGGTAGGGCATCAACTGTGCCCAAGCAAGCTGAGCTAGAATGTGAGGTCCTGAGTTCAATCCCCAGCACACATATAAAACGATACAATTTTGTCAATTCCTATGTACTTACTAAGAATAATTCAGTCTCCTTTCAACTTCCTAGAGTAACAGGATATGGAAGAGGCTTATGCAGTACTGTTTGAAGAAAATACACAGGAAATGAATCCGCAGGCTAGTGGAAATGTTTATTGTTACTACTTTAATTTTACTTGGGCATACTGAAGCCAGTGCCATCTAAATACTTTCATTTAATACATTCAGAATTTTTTACTTACAATCTCTTGATCACCATATTGCATTTGTTTTTGCATTGATTCTTGTGCGTGTGATCATCTTCATCAGAAGAGGTCATTTGCAGTGGATCTTCAGAAAAAAAAATTTCCTCCATTTCCTCCCTGCTTTACTCCATTCCCCACTCCGTGGTGACCTACTGTTCTAACTTTACATGGACCATTCCTCCTCCAGGTAACCTGAAGGAAGAATAAAAGATGTGGCTAGTTCCAGCAGGATATCTCTTTCTCCATGGGATTCTTATCTGTGGAAAAAATAGTTTCTTTAGAGGTGAAAGTTTTTGTTTTGTTTAACTCAGATTTTGCTTTGCTCAGCAACCATGAACACTGTGTAGTGGGGATGCATCTATTTTTCATTGGCTTTCATTGGCTTGCTGTAGGTTGTAAGAAAAAAAGCATGTGCTTTGCCAAGGAGCAACAAATCGCATCTGAGTTAGAGTGTCTTCTACTTGTGTATTACTGGCTATTTCTTCTTAGGCAGGGGAGATTCAGCATGCAGAGGAATATACCTTTGTTTCCTTTTGTCCATGGCCTTTCAATTTTTCTGAGCCTCTCAAATTATAATGTCTTGCATGTTATATTAGACAATGTCTTTGCCACACACCAGAGGACCAAGAAATACCAGATGCTTTCTGAAGTTTTAATAATACTCTTAATCCTAAAAAAAGCAATACTTCAGAGCCATTTCTATTATTTTTCTTACATATGCCTGTATAAATGCCATTGTCAAAAATCTTCTGTATTATTTACCCATCAATACTACTGTTCCAAAGCTTGGGAGATAAAATATCCAGTAGCACCAAGGATTGATAGGGAAGGAAGACTTGATGGCTAGAACACACTAGGACACAGGGGCATGAACACTTGCAAATGACAGCGGTTGATCTAAAAAGCTAGTCTTGGTTAACAAGATCTACAAAGAAAATCCCAGTCAAAACGGAAACAAAGTACAAGAAGATTAGCAGAATATAATAATTCTGTTATAGGGTATGTTGATTTAGGGCAAAAAAATTATCAATTTACTCACAGACAACTGTCGTAGAGGTATGTGAGCTGAAAAATCATATGGCAAATTCCATGCTTAATAGCAACAAAAATAGAGAAGAGTATAAGAAAAATGCTTTAAGCAAGGTGCCAGTGGTTCACCCCTGTAATCCTAGCTTCTCTGGATGTGGAAATCTAAGGATAGCAGTTTGAAGCCAGCCCAGGCAAAAAAGTCTCTTATCTCCAAAAAACCACTCAGTTGGAAGTGGCTCTGTGGCTCAAGTGGTAGCATGATAGCTTTGAGCACAAAAAGGCTCCGAAACAGTGCTCAGGCCCCGAGTTCAAGCCCCAGGACTGGCAAAATTTTAAAAATAATAAGGCACTTTCTTTTGATTATAATATGGAGAGATATTTGTTTCCATTGGCACTGGGGAAAAACTGCAAAAAAAAAATCCCTGAAGTTGAGTATGATCTGGCTATTACAGACAAGGTAGGATTTTTAAACAAATCATTTGTAATAACATAAATTCAATATTTGACATTGGAGGCAAATAATAAACACTAAGTGAAAAAAATACAATGTGTTGCAAGCAAATTGTTAAGAGATATTCAATCTATATTACACTGGTATGTGTTTTCTCCCATTGCAACAATTAAGCCCAACTCATACTAAATGTACATTTTTAGTGACCCTTAGTGATAGGAAGTTGCCACAGTCAAGGAAATCCATCCAGTGCAAAGTAGATGGCAATGATCTCTTTACCTATTTTGAATATTTCTGTCTGATTATATTAAGCAATGGTGAGCACAGAATTTATTTCCTTACCATTGTGTTCCAAAGCTTTGGGACATTTTCATGAGTTTATAATTTCTCTTTATACTTCTTGATGAAGTTTCTTCACCTTTTTTATTGTTACACCAATTTTTATAAATATTCAATTTGCAGGCTTGTTTTAACCACTGTAGATACCACTTATTCCTTCACAATAATATATAGTACTTCTTCTGGGATCTTTCTCATTGGGTCCCTATGCTATAATTTGTGTCTGAAATGGTCATTGAACCCTTAATGCTGGCCTTTAGTCTAATCGTTATGTCCTTAAAATTTAATAAAAGTGTTAAATTACACAAAGGGAAAGGAACAAGGCTTATAGCATACTTCTAGGGCAGCAGTATTTTTATCCTATAGATGACTAATTTATTCAAGACAATATAAAAGAACCTTGGTCATACAATCTGCCAATGGCCTTTAAGCTTGTTGCTCAATATAATTTTTACAAGTTTTAAGTGAAGTATGCCAGGCTCAAAGAAACATAGGTCCCATGGTTTCCCTTATTTGCAATAACTAGTACATGTGTACAGCAAGTAGAAAAGGTTAAACGCTATGTACATATGACCATATAAGATGATTTTAAGTGAAATGAACCCCAAGATAGGCACACAATTGTTTTTTTTCTTGTTATTTTTTCTAATGTATTTATAATGTACCCTGTGTTTATTTTTGTTTCTTTGTTTCTTCCTCCCCCATGGGTATAACCCCTGTTTTCACTGTATTTGATTCTGGTGCCCTGCATCTTATATATACAGTTCTCTAATTTGGGGAGGGGAAGGAAAAAAACAAAATGCTTAAATAAGGATACAGGTTGACCTATTGTAACAATGAGATGTACAAGACACTATGTCGAAAATGAACTTTACAACTTTGGCAGGGGCGGGGGTAGTTGTGGAGGTGGAGGGAAAGGATGGTAGGAAAAAACAAAGGTGGATTCAGCAATGCTCCATAGGAAATGTACTAACTACTTTGCTCATGTAACTGTAACCTCTCTGTACAGTATTTTGTAAGAAAGGATGGATTTTATAATAATTTGGATGGTTTCAATTTATTGCATATTTTGAATTTGGTAGGAGAGTAAGAAAAAATATATATCAGAATAATTAGAAGCACATGGATGGAAAATATGAGCAAGGATAATGTCAAACTTGTTCTTAATATACTTGGAAATAGAGATAGAAAATGAAGAGAATACAAATTCTCAGGAGTCAATGTTCAGTCCTAGTTCATCCATCGCTAAACAAGTAGGAAATAGTTAAGATAAAGACAAGGCCAAGAAATACGTTTAAGATGAATTCTTTGCTCAATCATGACCGGTTAAGTGGAAAAATGCCTTCCTGCCACCTAGCATATACAGAACTACTACTTCCTTTTTGCACTCAATCACTCAGTCGGTAAGAATAAGGCAGGACAAGGAAAGCAGAAAGGAAACTATGAAAAAGTCTTTTGGACCAGTTGAATGGCTAGTTTTACAGTCCAGTGGGTGGTAAAGAGACACCAACTCCAAACAGTCTTGTCAGGTAGTACTTTATTGTGGTTATAAGCTAAGGTAAATTCAATTCCATTTTGATCTTAGGGAATATATTAGCAATGGTGCTATATGATATAATCAAATCTCAATAACAAAATGACATTCTATTCGTTATTAGAGATTTTTTTTGTTTTGTTTAAGAGATTGAAGTTCACAGGTTTATTCAGATCCCGAGGCTTTGTTACTTTTATTTAGCCCAGATCCCTATATCCATCAGCAGAGAAAGAAGAACAATAATACTGAGCAAATGCTCCTTCTCCTACTAACCACCTAACTGTGGACTGACATCACCACCCACACACTCTCAATTGGTAAGTGCTGATCATATGACCTCAGCTAGCCATTCTTAGTGTGCATTAGAGGAGATGATACAATCTGGCTGTGTCCATATACCCAGATCGTCAGTGCCTCTCACCAGTGCTTCCTGTAGGGTATGGCTACAGAATCCTTATATAATCTACATCATGTTGTGTGGACAAAGCTGCATTTACACCTGCCCTTGACATGAAAGTATTTATTAGTAATTGTAACCCCTCTGTACAGTGTGTTCACAAAAAATAAAAATAAAAAAAGAAAGTATTTATTAGTTTCCTATCTTTACACTGATGTTTTCTTTTCATTGGAGTTAGAGTGCATAGAATCTGTTTAAACTTATGTTAGGGGAAGGGAAATAACAAAATGCTGAAATAAGGATACTTGGGGTGGGGGGAGGAGTTGGGGAGGTGTGGAGGGAAGGGATGGTAAGGGAAAAACAAAGGAAGGTAACAATGCTCCATAGGAAATGTACTCCTTATCTTATTCATGTAACTGTAACCCCTCTGTATAGTATTTCTACAATAAATAACATAGAAAAAAAGAAATTGAAAATTCTTATTGATGTTCATTAACAAAAAGAGATAGGGAGAGAAGGAGAAAGAGGAAAAAAAGGAGAGAAAGAGGTAGAAAAATTTTTACTCTTAATTTACAACATATTAGTCTCTTGATTGAAACAAACAGACTTAGCATAATTATATCTTATTAAAGTACTCTGGTGTTTATTTTTCATTTCTTTTAGATATGTCTATATGGCCTATACGTTTTGGGCATGAAAAGTAAATAGAATACAATTTATTTTATATATTAATATTTAGTAACATGTACTGTTGACTATCTTTTTAAAATTTATTTCTTTATAATCCTTTAGAAATGTGTAGAATTTTAAGATGGTGAGTATATTGGTACATTTTTACTTAGAGGTGGCAATTGTCAGTTACAGACAGCTATGATTATGTATGGGGAGATGGAAATAAGAGTTTTAAGGAAATAGAATTTTATTGTTATACAAACGATTACTTATTTGTGTATTTATTACCCAGCATATTTAAGAAGAATATAGATATACAGGAAATGGCACATCATTGTATTAATTTAATTAACATTTATTAACAGAGTAAATGTATGAGGTTTTGTCCCAGTCTAGAAAGATACAGCACTGAAAAAAGTAAAAGAGAATTTTTGGCTTCATGGAATTTACATTCTCATGTTGACTAATAGTGCTTCCAGGTTGAATTTTAATTGTCACTTCGCTAAGGCATGGTAAGAAAGCGAATAAAGCATTATTTCTAGGGTGTGAATGGTGGCACACACCAGCACTCAAGACATCTGGAGCACCAGTTTCAGGACACCTTGGGTTACACGGTAACCCAAACAAACACAAGAATGATCAAAAGTAATTATTTTGCTTTCTGTCTGTGAGGTTGTTTTTGAAATAAATTGAATCTGACTCTATAGACTGAACAAATAATATCCTCACAATCGGAGTCAGTACCATCTAGTCCTTAGAAAGCTTAAATAAAAATTCAAATCAGAACAGGGACAGATCATCCTTTGCTAAAGTTGAGGACATTGTACATCTTTTCCTTCCTTGGACATCGATGATCCTGGTTCTTAAACCACTCACTTCTTTTGTTCTGAGATCACTGGGTTTGGAGCCTTCCAGTTGCTCTTGTGGTCTTTTGGCTTACAGGTGACAGTTTGTCCCATCATTCAGCCTTTGTAATAGTGTAACCCAATCTCTATATTAAATATGCTATCCACATGAATGTTTACATGCATATACAGATATCTACAGCAAAGTATGTATGCATACATATGTAGCATATATATATAAAGTATATATGTATATATACAAATTCCATATACAATATGTATGAACATGCATACTATATACATATATAAGCATAGATTTATACAGTGTCATTATACATATATGCTCTATGTATATATGCTACATATGTATGCATGTATACATATTCTCCTATAGACATTCATGTAACACGTGTATGTGTATACATTTATTCATGCATGTACACATACGTAATGTATACATATGTTCATGTATACATGTCTATAGCAGAGTTATTATAGATATACACATATATTGTACATAGAGGTTATATATACATGTATCCATATATATATATATATATATCATTTTAAGAGAACATGAATGAGAAAATAGCATAGATAAGAAGCTGCTCTGTTGATAAGTAAATATATAGGGAAGAGTGTAGCAAATTAAGATCCATACAGAAAATGTGTAACTATAATCTGATACATAAGATTTAGTTTTAAAATTTCCATTAAAGGGAGAAAGAGACTGGGGATATGACTGAGTATTCTGGGAAAAGCCCCAGAATCCATCCTCAACACTACCAATAATAATAATTACCATTATTATAGTAATAATAATCTTAATGAATAATTTAGAGTAATAGCAATAAAGAACTAGGTAATTCTCTACTTGAGCAGGTATCATCATTTGACAGCTCATCTTAAATGGACACCCTGGCTGAAATGACGAGAAAGCTTCCTGTCATCTATAGGAAACATCACCTATGTTCATCATTCACGGGGTGAATTTTGTCACAATGTGACCCTTTTAGAGTTGAGTGCGGATTTGCCAGAAACTTGCATTTTATAAGTAATAGTTAATAAAAAAAAGAAAAAATGTGATCAATTCCACTATTTCTTGCAAAATAAAATATAAATAAACTAGTTTGTTGAATGACATTTGTACAACTACTTAAAGATAATACAAATATATTTTTAGAAATATACAGAAGATAAACTATTTAACGAAATGTATTGTATTCTTTAATGTCATATTAGAAATGATATTGTTATGAGGTTTTTTTGGTTTTGTTTTGTGTTTGTTTTTAAATTTTATTTTACTAATAAGATGCTGTGCAGTAAGGTTACAGTTACATGAGTAAAGTAATGAGTACCTTTCTTGTGCAGCATTGTTACCCTCTCCTTTGTTTTTTTCTCCTACTATCTGTACCCTCCCCACCTCCCCCAATCCCCCCAAAGTTGTAAAGTTCATTTCCAACATAGTGTCTTGTGAGTATGGTTGTTGCAATAGGTCATCCTGTGTCCTTGGTTCAGCATTTTGCTATTCTCCTTTCCCTCCCCAAATTAGATAAATGTATATACAAGATGCAGGGTACCAAAATCACATACAGTGACAACAGAGACACAGGGGGAAGTTCATAAAAAGAAACAAAAAAAATACATAGTATATTAAAAAGAACAACAACAAAGGAGGACCTCTTGTGTCCATATCTTGGGATTCATGGATTCATTTCACTTAGCCTCATCTTATATGGTCATATGTACATAGCTTTGGGCTTTACTGTTCTTTTTTTGGTGGGGGGGCAGTAGTGGGGTGTGAACTCTAGGCTTGGGCGCTGTCCCTGTGCTCTTCAGCCCAAGGCGATTGCTCTACCACTTGAGCCACAGCTCACTTCCAGTTTTCTGGTGGTTTATTGGAGATAAGAGTCTCACAGACTTTCCTGCCTGGGCTGGCTTTGAACCGTGATCCTCAGATCTCAGCCTACTGAGTAGCTAGGATTACAAGCGTGAGCCACCGGCGCAAGGCCTTTTTCTGTTCATCTGATAAGATTATCCTAGATGTATGCTAACTATTGCAAATAAGGGAAAACATAGTACCTATAATTCTTTGTGTATGGCTTACTTCACTTAATATGATTTTTTCCAAGTCTTTCCATTTCCTAACAAGTGGAGCAGTGTCATTCTTTCTCATGGAGGCATAGAATTCCATATATATATATATATATATATATATATATATATATATATATATATATATATATATACATGTATATACATAAATATGTGTGTATATATATATATACATATATTCCACATTTTCTTGATCCATTCATCTACTGAGGGGCATCTGGGTTGGTTCCATATTTTAGCTATAGTGAATAATGCTGCTATAAACACAGTTGTGCTGGCCGCTTTAGTATGGTCTTGTTTGTGACCATTTGAGTAAATGCCCAGAAGAGGAATTGCTAGGTCATAGGGAGCTCTATGTAGAGTCTTTTGAGGTACCTCCATACTGCTTTCCAAAGTGGTCAGACAAGTTTACACTACCACAACAGTGCAGTAGGTTTCCCTTTTGGCCACATCCCCTCTAGCATCTGTTGTTATTAGATTTCTTGATTATAGCCATTTTAGCTGGGGTGAGGTGGAATCTTAATGTTGTCTTGATTTGCATTTCTTTTATGTCTGAGACGTTGAGCATTTTTTCATGTGTCTATTAGCCATTCTTATTTCCTTTTCAGAGAAGTCTTTTTTTAAGTCTTTAGCCCACTTGATCGGGCAGTTATTTCTTTGAGGATTTGGTGTTGAGGATTTATTTTTTTGAGTTCTACGTATATTTTAGATAAGAGGCCATTGTCTGTTGTTTGTATGGCTAGTGAATATCTTCTCCCAATTTGTGGGCTATTGATCTTATTAGTTATGTCCTGTGCCACGTAGAAGCTCTGCAGTGTAATGCAGTCCCATTTGTCCAACTTTTCTTTGATTTCTTGTCTTTCTGGGTCTTTTTAAAGAAAATTTTAGCTTATGCTAAGGAGTCCTAGAGATTTTCCTATATCTTTTTTTAGTGCTTTCAGGTGTCTGCTTTTAATTTGAGATTTTAGAATGCCTAGTTATAGCAATAAGACAAGGTGCAAACATAAAAGGGACCCAAATAGGGAAAGATGAAGTAAAACTCTCCCTTTTTGCAGATGACATGATTTTGTATGTAAAGACCTCCCAATTTACTTGAGCTGATCTGAAATGTTGGCAAAGTAGCAGGGTATAAAATTAACCCTCAAAAATCAATGCTTTTCTGTTTGCTAATAATGAGAAGAGCATGGCTGAAATCAGGAAACAACTCCTTTAGTAATAGGCCCACAGAAATAATCTACCTAGGACTTAACCAAAGAAGTTAAGGACCTCTATGATGAAAACCTTAAAAACCTGAAAAAGGAAATTGAAGAAGAACTAAGGAAGTGGAAAAGTCTTCTGTTCTCCTCAGGGTTTGGGAGGATTAACATTTTTATTGTTGTTGTTGCTGTTGTTGTTGTTTAATTAGCCATGGGGCTTGAACTAAGAGCTTGGGCACTGCCCATGAACTCTTTTGCTTAAGTCTAGTGCTCTACCACTTGGACCCACAGAGCTACTTCCTGTTTTCTGGTGGTTAATTGGAGATAAAAGTCTCACAGACTTTCTTACCCAGGCTGGCCTTGAGCCACAGTTCTGAGAACTCAGCCTCCTGCATAGCTAGGATTACAGATGTGAGCTACTGGTGCCCACTTTATCATGAGATTCTTAAAAGTTAAAATCTCAAATGCTTCTATAACAACTATATACCCATATCCTAAAAACCTTTCATCCAATACTCCATTTAATATTCACATAATCCTATGGAGTAAATAGGAAAATTATAACAAATTTACACATAAAGGTGCATGGAGAAAGTTAAGCATGATGGTGAATACCTATAATCCCAGATATCAGAAGGCTGAGGTGGGATAATCTTGGGTTTGAGGCCAGCCTGGCCTACATAGTGAGACCTTGGTTTAAAAAGTAAGAAATGAGTAAAGAAGCATGAAACCTAAAGGAGATTAAATAATTTAGAAAAAACCTGCAAGTTGTAAATATCAAGGTAATATTTACATCCAGCCACAGCTGAAATACTATTCTTAGCTACTTCTCTATACATTTAATCAAAGACATTCCAGAATAGAAAAGTGAATGTTAAAGGATCTAAATATTTTCTAACCCTTTCCGGATTCATGTTTCTTAGTATTGTGCATGAGCATGTCGTCTGTGTATGTATGTGTTGGTGTGTTGGTGTGTGTTGGTGTGTGTGTGTGTGTGTGTGTGTGTGTGTGTGTGTGTGTGTGTGTGTGTGTATTCTGGTACTGGGGCTTGAACTCAGGGCCTACATGCTGATCCTTAATATTTCTCTTTCAAGCTTTACTACTTGAGCCACAGATCCATTTTTAGCTTTTTGGTGGCTAATGGGAGGTAAGAATCTCACAAGATTTCCTTGCCCAGGTTGGCTTCAAACAGCTGTCTTCACATTTGCATATCTAGACTTACTATCATGAGACACTTGGTTCCCAGCTAATATTGTTTAATCCCTGAAATACTTTAATCATTTTCATTCCTATTTCTCATTCCATAAATGTTTGCTGTCTCTTTGGTGTCCTTCATCCTGCTTCTGTGTAGTAAATAGCTCACAGGTGGCTGGAGGGTGACATTAAGTCATATCTTACATTGTTTATGAACATGGATATTGGAATTAGAAAGACTTATGTTCTAACCCAAGTGCATCCTGTAACAGTGGCTTTCATATTTTGACATTAGTCAACTTATCTATACCTCAGTCTCCACCTGATTTGTAGGGTTCTTTGATTCAAGGAAGCAATGAGAAACAAAGTCTTTGAATAACATTTATACCATATCAAAATGTGATATTCAGGGTTTTGTTGATTTGATTATTACCACCTATTCCCAGTCAAAATGCAGCATCCATAATCTGTGTTTCTCCACTTACTTGTGATCTTATCCTAAGTTTACAACATTTGTTAGCTTGCTGAAATGCCTGGGCCATACATTCATAGGTCATATGAAGAATCTACTAAGACATCTACAAGGCAAATAAATACATTCCTTGAAGATGTAGTTAGATAACTGCTATAATTTCATAGGCACAAGCTTCTGTAGGTTCCTCTCATGCTCCAGCTCTACCGAGCCCAGAGGGAGCTTATCTCAAGCCAATTGCTATTCCAGGCTCAGGTCAAACCCTCAGCAGCAATCGCAGCCTTCACACCATAATTAATATGTACTACAACAAAAGAGCCCCTTGTTTACAGTCATATTTTATTCAATTTATCTTCACAATGTAAGAAAGCATTTAATTTGCTTTAATGATATTGGCTACCCCAGCCTTTATTACAACCTAGGACATAATTACCCTGCTTTCTCTTAATTTATAGACCTCATTAACACCCTTGCCTTTCCACTGCGATTAAAGATCTCCACAGAATTGAAAAGTCACTGCAAAGCAGGAGAATTCTTGTGATATGTTGTTCATCCTAGTAGTCCTGAACACAGAGATTTATTATGGTGGATCCCCACTGAGGTGGGGAGAAAGGTAGGAATATGGGGAGGTGCACTTACTCCTCTCAGATTGAGGGTCACAGTTTAATATGGAGCCTGTCACTTGCTGCACAATAGGTGGAAGGAAACTCAGGAGGACAAAACTTCCAGTAATAACTAGTTTAGAGAATGTCATTTCTACTGAAGGGTAAGTAATTGTATCTATTTATTGGAAATGAAAAGCTAGGATAGGTCTTAACTATGCTAGCTGGTGTTCAGTTTCCTCCTTCCCAGGGAGACAGAGTCCATCCTGTTCTCAACAGCCAGCCCATTACATGGAACCCAAGTTACTTGGCCATTCCCTTTTTCTGACTAAAAATAATATGTTCTCGTTTTCCTAGCAATGGTGCTTATTTACTGTAATGATTCTTAGCTAGTAGACCAAATAAATTGGCCGTAATTATTACTGCCCTTATTGTCTAGGATAAAGAACTGGCGCTTTTGCAGTTCATGTTATCTTTAACTGACTGTTATGACTGAGGATATTAAATGAAGTCTTACACATTGGTTTTACAATAGGTTTAGAGTAGGAACTCTACTAATGATGTCGAGACATTATTTCTTTTAAGTAAAAATTAGAAGTTAAGAACTTTCATTCTTATGTCTGTTTTTTTTTTTCTTTCTTCCTTTCTTTTAGAGCCAAAGTGACTTGTCAGAATTCTCATTAATTGAAATTAACTGAGTTGTTCACTTTTGTAGAACTCTTGAAACCAAGTTGTATTATTGCCCAACTCCAAGGAATGGAAGGAAAATATTTCCAGGGGAAAAAAATAGATTGATCCAAAAGTTTAGGACAAGAACATAAAGTAAGAATGCTGGGTTACTTCCTTGAGCTCCTTGTGATCTGGTTGAAGAGGAGAGAGAGACAGAGAGAGAGAAAGAATGAGAATATGTACTTGTTATTGGTCCAGTTCCATAGCAAAGAAAACAGTGGCTCCTAATGATTCTTGAGAATTAAAGGACTGTGTGCTCACTGAGGAGTCTTGTCCCAACCAGCACTCCAGTTCTACTCCCAACACGCCTACAAGTTAGCACCATGTCTCTAAATCCCTTTACAAAACAGCATAAAAGAGAAATGATCTCAGAAGCACTTAAAGCCTTTTCTATACCCACTTTTCCAATAAATCTCAGACACATCTTTCATTTTGATCACAGAAATGCAAATTTTCTGACAAGCACACTATAGCATGACTAAGTCCAAATTGACTAGAGTACATTTACTCGATTGGAAAGGATAATGCAATGAAACATAATGCAATGAGACATAATGGAATTCACTCAACTTCATCTTCCAAACCCTATATGCTTTCTATCATTGTTTGGCATTTTTTTTTCCCACATGTTATTTTAAAACTATTAAACCACTTAGGAAGAAAAATAATGTTTACACACTGCAAGCAATTTAATGCACTTGCTTGTCCTGAAACACATTTTTTAAAAATGTCTCCTGTAACTGTGATTTATAATAAAGTTAGGTCTGACTGTAGTAAAAATGCTTCAAACTAACCAGAGACCTAGTTTTTATTTGGTGTGGGTTAAATTTCACAATTGATACATACATGGAAATGTGTGGAATATTCTCTTCTCCTAATACAGGATAACTGCAGCCTACTGTTTGAAAAGAAAAGATCGAATTTCTTTATGTACAGACATTTGCAATAACTGCCATCCCTGTGTGTTCTCTGAGTTGGAATGATGGGCAGTGTGAGTCTCACTGACCTGCAGTAACTGCCTGTGCACTCCTGCTCCATTGGTGCAAGCCTGCTTCATTGTTGCACTCCAAGGAAAAACAGGCAGGCCAGGAGTAAAGCAGATGGCTCTTACTCAGAGATCTTACCCTGGTGCTCTCAGGAAGGCTTAGCATCTACATCATGAATATGTAGATTCCATTCTATTTTATCAACACAATGCATGCAACATTAGCTTACAAAGATAAATTGTAAATTAGAAGTATTAAAACCAAATAACTCTGAGCTGCTCCACTCCCTTCCCAGCTAATCTTTCTCTCCAAAAGCAAGCCATCTTACCTCTAAAAGAGGTGTATATTTATTATTTTTTTGGGGTCCTTTCATGAGGCCTGAACTCTGGGCCTGGACGCTGTCCCTCAGCTCTTCAGCTCAAGGCTAGCACTCTACCACTTGAGCCACAGAGCCACTTCTGGCTTTTTTCTTTTTGCTTATGTGGTGTTGAGGAATTGAACCCAGGGCCTCATGCATGCAAGGCAAGTGCTCTACCACTGAGCCACCTTCCCAGCCCCACGGTGTATATTTTAGAAAAATCCTAAGTGATAGGAATACACTTCTGCCACTGCATGAATTGGCTTTTAGTTGTTATTTATTTGAGGTGATGGCAAAAGAAGCTTTGGATCTCCTATGTTGAAACTGTTTTGTTTCGTTTTCATGTCCTTCATTCTCCTGTTGTAATCCTGTTAAAATTTGGGCTTCTAACAACAATGAGGAAGCAACAGCCAGGGAGTTTGCTGCTAAAAGTTAACATTGCATCCTAATCATACTTTTCTTTTTCCAATTGTTTCTGGTCTCATAAAAAGGTATGCTTGTCTTTATGTGCTTACATTTTTTGCTACATACTATTACATTTTGATTTAATTAATAATTAAACTTTGATTTATCTTAAGTACCTTATTTTGGAAAAGAGCACAAACTTCAATACACTGTTTCTTCTATATTTTCCTTGCAGGTCTCACTACAGGAAACCTTTATTCTCCTGCACGCCCTAGATCTTCAGTCAAGCTATACCTTTGAGTTCATATGAGGACTGTTTTATTTTCAGTAAGCCAAGTGTTTCTTGGTTTATTCTATCATTTGTGTGGAGCATAACCTTTCTTATTTTTATAAAGTTAAAGTGGTAGAAGGAAGCCAAGCACTGGTGGCTCATGCCTGTAATCTTAGCTATTCAGGAGGCTGAGATCTGAGGGTTGCAACTGGAATCCATCCCGGACAGAAAAGTCCATGAAACTTAACCTCCAATTAACCATCCAAAACCCAGCAGGGACACTGTGTTCTAAAGTGATAGAGCAGTAGTCTGGAGCACAGAAGCTCAGGGTCGGTGCTCATGCCCTCAGTTCAAGCTCCATGACTTACAAAAATAAATAGATAAAAGATAAAGGGCTGAAGGGATTGTGTCCATGATCTCAGACCCTTGCATTGATCTTTCCACACAGACTGATTGTCCCTTAGGCCTGGCGGACTTTATTTTCCTCTTTCAAATTCTTCTGAATATTGTTATTCTTATTCCCTCTTTGAAATTGCCCATTATCTGCGAGGTATATCTTCTTTCTTGAAGGTTTAGTATCAGAATTTAAAAAAAAAAACTGACAGCAGTTAGGATGACAAAAAGGCAAACAGCTTGATTACCTGACCAGAGACATCACAAGAAAGAAAAGTGAATACTGAACAATTCTTGGAGTCGTCACAGATGTTCGTATGCCCTCTTTCATAAGAGAGAAGGAAAGGGGATGTATGTGAGCGAGGAGAGGGCAAATGATTTAGGGAAATATAAATGAGCTCTCAGGATAGGCTGTGACCTAGTCTGTCTAGGTCTAGTGTTGTTCTAGTTGACAGGCTTTCAGTGAGGGCGTTCAGGACACTTAGATCCACTTAGACGGTCTAGCTGGAGGCAGAGAAAGACAGTTCACAGAAAGCTCCTTCTTGCATTTTCCATCACTGTGTCCTTTATTTAAAGTAACTATGTAACAAATTGGCACTTTGGGGAATCACATTTTCTGTGCCTCTCTTCATTATATATTCCCTCATTTGAAGGACATAGATCTCAAGTAACTTTCTTGGTAAGGCAGCAAGAGAGAAAAATGTTTAGAGAATGCACACATTTGAAAAAGCCCCCATGTGTCTATCTTTAGCTATGTATATAAACTAGAAATTATCTGCTGTGTTTGAAAGGCACTGCTTCACTGATTTCTTCAAGGTTGTATTTAACAGGATCAATGGATTCTCGTTTCTGTGCCTTTGATTTTTATTCTTCTCTAGAAATGTTTACATCATCTCCATTTTGATATTCTGAAATATTGTCATGCAATATAAATATTTTAAAATCAGTTTTTACCAAGTTGTACTAAACCCTCATCAACTCAAGCTGCTAGTCCAGTGGTTTAATTTGGGGTATAAATTATTTCCTTTTTATTTGACATCTAGCAAAATGGGAAATAACCTGTGGTTTCTGCATTTCTAACAAGTTCCCCAAGGAAAATGATAATGGTATACCTCTTGGAAAGTACAATGAAGAGAGGGAGAGATAGAGACAGACAAACGGACAGAGACAGAGAGACAGAGACAAAGACAGACAGACTACATTCTAGACCTAGTCCACAGAAGCCACAATCTAATTCTTGCATTTCAAAGTAACCTTTAAACTCCATCATTATTAGTAATTTACATTTATTTGGTTATAAATAACATAAATTATATGACAGACTTTTTTTTCTTCCTCTAATTATGAGTAGTAGAAAGATGTTACATTTGAGTTGATATTTCTTTCTTACAACTAATTAGCACATATACTATAGAAGATAGGAAACAATATGTAATTCAGAACAAAAAACCCTTTCGATTGTTAAGTTCTCAGGCTTGAGACATATTTCACATGCGTTGCTATGGGAAATTTTCAAATGTAGCTTTCTCCTTTCCTGCTCTATTGGCCATGCATGTTAAGGAAATTGGTCTAAACTTATTGACTTCTTTTTTTTTCTACATATTTGTTTCTACTGACAAGGAGATTTGGAACACATAAATCACTAGGGTGAGTTTTTAATCTTTCCTATGGTCAACAATGAGAGTTCTTAAATTAACATAAATCCATTTCTTGATATTCATGAGATTTTTAGGACATACAGACCTCTGGACAAGAACATGGACTAGGGCTGAATATCATGAAGCAGAATTTTATTTTTTCATAGTCTGCTTTTAGTCTTAAGAACATTACAGAGAGCTATAACTTTCTGTTCTGCTCTTTCAAGAGTTATTTTTCCAACTAGAGAACAAGTAAAAAATGTTCTGTCTCCTGAACACGGGTGTCCAGTACAGAATCAAGTATTACAGAGACAGTAGAAAGTAAAACTACAATCTCAATTATAAAAATACAGCTTAGAAAAAAACTGATATCTATGTAGACATATCTATATGGGTAACAATGGCAGATAGAAAGCTTCCTACATAACTTGACATAATAGCATAATTATTTTTCAGATCCACTAAAACAAATAACATGAAGATAGCTCTGCTTTAGCTGAAACAATTGGTAGTTTGCTCAAAAACTAGAAAAGAAAGTATTTTATATAAAAGTAGTCAGACCTTTCATTTTATAAAATATGCATAATCAGACCTTACAACATTTGAATTCTTTCCTAAAATATCACTTCAGTTAATACTTTGTGTACACTTGCATGCAATTTACATAAATCAATTCTTTTGTCTCTCTTTTTGGGCCTTAACATATTTTTTCGGATCCATCAATTTTATTTGCAAATGATCTAATATCATTATTCCTAATGGATGTGTAAAATTCCATTGTGAACATGTACTACATTTTTATGATATTTGTCCATTGAGAGGCATCTGGATAGTTTCCATGATGTGGTTATGGTAAATAGTGTGGCAATAAAGTTGTGCAGGTAGCTTTACTCTATCTCGTTTTGTAATCTCGGCAGCATTTGTTCTTTGTATTCTTGTTGATGCTCATTCTCATTAGAATGAGATTTCTTTTATTTGCATTTCCTTTTTGTTTATGTTTTAACTATTTGTATTTCTTCTGACAGTTATATCTTTTAACTTTTCCAATTTTCTAATTGGATTATTGATTCTCTGAAAATTTAATGTTTTGAACTCCATGTATATTCTGGTTATTAGATCCTTGTCAGACCTAGCTGTCAAGGATTTCCCATTCTGCAGGTTGTTTAGTCAGCTTAATAATGACTGCATCCTTCATTGTGCAGAAAGCATTTAGCTTGATCCAATGACATTTATTAATTCTTCCCCAGATTGGCCCATGGACTTCTATTCAGAAAGTTCCTGCCTATGTCAAGAAGTTCTACTCCCCTGGGTAGTAATTTCAAGGTTTCATGTCATACACTAAGGTCTTCGATACACTTTAAATAAATATTAGTGAAGGCTGAGAGACAAACTTCACTCTTCTACTTCTGAGTATCAAATTTTTCCAGCACCATTCATTAAAGAGGCTACATTTAATCCCAACATAATTTTGGCTTCTTTTTCAAATAGTTGCTTATAGGCAGATAGGTTTATTTCTGGATTTACTAGTCTGTTCCATTGGTCTTCAGTTCTAGCCTTATAACAATACCAAGTTGATCTTGTTATTATGGGTCTGGAGTATAGTTGTAAACAGAATTTTGTTTTTTGCCAACATCACTTTTTGTTTCTCCTCAGGATTACACTGGTTATTTGGGGCCTTTTATGTTTTGACATGAACTTTTGGACTAACTTTTCTATCTCTGAAAATGACTCTAGAAATTTTTGTTTTGAAATAACTTTCATTTAGCATGCCCGTTACAGAAAACACATAAGAAACAAAGAAAAAGCCATCTATAACCACAAGAAGTTTAGTTAAACATAACCAATCTAGATCCTTCATGTACACAATCCCCTTTAGGTAACTAAGATTGTATATATGGTATTGTGTCATGCTTTTGCAAATGTTATGGTTTACCAATTCAAACTCCCAAAGCAACACAAATATTTTGTTAACCCAGAATAAATTATATCAACTCAATAGGCCTGAAAAAAATATAAACTTGCCTTTTACAGGACAAAAATTTCACTGAAGACTAAAATGGAAACAGGCTTCTAGGCAGTAGTATTAGCAGAGTAACAATTGAAATATTGGATTTTCTCTATGCTCAACTTAAAATGAGACTTAAAGCAACACACACTGAGCAGTTTCTAAGCTCTTTGGTAAGTCCATAGCATACTATTAAAATAGCGGGAGTGCATGTTTCCACTGAATTTATGTATTCTCAACCACATGCATCAATGGCTGTAATCAATATGTAAATCTGAACACATCTGCACACATCTCTCCTTGCAGGCTTCTTCTTTTCCTCTGCTATCAGCCTCTAAGTAAATCCTGATTCCATAGCCCAGAAGTGGCACAATTCTACCTCCAAAATGCATCTTCTGTTCATTACAACTGATACCTACAAGTTAGTTAATTCACCAGCTATACTTTTTAACGTGAATTTATAGTTTGTCATTAGCATATGGCCATTTTGTTCTGCTGTCAGTTCTCCAAGAACATATGTGGTCATTCAATTCTTAGACTTCTTCTTCAATGTCTTTCTTCTGATGCTGTTTGTTGTGTATTAGTTTTGTGCTATCCGTAGGGCTTGAACTCAGGGCTTCAGCTCTTGCTCATCTTTGTCACTCATGTCTGGCATGCGACCCCTTGAGCCATACTTCCAGGTCTCCTCAAGGTTTTCTAGTTTTAATTGTAGGTGTTTTACCCCTTTGCTTAATTTTATTCCCATGTTTTTGTTTTTGTTTTTGGCTGTTTGTTTGCTTGTGAGGCTTATTGTGAATAGAATTGCAGAATTGCTTTCCCAGTTTTCCTCTCTTCCTGCTCATTCTTACCATACCAAAAAGCTATTGGGTGTTCTGTATTGATTTTATATCCTGCTACTTTATTGAAGGTATTTATTAGCCTAGAGATTCTGGAGTAGAATCTTCAGAGTTCTTTAGCTATAGAATCATGTAATCTGCAAAAAGGGATATTTGAGTTCTTCCTTTCCTATTTGGAAGACTTTTATTTCATTATCTTGCCTTATTGCTCTGGCAAGGAGTTCTTATACTATATATTATTGAATAAGAGTGGAGGAAGCAGACATTCTTGGCCTCTTCTTGATTTTAGAGGATGCAGTATCATTATTCAACATTTTATATAATGTTGGCTCTAGGTTTATCTTCAATATCTTTAATTGTGCTAAGGAGAAAAATCTAGAGTACTATTACTGTTCTTTTTTTAAAGAAACGATAGTCATCCCTTTCTGATATATACCATTGGAATCTCTTTACATATAATCAGGGAATATCAGATACATTCTTCTCTACATTTTCATACCATATTTCTGGGAGAATACTAATCATGTTTTAAAAATTACATATTTGGCAGGGCTGGGAAGGTGGCTCAGTGGTAGAGCGCTTGCCTTGTATGCATGAAGCCCTGAGTTCGATTCCTCAGCACCACATAAGCAAAAAGAAAAAAGCCGGAAGTGGTGCTGTGGCTCAAGTGGTAGAGCATTAGCCTTGAGCTGAAGAGCTGAGGGACAGTGCCCAGGCCCAGAGTTCAGGCCCCACGACCGGACCTCCTCCCCCCAAAAAAACATATTTGCTATTTTCCTAAGAAAAGGAGGAAATGATTAATATGAGACAAAGAAGCAGAGTGTAAGGGAAACATCCATTTTTAATACTAATCCATTCAGGAGTTGTTATTTAACTTACTTATTAATCTTTTGTTTATTTTATAAAATCTAGTGTTAAGATCCACTACATAAAACTAGGTGCTAGTGGCTCACAGCTATAATCCTAGCTACTCAGGAGCTGAGATCTGAGGATTGTGGTTCAAAGCCAGCCTGGGCAGGAAAGTCCATGAGACTCTTATCTCTAGTAAGTCACCAGAAAACTGGAAGTGAGCTGTGGCTCAAGTGGTAGAATGCTCTCCTTGTGTTGAAGAGTTCAGGGGCAATGCCCAGGCTCAGAGTTCAAGCCCCATAACTGATTAAAAAAAAAATCCACTGCACAGCTAGGTAAAGCATTGTGGATAGTTCGCTGGAGCTATTACACAAATGAGGGTGGGGGGGGGGGGCGGGTAACAATGTTTAACAAGAAATGTACTCACTATCTTACATATGTAACTGTAACCCCTGTGTACATCACCTTGACAATAAAATTAAATTGAAAAAATGAGTCTTAGAGAAATAACCACTATAATCATAATGTATGAATATCTGATGTTTCTTAAGAATTGATTTTATCTTTTTTTTTCAATTTATTGAAAAAGCTGCTCCAGAATGTTATATATGGGTAATTTTCACAGATTCTTTTTCAAATTACATCACTATCCCACATTGCAAAGACAAATGTGAATCCGTTATCTAAAAAAAACTACCATTTATACTTATGTTTGCCAGACTTGGGAACCTGCCATCACCATTATTTTGGAAATCGTCGTGTCAATGCTTTGCTATAAGATACTTAAACATAACTGAAAATGACTTATCAAAAATAATCTTAGATATTCGTTGTTAAAATCTGGTAGACCTCATCAACTCAAAGCAACACTTCTTTGACCTTCAAATTCTGACCTTCAAAACTCCTCTATGTCTACTGTGAGAAGCACAGTATTTCTCTACAGATGAATTCTCCAGAAACAGATAGAGACCACTAGACATACTGCAGACATATTAATACATTGTTTAAGCTTACATATTATTTCACAGAACAAAAATCTAGCTTCTAAATGTCTTTTTTATCTTTCCTCCCCTCCCCTTCTCTTTTCCCCCTCCTCTCTTTTTTCTAATTTTCTCTCCCTTCCCTCCTCTCACTTTTCCTCCTCTCCCTTCCTTTTCCCTTTTCTCATTCTCTTCCTCCTCTCTTCCCCTTGCCTCTTCCCTCCTCTCTTCTCTTCTCTCTTCCTCCCACCCGTCTCTTTTTTCCAAAGCAAAGAATCAAACTCAGGGTCTTGGGTATTCAAGAATATTAAGTACTCCACCATTGAGCTGAATTCCCAGCCTCTACAACTATTTTAAATAAAATTCCAGGGAAGTGATATTATGGTTTAACCTGTACCACTTGCTCACTTAGAAGAAATGATAAGTCCAGATGTAAAAAGGGGAAAAATCCACCTCTGAAACCTCATCCTTGCCTTTAGAATTGAATCTCATTAGTATTCAGAGCTTAGGGAGGGGGAAAAGGCTTCCTAAGAAAGAACAACTCTGTGATAAGAAAAAAGAAAAAAAGAAAAAGGAAGTTCAGGAAGTTGAGTTGGCCAGATGATGGCTATCTGTTTTGAGTATGAGACAAAGCTGGTCTCTCTTAAAACATTAGAATCTGAAACCCAAAAATGAAGATTTGAATCCTGCATGTTATTAAATTATATGAAGACATTACATACAGATGAATTAAATAAAATCTGAATGTGCCATAACAATAGAGGAATAGCTTAAAAACTAACAAAGCAAAGCAAACATTTTGTCTATTCTTAAAGTTCTCAAAACAAGACAAAAATAAATCACTGACAGAATTTAATTGACATTCTTTGGCTTTGTATAAATTTTCTTGAAAAAATAGAATTACTGCTTTTATTAAGTTTAAATTATAAAACATTTATGTAAATTAACCTGAGTTTTCACAAGTAAGTTCTGTATACACAATACTTTGGCTATATGTAACTTGTGATCCATTATAACAGTTGTTGGAAGGAGAAACTAATTTCCTGGCATGGCAACATACTTCATTTTCATGAAGTAGTTTTATAACAGAATGTGGCAAAGAATAAATATTCCTCTTAGGAGTAAGTTGTTGGGTTCAATGTTGTAAAGTTTATTAAGATTCAAAGTAGCCAGCCGGTGAGATGACTCATGCCTGTAATCCTAGTTACTCGGCAACTGAGAGATGAAGATTACAATTTAAAGTCAGCCCAGGCAAGAAAGTCCATGAGACCCTTATATACAATTAATGATGAGAAAAAAAAAGCTCAGAGATAGCTAGCTCTCAAGCCCAGATTTCAAGCCCCAGGATTGGCACAAAAATGAACAAACTAACAAAACCTCTTAACCAATCTGTAATTGCATATACATTTTCACAAGTCACAAAGCAATTTAGCCTGTTCTACCTAAGTTTCATATTTGTTAGGTATTTGTCTTAGTAAAATAGGCAGGTTATTTGTAGCCATATATATTTGCTTCCATTGTTATGACAAAACAGCTAAGATCAGCATTAAATGGGAAAGTTTTCTTTTGTCTCTTGAATTCTGAGATTTCAGTCCAATGTCATTTGGCCAAAGCACTGAGTCTATGTTGAGTAATAATACACCATAGTGGGTACATGTAGGGGATCAAAGGTCTGGGCCTCATAGCAGTAGGTAAAATTTTTAAGTGCAATGGTAGAAGGAAAGGAAGTGGGTGGCAGAATCCTGCCTGAAGTCTAGGTCCCAAATTCCTATTTTTTTTCCTTTAAAACCAAACCCCAGTGACCTATCTTTCCTCCAATCAGCCATTCTAGGTGCAAATACTGTAAAGGTTTTAATTTTTTTAAATTTCTATTGTCTCCCTTTATAATGTTCTATAAGCATTTATTTTTCTGAGTAGCTTTTTAGAATGTACCTGTGTTATTAACAAGAAACAAAGAACAGGCGTAGATTATTTCTATTCTCAGTTCTTCAAATTTCATAATAGCTTGTTTAACACTAATAGTTTTAGGGAAAATGCTCAATTATTTTGTCAGGAAGAAAGCCAGAAGTTTCATGACTAATATCGCTTAAACATGGTTGCCTCAATTTACTATTTTAGAGATAACAGTTACCCTGCATTGCTATAGATACCTTTATGTTTCAGTCTCATCAAAAAGAAAGTACAGTATTCAGCCTTCCAAAAGTTTGCAACCCGAGATCTTCAATTTTTATGCTATTTGACAAAGGCAAGGAAGTGTTGTCTGCCTCATAATATTAGCACTTTACAGCTGTCTAAGCCTCAATGCTGGTATGAGCTATGACATCTACCACCACTATATTATTACATCTATTACCGTCTCCACAACTACCATAAAAACCACTACCATCATCTCCATTACTACCATAAGCACTGCCCCATCTACCACCAATGCCGTCATCATTTAACAGCCTAACAGAAGTACAGACTGGAAAACCAAAATTAGGTCATTAAGGTAATAGGCTGATTAAAATTGTCTTGTATCTTAAAAATCAACTTCATCAATTTTTAGATGGTTAATTTCAAAGGAAAATTTGCTAGTGCTTTTGAAGCTTATCATCCCACCATTTTATGGTGTATTAGTCAACTTTGGTGGCTGTGATCTCATGCCTAAGAGAACCCATTTAAAGGCAGGTAACATTTATTTTGCCTCAAAATTTCAGAGGTTTCACTCCTTCGGCCTTGATTCTGTGGATCCTGCTCTCATGGTGAGGCAGAGCATTATAGGAACACAATTATGTGACGGAGGAAAGTAGCACATCTCATGGTAGACAGGAAGCAAAGAGAAGAGTCCAGAATCGGTGAGGAACTGGAGGCTAACCCCTGTAATCCTAAGTACCAATTGCTCAGCCCTAGTGACCTACTTACTCAACTAAGCTCCATCTTCTAAAATAATACCACCATACTTTGGTTTCTCTTCAGATGGTAAAACCTTTCACCTTTTACTAAAATAATATTACTTGCTGGTGACCAAGGATTTAATACATAACGCAGGGATATTTCATATCCAAATGACAACAAATCTATCATGGAGGAAGATATCTGAATTTCTTATTACTAACTAATCTACAGTTTTACAATTTTTTTTTATCTTTTAACTCAAGTTTCTACAGTTTCTAGATATTTATTTGAGACTGTGGAAAGAATAGTCACATAAATAAGTAATAACAAATACTACCTTCTTCCACTCTGGCAAGGATCTCTGAATTAATAGTTAAATAATTATATAATTTCTCAGCAAGTTTTACAAAACACTAATTGGTGTACATAACAAACAATTTCTCTGACTCTGAAAGAAGGTCCTTCACAAACCATCTCTGTGACATTTCTACCATCTTCCATCTTCTTACAAAAATAGTAATCACACAAAATGGCAGCTAAAGGTAACATTCGTTTGTGTATTGCCAGATGTGGCAAATAAACATACAGATAGCAACATACCATGTACAGTATTTAGGATGTATTTTATTAATAAGACATTTTTCCTCCCACTTTAAATTTTAGCTGGGTGTCTTGTGTTTTATCTGTCAATTTTTCTCTGATTCTCTCTATACAATAAAAAGAAAAAGAAAAAAAAATGTGTGATAGTGAAGGCTCATGTGCAGGACTGTAAGCATGACCTTAGTTTAGTGAGAGGGGCAGATATGGGGATGAGAAGAAAAAGTCCTGAAATGTGTAAACAGAGTTGAGAGAGCTCACTGATAAGCCTAACCAGAAATGACTAATGTGAGATAGTAGACTGAAGATAAGAATTCTGCAATTTAGTCTTGATAAACACAGTAACATGATGCAATTTACTGAGCTAGGGAAGGCTAAGGAATGTGTATTCTCCTATACAATTATGATTATTTAAAATTTTTATGGTCAGTGTCTTCCAAGAAAGCAAAATCGATCTATTTATATTTTAATACCCTTGCCTTAAATACTGATTCTGTTGAAGAGTTTTTAGTGGAATAATAATGCTTAATCTACAGTGGGATTTATATACAAAATAGGGGAATGCTAAAGGGATATTTTAATATATATTGTTTATTGTAAATATACTATACAGAGGGGTTAGCGTTACAGGAGTAAGGTAATGAATACATATCCTGTTGAGCATTGTTATCGCCTCCTTTTTTTTTCCCCTATCATTATTCTTCCCCCCCTCCCCAACTTCTTTGCCCCCCTAAAAAATTGCAAAGTTTGTTTTCAAAATAGTGTCTTGTACATCTCATTGTTACAATGGGTCAACCTGTATCCTTATTTAAGCATTTTGTTATTTCCTTTCCCCTCCCCCTATTAGAAAAATGTATATACAAGATGTAGGGCACTGCAATCAACTACAGTGAAAATGGGTTATACCATGGAAGAAGAATATATAAGAGAAACAAAAAAAAAATCACAAATACATTGTAAGTACATTAAACAGAACAGCAAGAAAGATAAAATCTCTTGTGTCCCTATCATGGATTCATTTCACTTAGCTCATCTTATATGGTCATATGTATATAACTTTTGACCTTTTCTGCTTGTCTTAAACATATACTATTTATTACAGATAAGGGAAACCATGTGACCTATGTTTCTTTGGGCCTGGCTCACTTCGCTTAATATAATGTTTTCCAAGTCTTTGGAATATAAGAGTCATTGAACTCCATGTGTTACCCTGGAAACTATTGAGCTTGAGGCATTTCAGAAAGAAGAATAGAAGGGACCATTGACAACCACCCAGAAAACAAAGCTAGTGGTGTACAAAGATCTAAGTATGCATGCATAGGACTCTGAAGACTGCCTCAATATAAGCAAAAAGCATAAGACTTGAGTAGGTTTTACTCTCTTTTAGTCCTAAGATTGAATGAAGCTTGTCCAGAATTATAAAGACAAGTTATCTTTTCAGACTTAAAACAAGAATGCAAACACAAGTATAGTAGCAGTATTTAAAACAGGTGAGCTGACCAGAGAGAGCAATAACTCTCATTTTTGTGTTGGAGCTGAGGTAGTAATGCAGCTCTATGTTTATACTGTGTGCAATTGAGAAGCAGCTGAGCCAGCTTTTAGGCATCACCTGCTGACTGGTGTTTATGAGTTTTTGAATCATCTTTCTTCCAGGTGATGTATTTGAGGTAGGGATCTTAGGAAGTAATTAGGCCATGATACAGGAGTTCTCAGGAATGGAAAGAGTTCTCCTCAGATAGTTCTCCCTTTTGCCATATGAAGACACAAGGACAAACCAGTTATGTGGGATCCAGGAGAGGATCCTCGTGACCCTTACCATGACCATGCTGGCAATTGAACCTACTACTTCCATCCTCCAGGACTGTGAAAAATGAGCTTCTGATTTTCAGAGCCCTCCACATTTTTTTTGTAGAAGCTGAAAGCAAATAAGGCAAAGACCCACCTAGCCCCATGACTAATATTGTTATAAATCAAGAGTATATATAGTTAAATGAAGTAGGGAATGTCATTTTTAGAAATGCACACAGACAAAACTAATTAAGGTCTAATAAACTACCATTATATTTAATTTATCATAGAGAATGGACAAAATAGAGGGGATGACCATATTATTGCTTATGTCTGGATCTTGCAATGAGCAAGTGAGCATTAACTAAAAGAGACATTGATAAATCACATGACTTTATCTTTGTGCCTCAACATTTATTTTCTTGTCTTCATTTCAACCAATTAACCAACTATGCAATATAATCAAAATGATCCATTTTTATAGGTTTGATGTCCTATTTGAAAATGTCACACATTATGAATTTGTTACATAGGTAGAATGAAGGAGTTTTCTTACATTAAATTTAAATTCATCATTTTTATTGTCAGTAATGCCCTACAACATTTGAGATGTAGACATAGTTTTATTTAAAGTAAATTTATTTATTTTATTTATTTAAAGTAGAAAAAACTTAGAACAAAATTCCAGTAAAATTAAGTAGAAAAAGTAAACATTAAAGATAGTTATGTTTTTCAATTATTTTTTTCTAAAATGACCAAAGTTATCTACTAAGATGGCAGACTGGCTGGAAATTCATTGATGGACGTGAAATAAATGTCTCTATCTATTTAAAACAAGCAAAAAAAAAAAGAGAAAATAATCTATTTCTTAATGCCCTGGACACCAAAACAGGAAGGATCATTTAAGCGCCATAGAATGTAGAGTTGAGTCATCGTAGCTATTCATTTGTAACCGTAGGCAGAATTCTGCAGGTAACCTGCGCTGGAATGTAGCTGCAATATCCTGTCTAAGAGGAGCTTTGGCATATAGACTAGCTAAGTTTTTGCCCATCTCCTTCTCAACACTCCTGGCTGTCCTGGCACTTGGATTCCTGTACCTGCTTCAACACCAGCACCAGTCATGCCTTCCTTAACCTGGAGCCAGTGACAAGGAGAAAGTAGTCCATGCTACCATGGTCCACTCAGCGAGAAGAAACTATGCCCAGATTTCAGGTTCCATTGTGTCAGTGCTGGAGACTAAGCCAAATGAATAAAGCCAATGAACTCAGGCCTGAGCACTGTCCCTCAGCTCTCCAGCTCAAGGCTAGCAAATGGACTTCACTGAACTTCCTTCAAGTGTTTTTATGACACCAAAACAGAAACACTTCCAGCACACACTCCAGTCATGACTGGTGGTTGGCCAAGTCCACTGGGACTCGGGGAATGCCTACTCACAGAAGTCCTTTTAAATGTCCCCTTGGTTAGAACCAAAGCTGTGGATGAAAACCTGGACAAGGATCAAGAACTCATTGGTGTAAATATTTACAAAGGAGTTTGAGGGCCATCAGATTTTTCCATGTAGCACATTAGCCCTCTATAATGAACATATCCCTGACCCCACCATGGAGAGTTTTATTTTTAGATTATTGCTGGAAACTATCGAAATAATACACTTTTTAAAGTGATTTCACAGAGGGTGCAAGTTTACATGGTATCACTAACAAGAGAAATCCTGAGAATGCTTCCTGATTAAAGAAATCCATTTCTGGACCCTCAAAGGAATGCAATTATGCATATTTATGCAAATTCATGCAAATAGACTTGAAAATAAAATGTGCAAGGGATAAGAGCAATGCTCCCAAGCTGTGACTTGTCAGTCTTAAGCTGTTTAGTGGAAAAGATACAAACCCCAGTGCACATGAAAGCATAATTATGAAGGAGAAACATCTCCTGCATTATTTTTAGAAGTGATTAGATTTGGGGGATCTAAGTGGTTGTTCCAACTCACAAGATCAGAATGTCTCCCTGGTTATCTTGAGTACTAAGTAATACAGAATTTTCTAATACAAAATTAGCCAAGGCAGTATGGTTCTTACCAGAATTCTACTCTCCAAGCCCACTCTAAGGCTTTCCACATCAAGTCCAGCCAATCAAAATGCCAAACTAAGAGATGTGTATTGGTGAAGGGAAGAGAAAGGAGATAATGTGGCACTGGAAGAGGCAAAGTAAAGCACTTCAGCCTATCTCCAGGGTACGACCTAAGATTTACATTTAAATAGTGGAAGAAATGGGCCACATGGCAAAAGTTCTTGCCTGTGTTAAACTGGTTAAACCTAGTTGGTTATTATCCCTTGGTTCTGTGGACATTATTACTGTCATCCTTTGAGGGGAACAATCTGGTCAAGTTGTTGACTGGCATTAGTGAATCTTTTGGAAGAAGTTCCCTCTGTCCCTCTTAGTGAAGATGTTGTCAGTTCTGTCCTTCATGGATTCCAAGGTACAGAAATAATGGCTCAAAGCAAAGACAGACACAAAGTGGAAACCCAAAGATTGCCCCTGTTTTTTTACAAAGTGTACCATGACTTGTATCATTCCTTCTAGTAAATAATTTAGTGCTTCATTCACAAATCCCAACCATCAGGAATCAGCATATATGTGAAGCTGTTATGCCCAGATCGTAGATCCCCAAAGACCACCAAGAAGCCGATTCCAATGCAAGCACAGGAGAGTCATTTATTGCAAGCTGGAGCCTGCTGTCACCGACCCAGCAGGCCAGAGTTGAGAACCCCGATCCTTCAGTTAACAGGGTTTTCATAGGGTTTTCAGGGACATTCTATACATCATAGCATCACTTAGCAAATCATACCACGCCGCAGGAAAGTCATAAAATAATTCAAAAAAATGATTAATGTAACCAGTGGCGGGAACAGACCTGGTAAAGGTGATTGGTCCGTTCATGGGGTTGATGCTTTACAAAATGATTGGCTAAAGCGGATGGTCCCAGCCACAAAGGTGTCTTTGACCACGGAAATATCTGGAACTTTAGATATTTCCTGCCATCTGCTGAGTAGCTGTTGTTAGGGGAGTTGGCCGCAAAGGGGTTGTTGACACATCTCCTGGAATTTAGTTATAACAAAATGGAATCTAAATCTAAAATGGCTATATTTTGTTCAGGCTTCACAAACCGAGTCAAATGCAGAGGAAATTAAGAATTTTTTTGGATTGCTTCTTCCTGGTGTCATAATTGTTCTTTGTGGCCTTACAACCTTTGTGTCTGTTTTGAGATAGTGGTTTTTCTTTTTCTTTAATCAAATTCCTGTTTTCTCTTTATGAAGACTTTTTCAAAGGTTCTGATAGTGCTTGGCCCCTTTCAATAAGAAAGATTTAACTTTCAACAATACAGGTCTACCTATCAACCTTTCAATAACCTTGATGCAACTTTTAAACTTTCAGTCACCTAAACACACCTTCCACCCTAAGGTATAACAACCAGACTGATTAATTAAATGAGCCATGTTAAGAAAATGCTTATGCAATTCTCCCTCTCTGATTAATAGCCATTATAATAGCTACTTTATTCAGCTGAGTTATTTTAACATAACATATACAATGATAACAATCAAATATATTTTAAGAGTCTCCAGCTCAGACTATTCTGCCTTCAAACTCACAACCCTCTTGCCTCAGACTTTAGAGTGCTGGGATTAAACATATACGTCAATACTCCCAGCTAAATATAGTGAGATTTCTAACATAGTTTAAGCTTATTCTAATTAATACCTAAACATTCCATTGTGTAAATGATCTAAAACAATTTCAACCAGAGCAATTCTTCTCAACCCTCTCAATATGACCTAGGAAACATCATGTCTGAGAAGATATTTGTGTGAGTAGCCTACAATAGGTACTAGCCAAGAACATTGTGAAACGTACAATGTGTCTGGCAGTCTGCAATTAAAAATATACATAGTTATCGCAGAATATATATATATGTACACTAATTAGTATATATGTATATATATGATTATACACAAAGACATAGTGTATCTGCCTATATAAAGATCTCATAAAAGAAAACCTGATGGAATATATGCTGGAGAAAAGATTAAATTTATTAACTACACAAGGCTAAAAGGTAAGTCAGTAATTTTACTTGCAAATTTGTTAAAATTTATTATGAAGAGGTCTAAAATAAAAAGGAAAAAATTGAGGGTTTCTCTTATCCATGTAAGAAGTATATAATCAAGGGAAGAGTGAGGATAAAAGGAAATAATTGAGTGTAAAATATAATCATGTTTTCCTTAATTGAAGTTGGAAAATGTATGATGTGTTATATTAAAAAAATCTTTTGAAATTTTTTATCTCTTTTCAAGTCATACACACACATATATTTCCACAAATAATTGTCATTAGCATAATATGTACTATGACAGCAAAAACTACAAAACTTAACTTTCAAAATGTGGAGGTCAAGTACAGGTTATTCTCTGAGAAATTCAGGTAAAAATAATGTCAGACAAATAATATCCTTAAATATTCTAAGAAAAATTATTACTAATATTCAGTGATCATCTTGGTAAGTTTTGGAAGTAAATAAAATTTTGGAAATGCAATATTAAAAAATTACTGTGTTCAAAAATTTTGCTTAGTGACATCTTATATGGTCATATGTATGTAGCTATTGAGCTGTTCTGCTCATCTAAGATTATCCTAGATGAATACTAATTATTGCAAATAAGGGAAAGTATGTTTCTTTGGGTCTGGCTTACTTCACTTAATATGATTTTTTTCTAAGTGTTTCTATTTCCTTACACATTGGGTGGTGTCATTCTATCTGATGGAGGCATAGAATTCCATTGTCTATGTAGATCATATTTTTTGATGTTTTTAATGTACTGTGTAATTTTTTTTGTTTCTGTTGTATGTCCTTTTTCCTATAGTATATTCCCTGATTTTGGTACCCTGATATTGTATATATGTTTATTAGAATTAGAAAAGGGAAGGGGAACAACAGAATGGCGAGACAAAGGACACGAGGGAACCAATACAACAGCAATATATATAAGACAATATGTTAGATATGTTAGAAATGATCTGTACAACTTTGGGGGGTGGGAAAGTAGGAGCAAATGAAGGAAGGGGTAACAAGTTTGACAAGTAATGTGCTTTTCATCATACTTATATAACTGTAACCCCTCTGTACATCACCTTGACAAACATAAATATTTAAATAAAACCAAATCTACCAAGCACATATGAATATCAAAAAAATGAGTGAATATTTAGGGAAAAACATCAAAATATCTGGGCACTGGTGACTCACACCTGTAATCCTAGCTGCTCAGGTGGTTGAGATCGGAGGACCATGATTCAAAACCTGCTCAAGAAGGTAAATTTGTGGGACTCTTATCTAAATCTAAGAATGAAGAAAGAGTTGAAAGTGGAGCTGTGGCTTACATGGTAGAGTGTTACTAGCTTTAAGGGAAAAAGCTCAGAATCAGTGTTCAGGCCCTGAGGTCGAGCCCCAGGACTGGCACAGAAAAGAAAAGAGAAGAAAAGAAAAGAAAGGAAGATAAGTAAAAATAAAGTATCTTTTGCAAGTTAATATGAATATAATAAACACTTAAAATAAGACTTTCATTATCTTTTTGGCACACTTACTTGCTTCTGACTCATTGTTAAAACTTATGAAAAAGTTTAGCATTTAAGATTCTGCAAATATGGAAAAGAAGAAAAACTCACAAATATAGAATCTAGAATAAATATCAATCACAAATCTGTAGATACTCAAATAGAAATTAGGCAGTTTTCTTTACCCAGGAGGCTATGATCTGAGGATGGAGATTCAAAGCAAGCCCAGGGAGGAAAGTCATTAGACTCCTATCCCCAATTAACCACAAAAAAGCTTCAAGTGGAACTGTGGTTCAAATGATAGAGCACTAGTCTTCAGCACAAATGCTCAGGAATAGCAGAGTGCCCAGGCCTTAAATTTAACCACAGGATTGGCACACATACACATTCACACACACACACACACACACACACACACACACACACACACACACACACTAAAAGCTACAAAAATGATGATGATAAATTAGTCTAATAGAAAGTCAAATTTCTGTTTGTCATTTTTCAAAGATTATGACAAAAATAAACCTTCAGGGAAGTGTTTTTCACTTTACATAGCAACCAAAATCTCATATCCAGAATGTACAACTGGCTCCTATTATTCTAAGGAAAAATTGTCAGTTGAATAGGAAAAAAAGGCAAGGTGAGCCACAAAAGAGAATGTCCAAAGGGTCAGCAAAGCTGTAAGAAGACATTTGAGTCCTGAATAAACAGAAAATGCACAAAAATGAAAAAGTACAGTGAGCTACTACTACCAGTCCTTCAGTATAATTGAATTTGCATGCAGAGACTTCTGAGTGCTATTGCTGGAAATAATGTGGAATAAATTTATGCACTGCTACTGGGAGCATTCATTAGAAACTTAATTCATTCTGAGGCTAAAGGTAAAACCACCTGATGAGCCAGGAGTCTCAATCTTAGTTTTGTATCCAACATGTTTATATAGTAGCAACGTGACTTAGATGATTAAAATTTCTTCCAATAGTAGATTTAATGAGATAATCTTTATGAAATCTAATATTTTTATTTTTATTTTCCAAATTTTACACAAACAGATTTTTTCTCCTGACCAATTTTTCAATGGCTTTTGAACAATCCTGTGAAATGATTATTACTAATAATAATTCCTTCGTTGTACCTGAAATCTAGTTTCTCTTGTCCAGCCAAAGGTCAGATTTCCTCTTGAAGAATCTTACTTCCGTATAAACTATGGTTCAGACTTCATTCATGTTTGTGTGTTGCACTGAACCTAAGTGGAAAAATATTTTCTTCTGGCTTTAACCCATTCCAATCCTCAATACTACGTTCTCAGTTTTTTTTCTTGTAAGAAGTCTCTTTCTCACACATGCCTTTCTTGTAATTATCACCTACCAGGCCTTTATAAATAAATGTTTTGTTCTGCTACTGATTATCTACCATTCCGGGATCTTTTCAGCTGGAAATGTCACAATTTCAGATCTGAAGGTCTCCTGATACTTTGACATGTGTCAAAAGTGGAAATGATCACATTGTGTTGTTTCCTCCCCTTCTTTTAAACTTGTCTTCCTAAATTACAAGCCTGAAGTCATAATCTTTCCCTGAGTAGCTCTTCCTCTTCTCCTTTAATTCTGTTTCTCTGTCAACTTTCTCTCTTGTACTACTCCTTTTGAAGTAAATAAAATTTACAAATCCTGGAATCTTATTTTTTTCTGAACAACAGTTTTCATGTTTCTTTCCTGACTTGCAGTAATGGAAGATTAAAATTACTCTACAGTTTTTTTTAATTAATATATCTTACAAGAAATTTCTCTAAATAGAATTCTTGGACTGTTTTCCAGACCCATTCCTTTGAACAACTTATGTTTTTTTTTTCTTTCATAAATATCTGAATTAAATATAAAAGACATTTTCTATTTGTTGTTGAAAATGAAGGTGAGTGACTCATTATGAAAAAAAAAAAAAACTAGAATGTAACAAATATAAACAAACTCACTTCAACCTAATAAGTTCTTTTGCCTTTCCCTTCAAACATAAGCATAGCAGTAATTCAAAATTCTTAGTAATCCTCTGTATGAATTTTCCTATGCTTTGCTACATTTTGCAAATAATTATTTTTCCAAACTCATGCCTAATTAGCCTTTTCTTTCTTTTGCAGTACTGAGAATTGAACCCAAACATTGTACTTCCTAAGGAAACATTTCAGCACCTGAACCACAGCCACAGCCACAGTCTCAGTCTTTTCTTTTTGGAAAGGGTCTCTGTAGATTTCCCTGGTCAAGACTCAAACTCATAATCCTCCTGCCTTTATTTCCTGAATAACTGGGATTACAGATATGTATCACCACACCTGTGTAGTCACCCATTTCAGTATGTCCTCTCTTTTCTTCCAAGATCCTGGTGTATTGACAGGGATAGAAGAGGAAAAAGAAAGACTATGTTGGTGTTTATATAGCTTGAATGTGAAATGTTCTCACAGATTCATGAGTCCTGTGATTATGGGTCCGGCAGGTGGCTCTGTTATCAGGAATGGTGGCAACATTCAGCAGTGTGGCCTAGAAGGGTTTCTGAGAATGCACTTTTTGAAGGTTGATTGTACCCGTGCTCCATCACTTCCTCTCTCTAGCTCTTCCTCAAATCCCCCCATCTTGCTGTGGTCCAAAGAGATGTAGTCAGCAGACAATGGAGTGAAAATTATGAAACTATGAACCAAATAATTCCTCTCCCTCTAAGTTGTGTATATGGGAGGAGGAACTGGGGCGGGGGTATAACTCCAAGTATGTGTAATATGCATGCAACGATGTTTTCAATAGCTTTTAATAACTTGACTAATTGATGGCATAATCAAACCTAAGATCTTCACTAGCCATACAATGGACAAGGGTCTCATATCTAAAATATACCTTGAACTCAAAAAATTAAATTACCCAACAACAAATCTTCAAAGAAACAACTGCCCAATAAATAAGTGGGCTAAAGACTTAAAGAGAAACTTCTCTGAAGAAGAAAGGAAGATGGCCAATAGATACATGAAGAAATGCTCAACCTCTCTAGCCATAAAAGAAATGCAAATCAAAACAACATTGAGATACCACCTTACAACAGATGCTGGAGGGGATATGGACAGAAGGGAACCTTACTGCATTGTTGGTGGGAGTGTAAACTTGTTCAACCACTTTGGAAAGTAGCATGGAGGTTCCTCAAAAGACTCCACATAGAGCTCCCCTATGACCCAGCAATCCCACTTTTGGGCATTTACCCAAATGTTTACAAACAAGACCACACTAAAGCTACCAGCACAACTATGTTTATTGCAGCATTATTTACCATAGCTAAGATATGGAACCAACCCAAATGCCCCTCAGTAGATGAATGGATCAAGAAAATGTGGTATATATACACAATGGAATTCTATGCCTCCATCAGAAATAATGACATTTCCTCATTTGTTAGGAAATGGAAAAACTTGGAAAAAATTATATTAAGTAAAGTAAGCCAGGCCCAAAGAAACATAGGTCCCATGGTTTCCCTTATTTGCAATATCTAGTGTATGTCTGAGTCAAGCAGAAAAGGTCAGATAAGGTGATGTTAGGGAAATAAACCCAAAGATAAGTATTCAAATGTTTTTTTTTCTTTCATGCGATTGTTTCTAACACATTTATAAGATTATTTCTTTGTTGTTTTGTATGTCCCTCCCCCACAGTATAACCCCTGCTTTCACTGTACTTGATGTCGGTATAATTTGTGGAGGGGAAGGGGAAAAACAAATTGTTTAAATAGAGATACAGGTGGACTCATTGCAATAATGAGATGTACAAGTCGTTATGTCGAAAATGAACTTATAACTTTGGTGGGGGAGGTGGGGAGGATTGGGTGGGGAGGCGGGAGGAGAATGGGAACGGATGGGAAGGGGAAACAAAGGAGGAGGCTACAATGCTTGATAAGAAATGTACTCATTATCTTGCCCATGTAATTGTAACCCCTCTGTACAGTATTTTCACAATAAAAAAAAATCAAGCCTAAGAGTCAAAGTTTCTTTTATATTCAATTTATGTTTTTTCTTTTAATGTTAATTTCAGGTAAATCATCTGACTTAATTTATGTTTCCATAAGATGCCCAATACAATATGTTAATTCTATTTTTTACTTTCCCAGGGAATGGGGTTTTTCTTTACATTGTATCAAAGATTTTCAAGTACTTTTATTCTATTCACTTACTAAGATGATTTCACTATCTCAAATACAGAAACACATAGAATTGTTCTGGTGATGAAGGATCTTTTTTTTTATCTCTTAGATAAATAGTATTATTATAGGCAGTACATCTAATAATCCGATTCAAGATTAGGGCTTAATTATGTCCCTCAATGCTTGCAGATATGCAAGCAATATGCAATTTTCTCCAAACACTTCCCTAACCTAGGATTCCCACTGAAGTAACTAAAGACACTAGATACATTTCTCTAGAGATCACCACATTGTACTGTCATGCACAATCAATTTTGCTTTGTGAACCAAGCAAATATATTAGCTTGGCTTTCTGAGATTGTTTTATGCTAAAAACACTATTTTTTTATTTTAAAATATGTGCCACATGAAACTTAAAGCCAAGCCCACAGTAGCTTCAGCTGACACATTCTATAAAACACAGCTGATGACATCCAGTCATCTCTTTGTGCTATAATGTAGGTTTTATAGCACTGTTATCTTTTACTAGCACTCTATGTGCAAGAAACAAAATTGATGGTCATGCCAAAGCGAAGCTAATATTAAAAAAAAAATACTCACGTAGTTGTTTCTATTAATCTAACTTCGGAATGTGGCCCTCGAGTGCAAAATCAAGAAATTTATCTGCATATTGTTTTACCATATTGTTTAAAGGAATTCACTTAGTTATGTTAGTGACACAAAAACATCCCACTAGTGTGGTTGTTTTCCTTGCACAATGACATCATAGCTCTTTTGTTGTGTCTCATCTACTTGGACCATCATTCTTCATTCTACTAGAGGGCTTGTTTGTCTTTTTTATTATTTTCCTGGGAGAGAGAGCACTAGTCTATTGAAATGATCGTCTCTTCATGTAGACCCTCGAGTGATAATGAATGATTATGGACAAACTTTGAAAAACATTATGAGAAGTCTCTAAACCTACCCTTTCCTTCTCATTTTACTATATTCTATTTAAACCTAAGTTTGGAATGAGGTATATAAAAAAGACAAGCATATCTCTCTGACATCCTGAGTCAATCTTTGCTGAGCACTACTAGTTTAGACAGGACATAAATCAAGCAAGCAATCAGGAGCTACGTGCAAAGAGTGAAGAGCTAAGCAGAGATATTTTCTTCCCTCCAAAAAAGTAAGCCCGAGCTTCATAGTTGATGCTACTACGTTCCTAAAGGAATTACATATGGTTTAAAAAACATTTATCTGTCTGTGTAACATATATTATCTCTCTATTACCTATATATCGTCTACCTACCTATCATCTATCTGCTTATCTGTTATCTACTGTCTATTAATCTATCATATCTATGCATTGATTTAAAATGCAACATCCAGTTAGTTTAAATGTAGAACATACTTTTCATTAATGAATAAATAAATGAAAATATCTAATGTTTGGGGTTATGAAAAATACCACATTGCCCTTAAAAAAGTGCTATTGTATCTAGTTTTTGGTGGTATGGGATGTGAATTCATTCCCTAGGCAGCAGTCTACCACTGAGCTACACCTCTAATCTGAACTAGATATTATAGAAAGCTTACAGTGCAGCATCTAAGAGTTTGAGTAAATATGATTACTCAAATTAGATGAGCTAATGAGCTGCCATTTTAGAAAATACATTAAGATTTTAAAACTTGAAGATAATATGGAAAATTATCACCATTTTTCACAAAGAATAATTGGAAGTGGTTCAGGATCTGAGTTACATGACATTAATATTTATGTTATGACACTAATAAATATATATACATGGATATATGCATGTGTATGTGCATACATACATATATGTATATGTATGCCTTTGTGTGTTGGTATATGTATATACAAGTGTACATATGTCTATTTGTGTGTGCAATTTTGTACGTGTGTTGGTTCTGCCTTTTTTTTTTTTTTTGTCAGTTGTAGGGCTTGAACTCTGGGCTTGGGTGCTGTTCCTGAGTTCTACAGCTCCAGGCAAGCGCTCTACTGCTTGAGCCACAGCGCCACTTCTGGTTTTCTAGTGGTTTATTGGGGAAAAGAGTCTCATGGACTTTCCTGCCTGGGCTGGCTTTGAACCACGATCCTCAGATCTCAGCCTCCTGAGAAGCTAGGATTACAGGCATGAGCCACCGGCTCAGGGCTGGTTCTGACTCTTAAACTCAGAGCCTAGGCACTGTTCCTGAACTTTAATTGCTCAAGGATAATGCTCTAGCACTTGAGACATAGCTCTACTTCCAGCTGGTGGTTAATCAGAAGTAAGAGTATTATAATCTTTCCTTCTTGGTCTGGTTTCAAACCATAATCCTTAGATCTAAGTCACCTGAATAGTTAGGATTCCAGGCATGAAACACTGCTACCTTCCTTAAACATAGCTTTGAAAAAGAATAAAATACCTCATACATTTTAAAAGCTTGATATAGAAACTTAAATAATATAACAGTACATAGAGAGATAACTTATTCTGAAACATGACTCCAATTAAAACAAAGCAGCAAAAACAAACAAAAACCCCCACTATACCAGCAAGGCCATTCACACCTGGGAGACTCCTGGTAGTCTGTGGCCAGGTGAAGAAGAAGAAATGTAGCTGACGTGGTGGGCACCAGTCAGCTGACTGGAAGACTAAATGACAACTTCTGCTCCACACCCAAGGAGTTTCAGATTTCAGGTGTGATACCACACCTGAAAATTGCTGACATATAATATACAAGACACTTGTTTCTTTGCAGTCTCTTGGTTCTTACACAAATAGAGACATGAAAAGATGGCTCAAGTTAATGTGATCAAGGGCACAGCCTGATTTACATCAGAAACAAAACAATGATACATGGGATATATGTGCATATGGCTAAAAACACATTTTGTGCTTTTTCTAAGATCTTAATAAAAATGGAAATTGGTTTAAGCCCCTAATGAAAACAAATAGCAGCCTGACATCTAGAGAGGCTATCAATAACAATCATGTGACATCCCCCACCCCATAATGCCATGGCTAACCAATCATCTTCTACATGACCCTTTGCAACCCATAAGTCTGATGATCATCAGTTAAATTCCTTGATGAAGGGACAAACACCAAGGTCATAGTAATCACCTAAAAAATAAATAACATGTGTGGGGTATAGCCAAGTGGATGAAATGTATTAATGATCTTGGAAGACTCCAGGAAGCTGGCTCCTCCTAGAGAAGATCAGCAAGACTCTGGAACTGGTGGTATCAGGTGTTTCTGATGCTAAGACGGCTAATTAGTCAATAGAACAGGCTGGTAACATGTGGCTCACATCTGTAGATGCTTGATATCTAGTAGGCTGAGATGTGAGGATTGACAATCAAGGCAAGTATCTATAAATTCAATGCAATACCCATCAATATCCCAACCTCATTCTTCAATGAAATAGAAGAAACAATCCAAAAATGCATACAGAACAATAAAAGACCCTAAATATGAAACACAATCCTTAACAGAAAGAACAGTGCTGGAGGAATACCAGACTTCAAGCTTAACTACAAAGCTGTAGTACTCAAAACAGCTTAGTACTGGCATAAGAACAGACATGAGGACCAATGGAATAGAATGGAAGACCCAGAAATGAACCAACAGACCTATAGCCACCAATCTTGGATAAGGGAGCTAAAAAAATAGAATGGAAAGACAGCCTTTTCAGTAAGTGGCGCTGGCAAAATTGGTTAAACACCTGTAGAAAACTAAAGCTAGATTCTTATATATCACACTGTACCAGAATCAACTCCAAATGGATCAAAGACTTTGAGACAAAAGCAGACACCCTGAAAACATTAAAGGAAGGAATAGGAGAAATTCTATGGCTCCTTGGCACAGGATGAAATTTTCTTAATAAAGCCCCAGAAACACAACAAATCAAAGTAAGGTTGGACAAATGGGATTGCATGAAACTGCAGAGTTTCTGCAAGGTAAAGGACATAGCTAGCAAGATCAATAGAAAGCCCACAAACTGGGAGAAGATCTTCACTAGCCATACAATAGACAAGGGTCTCATATCTAAAATATATTTAGAACTCAAAAAATTAAATCTTCCTCAAAAAACAACCACCCTATTAACAAGTGGGCTAAAGACTTAAAGAGAAACTTCGCTGGAGAAGAAATGAGAATGGCCTACAGACCCGTGAAGAAATGCTCAATATCTCTGGCCATAAAAGAAATGCAAATCAAAACAACATGGGGATTCTACCTTACCCCAGTTAGAATGGGTATAATCAAGAAACCCAGTTAGAATGAGTATAATCAAGAAATCTAATAACAACAGATGCTGGAGGGGATGTGGCCAGAAGGGAACCCTACTGCACTCTTGTGGTAGTGTAAACTTGTCTGACCACTATGGAAAGCAGTATGGTGGTTCCTCAAAACTCCACATAGAGCTCCCCTATGACCCAGCAATCCCACTTTTGGGCATTTACCCCAATGATGACAAACAAGGCCATACTAAAGCTACCAGCACAACTATGTTTATTGCAGCATTATTCACCATAGCTAAGATATGGAACCAACCCAGATGCCCCTCAGTATATATATATATATATATATATATATATATGTATATATGCATGCATGCATATATATATGAATTCTATATATATGGAATTCTATCTATCTATTTATCTAGCTAGCTATCTATCTATCTATCTATCATGGAATTCTATGCTTCCATCAGAAAGAATGACACTGCCCCATTTGTTAGGAAATGGAAAGACCTGGAAAAAATCATATTAAATGAAGTGAGCCAGACCCAAAGAAATATAGTCTTCATGGCTTCCTCATTTGCAATAACTAGCGTACATTTAGGATAATTTTATCAGATGAGCAGAAAAAGCTCAAACGCTATGTACATATGACTATATAAGATGATGTTAAGTGAAATGGACCACAAGATATGGACACAGAGGCTTCTCATTGTTGTTGTTTTCAATGTACTTTGTGATCTTTTTTGTTTCCTTTGTACATTCTTCTCCCTATGGTATATCCCCTGTTGTCACTGTACTTGATTTTGGTACCCTGCATCTTGTATATCCATTTGTCTAATCTGGGTAAGGGAAGGAGAATAGCAAAACGCTGAAACAAGGACACAGAATGACCCATTACAACAATGATACCCACAAGACACTATATTGGAATTCCACTTTACAACTTTGGGCAGAGCAAGAGGAATGAGGGATACAGGGGAGGGAAGGTATAGTAGGACAACAACAAGAGAAGGGGTAACAACGCTTGACAAGATATGTACTCATTCCCTTCTTCATGTAATTGCATCCCCTCTATACAGCATCTTTACAATAAATAAAATACAACACAATAAATAAAAAGTCTGTGACATTCTTATCCCCAATCACCAAAATCTGGATGTGCAGCTGAAACTCCAGTGACAGAGCACCACCCCTGAGCATTAAAGCTGAGGGACAGTACCCAGTCTGTACATTCAAGCCCTAGTACATGTACTGAAAAAAAAAGTGTGTATTGGAAATAAGATTAGGATTACTCTCTAGTCATCAGAAGCAGGGAACCTATATTTCCCCACACTATAATTCTCCCATATTACTTTAAAAGAATTTGAACTCTAGGAACTCTGGATTTATATAGCAACAAAAATTAGCAAAAATAAGTTTAGAACAGAGATGCACACTATAGTAGATGATAACTCAAGTATACTGCTTGGCTTCTGTGATCATTGAAATAATTACAGTTATCAAGAAACATAGTAGAAAAGACTACTCTGGGATAAGTAATTGTTAAAGACAAAAGTACTCCAAAAATTAGTAAAATTCAGGGCTTCTAACAGAAGTTATTTCCTGAATGACATTATGGTTATAAACAAGAATTTGACCCATTTAATCATGCACAAAACCATTTACATTTATTTTTATTTTTTTTTAATTTAATTTTATTTTATTTGAGAACATACTGTACAGAGGGGTTACAATTACATGGGCAGGAAAATGCATACATTTCTTACCAAGCATTGCAGCCTCCTCCTTTGTTTACCCTTCAGCTCCCTTCCCAGCCTCCCCCCTAACCCCCACCCAGTCATACCCCCCCCCCACCGACATTGTAAAGCTGGTTTTGACATGACATTTTGTACTTCTCATTGTTGCAACAGGTCCACCTGAATCCTTAAACGACTTGTTTGTCCCCGTCTCCTCCACATGTTATACTGACATCAAATATAGTGAAAGCGGGGGTTACACTGTGGGGGAGGGACATACAAAGCAACAAAGAAATAATATTATAAATGCGTTAGTAACACATGCATGAAAGAAACAAAAACATTAAAATGCGTATTTGAGGGTTCGTTTTCCTAACATCACATTCTCTGACTTTTTCCGCTTGACTCATACATATACTAGATATTGCAAATAAGGAAAACCATGGGACCTATGTTTCTTTGGGCCTGGCTTACTTCACTTAATATAATTTTTTCCAAGCCTTTCCATTTCCTAACAAATGGGGCAATGTCATTCTTTCTGATGGAGGCATAGAATTCCATTGTGTATATATACCACATTTTCTTGATCCATTCATCTACTGAGGGGCATCTGGGTTGGTTCCATATCTTAGCTATGGTAAATAATGCTGCAATAAACATAGTTGTGCTGGTAGCTTTAGTGTGGCCTTGTTTCTGATCATTTGGGTAAATGCCCAAAAGTGGGATTGCTGGGTCATTGGGGAGCTCTATGTGGAGTCTTTTGAGGAACCTCCATACTGCTTTCCAAAGTGGTTGAACAAGTTTACATTCCCACCAACAATGAAGTAAGGTTCCTTTCTGTCCACATCCCCTCCAGCATCTGTTGTTGTTAGAGTTCTTGATTTTTGCTGTTCTAACTGGAGTGAGGTGATATCTCAATGGTGTTTTGATTTGCATTTCTTTTATGGCTAGGGATGTTGAACATTTCTTCTCTTTAAGTCTTTCGCCCACTTACTTATTGGGCAGTTGTTTCTTTGAGGATTTGTTGTTGGGTGGTTTAATTTTTTGAGTTCCAAGTATATTTTAGATATGAGACCCTTGTCTGTTGTATGGCTAGTAAAGACCTTCTCCCAATCCGTGGGCTTTCTATTGATCTTGCTAGCTATGTCATTTGCCCTGCAGAAGCTCTGCAACCTTATACAATCCCATTTGTCCAACCTTTCTTTGATTTGTTGTGTTTCCGGGTCTCTATTCAGAAAATTTCTGCCTGAGCCGAGGAGACCCAGGGTTTCTCCTATTCCATCCTGTAATGTTTTCAGAGTGTCTGCTTTGAGTTCAAGGTCTTTGATCCATTTGGAGTTGATTCTGGTGCAGGGTGATATATAAGGATCTAGCTTTAGTTTTCTACATGTAGTTAACCAGTTTTGCCAGCACCATTTACTGAAGAGGCTGTCTGTCTTCCATTCTATTGTTTTAGCTCCCTTATCGAAGATTAGATGGCTATAGGTCTGTAGGTTCATTTCTGGGTTTTCAATTCTATTCCATTGGTCCTGAGGTCTGTTCTTATGCCAATACCAAGCTGTTTTGATTACTATGGCTTTATAGTAGAGTTTGAAATTTGGTACTGATATTCCTCCAGCAGTGTTCTTTCCGTTGAGGAGCGTTTTTGCTATTCGGGGTCATTTATTGTTCCATATGAATTTTTGGATTGCCTCTTCTATTTCCTTGAAGAATGAGGGTGGAATTTTGATAGGTATTGCGTTGAATTTGTAGATAGCATTGGGAAGTATTGCCATTTTCAGGATGTTAATCTTTCCAATCCAGGAGCATGGGAGGTTTTGCCATTTTTTAAGTTCTGTGTTGATTTCCTTTTTCAAGATTTTAAAGTTTTCATCATAGAGGTCCTTCACTTCTTTAGTTAAGTTAATTCCTAGGTATTTTATTTTTTGTGGGGCTATTACAAATGGAGTTGCTTTCCTAATTTCAGCCACACTTTTCTCATTGTTGGCATACAGAAAAGCCATTGATTTTTGGGGGTTAATTTTATAACCTGCTACTTTGCCAAAGTTTTGAATCAGCTTGAGTAATTTGGGAGTGGAGTCTATGGGATTCTTTAAATACAAGATCATGTCATCTGCAAGGAGGGAGAGTTTTATTTCTTCTTTCCCTATTTGGATCCCCTTTATGTCTGCATCTTGTCTTATTGCTGTAGCTAGGCATTCTAATACTAGATTGAAGAGAAGTGGAGAAAGTGGGCATCCTTGTCTTGTTCCTGAGTTAAGAGGAAATGGCTTTAGTTTTTCACCATTGAGTATAATGCTGGCTGTAGGTTTGTCATATACAGCCTTTATTGTATTGAGGAATGTTCCATGGATTCCTAATTTTTCCAAAACCTTCATCAGGAAGGGGTGTTGGATCTTGTCGAATGCTTTTTCTGCGTCTATTGAGATAACCATGTGGTTCTTATTCTTGCTCCTGTTGATGTGATGAATAATATTAATTGATTTGCGTATATTGAACCAGCTTTGCATCCCTGAAATGAATCCTGTTTGATCGTGGTGTATGATTTTTTGGATGAATTGTTGAAGTCGGTTGGCCAAAATTTTGTTGAGAAGTTTTGCATCAATGTTCATCAAAGAAATGGGTCTATAGTTCTCTTTCTTTGATGAGTCCCTACCTGGTTTTGGGATGAGGGTTATGATGGCTTCATAGAATGTGTTCGGTAGTGAGCTTTCTCTTTCAATTTCATTGAAGAGTTGGAGGAGAATTGGTGTGAGCTCTGCTTTGAAGGCCTTGTAAAATTCCGCTGTAAAACCATCTGGTCCTGGACTTTTCTTAGCTGGGAGGTCTCTTATTGCTGTTTCTATTTCAATGCTTGATATGGGCCTGTTAAGATAGTTTAACTGATCTTGGTTTAGTTTTGGCATGTCAATATTTGCTAGGAAGAGGTCCATTTCTGTCAAGTTCTCAAACTTATTAGCATAAAGTTTTGAGAAGTATTCCCTTATAATGTTCTGAATCTTGGTTGTTTCCGTGGTGATGTTTCCATTCTCATCTCTGAGTTTATTAATTTGGGTGTGTTCTCTTCTTTTTCTGATAAGATTTGCTAAGGGGCTGTCAATTTTGTTAAGTTTTTTGAAGAACCAACTCTTTGTTTAGTTGATTCTTTCTATAGTTTTTTTGGATTCTAATTCATTTAATTCTGATTTAATTTTGATTATTTCTTTCCGTCTACTGGATTGGGGTTTATCTTGCTGCTCTTTTTCAAGGAGGTTTAGATGTGTCATTAAATTGCTAGTTTCAGATCTCTCCAATTTGTTGATGTAGGAGCTCAGAGCTATAAACTTGCCTCTGAGTACTGCCTTTGCTGTGTCCCAGAGGAGCTGGTATTTTGTGTGTTCATTTTTGTTGAATAGCATGAACATTTGAATTTCCTTTCTAATCTCTTCCATGACCCACTCATGATTCAGCAGTGTGTTGTTCAGCCTCCATGTGATACCGGACTTTCTTTGGTGGCTTTTGGTGTTGAGTTCTAATTTTATTCCCTTGTGGTCAGAGAGAATGCAAGGTATAACTTCAATGTTTCTGAATTTAGACAAGTTTACTTTGTGGCCTAAAATGTGGTCTATTTTAGAAAATGTTCCATGTGCTGCTGAGAAAAACGTGTATTCTGATGCTGCTGGGTGAAATGTTCGGTAAATGTCTGTTAAGTCTAGTTGATCTATGCAGCTGTTTAGATCTGCGGTTTCTCTGTTGAGTTTTTGCCGAGTTGATCTATCTAGTGGGGAGAGTGGTGTGTTAAAATCCCCAACTATTAATGTCTTTGGATCTATATGGGATTTGAGGGAAAGCAGTGTTTCTTTGATAAATTTGGGTGCTCCATTGTTTGGCGAATAGATATTTAGAAATGTAATATCCTCCTGAAAGAGAGATCCTTTAATTAGTATGTAGCGACCTTCTTTATCTCTTTTCACGAATTTTAATTTGAAGTCTATTTTATCTGATATTAGGATTGCAACTCCCGCCTGTTTATGCGGTCTGTTTGCTTGGTAGATTTTGTTCCAGCCTTTAACATTGAAAATGTGTTTGTTTTTACGGGCAAGATGTGATTCCTGCAGGCAGCAGATAGAAGGGTCTTGTTTTTTAATCCAACTAGACAGTCTATGTCGCTTAATTGGAGAGTTCAGTCCGTTAACATTAAGAGATACGACTGAGAGGTATTTGGGAGTTCCTGCCATGTTATCCACCTTCTTGGGGGCTGCGAAAACTGGGTTCTTCCTATGGTTCTTGGATTCTCAGTTTGGGTGCAGTTTCTTGGCCTTTATTGTGGTCTTGTTGGTTTTCTATGTGTAGGACATCTTTAAGAATCTTTTGTAGGGCTGGTTTGGTGGAGATGTATTGTTTCAATTTTTCTTTGCTCTGGAAGGTTTTTATTTGGCCTTCAGTTATGAAGGAGAGTTTAGCTGGGTACAGTATTCCTGGTTGATATTTGTTTGTTTTTAGGGCATGGCATACATCATTCCAGGCTCTTCTTGCTTTGATTGTCTCTGCTGAGAAATCTGAGGTGATTCTAATTGGTTTCCCTTTATAAGTGATTACCCTTTTCTCTCTGACAGCTTTAAGGATCTTTTCCTTGTTCTGAGTTGATCCTGTGTGGATTATAATGTGGCGGTGGGATGTCCTATTCTGGTCTGGTCTATTTGGGGTTCTAAAGGCTTCTTGTATCTGGACAGGCCTATCTTTTTGCATGTTTGGGAAGTTCTCTGCTAGGATACTGTTAAACAAATTTCCTAGACCATTAACTTCTGTTTCTAGGTGCTCCTCTACACCCATTATCCTTAGATTAGGCCTTCTGATGGTGTCTTCCAGGTGTTGGATAGATCTATCATATTTCTTGGACTTGTCTTGGATGGTTGTATGTTCTTTCTCTATAATATCTAGGCTGTCTTCAATCCCTGAGATTCGATCTTCTGCATGGTCTAACCTGCTGTCAAGACTCTCTACTTTGTTTTTTATCTTTTCCTTCTAGTTGGTCAGCTTTGATGGCTTCAAGTTCTTTGTTGAAGCTCTGTTTTAGGTCTTGTATGAATTTCTTTACTTCCTTAATTTGGTGTTCAGTGTTTGTCCTCAAATCGCTTAGTTGATTGGTTATGGTTTCTTTGGGCTCCCATTCCTTCTGTTGGGTTCCATTCAGCATTCCCTTTGTGGTCTCCCTGACTTCCTTCAGCTCTTTGTTAATGGATTCCATGAATGCCTTTAGTGATCTTTGTGTGTTCTCTACCTGGTCTCTCAATTCCTGTATTACTCTTTGATTAGCTTCCTCCCGTTCATGGGATTCCTGCAGATCTCTTTGAGTGTTCTCAGCCTGCTCACGCCATTCCTCCCTCTCTCTTTGAGTATTCTCAAGTTGTTCACGCAAATCCTGTATCAGTTTTTGAGTAGCTTCCTCAGGCTTATGATGTTCCTGTATAAACTTCTGGGATGCCTCCTCTCTCTCCCTGTCACGCTCATACAGAGTCCTTTGTACATTGTCAAACTTTTCATTTATCATGTTTGCCAGCAGTGTTTGTAGAGCTGTTTGGGAACTCTCCTCTGGATTATTCATTATCTGTTCTAACCCCTGATTATCAAGATTGGGAATTGAGATACCCGAATTTGCCATTTTTCTTGTGTTTTTCCGGCTTACTCTGCCCATTTGAGATGAAGATAGCACCAGTTTTGTGCTAGAACACTATCTTAAGGCAACCATCAACCAAAGTTTGCATTTGTACAGTCAATAGTCTACAGATACAATCTAGTTCAACAGATACATCTATTCCACATCAAACAACTATATGTTAAAGGGCTTCGAACCACAGAGAAGAATTTGGAAAACCAGAAATTATTAGGTTTAGGGAGAGATGTGGGTAAAAATTAGGAATAGATTGGTGTGGGGAGGCACAGGGAGAGTTAACTATGTCCTAATCACAATGCAGGAAATAGGTTGGGTAGGATGTAAGTAGAGAGAGAGAGAAAAAGAAGAAAGGGAAAGGGGACTGAAATGAGACCAGAAAAAAAAATAGAAACGTAAAAATTAATGTTATTTTAGAGATTAAAAGACCATCTATTTATAGAGGAATATGAATATGTTGAGAGAAAGGGAGGGACATAGAGGAGATGTGAAAAACTTTTAAAAAATGCTTAAAATATTATATAGGTATAAAGAGGTAGTACTGCTATTAATGAATTTAAGTCTCAGAGGTTTTGAATTGAGTAATAAGTTTGTGGTACTGGTTAACTACGGGTTTATCTGAGGATGTGCAGGACAAGAGTTAAGTCACATAAAGAAGAACAAAGAGGAAAAGATGGAAAGGATAGGAAAGTGAGAAGAAAAGATCAGAAGTTCAGTAGAGCTAGACAAAAAACAAAAAGATAATTAAGAATGAAAGAAAAAGAGAAAGAAGACAAGAAAAGAAAGGAAAACACACATTCACGTATTCCTAAAATAAAAATTATAAGAGCAGAAAAGAAAAAAAAAAGTTAATGAAAAACAATTATTTTTTCAGAAGAGGCAAAAATTAAAGATTAGTTAAAGTTTTAGAAAAGCAAAAAATTTTTTTTATATATATAAGGTAACAAAAAACGAAAAAAAAAACAAAACAAAAAAAAGAAAAAAAGAAAAGAAGAAGAAAAAAAAAAGTTCTTTGATTTTTTTTGGGGGGGGGGAGGGGTGGGAAGAGTCCTGTATCTCCCTTTTGTCTGTAACCAGAGTCTGGTTGTAGTCTCTGGTCAGCTTGAGGTCCTGTGGCTTGATTGGTTTCTTAAGTCAGTTTGTTGGAACAGGCAGAAAAATGCTCTGCTTTACCCAAGATTTTGAGAATCCCCTCCCAGGTTAGTTTACTGGGAGGGTGATCTGCTTTGAGAATCACAAAGGAGGGGGATGCAGTGATGAGGCTAGGTTCTGGGTAGAGTTGAGGCCTTTCAACAAACAGTAGCTTTTCCCTGGGGCTATTTTGTGAAAAAAACTCACAGCACCCAGCCTGGAGCCATTCTCAGGGTTTCTGTTTTTCAATTGATTGTGGTGGCTGCTAGAGGGCGGGGCAGCCTCTGGCTCTAGTTACCCAGTGAGGAGAGCCACTCCAATGGCTGGCGCCTGAGCTGGGTGACTTTTCCCTGGATGGAACTGAGTCTGTGAGGTCACTTCGTCGTTAAGTTCTTGTGACCTGCTAAATGACTCGTTTTATTCCAAGGCCTGAGCTGGAGCTAGCCGCTCCTCAGAGCTTTGTCGGTATCCAAGATGGAGATCACCGGTGCTGGGTGGGGAAGGGGTGGCCTTCCCTCCTCTGCTCCCTGAGAAGGAGTGAGGAAGTCGGGCTTCTACTCACGCTGAGTCTTGGATCCCGGGTCGTCTCTGGTCTGCAAAGTGCAGGATGAAGTTGTCCATTCCTTGTCGGTTCTTGCTGGTGTTGAGTAGAATCCGCTTGTCCGCTGCGTCTGGCTCCTTCGTCCAGGACTGTGTCTCAGGTGTGCCCCCGCGGCGGTGGTCGCTGCTGCGACCCTGCCTCCACAGCAGCAGCTGCTGGCAGGCGCTCAGATGTGTCTGCTTGGCTTCCCCTCTCTTGACTAACTCTCTGTCCTGTGATGGCACACTTGGTGTGATTCTCTGGCTTGGGACTGTTCACTGGAACTCTGAAACTGTTTTCTATGCAAGAGCTTGTTCAGATTCCAGCTTCTCCTCCGCCATCTTCCCGGAACTCTCCCCATTTACATTTATTTTTAGCAATTATTTCTCTTACTATAAAAAAGCAAGCAAGTGATCACCAGACATTCAGGCATTTACTAATATAAAAATAGTGACCAATACCCTGAGAAGAAACACTCCTCCAAAGTGACTAATCAGTGTGAGAAGTTCAAATTTTGAAATATATTATTTTAATAGGACAGAGATGCAACCAAAATTTAAAATCATAAGAAATCCCATTTTATAAAAATAGGGAGTCTAGAAATTAAAAACATGACATTAATGAAAATAATTGGGCAAGAAAAAGACAAAGATAAATACATTTAGAAAATAAGCATCACTTTGAAGGAAAGTTGAAGAATCAAGATATGAAATTACCTTGTCATTGGTGATTCACACCAACGATCCTAGCCACTCAGGAGGCTGAGATCTGAGAACTGAGGTTCCAGACCATCCGATGCAGATACACTTTGAAGATTTTCATTTAATTAGCAAAATATCTAGATTAAAATGGAAGACATCGTATGAAAATCTTTACTGAAATATCTGAGCAGAGGAAAAATAAATCCATCCTCTCGATGATTCACAAACATTACTTCCAAGTTTGTGGGTCTAAGAGGAATTCAGGAGCTCACAGGCAGATTCAGAGGCAAATAGTAGAAGTCAGGACACTGTAGATCATGTATGGACGTAAGGAGACAAAAAATAATTGAGGAAATTTAGACCAGAATTATACAGAGTTCATGTAATTCAAGCAGTATGTTGAAGAATGTCATTTCAGGAAAGCATTTGGCCACTGGGAGAGGCTGAGTGCCAGTGGGTTGTATTGGTGAGGATTTCTGAAGAGTCACTCCCCGACCCCCACCGCTGTAAGCTTCTAAACCAAGAGGAGAAATGACAATGTTCAAGAAAAAGACAAGGAATAGCAGAGAGAGGGATGGACCTGCACCTGCCCAAAGTTGATCAAGGAGAACCAAAGGACAATTGATCCGGGAAAACCCCAGTGCAGGCAGTCAGTTGTAACAGCAGAGCTGTGCTGAGGGGTTATGTGAAAATATTTAAGTGCATTCATTAGTTCAATTAGCACATAACATTTGAGTAAATAAAACAGTACTAAATGAAAATGTGTAGAGAGAAATGAAATTGTTGAGCTGAAGATTAACTTAGAGGTAGAGCATTTGTCTAACATGTATAAAGCCTTGAGTTCAATTGCTAGCACTGGGAAGAAAAAGAAGAGAGAAGAGAAGAGAATAGAGAATAGAGAAGAGAGGGGAGGGGAGGGGAGAGGGGAGGGGAGGAGAGGAGAGTGGAGGGGAGGAGAGGAGAAGAGAGGAGAGGAGAGGAGAGGAGAGGAGAGGAGAGGGGAAGAGAAGAAGAAAGAAAGAAAAAAGTAAGAAAGAAGGAAGGAGGGCTGGGAAGATGGGTCAGCAGTAGAGTGCTTGCCTTGCACGCCTGAGGCCCTGGGTTCGATTCCTCAGCACGACATAAGCAGAAAAAGGCAGAAGTGGCGCTGTGGCTCCAGTGGTAGAGCACTAGCCTTGAGCTGAAGAGCTGAGGGACAGTGCCCAGGCCCAGAGTTCAGGCCCCATGACCGGAAAAAAACGAAGGAAAGAAAGAAAAGAGAGGAGAAAACAAAGAAAGAAATTATGGAATAATGGTACATTGTTTGATATAACTTTTTTTTTTTTGTTGTTGGTCGTGAAGCTTGAACTCTGGGCCTGGGCACTGTCCCTCAGCTCTTCAGCTCAATGCGAGCACTCTACCGCTTGAACCACAGTGCCACTTCCTGATATAACTCTTAATATACTGAGATAGTTCTAAAATTATGAACAAAGCAATTATAGTAACAGAGTTGAGGGGATAAAATGAATGTATTTGTTACTGTGTGCTTCATGTTGCTGGTACAGAAGCACATAAAAAAGCTGCAAATCAACTTTCATTTTGAGAAAAAGAGAAAACACCCTAACATTGAAAATCAAGTAATAGTGCATGAGTTTTACACAGAAAATGACCATAAATAACAAAACAAGAAGTTAAAGACATTAGGAAATATTCCTCTGAGAAGCAATTAGGCAATACACATTCAAGAGAAACATTTTCTGTAAGAATACCATGATGTCACGTCATGTGGTGGATTCATTTTTATTATGGTCAATTTCACACTAGATTTGTATTTTTTCATTTAAAAAGTTAAGGACAGTTACTTTCTAATTGAAGTAGTTCGTCATTTTTCATAAAAATTGTACATGAATTTTCCATGGAGCAACCAGCTTGAGTTGGTGCTTTTCCCTCCCATCCTGTCATTTCTAAGAAGAAAAGAAAGTGAAATATAATTCCTCCAACTTCCTATAAATGTAAATCTAACGAATTCTAAACTATGTTAAATGGCCAATGTCATTATCACTGGGAAGCTTTCTATTAATCATAAGACTGGGCCTCTGCAGAGGTGAGAAGTGAACTTCTACTCCATGAGTAATTAACTGGTAATCCCTGGACTGCAGCTGCCTGGAGAGAGGACATGGTCTCTTAAATAGGACCATTCCGTGATTTCTCATTTAACCTATGGGGAGCTCATCTTCTCTGATCAACTGCCAATTGGAGAGACTAGGCTAACGATTTCATTTAAAATAAATGGCATTTATAGCAAGCAAGCCAACAGTACAAGCACAAGATTCATTAGCAGTAGAGAAGAGTCAGGAAAAGCAGGACAGGGAACAGAATTGATTAGAAAACCAATTGGAAGTCAAATGAATAAATGGCAATATTCTTAAACTCTTGAACTTCAATTTTGTCCACTTTTTCTTATCTTTCTAATGAAGGGTCAGTCAGAAGAGAGAGGGAGAAAAGGCTGTTTAATAATGATAGGGATACATTTATACATGACATTAACTAACTTTGTTCCTTAAACATTGAGAAAATTCATTTGGAGGCTTTTTTCCCCCCAAATATCTATTTTATCAGAACCTCAGTAATTCAACTATTTAGTCATGAGCTATTCAAATAGAATATGTTAGACCTTAATTAGATGCATTTTGTTTGTCTGTTCTTGTAATTGGACTTGAACTTGGTGCTGGCTGCTGAACTTTAACTTTTTTGCTCAAGGATAGCATTCTACCACTTCAGCCAAAGCTCCATTTCTGGCTTTTGGTTGGTTAACTGAAGACAAGAGTCTTCAGGACTTTCCTGTCCTGACTGGCTTCAAACCTCAATCCCAAAATCTAAGTCTGCTGAGTAGGCAGGATTACAGGCATGAGCCTGTAATTTGCTCAGTATTTTTAATTCCTAATTTGAAAATATTTTATATTCCATGAAAGGAATATCAAAGAACTATAAATTTTTCTTTTCAGAGTGTCCTGTGGTGTCTCGTGGGAATAAAAGTTCCCATTGGAACAAAGATAATTTGTTTCTAGATATTTAGGTTTCATTTACTCAAATCAATGTTGTCTTTTTAAAATAGATACCCCATTATATACATAATTGAAATCTAGATTTTTTGGGGGGGTCTCACAAAGTAACTTACCAAAAAATAAAATCTACACCAGCCTTGACTAAAAAGCCATATCAGAATGTTAATTCCAAAGGTCAAGCCCCAGTATAGGAACAAAATAAATTAATAAGCAAAAAATAAAACAGGTTAAAACAAAGGCCTATAAGAAGGAGATTGGAAATAGTTAGGACAGCTTAATGAAACAGCAGTACTTTAGAGTATGCTTCAGGGAGAAAGACAAAAAGAAAGAGAGAATGAGAGAGGGAAGGAGGGAGGGAGGAAGGAAAGACAGAAACGAAGGAAGGAAGGAAGGGAAGGAAGGGAAGGAAGGGAAAGAAGGAAGGAAGGAAGGAAGGAAGGAAGGAAGGAAGGGAAAGAAGGAAGGAAGGAAGGGGAAGGAAGGAAGGAAGGAAGGAAGGAGAGAAAGAGAAAGAAAGAAGGAAGGAAGGAAGGAAAAGAAAGAAAGGATGGAAGGAAAGAAGAAAGGAAAGAAAGAAGAGAGAGTGGGAAGGAAGGAAAAGTTTACAGATAAAGAAGGAAACATGACAGGAAACTTGTTCTATTGTGAGCCTGAATAGAATTAGGTGAATGGAAGAAAAATAGCCCAGGGAATAACTATTGATGAAAAATGATGCATATAGACTTTATTTTCCAATGGAAATTTATCTTCCATCCACCTCCTTTGAACACCTGGAGACCAAATAAAATGACTGGTTGTCTAAGTAGGTGATTTTTTTTTACCTTTGTGTCTTAATTTTATTATAAATTACACTTTTTTAAGAAAATAGGATTCATACATAACTGCAGAATCCACATTAAACTCATAGGATAGATGGGGAAACTTCAGGAGGAGTATGGAGAGCCACAATCTAGAATCGACTTGTAAACAAGCCTTTCCCGTGAACATGAAGTACACTCTCCAAAGCTAGTGCCATTGTGCCCATCCAAGGCACATTGCCTTCCATAGGGCCTGTGGTCTCAACATTATGCTGTCTACATCTGCACTTCTGCAGATATATATCCATTTTTGAGGGACTTCCAGTTTTTTTTGTTTTTTGTTTTTTTTTTTTTGTCGGTCATGGGGCTTGAACTCTGGGCTTGGGCACTGCCCCTCAGCTCTTCAGCTCAAGGCTAGTGCCCTACCACTTGAGCCATAGCACCATTTCCGGTTTTCTAGTGGTTTATTGGAGAAAAGAGTCTCACGGACTTTCTTGCCCGGGCTGGCTTTGAACCTCCATCAGCCTCCTGAGTAGCTAGGATTACAGGCGTGAGCCACTGGCACCTGGCTCAGTTTGGCTGTTTTATGTTAGGACATGTTCAAAGGTCAGGTTTAATAGTATGTAAACCTTCCAATCAACTTTCACAGGAATGTATTTCTAAGCAATTGTTTTCCTGTGTTGTTATGACAGTGCGTGTAGCCAAGAATAGGTCTAAAGATGAATCTTAGGGATAAGAGCAGAGTTTAAGTGGCACTATCAAGACCATCTTTCTTGATGTGTCTGCTGCTGACGTCCAGTGCATCTTCAGCTCACTAATTCACACCTCACATCCAACATCCCTCACTCTCTTCCTCTTTGGACTCTTTTAGCTGGGCCTCTTTCTTCTATGCAAATTACTAATTTTCAACCCTCTCTCAGCCCTCACTTCTCTACTATGTCAGCTTCTGGACTCCCTTCTCTGTTTGATGCTTTTCCTCTACAAAGATTCACTTTTTTTTTCAGTGATAGGCTCAGTGAACCCAAATGCTCACTGGAAATCATATGTGGGCTCTATCTTTCCAGCCCCAACTTCTCATCCGCCTGAGATTCTCTAGGGCTAAGCTCAATAAAACTTTCAGCCCAGTCATTTCCAGCGATTTCCACCAGAGATGTGGGAAGTTACTGATTCTCTGACAAGCATACTTAAGCCATGAAAACTGAGAGAGTGTGCATGCCCTCCACTAAAAAGACTTTTTATTAATATGCCCTGCTCAATAATACTTGTCATGAAGTGTCTTTTCTTCTGTGCTTCATGTGATAAAACATCTTCATATAATCCTACATTTCAATTGCATTTTTGATCCTGCAGTATCTTCATCTTATCTGATGAAATACTAAGACTCATAGTATTTACATAGCACATTAAGTGGTTCCATAGAAAAATTGTTTTAGATATACTTACTATCTTGTTCAAGCTTTGAAACTACGTTCATGCTTGTTTAAAATTTTTTTTTAAACTAAATAAACCCATTTGATTTTTGTGCACAATACTAAATAAATCTAGCAACATTTTCCAAGTTTCTCTCTGAGTATGTGATTATTAGGTTACTTACAAATTACTGATTTTATCGAAGTTTTCTTTTTGGTTATGGGGCTTGAACTCAGGACCTGAGTCCTATCCCTGAGCTCTTCTGCTCAAAGCTAGTGCTCTAGCTCTTTGAACCACAGTGCCACTTTCAGTTTTCTGATAGCTAATTGGAGATAAGATTGGCATGGACTTTCTTGCTTGGGCTGACTTCTGACAGTGATCCTTAGATCGTAGCCTTCTAAGTAGCAAGGATTACAGGTGTGAGCCACCAGCACCAGTTTTCATTGAATACTTTGCAAGAGTTTTTTTTTTTAAATCGGTTTGAGGTTTATCATTTGTGACTACCCATATTTCATACTATAATAAAAGTCTGCTCTTAGTTCTACATTGTCTATAGCTAATCCCCGTTATCACACCTCTCTGGATAGTCCTGAAGCTCCATTTCAAGGCACATTCAGCTGAATGTAAGTTTTCAACTATGCCCAGAGGTCTTGTAGTGAATAAGAGAAATGTATATTGAAAAATATTTATGTATATATGTACATATATATACTTTCTTTCCCAGAAAATTGATAATTATAAAACATATTAAAAGTGTAATTTCACTCTTAATTATAAAAGAGAAAATAAAGAGAAAAAATTGATTTGAATAAAGTTCTAGGGTAAGTAGAATACTGAAAAAAACAACCACACACTTTTTTTTTTTTTTTACTTTTTCTGGAATCCTGAGGTTAGAGTAAATAAGAACTTTACCAATTATTTTATTCCATTATTGTCACTACCACAATTTATGTATGTGATTGGGGGTGACCTCAAGTGAACAAAAAATAGAATCTTAAATAGTAATGCTTTACAAAATACCAGAACTCACTTCTTTGCACAAATGCACAGAGCTTTGTGGTCAGAACCAGGATGAAATTTTTCTGGTGGCATCGTAAGGAATTCATATGACTATTAAAAAAATCACCTGAGGCAATTAGCTCATAAAGAGAGATTTATTTTGCTCTGTGTTTTTGTTGCCAGTCCATGATCAGGTACTCTTTCTGTTGTAGGCATCTGATATGGGTGCCCCATCATGGCAGACACATTTGACACACTAACCCTTACTTTGTGAGCCAGGAAGCAAAGAGGGAAAATAAGGAGCTGGATTCCCACAATTTGCTTTGAGGTTATGTCCCCAATAACCTAAAGACCTCCTATAAGATCCTACTCATTAAGTATTCACAGCAGCTTTTGTAGCATGACATTGGGGTGACAGATTTGATATATAGGCTTTAAAGGGACCTTGAACATTCATACTGTCACATTGAGATTCTGTGAGATTTCTGGTGTTACTCGCTCCAATATTAACTGCATTGCTCGGCAAGTTCATAAAGTTAATAATAGGAGGCAAGATGGAGATGAAGATGGAGAAGGAAAGAAAAGGTTGTGAGCAAAGCATCTTGGATTTAAAGAAAGAATCTCATAAAATTTCCCTTCCTTAGGGCTGGGAAGGTGGCTCAGTGGTAGAGTGCTTGCCTTGCATGCATGAGGCCCTGGTTTCAATTCCTCAGTACCACATAAGCAGAAAAAGCTGGAAGTGGTGCTGTGGCTCAAGTGGTAGAGCTGAAGAGCTGAGGGACAGAACCCAGGCCCAGAGTTCAGGCCCTGCGACCAACAACAACAACAACAAAATTCCCTTCATCATTATGATAATGTTCCATGAAATTGTCACTTCATAGCTCTTGGCTGCACAGAAAGCTGGAAAACAAATTCAAACCACATATTCACCCAAAAACTGGATATGTATTTTGCCCCTCCCACTGTAGTCTGCTGTCTACTTTCTTTTTTTTTTTTTGTCGGTCTTGGGGGTTGAACTCTGGGCCTGGATGCTGTTCCTGTGCTCTTCAGCTCAAGGCGAGCACTCTACCTCTTGAGCTACAGGGCCACTTCAGGGTTTTCTGGTGGTTTACTGTAGATAAGAGTATCACGGACTTTTCTGCCCTGGCTGGCTTTAAACCATGAACCCCAGATCTCAACCTCCTGAGTAGCTAGGATTATAGGCGTGAGCCACCCCCAGCTCTGCTGTCTACTTTCTCTGTAGAGGAGAAGTCTAAGTGTACTTTAACCAACAAAAGGATAAAGAAAATGTGGTATATATGCACAATGAAATATTACTCAGCCAAAATGGAGAAGAAAAGTAGGTCATTCACAGGAAAATGGATGGTTCTGAAGCTCAACATAAGTGAAATAAACCAGACTCCTGGAGCTCAACATAAGTGAAATAAACCAGACTCCAAAAGACAAGAAAGAAATGTTCTCTCTCATATGTGGAATGTGGGGCTAAAAGGATTCCAATGGTAGAACTCCTTTGAACAATTAACCAACAATTATACAAAATGAATATTAGGAAGCTGAAACATGTTTTGTTTGAGGAATGGAGAGTGGAGCTTAAGAGAAAAGAGGGCAGAAAAATGTAGAGAGGCACATATAGTTATAATATTCAATGCACCCGTGTGAAAGGATGAGGAGGGGAATGATATTTGTCAAGATTCACTGTGCTCAAAAATTGATCTGTTAAGGCACCAGTGGCTCAGGCCTGTAATCCTAGCTACTCAGGAGGCTGAGATCTGAAGATCACGGTTCAAAGCCAGCCTGGGCAGCAAAGTCCGTGAACCTCTTATCTCCAATAAAACACCAGAAAACCTGTGGCACTGTAGCTCAAGTGGTAGAGGGCCTAGCCTTGAGCTGAAGAGCTGAGGGACAGCACTCAGGCCCAAAGTTCAAGCCCCATGTCTGAAAAAAAAAAAAAGAAAATTGACCTGTTGAATTGAAACACTTTTATACAAACACTTAAACATAATAAAAATTGTAATTAAAGATTATAATTAAAATTATAATTCAAGATTATAATTCTAATTCTTGAATTAGAATTAAATTTAGAAATTTATAATAATTTCAAATTATGATCAATTTTGAATTATAATGATTTTATATTTATATAATTTTAACTGGTACGTTAAAATATAAAATAAAAATAGTAAACTGTCAAAACAGGGATATTTTGGAGGGAGCCAGTGAAATGAGTGATGGGAAAGAGGAGATGAGTTAAAATGACCAAACTATGTTACACGCAGGTAGGAAGTTAGAATAATAAAGCATATAAAACACTGTAATTAAATGGGAGCACAAACTGGGCAACTGGGCTTCTACCTATAATACTAGGTACTCAGGAGCCTGAGGTCTGAGGATCACAGTTCAGAGTCAGCCAGGGCAGGAAAGTCCATGACATTCTTATCTCCAATTAATGGCCAGAAAACCAGAAGTAATGCTGTGGCGCAAGTGATAGAGCACTAGCCTTGAGTGAAAAAGCTCAGGGACTGCACCCAGGCTCCTCAACTGCCAAAAATGAGGAGCATAAAAAATGAAGAAAATGACAGTGGTGACAGTTTGAGAATAGTTCTGTGATTACTGTATTTGTTTCTAAAAACCTCTACTAAAATTTCAGACTCATGGCCAACATATTTTTTTCCATAAACTCTGCCATTATAGATTAGGTCAAATCATACTTGCATACCTTCATATAGTATTATGTTCACCCTTTCCTAAGAAGAATGTCAATTTTAAAACGGTTTGTCTTTTAGCATGCTGAATAATTTGAAACAGACAATTAACCACCAAAAAATGCTGCATTGGTTGCTTAAGTGGTAGGAAACTAGCCTAGAGCATAAAAGCTCAGGGACAGTGCCCAGACCCTGATTTCAATAACTAGGATCGGCACAAAACAAACAAATGTAAAGATAAAATATCTTTAGACACTAATGTTGACTTGAGTGCCATTTACTGCATATCTGGTTGCTTATTTTTACAAAAATGTCCTGAGTTGATGGCAGTGGTGCTTGCATTCTACTCGTTTTATACAGAACTCATAGGAAGTATATGCTCACATCTGCAACGTTCATAGATTGAGCTTGACTAAGTCTTATTTACAGCTGAAGAAAAAAAAAGTATTATAGATTTCAGATCTCAAGCAGCAAACAATGTAGAGACTATATGAGTTTGACTGCACTTTTGGTTTTACAACCAAACAGCTGGTGTCTTTCTTACATTACAGTGACCAAGTTTAAGGAAAATGCTGCTCCTATTATTCCTCTGTCTATCTGTGGTATTTATTAAGACCATATCTTTTAGTAAACATTCAAGGTGTTTTGGAGATTTTCTATAACTAAAATAGATTAAAAAGATTGGAATAATGAGGAACCCATTGACAAGTGGTCTCAAAGACACTCCTTGGTCCTACAAGAAGAGTTGCCTAGTTTTCTGCTTAAGTTTCACTCAGAATATCTTCCCACAATCCCCCAATGTATAAGCTTTTCTTTTATAATAATGTGAAGGAAATGTAGGTCTATGATGTTCTCTCAGCTTTCTAGTTAGTGCAACAACCTGGGTTACCCTTTCCTTAAGTGTTGATTTAGGATGCTTTGTCTGTCTTTATTATTTTGTGATTATGAATGGCAATCGGAAATGGGAGGTGACAATATCAGAGATTGTCATCTAGGAAGCTCTTGTTTTTGAAATGTCATGGTAATGCACACAGTCCTAGGGGGCTGATATGTGACAATATGCTCTGAACTCAGTGTTTAATCAAACATAACTTGAATGGAATTACTACTCATTTGCCACACAATGTCCTGAGCTTGGTACAAATAGTAATTTGGCTGAATCCTGGAATCCTGGTAACTATGCCCTCTCTTCTTTGGACCTAGCTTTACAGACAAATAAATTGGTGTCCAGAAGGTTTAAGCCATTGGCTGTTACAATTCCTGCTTGCTTGCTTTTTTTCTTTCTTTCTTTCTTTCTTTCTTTCCTTCCTTCTTTCTTTCTTTCTCTTTCTTTCTTTCTTTCTTTCTCTTTCCTTCTTTCTTTCTTTCTTTCTTTCTTTCTTTCTTTCTTTCTTTCTTTCTTTCTTTCTTTCTTTCTTTCTTTCTCTCTCTTTTTCTTTCTCTCTTTTTTCTTTCTTTCTTTTTTTTTCAGTTGTGGGGCTTGAGCTCAGAGCTTGGGCGCTGTTCCTCAGCTCTTCAGCTCAAGGCTAGCACTCTACCACTTGAGCCACAGCAGCATTTCCAATTTTCTGGTGGTTAATTGGAGATAAGAGTTGCACAGACTTTCTTGCCTGGACTGGCTATGAACTGCAACCCTCAGATCTTAGCCTCCTAAGTAGCTAGGATTACAGGCGTGAGCCACTGGTGCCTTTCTTTCTTTCTTTCTTTCTTTCTTTCTTTCTTTCTTTCTTTCTTTCTTTCTTTCTTTCTTTCTTTCTTTCTTTCTTTCTTTCTTTCTTTCTTTCTCTCTCCTTCCTTCGTTCCTTCCTTCCTTCTTTCATTCCTTCTCTGTCTCTATCTCTGTCTCTCTTTGTTTCTTTTTATTTTTGTCAGTAGTGGGTTTGAACTCTGGGCCTGGGCTCTGTCTCTGAGCTCTTCAGCTCAAAGCAAGTGGCCTACCACTTGAGCCATAGCACCACTTCTGGCTTTCTGTTGGTTAATTGGATATATGAGTCTCATGGACTTTCCTTTCCTGGGCTGGCTTTGAACCGTGATCCTCAGATCTCAGCCTCCTGAATAGCTAGGATTACAGGCATGAGCCACTGGCACCTGGCTTCCTGGCTAATTTTTGAGGTCATCAAAGCATATTCCTATTGCAAAGCTTTTTGTAACTATAGGCTCAATCCCCAATTCTTTAATATCGTCTTTTGATTTTCTCCGATTACTTTTTTGAATTTAAAGATGTTATTTTATGGTCTGTAAGTAGTTGTGTGAGTGGAGTTTAAACTCAACATGTTAGTTTGTGAGTCCAATGTATCTTGATCAATGATACTACCCATTTCATCACGCCCTACTCCACATATCCTCTCTATTTTCCTGTTCCTATTTACATGTGTTGAATATTATGACTGTATTTGCCTATCCTGCTTCTCTTTATCTCTTTATAGACTATTCTAAATATCAGGTGAACAATACAATTGAAAAGGTATAGTATGATACCTTCCACTAGTATAGTTTTCACTGTTTCCCTTAAGAGCATCTATCAAGCATAAGGAGATTGACACCACCTAACCAACTATAAAAAAATAAAAATGCAATCTCAATCAATTACATCACATCACCAATTACTTCACATTCATTTGCATAATAATTTCACTTTTCCACCAAATTAACTTCTTTCCCATACAGAGCATCCACTGTATTAATATTGTGTGTGTGAGTATGCACATGTGTGCGTGTTTGTAGTGTTCCTGGGGCTTAAACTCAGGGACTGAGTGCTATCCCTGAGCTTTTTATGTACTCAAAGCTAGTATTCTGCCACTTGAACCACATCTTTAGTTTGGGCATTTTGGTAGTAAGTAGCATTTTGGAGGTAAGTCTCTCATGGATCTTTCCTACTGTTCCTGGCTTCAAACTGTGATCTTCAGATCTCAGCCTCCTGAGTAGCTAGGATTTCAGGTGTGAGTCACCAGTACATGCCTGTATTAATTTTAATACAGAATATGTTATGTGCCTTTATATTCTTTGTTTCTAAATATCCATTATTTTCTAAATGCATGGACTCCTTCAATGTATCTCAGTACATATTGAATATGTGTGAACAGGAGAAAATAAAATAATAAATTTTCCCTTCATATATGTGAAGGATTTTTGCAATGGACTTTCTGATACCCAAATTCATAGGTGCTTAGTTTGATTAAATACAATGGCATTAAAATTTACACATACCCTACCAATATCCTTCTGTATAATCTAAATCCTATATTTACTTATAATACTTAATATAGTGATATATGAATTTTTTTCTTATGAATGTATTATGTAGGGAAAATGAGATAAAAAATTGTGTACACAATCAGTGCTGATGCAATTTTCTAAAAATATTTTCCACCTGCCATCGGTGCATTTGCACATGTGGTAGAACCTGCAGATCTAGAGGCCTTGTCCTTCATCAGCCTCTCTTGGATTCTATGCTTTCTGTACTATGTCAGCTTTTTACTGTTCTCTCCATCTTCCTTGGGAGTAGTCTTCCAAATGCTTCCATTATTTCTTTTGATTTTTTTCTTCTTTCCATAATCTTCAAACAAAAGTCTACATTATAAGTTTCATACAACTCCTGTGATTTTCTACCACTTTCTTGATCTTTGAATCATCAAACAGTATTTTAATTTGATGAAAATAAACACAAAATTAGAAAAAAAAATAGAGGAGAAATGCCCGCATTTTGATAAATGGCTACATTGTGATCCATTCCAGGCACATATTGGCTCATTCCTTTAGGGTGCATAGCTCTGGGTTAAACTGAGTTAAATGTGTCTGTACATTTCTGAGCTCATCATTGTTCAGGAAAATATAGAGATCAACATGAACATTTGAAATACACTTTTGGCAATGTGTCATATGATTGGAAATATATATTAGAATACTCAGAGGAGAGACAGATCATTTTCAAGAACAGAGAAGTGTACTACAAGAAAAATAAATGAGAATTAAATTCTAGGAGGGGCGATATGATTGGGGCTCTTGTCATATAGATCATGTCTAGACCAGACTAGGGAAATAACCTCATAGGTGCTGTAAGAAGTAAGTTACACTAAACCAACTGAGTAAGGCAGACTATACATCATATTGAAAATGCCAGGTGAGTTTTCATTAGAAAGGGTGAGAGAGAGGCTGAGAGATCACACTCCCTTTGAGGGAAAATGGGAGTACGTGTTCTTTGAGCTTGAAATAACAGGAGCAAACAAAACAAAATTCAGTGTTAATGTAATGCATTTGTTTTGTTGTTTGGTACCTAAACATATAACAGAATATATTTGACCAAATTTTTTTGTCGTGGGATTGAACTCAAGGCCTGAGCACTGTCCCTGAGCTTTGAGACACAGCACTACTATTTGTTTTCTCCTGGTTAATTGAAGATAAGGCTCTCAAGGGCATGCCTACTTAGGCTGGCTTGGAACTGTAATCCTCATATCTCAGCCCTCCAGAGCAGCAAGCAAGCAAAGAAGAGTTCTACTTGTGTAGAAAAGGAAAGTATAAAGGAGAAGGACTATCAACAGGGGAAGAAAATGCAATTTAAATTTGAATTCTGAAAGGCAGATGTGTTCAGATAGGTTGACTTCAGACAAAAGCAAAGGAGAAAAGGTGAGGAGACTCAGTCTCTAAACAAACAGACAATTTTCAGTAAAATTAAAACAAGGACAGAAAAGATAACTGAAGATAAACTGTGCGGCAAGAAAAGCAAGTGTTCACCAATAGGTGAATCTTCTTTAATTCACTTAATCTGATGATTTGTAAGACATATTTGAGTCCTATATCTTTCTTCCCTAGCATGGATGGAAAATATTTAATGGTTTAGTAATTTCCTGGACAAAAAGCACCCCTAAACAGGAAAGTTGCATGTTACATTACTATTATTTACTCTTATGAAGAATCTGTACAGAAAAATGAAGAAAACTACTTATTGGAATGACCCTCAAATTGGAAACAAATTTATTACACCTTATTCCAAAATAGGAAGTACATCTAAGGGTACAGCATCTTTTTTTTCAGTCACTAAAATTTTGGGAATTCAATCACAAAATAAAATACTAGGTTTAGATAAATCTGTTGTGTTTTCCCTTAATTGCAGAAAGCTTAACATTCCACTGTTGCCTTATTGAAACAAAAGAGATTGAAAAGCTGACAAAGGAGAAAATGGAAGAAAAAAACACACTCTAGCAAATACAAGATTTTTGTACGTACTTATTGTTTTACAGCTTCATTGGGAATTGTGCAAAGGACAGCAATAATAAACCAGAAACACTCTGTACCTTCTTTACAAATTTTCTTTTAATTTTTTAATTTATTTTCTCTTGGGACCTGGGCACCGTCCCTGAGCTCTTTTGCATAAGGCTGGTGTTCTACCACTTTGAGTCACACAATTATTTCCAGTAGTAAGAGTCTCACAGACTTTCCTGCCAGGGCTGGCTCAGATTTTTAGCTAGGATTATAAGGGGAATCACCAATATCCAGCAGCTGTTTTGTTTTAATTATCTTTAAATAACTGTACAAAGGAGTATATTTTTAATAAATGTTTTTATTTCAGTTGTACAAAGGGGTTTCAGTCCCACATTTCAGTTTATGAGTACATTTATCTTGATCTATGTCACCTCTTTTATTATTCTCCCCATCTCTCTCATATGTATGCATATGCACAGTGAATATTATTCTTGTATTTGCCCACCTTTTCTTTGTCCATCTGTCCTCCCTCTTCTTGACTCCACCCCTAACATCAGGTGTCAGTTTCCTGTATTCATTTTGTTTACATGTAATTCATTGTTCAAAGGAGTTATACCATTGGGTTAAAGTGTAGACCACACTTGAATCAATTTGTTTGTGCATATGAGCACAGGGCCCTGTGTATATCTTCATGTTCTTAAGTAAGCTCTATTGTGTTAGTCTCTTCATAGAAAACTTGACTGTAGTCATGACTCAGACCCTTGTGGAGGTTCATTCGCTAAGATGTATGCTGTCCTGTTCTTAGGCTGTAGCACTGTTGATAATGTGGCCGCTAAGTGGTAAATGAAGGAACCTTGTAGGTATAAATAGGCTACCTAATCACTAGCTTTTGACTTGAGAGAGGTAGGTTGTCTGTAGTGAACCTCCCCTGGTCCAATGAGTCTCATAATTGGATTCCTTCCTCTATCTCTGAAACAGGAAGCATCAGAGATTTTCTTCTACATTCTCAGAAAAAGCCACGCTGAGCTCTTGATCTCCAGAGCCAGGAGCAAATAAATTCTGTTCACATCAGCTAAGCCTAGAAGAGATCCCTGCGCTTCAGCAAAGACTCTGGTACCTTCAGTGTGCCCTGTGCAACCTTATTTGGAAGAACAATGTAAGCCATGCACTGGCACCTGACACAAAGGAACTGTGAAATTCCCAATGTGTTGTTTATGCCTGTAAGTTATAGTAATCGGTTATCTAGCAAAAGAAAATAAATATACAGATAGGGATCATTACAAATTTTAGGCATATTCAATAGAATGAAGTTTCTTGAGGATACAGGTGGACCCGTTGCAACTATGAGAAGTACAAGTTGTCATGTCGAAAACAAACTTTACAACTTTGGTGTGGGGCGGGGGTGGGGGGATGGGGGGTGGGGGGGCGGGAGGCTGGGAAGGGATGTGAAGGGTAAACAAAGGAGGAGGCTGCAATGCTTGATAAGAAATGTACTCATTATCTTGCCCATGTAATTGTAACCCCTCTGTACAGTATGTTCACAAAAAATAAAAATTAAAATAAAAAAATAATAATATTAAAAAAAGTTTCTTCAAAATTGAAATCAGACAACAAAATCCTTTGCAGGCTGAATAAAACATTTCATATGGGAACAGAAATAAACCAACAATTATCACCAAAGATTTCACTTCCTCAAAATAATCTTTTTTTTTGTGAAGTAAAACTTCTTCCTTCCTTACTTCATTGTAGAAAATGCTGAATGAATGAAACTATTCTAGATCCATGTTCGATGCTCTTTGAAAATAGTACACACACACACACACACACACACACACACACACACACACGAAGAAAGGTGTTTTTGTCATTGTGTATGTGTGTGTGTGTGTGAAAGTACTGGGGGGGTGTAAATTCAGAGCCTTGTGCTCTTGATTAGTCATTTGCTCAAAGATTACATCAAACTACTTAAGCCACACCTCCACTGTCAGGTTTTTGCTGGATTCTAACCTCAATCCTCAGATTTCAACCTCTTAATTAGCAAGGATTACCGACATGAGCTATGGATAGTCTTGATTTTTAGGATACTGGTAAAGGACCTTATTTGTATATGTGTGTGTGTGTGTGTGTGTGTGTGTGTGTGTATGTGTGTGTGCATGTGGTTTATAATTCTTTTTTATTGTTATTATAAAGATGATATACAGAGGACTTAGTTACATAAGTCAGCTAATAAATATATTTATTATTGGACAATGTCACCCCTTCTCTCAATCTCTCCCAGTTTTTCCCTCTGTCCTCATCCACAAGTTGTATAATTCATTTTCATCATAATGTCTAGTGAGTAACACTGCTGCATTTGTTCACGCTTTGTCCCACCATTTCTGTGCTCCCTCTTTACTGAAAAACAGATAAATGAACAAACAAGACAAAAAGACAACAAAACAAAAAACAGCCATGAAAAAAAACTTGTTTCCATTTCCTAGAGTTCATTTTGATGAATGTTATTTCATATGATCAGATGCACCTAGACATGGCACCTTTGTATTCCTCTCCTAAGAGTATCCTCTTTTGGTCTCACTGCATGTGAATGTCTCTGTATGAATTAGACCCACTAAATATTTAGACAAATATAAGTGATGTGATTGCAAACATTGGAGTTTATAATTTATCATGAGAATTTGGGGAAAATGAGTTTATGGAGTTAGATAATCCGTGAGATTTCATCAGAGATGAAATGCATACTCCACAACTTCACCATTTCAACACATTGGCCAGAGGAGTAGCTGACTCATAAAACTCACAATATAGGTGTTGAACTATTGAATAGGTAAGCAAACAAACCAAAGAAACAGTTCTCAAATTATAATCCATTTCTTGAATATCAAGTATCAGGACATTTCATGTAAAATGCTCTGGTTGCATGGATTCCTTAGAACGTTAATTTTACCTAAGATATTTTCCATCATATCTTCTTGGATTCTTTCAATGATTTTTCATTTCTTAAAAGCTCTGCAAAATTTTTAGGATATGGTATTTCTTGTCATTGCCTGCAATGTTTTTACAAAAATTTCTATCCAGATTTTTTTATTCTAATTTTATCTCAAAATATTATACCATTAGTCATGGTTTTAGCACACATGTACTTCCTGTTTTCAATTTGGGGAAATGTTCTTACTTTGAAAGAAACGTTAGAAATAATAATCTGCTGCTAAACTGCTATGGTTTTGACTTCTGCTGGGCTTGAATTTTAACTAGTGATTGGTCTGTGGGTGTTTAATTTCTCCAAATCTTATTTTTTTTCCTATTTAAAGTGCAGATACTAAATTAGGTACTGGTGATTCACATCTATAATCCCAGATACTTGAGAAGTTGAAATGAGAAGATTGAGGTTTGAAGCCAGCTAGAGCAGAAAAGTTCATTATTATCTACAATTAACCAATAAAAATCTAGAAGTAGGGGTATGTCTCAAGTGGTAGAATATATACATATATGTGTGTGTGTTTGTATGTGTGAATATACATATATGTATATGTATATATTAGATAGTATCAACTATTATTCAGGAGGGATGAAAGATGAGATGCATTGATGTACCATTTATTTATTTATAGTTGCTAAAGATGCCCCATTGATTGAATGACAGCAAGTTTTAAGATATGTGTATCTAGCATCAAAACAAGGCCCCATACTCAGTGATTTATTAGGCAAGTAAATGAAGTGATTTTTGAATCTTAAATTTTATCAAGCTGCTCTTTCCTCTCTCTGCACTCAGAAAATATATAATCAGACATTTCTCTTCCCCTAGTATCTCACAGTATAAAAACTCTTCTCTCTGGCCAGAGTCTTTCACATTTCAGGATTCTTCCTTCCTACTTGATCTGCCTTTGATCTCATTAATACTTGAATGATTCCTGAAACTGCCTGCCAGGAAATCTCAGTGTCATCCAAACCTCCTCTCTCCCACACTCTTGCCTGCCCCCTTTCCCTATCTGTGGAGTTCATCCACCCTGTCTGACTGGTGATGGCTCTTAACTTCTCTGACTGGAGTACTTTCTGTGGATATTTTTCTCTGGATACTGACTATACCAATCCATTTTTTTATGTAAGGTAGTATGTATTTTTTATTTTTTATTGCTGTTCTAAAGTTGATAGGCAGACAGGTTATAGTTATATGAATCAGGTAATGAGAAATGAGTACAATTATTTTGATCCATGTCTCTTTTTCTGCCCTTCTCTCCCACTTTTTCCCTCCCATCCTGATCCACAAGTTTTCCAATTCATTGCCACATAATGTTTAGTTGTATTTGCTGTATTTGTTCACCCTTGTTGTATTGTCATCTTGTTTGCTACCAACCTGCCTAGCACTGGGAAAAATAAAAATGTTCTGTAAATGAAAGGTAGTTTAAGTACAAGATCATATCTAATAACCTAAAGGTCTTGCATAAGATTAGGCAGTTTACCAAAGGAGATTTGGAAAAAGAGGAGATCTACACCTCGCTTCCTACATGTCACATTACAAAGATCACAAGCATATTGGATTCCTGATTAATAGCATGTGCAGCTTTTAAATAATTTTGCACTTGTTTAACGGTGTCTGTATACTTTTGTTGACCATATTAATTTCTAGTTTCATCTGTGTGGCTGTAAATGATAGGATTTCATGTTTTTGTATAGATGAATGGTATTCCATTGTGAATATGCATCAAAAAATTTTTTCGACTCATCATCTGATGGACAAAGATTAATTCTAATTATTTATTGTGAAAATACCGTACACAGGGGTTACAATTATATGAGCAAGGTAATGAGTACATTTCTTATCAAGCATTGTTGCCTCCTCCTTTGTTTCCCTTTCCCATCCCTTCACATCTCCTCCCTCCCCCCGTCCCCCGCACCCCCCCCATGATCCCCCCCTCGCCCCCGGCCGAAGTGGTAAAGTTGGTTTTTCGACATAACGACTTATACATCTCATTGTTGCAATGGGTCCACCTGTATCCCTATTCAATTTGTTTTTTCCCTTTCCCTCAAAAAGTATACCAACATCAAATACAGTGAAAACAGGGGTTATACCATGGGGGAGGAACATACAAAGCAACAAAGAAATCATCTTATAAATATGTTAGAAACAATAACAAGAAAGAAAAGCAATTAAGTCTTTATCTTGGGGTTCATTTCACCTAACATCAACTTATCTGACCATTTCTGCTTGTTTCAGAAATATACTAGTTATTGCAAATAAGGGAAACCATGGGACTTATGATTCTTTGGGCCTGGCTTAATTCACTTAATATAATTTTTTCCAAGTCTTTCCATTTCCTAACAAATGGGGCAATGTCATTCTTTCTGATGGAGGCATAGAATTCCATTGTGTATATATACCACATTTTCTTGATCCATTCATCTCTTGAGGGGCATCTGGGTTGGTTCCATATCTTAGCTATGGTAAATAATGCTGCAATAAACATAGTTGTGCTGATAGTTATAGTATGGTCTTGTTTGTGATCATTTGGGTAAATGCCCAAAAGTGGGATTGCTGGGTCGTAGGGGAGCTCTATGTGGAGTCTTTGAGGAGCCTCCATACTACTTTCCAGAATGGTTGAAAAACCTCCCATGCTCCTGTATTGGAAGGATCAACTTCGTGAACATGGCAATACTTCCCAAAGCTATCTACACATTCAATGCTATACCTATCAATATTCCAACCTCATTCTTCAAGGAAATAGAAGAGGCAATCCAAAAATTCATATGGAACAATAAAAGACCCTGAATAGCAAAAACAATCCTTAACAGAAAGAACAGTGCTGGAGGAATATCACTACCAAATTTCAAACTCTACTACAAAACCATAGTAATCAAAACAGCTTGGTACTGGCACAAAGAACAGACCTCAGGAACAATGGAATAGAATTGAAAACCCAGAAATGAACCCACAGACCTATAGCCATCCAATCTTCGATAAGGGTGCTAAAAAAAATAGAATGGAAGAAAGACAGCCTCTTCAGTAAATGGTGCTGGCAAAATTGGTTAATCACCTGTAGAAAACTAAAGCTAGATCCTTATCTATCACCCTGCACCAGAATCAACTCCAAATGGATCAAAGACCTCGGAGTCAAGCAGACACTCTGAAAACATTACAGGATGGAATAGGAGAAACCCTAGGTCTCCTTGGCACAGGCTGAAATTTTCTTAATAGAGACCCAGAAACACAACAAATCAAAAAAAAAAAGTTGGACAAATGGGCCTGCATGAAATTGCAGAGCTCCTGCATGGCAAAGGACATAGCTAACAAGATCAATAGAAATCCCATGGATTGGGAAAAGATCTTCACCAGCCATACAACGGACAAGGGTCTCATATCTAAAATATACATGGAACTCAAAAAATTAAATTCCCCAACAACACATTCTCCATGAAACAACTGTCCAATAAATAAGTGGGCTAAATACTTAAAGAGTAACTTCTCTGAATAGGAAAGAAGGATGGCCAATAGACACATGAAGAAATACTCAACCTCCCTAGCCATAAAAGAAATGCAAATCAAAACAACATTGAGATACCACCTCACCCCAGTTAGAATGTCTATAATCAAGAACTCTGATAACAACAGGTAGTGGAGGGGATGTGGATAGAAGGAATCCTACTGTATTGTTGGTGGGAGTATAAAGTTTAATTCCAATTCTAAACAGTTGTCAATTAGGCTGTAATGCACAAAGAAGTTCACATGTCTTTTTGGTAGGTTGATTGAATTTGCATTAGGTATTCACACAGTAATGTGCAGTATACCATATGGTAGTTCTGCTTTTGATATTTTTTCTTTACTTTATTAGTATTTTTTGTCACTTGTGGCCTGGAACTTAGGGCTTAGGAGTTGTTCCTGAGCTTTTTTGCTCAAGGCTAGCATTCTACCACTGAGCCACAGCACAGTTCTGGTTTCCTGGGGATTATTTGGAGATAAGGTTCTCAATGACTTTCCTGCCTGAACTGGCTTTGAACTACAATTTTCAGATCTCAGCCTCCTGAATAGCTAGTAATACAGGTATGAGCCACTGGTGTGCCACCTCTGACTTTTTTTTTGAGGAACTTTCATACTGTATTCTATAAAGGATACTAATTTCTACGTTATATTCCTGCTAACAGTGTGACAGTCTTTCACTTTCTTTATATCTTCACCATCATTATTAACTTTTGTCACTTTGATAATAACCATTCTTACTTGGCTGAAGCATTACAATATTTTGAGGTATCTTCACATTTCTCTGATGATTAATGATCTGGGACCATACTTCTCTATCCCTGTTCATGGTTTTCAATTTTTCTTTTATTCTTTCCTTTCCTGTATCCTTCCTTCCCTCTTTCCTTCTTTTTTTTTCTTTTTATTCTTTCCCCTTCCTCTCTGTCTCCTTTTCCTCCTTCTTTACCTCCTTCCTTCCTTCTTCATGTCATTTTTTTCTTGCTTCTTATTCATACTGGGGTTTTGAGATGTGATATTACTATGTAGCCCAGGCACCTTAAACTTTCAAGCTCTCTGACTCTTCCTACCAGTTGCTGAAATTAGAGGAGTATGTCATCATACTTAGAATGTATCTGTTGAGAAAATATATCTAAATCTATTCATTTTGAAGAAGAATAATCGCATTTTGCTGAGTTTTTTGGACATGCTTGTATATTTTGAGTATTAAACTATCTGGTAATTTTAACTATCTAATTGCCTCTTTTTAATAAACTGGAGTATTAATGTTTACAGTTTTAATTTTACCCAATTTCACTTGCAAATTTATTTTCCTTTCAGACCTATATTTCAAGATTTGTGAATTTCTCAAAGGAAGCCAATGCTGTTTTGTGATTCTAATTCTTTTACATTTTTTTCACAATAATAATGTCACTTCTAGTTTTCAAGAGGAAACTTCTAATACCCTTTTTTGTACATTTTTTATTGTAAAATTGTTGTACACAGAAGTCACAGTTACAGGAGCAAGTTAATGAGTGAATTTCCTATTGAGCATTGCTTTCCCCCTACCATCCGTTCCCTCCCACCTCCACAACTACCCCCTCACCCCCTGAAGTTGTAAAGTTCATTTTCAGCATAGTGTCTTGTACATCTCATTGTTGCAACAGGTCAACCGTATCCTGATTTAAGCATTTTGTTTGTTCCCTCCCCCTCCCCACATTAGAGAAATGTATATACAAGATGCAGGGCACAGACATCAAATAAAGTGAAAATAGGGGTTATACTGTGGGGGAGGAACATACAAAGAAACAAACAAAAAAAAAAACCACACAGCATATTATACATATGTTAGAAACAATAGCAAGAAAGAAAAAAGATATTGTGCCTGTATCTTGGGGTTCATTTTGCTTAACATCATCTTATATGGTCATACATACATAGCTTTTGGTCTTTTCTGCTTGTCCTACACATGTACTAGTTATTGCAAATAAGGGAAACTGTGGGACCTATGTTTCTTTGGGCTTTGCTTAATTTACTTAATATAACTCCTCCAAGTCTTTCCATTTCCTAACAAATGGGGCAATGTCATTCTTTCTGATGGAGGCATAGAATTCCATTTTGTATGTGTGTGTGTGTGTGTGTGTGTGTGTGTGTGTGTACCACATTTTCTTTGTTTTTTGTTTTTTGTTTTTGTCTGTTGTGGGCCTTGAACTCTGGGACTGGGCGCTGTCCCTCAGCTTTTTAACTCAAGGCCAGTGCTCTACTGCTTGAGCAACAGCACAAATTCCGGTTTTCTAGTGCTTTATTGGAGATAAGAGTCTCAAGGACTTTCCTGCCCCGGCTGGCTTTGAACCAAGATCCTCAGATCTCAGCCTCCTAAGTAGCTAGGATTACAGACATGAGCCACTGGCACCCGGCTTATACCACATTTTCTTGATCCATTCATTTATTGAGGGGTATCTGGGTTGGTTCCATATCTTAGCTATGGTAAATTATGCTGCAATAAACATAGTTGTGCTGGTAGCCCTAGTATGGCCTTGTTAGTGATTGTTTGGGTAAATGCCCAAATTTGGGATTGCTGGATCATAGGGGAGCTCTGTGTAGAGTCTTTTGAGGAACCTCCATACTGCTTTCCAAAGTGGAATGATGCAGTAGGGTTCCCTTCTGGCCACATCCTCTCCAGCATCTGTTGTTATAAGAGTTCTTGATTATAGCCATTCTAACTGGGGTGAGGTAGAATCTCAATATTGCTTTGATTTGCATTTCTTTTTTGGCTTAGAGAGACTGAGCATTTCTTCATGTGTCTATTGGCCATTCTTATTTTTTTTTTTCAATTACCAGTAGGATAATTCTTTTTTTTTTTTAATTGTGAACATACTGTACAAAGGGGTTACAATTACATGGGCAAGATAATGAGTACATTTCTTATCAAGCATTGCAGCCTCCTCCTTTGTTTTACCCTTCACATCCCTTCCCAGCCTCCCCCTACCCCCCCACCCAATCCTCCCCCCCCCACCAAAGTTGTAAAGTTCGTTTTCGACATGACCACTTGTACTTCTCATTGTTGCAACGAGTCCACCTGTATCCTTAATCGACTTCTCAGATGTCTCATTAAATTGTTGGTTTCAGATCTCTCCAATTTGTTGATGTAGGAACTCAGAGCTATAAACTTGCCTCTGAGGACTGCCTTTGCTGTGTCCCAGAGGAGCTGGTAATTTGTGTGTTCATTTTTGTTGAAAATAATGAACATTTGAATTTTCTTTCTAATCTATTCCATGACCTACTGGTGGTTCAACAGTGTGTGTTCAGTTCAACAGGTTCGGCCTCTGTGTGTTACAGGACTTTTTTTGGTGGCTTTTGGTGTTGAGTTCTAATTTTATTCCCTTGTGGTCAATGTTTGTAAATTTGGACAAGTTTGCTTTGTGACCTAAAATGTGGTCTATTTTGAAAAATGTTCCATGTGCTGCTGAGAAGAACATGTATTCTGATGATGCTGGGTGAAATATTCTGTAGATGTGTGTTAAACCTAGTTGATCTATGCAGATGTTTAGATCTGTGGTTTCTCTGTTGAGTTTTTGCTAGGTTGACCTATCTAGTGGGGATAGTGGTGTGTTAAAGTCCCCAAAAATTAATGTCTTTGGATCTAAGTGAGATTTCAGGGAAAGTATTTCTTGGATAAATTTGGGTGCTCTGTTGTTTAGTGAATGGATATTTAGAATTGTAATATCCTCCTGAAGGAAAGATCCCTTAATTAGTATGTAGCAACTTCTTTATCTCTTCTCACTAATTTTAATTTGAAGTTTATTTTATCTGATATTAGGATTGCAACTCCTGCCTGTTTATGGGGGCCGTTTGTCTGGTAGATTTTATTCCAGCCTTTCACTTTCAGAATATGTTTGTTTTCATGGGCAAGGTATGACCCTCGAAAGCAGCAGATAAAAGGATCTTGTATTTTAATCCAATTATACAGTCTACGTTTCTTAATTAGAGAGTTAAGCCTGCTAATATTGAGAGTTAGTACTGAGAGGTGTTTGTTAATTCCTGCCATGTTATCCACCTTCTTGGGGGCTGTGTCAAATGGGTTCTTCCTATGGTTCTTGGATTCTCAGCTTGGGCAGGTTCTTGGCCTATATTGTGCTCTTGTTGGTTTTCTATGTGTAGGACATCTTCAGTATCTTTTGTAGGGATGACTTGCTGGAGATATATTGTTTCAGTTTTTCTTTGCTATGGAAGGTTTTTATTTGACCTTCGGTTAAGAAGGAGAGTTTAGCTGGATACAGTATTCTTGGTTGATAGTTATTTGTCTTTAGGGTGTGGCATACATCATTGCAGGCTCTTCTTACTTTCATTGTCTCGGCTGAGAGATCTGAGGATATTCTAAAGGTTTTCCTTTATAGCTTATTCCTTGACAGCTTTAAGGATCCTTTCCTTAGTCTGAATTGATTCTGTGTGGACTATAATGTAATGGTGGGATGTCTGGTTCAGGTTTTATCTATTTGGGGTTCTAAAAGCTTTTTATATCTGAATAGACCTGTCTTTTTTCATGTTTGTGAAGTTCTCTGCTAAGATCCTGTTAAATAAATTTCCTAGACCATTAACTTCTGTCTCTAGGTGCTCCTCTACACCCATTATCCTCAGGATAAGGCCTTGTAACAGTGTCTTCTCAATGTTGAATAGATCTAACATATTTCTTTGATTTGTCTTGGATAGTTGTATGTTTTTTCTCTATATTATTTAGGCTGCCTTCAATCCTTAAGATTTGATCTTCTGGTCAAACCTACAGTCAAGACTTTCTACTATATTTTTTATTTCCTTTCCTTTTAATTGGTCAGCTTTGATGGCTTCACATTCTTTGTTGGAACTTTGTTTTAGATCTTAAATGGACTTCTTTACTTCCTTAATTTGGTTTTCAGTGTTTATTCTCAAATCCCTTAGGTGATTGATTATGGTTTCATTGGATTCCCTTTACAGTTAGTCTCCATTCAGATTCCCTTTGTGGCCTCCCTGGATTCCTTCAGGTATCTGTTTATGGATTCCATGAATGCCACTATTGATCTTTGCCTATTCTAATCCTGCACATACAATTCCTGTATTACTCTTTGATTAGCTTCCTCATGCTCATGAGATTCCTGTGTTAATTTTTGGCTAGTCTCATTATGCTCATGAAGTTCCTTTATTAATCTTTGGTTATCCTTTGCTCACCATCATGTGGGAACTCTCTTCTGGATTATTCATTAACTGTTATGTCATCTGATTATCATGAGTGGGAGTTGAGATACCTGGAGGTGCCATTTTTCTTGTGTTTCTCTGGCTTTTTCTGCCCATCTGATATGAAAGTAAAACCAATTTCATGCTAGAACACTATTTAAAGCAATCCTCAACCAGAGTCCTGTAGTTGATTGATTGATACACTCAGAATGGCTGCAGATGCAATCTATTTCAACAGATACAATCTAATTCAACATCAAACAACTATGTATTAATGGGCTAAGAACATCAAAGAGGGATTCTGCGGACCAGAAATAAATAGCTTTAGGGAGAATTGTTGGGAAAAATAGGATTAGAGGAATGTGGAGAGGTAAAAGGAAAGAATGAATTTAACCAAGCCTTAATTTAAGAGAAGAAATGGATATAATGGAATGAAAGGAGAAGAGAGATAAAGAAACAAGAAAAAATGAAAGAACAAAAATTTAAATTTAAAAAATGAAACACTTAAAAATTATGTAAGTATAAAGAAATAATACTGATAGAAGAAAAAGGTTAGAATGAGAGTAGAGAGATTAAAAAGGAAAAATGAAAAAAAATAAAGAATTTAAAAATGGAATATTTAAAAATTATATAAGTATAAAGAATAATACTACTATTAAAGGAGTTAAGCCTAAGAGGTTACAAATTGAGTAATCAATTTCTAAATTAGGTATGCACACAATGAAGGATAAGGTCTAATAATTGACAACGTGTAAACATCTAGAGATGAGCAGAACAGCAATGAAGTTGCACAAAAAATAAAAAAATAAAAAAGGACCAAAAGGCTAAAAAGAGATTAAATAAACCAAACACACACACACACACACACACACACACACACACACACACACACACACCAAAAGTAAAAATGGTGAAACAAAAAAATAGAAAATAGGGGCTGGGAAGGTGGCTCAGTGGTAGAGCATTTGCCTTGCATGCTCGAGGCCCTGGGTTCGATTCCTCAGCACCACATGAGAAAAAAGCCAGAAGTGGCGCTGTGGCTCAAGTGGTAGAGTACTAGCCTGCTGAAGAGCTGAGGGACAGCACCCAGGCCCAGAATTCAGGCCCCACGACCGGACCCAAAAAAAAAAAAATAGAAAATATTTTTTTTAATTTAAAATCATTTAAGTAGAAAAAAGACTTCTTTGATTTTTTTAGCGGGGGGACGGGAATCTTGTATCTCCCCTGTGTTCTTAACTAGTCCCTTGATGGAGTCTCTTGGTTTGCTTGTGGTGTTTGGTTTTCCTGTGGTTTGTTTCCTTCAGTGATTTTGTCTGCATGTAGACAGCTCTGCCTTACCCAGGACTTTGTGGTTCTCCTCCCAGTCTAATTCAGTGCGAGGGAGATCTGTTTTGAGTATCACAAAAGAGGGAGATAGATGTTTCCTCTAGCTTGGCATTGCTGTGAAGAGGCTAGGTTTTGGGTAGGGTTGAAGCCTATCAGCAATCAATAGTTTTTCCTGAGGTGCTAGCTCCTGAGACACTCATAGAGCCCAGCCTGTAGCCATTCTCAGGATTTATATTTACTGAGTTTCAATTGTTTTTCTTTTCCCCCTCCTGCTGCTCAGTCTGCAAGGCCCATGCTGCAGTGGGAAGGGGCAGCCTCTGATTCTGTTTACCCAGTGAAGAAACTCACTCCTCCATGGGCATAAATTCCTCTGCCTGGAATAGGCAACTTTCCTCAGGGTATAAGTGAGCAGGGCAGGGCAGGTTCCTGTGACCTGTTGAATGGCCCTTATTGTTTTCTTCCAAGGTCTGAGTTGGAGCTAGCTGCTTGGACCAGGCTTTTGTCAGTATCAAAGATGGAGTTCTTCTCCAGTGGTGGGGGAAAGGATACCTTTCCATCATTGCTCCATTAGAAGGAGTAAGGATGTCTTGGGGTTACTCATGCAAGTCTCTTAGTTTCCGGGCCATCCATGGTTTGCGATCAGCAGGATGAAAATTTCTGCTCCTTGTCAGTTCTTGCTGGCGGTGAGTAGAATCCACTAGCAAACCATGTCTGGTGCCTTTGTCCCAGGCTCTCTTGCTGACACTGGCAAGTGCTCAGATCTGTCTCCTTAACCAAGCTGCCTAAATTTTCCCTCTCAGGCCAAACTCTGTACTGTGATGGCACACTTGATGTGATTCTCTAGCCTAGGACTGTTCATTGGAACACTAAAACTGCTTTCTATGCATGAGCTTGTTTAGCCTCCAGCTTCTCCTCTGCCATTTTCCTCTGGACTCCTTCTAATATTCTTGAGGGCCAACTAAATACCATGTCTTCTTAAACCTACCCCAACATATCAGCTGTATATAAAGATTTTTTTGGGCTTTATTTTTATTCCCCTTCTTTTTGATTAGAGTTGGTCCATTTATTTGTCTACCAAACCTGTGACAATGCTCATTGCATAGGCCAATCACTGCATCCTGGTTTAGATCCTCAAAATGAATATTGTTTTACCCTGCCCAAACCACATGCTAGTGATAGAATCTCAGAAATACCCAAATTCACTCATTGAAAGCTTTGATCTTATAATAGGTCAGTATATCTCTCACATAAGTTTCTGTTCATTCTTCTGAAACAAAATTGGTAGTATTTTTCTCTGGTTAAAACTGCCAAATAATTAGTGGAATAAAACATTTATCACCAATCTTTTATGATTCCAAGTTTATAGTTATCTTGATAGACAGGATCCAAAGTGCCTTTAAGAGATTGCTTATTCATTCAAGTAGTGAAGAAAGCTCCCAATATAGCCACTGTGTAAGAAATACTTCAAGCAAGATCAAGAACACATTCATGTTGCACAAGTACAATGATGGATTTCAACATAGCAGATAAGAAAATATAAAATGTTTTCATTTGGTCTTGCCTCCTTGACAGCTAACCCAAAAATTATAAGGATTTCATTAAGAAGACAGCTCAGAAAGCACATATTTTAAAATAATTCTACCCCTCAGACAAATATACTTTTAGAAAAGTTAAAATGAACAGTTCACAAATTGTTTTTCTTGCATAAAACCAGTGATATATCCTGACTTTATTAGGGTAAACTAATATAAAGATATAAGAAGGAAATGTTCTGATATCTGTAATGATGAGCTTGTGTGTGTGTGTGTGTGTGTGTGTGTGTGTGTGTGTGTGTGTGTGTGTGTGTGTTGGGTCTAAATTAAGGGTGAATGCAAATGCATGCTAAATATAATTAGAGTGACATGAAAACATTACAAAATTCAGTAATAATTCATTTTATTTATGTTTTTGCTCTCTTTTAAAATATTATCACTATATTTTCTTTATGAAAAAAACTGTTAAAAGCTTTTCAATTTCCAGGACATTTAATTTTATACTTTCTCTTAATTAGTCTTCTAGTAATGGATGACAAGGCCGGCACAGGAAACCACTGCTTTCTCTGCATTTCAGTATTAAAATACCTGCTGAGTGGCATTCTATGATTTGGATATTACTTCATTCTTCTATTAACTCATTAATATAAGTACTGTCATGGTAGATTAACTAATTATTAAAATATTTTGCTCCTTGTATATTGTGACATCAAATCCCAATTATGGTTTTTAGAAAAAAAAAACAAGATAATTAATCATTACTAATTTGAATGAAAGTGTTTTTCACTAATCGTAAAATTTGCAAAAGACTTTAGAACTTTAGTCACAGCTTACTAAATTATAATTGACATATAAAAAGCCAAACATATTCTCCTTTCAATGTTCTTTTTTATTTTGATAATTTAAAAAAATTGTTAAAGTAATCATCCAGTTGTTGTACAGAAGGATTTCAATTCAACATTTCAATTTATGAAAGCAATATATGTTGATCAATGTAACTTCTTCCATCATTCTTCCTCATCTGTCCAAATTCCACAGCTCTACATGTTTAAACGTACAAGTTTGAACTTAGATAAACATCCATGAACACATTACTAAAGTAAAAATATATGTACCTTGCCATCACCCATAAGGTTTCTTTTACTGTTTGGTAATTCTTATTCATCCTTTGGGTTACCTCCCAAGATGAATTTGGTTACCTCAATCTCCTAGCAACTACTAGTGTGATCTATGTAATTTGTAACAAGTTTCATAAGTAAAAGTGAATATTTTAGGATCTGTTATACTTGGTCTCTTTCATCAGTTGTTATGAAGATTCACATGGGTGTTTACATGAATAGTTCATTGTTTACAGTAGTACATAATGTGGACCTATCTCAGCATATGTATCCATGTTCATGTTGATGACTATTGGGGTTGCTTATGAATGTTAGACCTTCTGATTCATGATGCATTTTTGTATAGGTCTTTGGGCATATACTCTTTTCTTCTTTTTTTTTTTTTTAAGGATTTAGTTGCTTATTTAAGTGAATATAAGAAGCAGTTCCCATCAAGAAAACCACCAATAATTATGGATACTAAAATATGCATACTAATGTACATTAGAGTATTTTTATACTGCTTTTGAGAATCATTCCTGTTTTCTCTACTCAGATTAATTTGAGAAGGATAAAGTCAACATATTTATTGCACTTCAGTAAGTATTGGATTATATATTCAAGTTCTAGTCTTCATTCACTCAGGCCCATTTTTCTGATTCATAAATTTGTATTGATATAAACATGAATTCAGCCACAACAAAGAAATTTGCATTTTTAATCTTAGCTATTTCAATTGAGAGTTTCATTTAATTGAAGTTTTGATTTACATTATGTTGATGACTCATGATCTCCCACACTCCCATGTTATCTACATGATCCTTTAACAAGCTTTATCTAAATATTTTGACAAAATCTCCTTCATTATTATTGTTGAATTTTAAGATATATATGTATATATATGTATACAATATTAGGTAACATTCCTTAATCAGACTAGCAAATGTTTATCCATGCTAAAATTTGTTTTCCAATTTTTTTAAAGATTTCTTGAAACAAGCCAAAGGTTTTTAATATTTTTGTATTTAAAACTAAGTTTGTTATTTCAAAAATCACACATTAGAAGTCAGAAAATCAATGTATTTTCTGTATGCCAACAATGAGAAAAGCATGGCTGAAATCAGGAAAGCAACTCTATTCGTAATAGCCCCACAAAAACTAAAATACCTAGGAATTAACTTAACTAAAGAAGTGAAGGTACTCTATGATGAAAACTTTAAAAACCTGGAAAAGGAAATAAAAACAGAACTTAGAAAGTGAAAAAACCTCCCATGCTCCTGGATTGGAAGGATCAACATCATGAACATGGCTATAATTCCCAAGGCTGGCTACACATTCAATGCTATACCTATCAATATTCCAACCTCATTCTTCAAGGAAATAGAAGAGGCAATCCAAAAATTCATATGGAACAATTAAAGACCTTGAATAGCAAAAACTATCCTTAACAGAAAGAACAGTGCTGGAGAAATATCAATACCAAATTTGAAACTCTATTACAAAGCCATAATAATCAAAACAGCTTGGTACTGGCACAAAGAAGAGACCTCAGGAACAATGGAATAGAATTGAAAACCCAGAAATGAACCCACAGACCTGTAGCCATCTAATCTTTGATAAAGGAGCTAAAAAAATGGAATGGAAGAAAGACAGCCTCTTCAGAAAATGGTGCTGGCAAAATTGGTTAATCACCTGTAGAAAACTAAAGCTAGATCCTTATCTATCACCATGCACCAGAATAAACTCCAAATGGATCAAAGACCTCGAAGTCAAAGCAGACACTCTGAAAACATTACAGGATGGAATAGGAGAAACCCTAGGTCTCCTTGGCACAGGCCAAAATTTTCTTAATAGAGATCCAGAAACACAACAAATCAAAGAAAAGTTGGACAAATGGGATTGCATGAAATTGCAGAGCTTCTGCATGGCAAAGGACAGAGCTAACAAGATCAATAGAAAACCCACGGATTGGGAGAAGACCTTCACTAGCCAAACAATGGATAAGGGTCTCATATCTAAAATATACCTGGAACTCAAAAAATTAAATTCCCCAACTACAAATCCTCAAAGAAACAGCTGCCCAATAAATAAGTGGGCTAAAGACTTAAAGAGACACTTCTCTGAAGAGGAAAGAAGGATGGCCAATAGACACATGAAGAAATGCTCAACCTCCCTAGGCATAAAAGAAATGCAAATCAAAACAACATTGAGATACCATCTCACCCCAGTTAGAATGGCTATAATCAAGAATTCTAATAACAACAGGTCCTGGAGGGAATGTGGACAGAAGGGAACCCTACTGCATTGTTGGTGGGAGCGTAAACTTGTTCAAACACTTTGGAAAGTAGTATGCAGGTTTCTCAAGTTCCCTATGACCCAGCAATCCCACTTTTGGGCATTTACCCAAATGATCACAAACAAGACCATACTAAAGCTATCAACACAACTATGTTTATTGCAGCATTATTTACCATAGCTAAAATATGGAACCAACCCAGATGCCACTCAGTAAATGAATGGATCAAGAAAATGTGGTTTATATATACAATGGAATTCTATGCCTCCATCAGAAAGAATGACATTGCCCCTTTTTTTAGGAAATGGAAAGACTTGGAAAAAATTATTTTAAGTGAAGTAAGCCAGGTCCAAAGAAACATAGGTCCCATGGTTTCCATTACTTGCAATAACTAGAATATGTCTGAGACATGCAGAAATGGTCAGATAAGTTGATGTTAGGCAAAATGAACCCCAAGATAAGGACTCAAATGATTTTTTCTTTTTTGCGATTGTTTCTAACATATTTATAAGATATTTCATTGTTGCGTTGTATGTCCCTCTCCTCACAGCATAACCCTTGTTTTCACTGTATTTGATGTTGGTATGCTTTGTTGAGGGGAAGGGAAAAAACAAATTGTTTAAATAGGGATACAGGTGGACCCATTGCAACAATGCGATGTACAAGATGTTATGTTGAAAAAACGAACTTTGCAATTTAGGCACAGGGGTGAGGTGAGGACAGAGGGGGCAGGGGCAGAGTTGGGAAGGGATGGGAAGAGGAAACAAATTAATCTTTGCATGGTCTAAAATCACAAAGCTTTTATTCTTAGAATCAAACAGTTTTCAATTTTATAGTTAGGTCTTTTACATATAAGGGACTAGTATTTTTCCATATCATGAGGAGTATATGTCTCATTTAAAATAAAATCTATACAATTTGTTTTTTCCCTACTCCTCCACAAATTATACCAACATCAAATACAGTGAAAACAATGAGATGTACAACACATTATGTCAAAAAATGAACTTTACGGGCTGGGAAGGTGGCTCAGTGGTAGAGCGCTTGCCTTGCATGCATGAGGCCCTGGGTTCGATTCCTCAGCACCACATAAGCAAAAAGAAAAAAGCTGGAAGTGGCGCTGTGGCTCAAGTGGTAGAGCGCTAGCCTTGAGCTGAAGAGCTGAGGGACAGCGCCCAGGCCAAGAGTTCAAGCACCACGACCGGACAAAAAAAAAAAAAAAATGAACTTTACAATTTTGGCTGGGGAGTGGGGTTGTAGGGGGAGGGAGAGATGGGAAGGGATGGGAGGGGAAACAAAGGAGGATGCAACAATGCTTGTACTTATTACCTTGTCCATGTAATTGTAACCCCTCTGTAAGGTATTTTCACAATTTAAAAAAAAAGAAAGAAAAATCATAAAAAAATGAATTAATCAAAAAAATAGAATGAAATATATAATACATACCCTTATTACATTCATTGAAAACTTTATCTTTGTTCTATGTGATTACTCTGTAATGTTATTGAAAATCATTGTTACATATGGGTAGAATCTTTTTTGGATTTTTCTATTGAATTGTCATGTGGTTCTTTTATGCCAATTCAAACTTCTCATTTCTGTAAAAAAATGCATTTTTTTATTTTGTTGTAAAGTTAGTATACAGAGGGATTACAATTACATAAGTCTGGTAATAAATACATTACTTTTTGAACAATGTTACCTCTTTCCTAATTTTCTCCTAGTTTTTCCTCCTGACCCCCTCAAACACAAGTTGTATATATAGTTCATTTTCAACATAACGTCTAGTGTGTATCACTGTTGAATTGGTTCATCAGTTCTGTGCTCCACCTTACCCTTTCCAAAACAGATGAACTTACATACAAGACAAAAGGTAGGGAAATATAAAACAGCAAAAAAAAAAAAAAGAAAAGAAAAGAAAAAAGAAAGAAAAATAACAAAAACCTTTTGTTTCCATGTTTTGGAATTTATTTCGATAAACATCATTTTATAAGATCATATGCACATAGCTATTTCGTCTTTGTGGTCCTCTCCTAAAAATAACCTCATTTTGTCTCATTGTATGAATCTTAGAGTCATGTTTAATTTATCAGGTCCAAGAGTAATTATTTTTTATATGCCAGCCAGTGTGTTTACTTGTAGATTTTTTTTGGGGGGTCCGGTCGTGGGGCCTGGGTGCTGTCCCTCAGCTCTTCAGCTCAAGGCTAGCGCTCTACCTCTTGAGCCGCAGCGCCACTTCGGCTTTTTTTTTTCCTTTTTGCTTATGTGGTACTGAGGAATTGAACCCAGGGCCTCAGGCATGCAAGGCAAGTGCTCTACCACTGAACCACCTTCCCAGTCCTACTTGTAGACTTATAAGCACATTCTAGTTACAACAAATGAGGCAAATGATGCAACCAGTATTTATTTGGTTCTGGCTTACATTTGCTTAATATAATTTTTTTCCAAGTCTTTCCGTATGTTACAAATGGTGCAATAAAATTCTTTCTGATGGAAAGAATGACTCTCTCCTCTCTCTCTCTCTCTCTCTCTCTCTCTCTCTCTCTCTCTCTCTATATATATATATATATATATATATATATATATATATATATAATAATTTTCTTGATCCATTTAGCCACTGAAGGGCATCTAGGTTGGTTCCTCCATATTTTGTCTATACTGAACAATGATGCAATGAACATGGTTGTGATGGTAGCTTTAGTGTGGCCTCATTTATGATCAATTGGATGAATGCCCAGGAGTCGAACTGCTGGGTCATAGGGAAGCTCTATGTTTAGTCTTTTGAGGAAACTCTATCCTGCTTTCCAGAATGATTGAACAAGTTTGTATTCCCACTAACAGTGTAGTAGTATTCCTTTTTGGCTACATCACCAACATCATTGGTCAGTGTTGGTTTTCTCAGTAATGGCCATTCTAACTGGGGTCAGGTAGAATATGAATTTTTTTTATTTGCCTTTCTTTTATGGCCAGAGATGTTGAACAATTTCATGTGTCTGTTGGTCATTCTTACTCCTGAAAAGTCTTTCTTTAAGACGTTAGCCCATTCATTAATTGAACTGTTGTTTCTTTGAGGGTTTATTTTGAGGGGTTTAATATTTTGAGCTCTAAGTATATTTTAGACATGAGACCCTTGTCTGATGCATAGCTAGCAAAGATCTCCCATTCTGTGGGCTTTCAATTTGTCTTGTTAGCTATGCCACTTGACATGTAGAAACTCTTCTGTTTGTTACAGTCCCATGTATCCAGCCTCTCTGATTTATTGTGATTCTGGATATTGACTTAGGAAATTTTGGGCCTTGACTAGGTGCCTTGGTTTTCCCCCAATCCCTTTCTCTAATAGCTGGCCTTTCATTGAGGTTTTTGAACCATTTGGAATTGATTCTGTTTCAGGATGCTATATAAAGGTCTACCTTCATTTTCAGATGCCTTTATAATTATTTGCCTATTTTATATAATAAATTTGGTTGCTCATTATTTTGTGGAAGCTATATACCAATTTCATGAGAAGTGACAGTTTAACAATTCAGATTATATGACTCAGTTGGACCCTGACTCTCACCAAGGCTGTCAGGGTTAAGAGTATAAAAGGAAAATTGAAGGAATCAGTGGGTTGGAAGAAATGGGGAGAATGGTGAAAGGAGTAACATTGATCAAGATGTATTGCACTCATAAACTGACACATTGAATTGAAACCCCTTTACACAACTATTCAAAGACAATAATTAACCTTCTATTTCTCTCTTTTAAATATACCCATCCTCATTTCAGCCATTTAACTTGGTTTCTGTCATTAGCTAAGGCTGCATAAGTTCAATTTACCTCATTTAAATTCTAGGCACCCCTTTTAGATACTGCCAAGTATAAAATAATCTTTAAAAAGAAAGAAAAGCATCATAAATACAGTAGAAAGATTGATTATTGCCATCATGGGAAACACAAAATAACCACCTTCTCTAGTTCATAAACCAGAGCTCATGTCTAAGGTTGTGAGTACCTCAGGCTGTTATTTGTGTGCACCTGGTGACACAATTCAGAGAGTGCAGCCTCTATCAATTCTATGTTCATTATTATTCCTTCATCTTCTTATTCACTGGACACTTTAATAAACACAAGACAAAAAGTTATGGAAATATTGATTAATTATATCTATTCTCAGATCTCAAATGGAAAGAAAAATTGTAAAAATGTCAGTTGACATTAATGTTCCAATACTATAATTCTAGATACATAAAATTGTTCATTTCTTTATTATATACTGTCCTTATGCTAATTACTTATTTTTAAGCAGTCTCTATACATTTTATGCTATGTGCCAAAAGTAAATTTAAATTCAAACTCTATTTTTGTGTTTGCCAACCTATCTCAGGCTCCTTTCAAAGTACATATGCACTGTACATGACATCATTGTTACTTATAACACAGAGAGTTGAAATTGTCATTTAAGCAGTATTCTGAAGCATAGCATTTATTTTAGTTTTCCTTTGCTTCAGACTGGAAGAAATTGGCTGTTCTCATTTACTCATTGCTTCTGCAGGCATTAATTGTAAAATATTTGAACAATGTACCTCAGTATTAACTGAAAGTATTTTTTCTTTTACACCTATTACATAATACAATAAACAACAGATCAATAAAATTGGGTTCATCTTGTTGCTTAATAAAAATTAGTTCTTCAAAATGCATGTGGCAACAGCATTGTCCTAATATTTTGTGTTAAGCCTGGCAATTTTAGAGAGCATTTCTATTTATTAACTTTCCTAGTATTGAAAATGTTATATTGTAGTTACTTAGTATTTTAGAAAATTATTCTTATTTATTTGTAAACATTATTTTACATTTATATTGTAAATGTTATTCCTTTCAAAATGTTTTAAAACAAGAATCTGAAAAATGGATTAGCACAAACAAAAATATATCTTCAAAACTCAAAGGTTATAAGACTTGCCTGAGAGTTTCAGAGTTCCAGTGAACAGTCCCAAGCCAGAGAATCACACCAAGTGTGCCATCACAGGACAGAGAGTTACTCAAGAGAGGGGAAGCCAAGCAGACACATCTGAGCGCCTGCCAGCAGCTGCTGCTGCGGCGGCAGGGTCGCGGCAGCGACCACCGCCGCGGGGGCACACCTGAGACACAGTCCGGGACAAAGGAGCCAGACGCAGCGGAGGAGCGGATTCTACTCAACACCAGCAAGAACCGACAAGGAGTGGACAACTTCATCCTGCACTTTGCAGACCAGAGAAGACCCGGGATCCAAGACTCCGTGTGAGTAGAAGCCCGACTTCCTCACTCCTTCTCAGGGAGCAGAGGAGGGAAGGCCACCCCTTCCCCACCCAGCACCGGTGATCTCCATCTTGGATACCGACAAAGCTCAGAGGAGCGGCTAGCTCCAGCTCAGGCCTTGGAATAAAACCAGTCATTTAGCAGGTCACAAGAACTTAACGACGAAGTGACCTCACAGACTCAGTTCCATCCAGGGAAAAGTCACCCAGCTCAGGCGCCAGCCATTGGAGTGGCTCTCCTCACCCAGTAACTAGAGCCAGAGGCTGCCCCTCCCTCTAGCAGCCACCACAATCAATTGAAAAACAGAAACCCTGAGAATGGCTCCAGGCTGGGTGCTGTGAGTTTTTTTCACAAAATAGCCCCAGGGAAAAGCTACTGTTTGTTGAAAGGCCTCAACTCTACCCAGAACATAGCCTCATCACTGCATCCCCCTCTTTTGTGATTCTCAAAGCAGATCACCCTCCCAGTAAACTAACCTGGGAGGGGGATTTCAAAATCTTGGGTAAAGCAGAGCATTTTTCTGCCTGTTCCAACAAACTGACTTAAGAAACCAATCATGCCACAGGACCTCAAGCTGAAAAGAGACTCCAACCAGACTCTGGTTACAGACAAAAGGGAGATACAGGACTCTTCCCACCCCTCCCCCCCCAAAAAAAAATCAAAGAACTTTTTTTTCTTCTTCTTCTTTTCTTTTTTTCTTTTTTTTGTTTTGTTTTTGTTTTGTTTTTGTTACCTTATATATATAAAAAAAAATTTTTGCTTTTCTAAAACTTTTACTAATCTTTAATTTTTGCCTCTTCTGAAAAAATAATTGTTTCTCATTAACTTTTTTTTTCTTTTCTACTCTTATAATTTTTATTTTAGGAATACGTGAATGTGTGTTTTCCTTTCTTTTCTTGTCTTCTTTCTCTTTTTCTTTCATTCTTAATTATCTTTTTGTTTTTTGTCTAGCTCTACTGAACTTCTGATCTTCTCTTCTCACTTTCCTATCCTTTCCATCTTTTCCTCTTTGTTCTTCTTTATGTGACTTAACTCTTGTCCTGCACATCCTCAGATAAACCCATAGTTAACCAGTAGACCCTATCCCCCATTGTGTACACACTTAATCCACAAACTTATTACTCAATTCAAAACCTCTGAGACTTAAATTCATTAATAGCAGTACTACCTCTTTATACCTATATAATATTTTAAGCATTTTTTAAAAGTTTTTCACATCTCCTCTATGTCCCTCCCTTTCTCTCAACATATTCATATTCCTCTATAAATAGATGGTCTTTTAATCTCTAAAATAACATTAATTTTTACGTTTCTATTTTTTTGCTGGTCTCTTTTCATTTCCCTTTCCCTTTCTTCTTTTTCTCTCTCTACTTGCATCCTACCCAACCTATTTCCTGCATTGTGATTAGGACATAGTTAACTCTCCCTGTGCCTCCCCACACCAATCTATTCCTATTTTTTACCCACATCTCTCCCTAACCCTAATAATTTCTGGTTTTCCAAATTCTTCTCTGTGGTTCAAAGCCCTTTACCATATAGTTGTTTGATGTCGAATAGAGGTATCTGTTGAACTAGATTGTATCTGTAGACTATTGACTGTACAAATGCAAACTTTGGTTGATGGTTGCCTTAAGATAGTGTTCTAGCAAAAAACTGGTGCTATCTTCATCTCAAATGGGCAGAGTAAGCCGGAAAAACATAAGAAAAATGGCAAATTCGGGTATCTCAATTCCCAATCTTGATAATCAGGGGTTAGAAGAGATAATGAATAATCCAGAGGAGAGTTCCCAAACAGCTCTACAAACACTGCTGGCAAACATGATAAGTGAAAAGTTTGACAATGTACAAAGGACTCTGTATGAGCGTGACAGGGAGAGAGAGGAGGCATCCCAGAAGTTTATACAGGAACATCATAAGCGTGAGGAAGCTACTCAAAAACTGATACAGGATTTGCGTGAACAACTTGAGAATACTCAAAGAGAAAGGGAGGAATGGCGTGAGCAGGCTGAGAACACTCAAAGAGATCTGCAGGAATCCCACGAACGGGAGGAAGCTAATCAAAGAGTAATACAGGAATTGAGAGACCAGGTAGAGAACACACAAAGATCACTAAAGGCATTCATGGACTCCATTAACAAAGAGCTGAAGGAAGTCAGGGAGACCACAAAGGGAATGCTGAATGGAACCCAACAGAAGGAATGGGAGCCCAAAGAAACCATAACCAATCAACTAAGCGATTTGAGGACAAACACTGAACACCAAATTAAGGAAGTAAAGAAATTCATACAAGACCTAAAACAGAGCTTCAACAAAGAACTTGAAGCCATCAAAGCTGACCAACTAGAAGGAAAAGAGATAAAAAACAAAGTAGAGAGTCTTGACAGCAGGTTAGACCATGCAGAAGATCGAATCTCAGGGATTGAAGACAGCCTAGATATTATAGAGAAAGAACATACAACCATCCAAGACAAGTCCAAGAAATATGATAGATCTATCCAACACCTGGAAGACACCATCAGAAGGCCTAATCTAAGGATAATGGGTGTAGAGGAGCACCTAGAAACAGAAGTTAATGGTATAGGAAATTTGTTTAACAGGATCCTAGCAGAGAACTTCCCAAACATGCAAAAAGATAGGCCTGTCCAGATACAAGAAGCCTTTAGAACCCCAAATAGACCAGACCAGAATAGGACATCCCACCGCCACAATATAATCCACACAGGATCAACTCAGAACAAGGAAAAGATCCTTAAAGCTGTCAGAGAGAAAAGGGTAATCACTTATAAAGGGAAACCAATTAGAATCACCTCAGATTTCTCAGCAGAGACAATCAAAGCAAGAAGAGCCTGGAATGATGTATGCCATGCCCTAAAAACAAACAAATATCAACCAGGAATACTGTACCCAGGTAAACTCTCCTTTATAACTGAAGGCCAAATAAAAACCTTCCAGAGCAAAGAAAAATTGAAACAATACATCTCCACCAAACCAGCCCTACAAAAGATTCTTAAAGATGTCCTACACATAGAAAACCAACAAGACCACAATAAAGGCCAAGAAACTGCACCCAAACTGAGAATCCAAGAACCATAGGAAAAACCCAGTTGTCGCAGCCCCCAAGAAGGTAGATAACATGGCAGGAACTCCCAAATACCTCTCAGTCCTTTCTCTTAATGTTAACGGACTGAACTCTCCAATTAAGCGACATAGACTGTCTAGTTGGATTAAAAAACAAGACCCTTCTATCTGCTGCCTGCAGGAGTCACATCTTGCCCGTAAAAACAAACACATTTTCAATGTTAAAGGCTGGAACAAAATCTACCAAGCAAACGGACCGTATAAACAGGCGGGAGTTGCAATCCTAATATCAGATAAAATAGACTTCAAATTAAAATTCGTGAGAAGAGATAAAGAAGGTCGCTACATACTAATTAAAGGATCTCTCCTTCAGGAGGATATTACAATTCTAAATATCTATTCACCAAACAATGGAGCACCTAAATTTATCAAAGAAACACTACTTTCCCTCAAATCCCATATAGATCCAATGACATTAATTGTAGGGGATTTTAACACACCACTCTTCCCACTAGATAGATCAACTCGGCAAAAACTCAACAGAGAAACCGCAGATCTAAACAGCTGCATAGATCAACTAGACTTAACAGACATTTACTGAACATTTCACCCAGCAGCATCAGAATACACGTTTTTCTCAGCAGCACATGGAACGTTTTCTAAAATAGACCACATTTTAGGCCACAAAGCACACTTGTCTAAATTCAGAATCATTGAAGTTATACCTTGCATTCTCTCTGACCACAAGGGAATAAAATTAGAACTCAACACCAAAAGCCACCAAAGAAAGTCCGGTATCACATGGAGGCTGAACAATACACTGCTGAATCATGAGTGGGTCATGGAAGAGATTAGAAAGGAAATTCAAATGTTCATGCTATTCAACAAAAATGAACACACAAAATACCAGCTCCTCTGGGACACAGCAAAGGCAGTACTCAGAGGCAAGTTTATAGCTCTGAGCTCCTACATCAACAAATTGGAGAGATCTGAAACTAGCAATTTAATGACACATCTAAACCTCCTTGAAAAAGAGCAGCAAGATAAACCCCAATCCAGTAGACGGAAAGAAATAATCAAAATTAAATCAGAATTAAATGAATTAGAATCCAAAAAAACTATAGAAAGAATCAACTAAACAAAGAGTTGGTTCTTCGAAAAACTTAACAAAATTGACAGACCCTTAGCAAATCTTATCAGAAAAAGAAGAGAACACACCCAAATTAATAAACTCAGAGATGAGAATGGAAACATCACCACGGAAACAACCAAGATTCAGAACATTATAAGGGAATACTTCTCAAAACTTTATGCTAATAAGTTTGAGAACTTGACAGAAATGGACCTCTTCCTAGCAAATATTGACATGCCAAAACTAAACCAAGATGAGTTAAACTATCTTAACAGGCCCATATCAAGCATTGAAATAGAAACAGCAATAAGAGACCTCCCAGCTAAGAAAAGTCCAGGACCAGATGGTTTTACAGCGGAATTTTACAAGGCCTTCAAAGCAGAGCTCACACCAATTCTCCTCCAACTCTTCAATGAAATTGAAAGAGAAAGCTCACTACCGAACACATTCTATGAAGCCATCATAACCCTCATCCCAAAACCAGGTAGGGACTCATCAAAGAAAGAGAACTATAGACCCATTTCTTTGATGAACATTGATGCAAAACTTCTCAACAAAATTTTGGCCAACCGACTTCAACAATTCATCCAAAAAATCATACACCACGATCAAACAGGATTCATTTCAGGGATGCAAAGCTGGTTCAATATACGCAAATCAATTAATATTATTCATCACATCAACAGGAGCAAGAATAAGAACCACATGGTTATCTCAATAGACGCAGAAAAAGCATTCGACAAGATCCAACACCCCTTCCTGATGAAGGTTTTGGAAAAATTAGGAATCCATGGAACATTCCTCAATACAATAAAGGCTGTATATGACAAACCTACAGCCAGCATTATACTCAATGGTGAAAAACTAAAGCCATTTCCTCTTAACTCAGGAACAAAACAAGGATGCCCACTTTCTCCACTTCTCTTCAATCTAGTATTAGAATGCCTAGCTACAGCAATAAGACAAGATGCAGACATAAAGGGGATCCAAATAGGGAAAGAAGAAATAAAACTCTCCCTCTTTGCAGATGACATGATCTTATATTTAAAGAATCCCATAGACTCCACTCCCAAATTACTCAAGCTGATTCAAAACTTTGGCAAAGTAGCAGGTTATAAAATTAACCCCCAAAAATCAATGGCTTTTCTGTATGCCAACAATGAGAAAAGTGTGGCTGAAATTAGGAAAGCAACTCCATTTGTAATAGCCCCACAAAAAATAAAATACCTAGGAATTAACTTAACTAAAGAAGTGAAGGACCTCTATGATGAAAACTTTAAAATCTTGAAAAAGGAAATCAACACAGAACTTAAAAAATGGCAAAACCTCCCATGCTCCTGGATTGGAAAGATTAACATCCTGAAAATGGCAATACTTCCCAAGGCTATCTACAAATTCAACGCAATACCTATCAAAATTCCACCCTCATTCTTCAAGGAAATAGAAGAGGCAATCCAAAAATTCATATGGAACAATAAAAGACCCCGAATAGCAAAAACGCTCCTCAACGGAAAGAACACTGCTGGAGGAATATCAATACCAAATTTCAAACTCTACTATAAAGCCATAGTAATCAAAACAGCTTGGTATTGGCATAAGAACAGACCTCAGGACCAATGGAATAGAATTGAAAACCCAGAAATGAACCTACAGACCTATAGCCATCTAATCTTCGATAAGGGAGCTAAAACAATAGAATGGAAGACAGACAGCCTCTTCAGTAAATGGTGCTGCAAAACTGGTTAACTACATGTAGAAAACTAAAGCTAGATCCTTATATATCACCCTGCACCAGAATCAACTCCAAATGGATCAAAGACCTTGAACTCAAAGCAGACACTCTGAAAACATTACAGGATGGAATAGGAGAAACCCTGGGTCTCCTCGGCTCAGGCAGAAATTTTCTGAATAGAGACCCGGAAACACAACAAATCAAAGAAAGGTTGGACAAATGGGATTGTATAAGGTTGCAGAGCTTCTGCAGGGCAAATGACATAGCTAGCAAGATCAATAGAAAGCCCACGGATTGGGAGAAGATCTTTACTAGCCATACAACAGACAAGGGTCTCATATCTAAAATATACTTGGAACTCAAAAAATTAAACCACCCAACAACAAATCCTCAAAGAAACAACTGCCCAATAAGTAAGTGGGCGAAAGACTTAAAGAGAAGCTTCTCTGAAGAAGAAAGAAGGATGGCCAATAGGCACATGAAGAAATGTTCAACATCCCTAGCCATAAAAGAAATGCAAATCAAAACAACATTGAGATATCACCTCACTCCAGTTAGAACAGCAAAAATCAAGAACTCTAACAACAACAGATGCTGGAGGGGATGTGGACAGAAAGGAACCTTACTTCATTGTTGGTGGGAATGTAAACTTGTTCAACCACTTTGGAAAGCAGTATGGAGGTTCCTCAAAAGACTCCACATAGAGCTCCCCTACGACCCAGCAATCCCACTTTTGGGCATTTACCCAAATGATCACAAACAAGGCCACACTAAAGCTACCAGCACAACTATGTTTATTGCAGCATTATTTACCATAGCTAAGATATGGAACCAACCCAGATGCCCCTCAGTAGATGAATGGATCAAGAAAATGTGGTATATATACACAAAGGAATTCTATGCCTCCATCAGAAAGAATGACATTGCCCCATTTGTTAGGAAATGGAAAGGCTTGGAAAAAATTATATTAAGTGAAGTAAGCCAGGCCCAAAGAAACATAGGTCCCATGGTTTCCCTTATTTGCAATATCTAGTATAGGTATGAGTCAAGCGGAAAAAGTCAGAGAATGTGATGTTAGCAAAACGAACCCTCAAATATGTATTTTAATGTTTTTGTTTCTTTCATGCATGTGTTTCTAACGCATTTATAATATTATTTCTTTGTTGCTTTGTATGTCCCTCCCCCACAGTGTAACCCCCGCTTTCACTATATTTGATGTCACTATAACATGTGGAGGAGACAGAGACAAACAAGTCGTTTAAGGATTCAGGTGGACCTTTTGCAACAATGAGAAGTACAAAATGTCATTTCAAAACCAGCTTTACAATGTCGGTGGGGGGGGAAGGGGGGTATGATTGGGTGGGGGGGAGGGGGGAGGCTGGGAAGGGAGGTGAAGGGTAAACAAAGGAGGAGGCTGCCATGCTTGGTAAGAAATGTATGCATTTTCCTGCCCATGTAATTGTAACCCCTCTGTACAGTATGTTCTCTAATAAAATAAAATTAAATTAAAAAAAAATAAGACTTGCCTGTATGTAAATCTTTACATGAATAAATAAACAGATTTATATGTTTATACTTATATACATATTTGTATATGTATATACACATGCATTTTATATATATGTATGTGTACATATATATATATGTATATACACATATATATGTAGTGCCATGAGCTTCTTTAAACAAAATGCCACAGCTTGGTATCTTAAACAATAAACTTTATTTTCTCACAGTCTGGAGGCTGAAAAGCTCAAGGATAAGGTTCAGCCAGGGTAAGTCCTACTGAAGGCTTTCTCCTGACTTGTAGACATGGGAAAGAAACAATAAAACTTTTCTCTGTCTCTACTTAAAAAGCTACAGTGTCCCACTCTTTTACATTAACTAAATCCACATCACATTAGAAGACAGGACTTTAACTGAAGAAATTTGAGACTAGAATATTCTGTCTAGTGCCTCTCCCTGCAATCCTATTCACATTGTGTGTGATTACATATATTTCAGAATTGTCCCTTAATTATCTAATTAGATAAGGATGGGACTCAAGAAAATAATCCTTCGACATTGTGAACCAATGAAAGCCATAAGCTCCAAATGGTGAAACATAATCAGGCCAATCCTCTTCCAACAGGGAGTACTTGAAAAGAAGAAAGCATAATAGATAATTAACGAATCCAAAACTCAAGTAGTGCATTACACCAGATCATAATACCCATGAATACTCCTCTTTGGTTAGAGGCATTGACTTCTGGATCTACTTGGTGACTCACTTTTGAATCATGGCTCTGGCGAACCTTAGCCTTGGATCAGAGGGTACTGACCTAGACTTTTAGAATCCAGACAATAGCCCCAACCAAAATCAAGAAACTTGTCTGATGAATCATTTTTCACTTTTATTTTTAAAAAAAGAAAAAGAAAAGAAAACCAAACTAGATGCTAATGGCTCACACCTGTAATCCTAGGTACTTAGGAGATTGAGATCTGAGGATTGCAGCTCAAAGCCAGACCAGTCTGGAAAGTCCAAGAGACTCTTATCACCAATAAACTACTCAGAAAAGGCCAGAAGTGGCTCCTGTGATAAAACACTAGCTTTGAGCAAAAGAAGCTCAGGGACAGCACCCAGGCTCTGAGTTCAAGTCCCAACACTGACAAAAAGAAAAATAAATACATCAGGCACTTTCACAGTAGAAGAGTTGCATATTCTATTCCTGTTGATCAGAAGTATTATATTCTTCTTTTATTTCATTCTGTTTTCCCTGTGCCCTTTTAGTTTAAGCTGTGTATATCTTTAATCTTGGTTTCTGCTACATGATAAATTTAGTCTGTGATTTATATTCATATTTTCCTCTAACTTTATTCCAGTAAGACTCTGGTTCTACACAGTGCCATTGGATGTGATAGCTTTGGTACCTTTTATAGTGGGGTGGAGTAAATCCACTCCTGTCCACAGCAAGTGATATGTCTTTCTTTAAATTGCCATCCTTGCAGTCTTTTCTAAGTTCATATTACAGAAGAATAGAAGAACCTACCTAAAGCTTCATTTTTTTTTTACCAGTTTCTATTAATATATTCAGGAACCATTATAAAGGCTTTAGGCATCTAACTATCTCAGTCAGTCTCAGAAAATGAGGTTATGATGCTAATATCATTGATGTATGGTAAAATATAACATGTGTCTGGGAGTTCTTAATGTATGACATATCCAAGGTTTTTTCTTTCAATAGGTCCTTTTTACATTTTTTCTCAATATGTCCTTTTATCCTTCTATATTTTCTTTCTTAAGAGCTGCTTTTATATACAAGGGAAATGCAACATTAAATGATGTGTAGAGATTAGTGTCATATAGGATTTGTATTCTGACACACGTAAGGTTGTATTTCTTTCTGAAAGAATAAAGGTGAAAAATACAGAGAAAACAAAGAACATCATTGGGGTGGGAGAAGGGTGCTCATGCATGGGCATGTGCATGTGTGCTCCAGTATTGGGGATTCAACTCAGGATTTTGCTGCTGTACCATATATATATAGTCAGTCATGGGGCTTGAACTCTGGGCCTGGGTGCTATCCCTTAGCTCTTCAGCTCAAGGCAAGTGCTTTGCCACTTGGGCCACAGTGGCACTTCTGGTTTTCTAGTGGTTCATTGGAGGTAAGAGTCTCACAAATTTCTTGCCCAGACTGGCTTTGAATGGTGATTCTCAGATCTCAGCTTTGAGAGTAGCTAGGATTACGGGCACCCAGCTTTGTACCATAGATTTGTAGCTCACACCTAGTACTCTGCCACTTGAGCCACAGCTGTACTTCAAAGAAATAGCTTTACTGACATTTCTTAATCCAACTTTTTAAGATGATGAGATGATATGGTTTGAAATAAACTTGATGAATTCAATCATTTTTTTTATATTTTAGTACTGACAGAAGATTCTGGATTATGAAATGATGTCACCATAAATACTTCCACCTTCACCCCTGCAGATGCTCAGATCCTCCTCTATCTGCCTACAGAGAGCAACTAGAATCATGTTCAGTAGCTGCCATCCAAAGGCATCACTGCATCCTTGATAAAATAAAGTTAATTGCAGAACTTTGGGGAAAAATAAATCTTTTTTTTTTTTTTTGTCGGTCGTGGGGGTTGAACTCTGGGCCTGGGCATTGTCCCTCAGCTCTTCAGCTCAAGGCGAGCGCTCTACCACTTGAGCTACAGAGCCACTTCCGGTTTTCTAGTGGTTTATTGGAGATAGGAGTCTCACGGTCTTTCCTGCCCGGGCTGGCTTTGAACCACGATCCTCAGATCTCAGCCTCCTGAGTAGCTAGGATTACAGGCGTGAGCCACCAGCGCCCGGCGGAAAAATAAATCTTATGTGTCATTTTGAGGAATTTTTCCTGGAGCCATGACAGAAGGAAAGATAGAATTGGAACAGAATATTTCCTAGTGATGTGGCATCACAGTCACATGGAAAGGTTGTAAGGAAGTTCTTGGCCAATGTGCTGTCTCAGTTCAAGCACAATTTCACAGGAACTTAAAAAAATTTTTTTAAAGCAATTCATTTTTATATTCTGCTACTTTCAAAGTTGAAATTTGTTCACAATCCTGTGGGTCAGCAAGTGGGTTTATTCTAGCGGACTAACTTGTCTCTAATCCTCTGGTTGAGTTGCCTGCTGGGCTCATCAACATTTTCAAGTCTTCAGGCTAGGCCTGATCTTTCACATCTGGTGGTGGTGGGGACAATGAAAGAAAATGAATAATGAGTTATTAAGTAACCAGCAAGCTGGTTGGTTAGCTGATAACAGAGCTATTGAGCAGTGAATAAGACCTCAAAGAAGCAGTTAGAGATCTCCACTTGACATGTAGCCTTCAGTTCCATCAGACTGAATGAGTCATGTGTCTAAAGTAAGAGTCAATATAGTAGCAAACTCCTTAAGTTCCAGATCTCAGAGTCTAGAGATGTGTGGGCAGATGAAGTTTTAAAATTGTGGATGTTCCTATTACAAAAAAGTAATCCTGCAAACTCTATGCTGATTGTCCTGTAGGAGTAGACATTTTAGCAAATTTTCATCATCATAGTGCCTAGAATATATTTGCCACTCAGTATATACTTGCTAAATTAATAAGAATAGCATAATTATAGAAAATAATCATAGTGCCAGGGACTAGTCTAACTGATTAATATTTATTATTTTCTATTAGTTGTCATAATAGTTCATTTTGGTAGCATCTTCCATTATCTTCATAGATGACTATGCAAAGAGATAAATTATAATATCAACACTCATTCAGTTAATAAATATGGAGTAACAATATATACCAAGACAAATAACCATAATTTATATCACAATTTACACATTTTATGGCCCAAATTAAAAATGATAAAAGGAAAGAAGGAAGGAAGGAAAGAAAGAAGGAAAGAAGGGAGGGAGGGTGGGAGGGAGGGAGGGAAGACAGAAGGGAGGGAAGGAAAAAGGGAGAGAGAGAGGGAGGAAGAGAGACCATATAGAAGGGAGAGAGGAGAGGGGAAAGGAGAAGAGAAGAAACAAGGAAGAAAAGAATAGTCAAATGTTATGGAGATCTAAGTAATAATATTAAAACATAATCTCCTGGAATTGCTGTCCAATCCATAAATATTAAATCTTATCTTTTGACAGAGAGTTAGTTGAACATGATTCTAAACTTTCCTAAAATGGTAAGAATGAAATAATGATTGCTACTCCAAAACTAAAGACACCAGCAGCGTAAACTAAAGGGCACAAGGAAAGTAGAAATAAAGAAAAAAAGAGTATAATCATTATTACTACTTCAGCTTATCCCAGCTTAATAGGAATCTAAGATCCAAATATTGAGAACAATTGGTTCATTGGAACCAAGTCTCAGACACCTTTATATTTGAGAGCTCAAAATAAATGTTTCCTGATGACTCTCTGCGTTTTACACACATACAACACACACACACACACGCACACACAAATAACATTTAATGGGCTAGTCATATAATGTAAAACAAGGCCAATCATTATTCAACTCTAATGGGGATAATTTCAATCCTATTCATTTGTGCTTCATATGGGGCCATACTACCTGCCTAGACTAGCAGAATTATTCACCCTGCAAGAAGCCAAGTATAGATTTCAACAGGAAATTAGGATATAAAATTGGTGGGTGATTTTGAATGATACTTGCCATATGAAAGGTTCTGCTATGGATTAAATGCCAAAGCATTAAAGTTTTTTTTTTTTTTTTTTTGTAAATTTCTTTACTCAATTGTTGAAGGATCCTGCAATTTCATAACAACAGAGTATTTCAGGGTATTCAGAAATGCCTGCTGCCTGAGCCCAGGCCAGGCATTTCTGAGCAGTGCCTTAGGAAAAGAAGTTAATTCTCTGGGTTAAGGCTTAGTCTATCATTTGGAAAAAGCAATCAAGATGGTGCATGGAATATTGAGTTTAAAATTAAGAAAGAAAATTCCTAGAGGGAAGAATTTATGTATAGTCCCTTAACTGATAGGAAATTACCAATCATTTTTTTTTTTTAGCCTTTGGGTGGTGGGGGGATGGGTAGAAATATTTTAACTATAACTGTATTTTTCCAATTCTGCCCCTCAGATATAAAACCCATGTGGAATTGTATGTATGTATGTGGGGGTCGGGGGAGAAGGAGAGAGTCAATCTGGCAGCTTGAACTCAGAGACTGGGTGCTGTCCCTGAGCTCTTTTTTTTTTTTTTTTTTAAACATTAGCACTCTACCACTTGAACCATAACTTCATTTGTAGTTGTTATGATGATTAATTGGAGAAAAAGAGTATTACGGATTTTCCTGGCTGGGCTGGCTTCGAATCTTGATACTTAGATTTTAGTCTCCTGAGTAGTGAGGATTACAACTGTGAGCCATTCATACCTGGGATCATGGAGATGTTTTTAATTCACATATGTAAGAAAAAAAATTTGAAAATATAAGATTATATATTTAACTCTACAAGTTCTACCCTGCTTGTAGATACTGGCATAACCTGTTGCAACATAGATTGAGGAACAAACTAAAACTGAAATTTAATTCAGGGCTCACTTCAACCAAATGACAGTTCAGAAGTTGTCATTAAAATGGACATGCTACTATTTTGTTGGAATTAAAGTTAGCACTTATATTTTTTGCACCTACTTGTTCAATCAACATAACTTTTTCTCAACTTATCGTTGCTTCTTCAAATAATATCTCAAACAACTGAACCCATACAAAAGAGGAAGCTGTCAAAAACATTTTAAAATTGATTTTTAAGTTCCCATTTGCAATTAATTAAGTGAAGTGCTTCTAGGATTTGCATTTTTTTTAAATTTAGAACAGTGATTGAATAAAAAGATGTGCATAATAACCATATTGTTATTTTATTTGGGTTTGTAACAGGAACTCTACTGCTAGTGACTCCTGGAAGAATTGCTCTGACATTTCTTCTTTTCAAATGATTGCATTTTGAAATTAATTATGCTACTAAATATCTTCCTCAGAATTAGTTTTTTAGTAATACTAACAGTCATGTCTCGGCCCAAAGAAGCAATTTGATTAGGAGTCCTTATAAAGTCAATATTTTTGCAGATTTTTAATTATAACCTTTCCTTTCACATGTTTTCAATTAAAATGATTTTTTTTGTAAATCAAATCTACAAGATTCATCAACCTGGGTTAGTACATTTTCTGCAGAAAGAGATTTCAGACTAAAAATTTCACTAATCTTTGATTTTTCAAATACTGCATGGCAGATGCTCACGCAATACTGTCTGAAATGGGAGAAAGAAATCCCTAACTTGTCTCCCTCCTTCCCTTCTTCCTTCTCTCTCTTTTTTCCTTCCACCCTCTCTCCTTTCTTTCCTTATTGTCATTCCTCTTCCTTTTTATTCCTCTCTGACTTTTCCTTCTTTCCTCCTTACTGCCCTCCACCCCCAGATTTATTTAGATAGTTTAGGGTTAATGCTCTTTTATATTCATACTCATGATTTCATGTTGCTAATTTGAACAAATTTCTCTCATTCATTCATTTGTACTTGGTTGATTAACCCTTGTTCAAGAATCTAAAAACCAGTAGAAAAATATTTAGTATATATACAGTAAAAATTCAAATGAGAAATCAAAATTAAACAGCACTCTAAACATTCACACAGTGATAACAAAGGAAGATATTCTTAGGAGAGGCTCACAAGGGCTCAATAGTTATGTGTATATGATCATATAAAATGATGCTTATCGAAATGAACTCCAATAAATAGAAACGAGAGGTTTTTTGGTGTTTTGTTTGTTTGTTTGTTTGTTTGCAGCTATATATCCTCCTTTGGCTTATTCTCTTTGGATGCTGTTTTTGATTTTTGTAGTCTTTGTCTTGAGAACAAGTTTATCTGATTTGGGGAGAAGAAGGAGAAGTATGGAAATGGGAAGCAAAGGGTGAACTAATTTAGCAGTGATACCCAATAGATACTGTGTTAGAAATACACTATACAACTTGTGGGGGTGGGACATTGGGAGGGAAGAAACTGGGGGAAAATAAGGGAAGGATGACACTCCAGAAAGAAATATGCTAGTACCTGAATTATGTAACTGTAACCTCTTTTGCAATGCACTCAAAAAATAAAATAAATAAAAAAGTCAAGTATTTTTTCTGATGAAAGCTCCCTAGAGAAAACAAATACAGAGCATTTTTGTGCATGTGAGTGCCACACACACACACACACACACACACACACACACACACACACACACACACACACACACACAAACCTGTACAGTACAAGAAGATTAATCCTTAGTACTGTAATTGTCAGTACTATGCCTCAGAATAAAATCATAAGACAGTCTTGAACTTTCTCCTTATTTCTTCCATTCTTGCTGAAAATTTGTTCCTCAGGTGATCTCTAATTCTGCTGGCTAGTGAACAGTGAAGATGAATATGAAAGCATCTCTCTAGATATTGTAGCTGGAATTTTGTTAAAAATAAGGATAGGTTTCACATCATGCTTAATAAATTGCACATACCTTTTTTTTCTTTCTCCTCTGTCATTTTGGATTTATATAGATAATCTGTTTGACTGACTCTTAGAAATTGAAATATAAGAACTGTGTGGTAGTTCTGATTTCCCTTCTTAAAAATGTTATAATCATGAAAAAAGTCTAATTCTTAGTTAAATGTATGGATGAAATTTGTTTTCTCCAAATATTTCTTTATTGAGATTAAATGATTACATAAATTTCACAGTATTGAAGCGTAGTTATACTTAGCTAAAGTCACAGACACATTTGAACCTTCACAACACAAATTGTCATTATCTTGATCTACAAAGCTTATGAACTCAACAAACTTTAAGAATAAAACTATTTCTCAACATTGTCAAGGAGCATAGGAACTTTTTTGACATTCATATTTCCAGATCTTGGGATTATGGTGATAATTTAATAACAAGAACTGCAGAGCCTGCTTATTTAGTAAAGTAGGAATTTTGTTACTGGTGGTTATTACATTTGTTCCTCAGAGATACCGTGAGCTTTTGCCCTTTTCCTGATTCTAGGATAAACTGGCCTTCTTCAAAAAATGTTAATGACCCATTAATTATGAAAATAATCACATATTTTGTAGGAACTGCAACTTCTATGAAATCAATATACCAGGTTTTGATGCCAGTTTTTGATGCTGTCCATGTATTGACAATGCATTAATAGATTTATGAAGAAATTTGGCACAATGGGAGCTATCCTTTGGAAAGGACATGAAAAACGGAATAAGACTCACACATAGGAAAAGAATATTAGCTTTAGCATCTGGTGGATGAGATTCTAATTATCTGGGTACTTCCGTTCAATTAGTATAGAAGAGGTTGAACCATAGAAAAGAACTCTAAATTTATCTACTGCCCCTCAGGCATTACCAGCTTTTGTTACTTTCCCTAATTTCATCAAGACAAAATATTTGCCTGTAACAAGATACAAGAAGTAAGGTCATCACATGAAGTAATTAGCAAGGAACATAGAATGGAAGCATTCAGGCTGGGCTGCTTCTCTAGGCCTCGGGGAATCTGCTGGAAGTAGAGATAGTTGCATATGCCAGGGTTGATGTGAAATGCTGGGTTTAAGTTTTACAGGACATCCTGTTCTAAGAGGGACAGGAATGGTGTCGTGGCTGATCCCAGCTGTTCTACCATATGTCCTTATGCTGTATTTCCAGAACTTTCTATCATTGTCACTGAGAATTGCAAGTGAAAATGGGGAAAGCATTGGGTCAGGCTCAGGACCTCAACATTGTCAAGTAGCATAGGACGTTTTCTGACATTCATATTTCCAATCTCCTTTATCATCAAATTCCTTTTCCATTTTTTTTCTGGCATCTCACAGTTTCACTTTTGTTGATCAACTTATGCCATGTACTTTTCTAGCATTTCATTAACATTTTCTCTGTATTGTCTCATTTCTAAACATAGCTCATTACTTTTTTAGCTTCTCTGCTGCATTAATTAAACAACACCAAGAAATCTGTAAAATTATAATTACCAGGAATAGCATCAAAATAATGCACTCTCTTAAATAATTTCCATAGCCACATCCTGCAAGTAAGTCAGATAGGTTTCCATAAAAAAGATGTATGATGGCAATGTGTAGAAGGGTGTAAATCAATTATTAGACAAATAAAGTGATTACAAGCGGACCTCCTTTACTTGCCACATTGCTGCCTGGTTTGTTCTGTTTCTTCCTGTTGCTAAGATTGCTGCTTCATTTCATTGACTTCTTGGCTATTGGTAAGTATCAGACACTTGTCCATCTACTGCATGAGCACCCGGGAGTTATGTCTAACAGTTTTGAAGAGATATAACTAACCACAAAGTGTGATGAGGGATAGAGGTTACATTTTTTTATCTTGTGTCCCCCTAAAGACTGTGTGGCTTGATGCTTATGATGACAGTTTTGGGTAGTGGTAAGATCTATATATTTTAGGACCTATTGGGAGGTGTTTAGGCCATTGGAGTATGCCCTTACTGGGTGTTGTGGGATCCTGGACTTTTCTTCTCTCAGTTTTACTTTCTGGATAAGCAGTTTGTTTCACCCCTGCTATGATTGGCTGCCTTCACCAGGGTCCAAAATAGTTAACTGAGCACGAACTGAAATCTTCAAAACTATGCCTCCAAACTAACCTTATCTTTTGGTAAGTTAACAGTCTGGAGTATTTTGTTAGCACAATAGAAAGCTGACAATGATTTTCTGGATCCATTTTTTTTTATTAAAAAACATTTTAAATTTATTTTTATTCCTTGTCTCTGAGATTGTAGAATGTTACCCTCATGATGAGTAGTATACAAAATGCTGAAAGGTATAAAAGCCGTCCCTGGTTGCAGTCATTTCATTTCTGTCCTCTCCCATTCCTCGTCTATATGCCCAACTCCTGGCTCCGAAGCCAGCATGAGTTTGTAGCATTTCAGGACTCAGCACTTTCTGTTACCTCCCAGTGCTCAACATATAACTGGACTTCTGATCTATGTCAAATGCCTGCACTGGAATTAAGTGACTTCAGTGATGAAATATTAGTAAAACGTTCCATGGACACCTTTTCTGTGACTCCTGTGCTGCGTTAGGGCAAAAGAACCAAATTTAAAAATCAGCTGGAAGGGGGAATTCATGCAAATGTGCAACGGTGCTAGGAAAAGTCAGGGCAAGGAGTTTGCCCTTGGCTTTTTTCAAGGTATCTATGTTAGTGCCATACTCTCCAATGAAGAAGAATTTGAAAATGAATGTTTATATTTGAATGTTTATATTTGTTTTAAAGGTAGCAACACACACCCATGTTTAGTTTGTACATTTTATGATGAGAGTCAGAAAGCCAGGGTGCCACATAATTTTGGCATGTTGAATTTCTTTTGAGTTTATGATCAATTCTTCGAAAACTCAAGGAAAAAGGACATCAAGGTGGTGTAGGCAAGGCAAGGGAAGAGTCCATTGAGTTGTACTAGAGGGAAGGCAGAGAAACTGGGTCTTCTGGGTACAAAATGGTCCAGGCAGTCATTCTAGCTTCATTTACAATTATATTTATAGTGGCTGGGAAGGTGGCTCAGTGGTAGAGCACTTGCCTTGTATGCATGATGCCTTGGGTTCGATTCCTCAGCACCACATAAGCAAAAAGAAAAAAGCCGGAAGTGGCACTGTGGCTCAAGTGGTAGAGCGCTAGCCTTGAGCTGAAGAGCTGAGGGACAGCGCCCAGGCCCAGAGTTCAGGCCCCACAACCAGACACAAAAAAACCCCAAAAAACAAAAACAATTATATTTATTGAATACAAGTAATAAGTTTCTCTCAGCCATAATGCAGTAAAAGATGTACTGTGGTCATTGGCTGGTATTTGGGAACTTAGATTTCAGAATATCAGTGCTGCTATAATAATTTACTACTAAAGCCTAACTACAACATATTATTAAATTATCTTGACTTTTCTCTGTCAGTATATTTTAAGGTTATATTAGTCTTCTAAATATTATTTTTTTCTTGATTTTCCTTTGAATAACAAGCAAGGGCAGGCTGACTTGGGGAGTCACATAGCTTTCTTCTGTAGATTGAATGGTTTTGTTTTATACTTAGAATTTGGATTTACTTTAAGTTAAGTTTTGCAGGAGACAGGAAGTTTATTTTGAGGCTTACTATTCTGTAAAAGAATATCTATTAGTAGTCTGGCTCACACCTGTAATCCTAGCTATTCAGTAGGCTGAAATCTCAGGACCACACATTGAAGCCAGACCAAGAATGAAAATTGATGAGATTCTTTTTTTGTTTTGTTTTGGTTTTTGGGTCCGGTTGCGGGGCCTGTACTCTGGGCCTGGGCGCTGTCCCTCAGCTCTTCAGCTCAAGGCTAGCACTCTACCACTTGAGTCACAGCACCACTTCCTGCATTTTTCTTTTTTGCTTATGTGGTGCTGAGGAATCCAACCCAGGACCTCATGCATGCAAGGCAAGCGCTCTACCACTAAGCCACCTTCCCAGCCCCTTGATGAGATTCTTATCTCCAATTAACTAGCAAAAAGTCCAAAGTGGAACTATAGTTCAGGTCTTGAGCAAACATGCTCAGGGACAGTACTCAAACCCTTAGGACTGGCAACAATAACATTAATAACAACAACAACAACACAAATATAGGAGTGTCACACAACTTACAACTTTGTAAAGAGAGAGTTTTCTTCACTGAGGTGCCTTCATGTTTTATCAAGTATTACGGGTGTTGATGGTATTTATGCCTTATCAATGACACATTTTCTTAATTACTGTACAGTCAAAATATCTCCAAGTATTCAAAATATACTATTCAAAATCTTTGTCTTTTACAAAATAATGTCAGTGTTCCTAATTAATTTATTCTTTAATGTTAATTTTAGTATCTGCTTAACTATATCTTACCACTTTAAAAACAGAAGATAATATCAGATAAATATTGCACCATATATGTTATATGAATGACTAATAAACAACCAACACTTTTCAGAACATCAATAGTCATTGAGGGTCTGTATATTAATTCAAAGTAAGCTCAGGTGTGTATCTGGGGAAATAAATGGGACTCTATCTTTAAAGTAATCAGTAAGGAACAGGGAGGCATGGTTTAGCTGTAGAGCACCAACCTAGCAAATATGAGGTCCTGTGTTCTCTCTCTGTTCCTTCATGAGAGTCAGAAGTGTTTTCTGTTGTGAAGCCACCAAACAGAAGCTAAAAACTTTGCAGGCACATAGTTTCCCGTACCCTTGTCCCATATTTTATAATGCTATTTCCATCTGCTATGTACATCTAAGCATAGTAAAACTGCATTATTTAACAAATAATAGCCATTTAAGAAATTCAGTGAAATAGAGATGATTTTATCCCTATTTAAATATTTCGAATTTATGGTGCCCTTTTTTTCTTTGTAAAGGGTAAATTTTCATCCACCATTTTCGTGATGTGAATAGAGGGGTTTGTTCATCGGCAACATCCACATTAAAAAGTTGTTTTTGCAATAATACAGTTTTGCTCAAGATAGGAGTTGTAATTGCATTTACTTTCAGCAATTAAGTGGTTTTTTTTCTGGTGTGCAGTAACCTACCACTGAAATTATCTTGACTTGGTCCCATCAGTATACTTTAAGGCTAGAGTAGTCTTTAAATATTTTTTCTTGGTTCTTCTTTGAATGACAAATATTCAATAACTGATAAAGAACTACATATCCTGCTACTGTGTAATTTTTAGGATTGCTGTTGAAAACTCGATTTCTTTTTTTTTTTTTGTAATTCTTGGAAACCTTATAGATGTGCTCTTCAGTTGCAGCCTGAAACTTACAGGGACTCAGTGTGGAGGTCTAAGCTGAGAGTTGACTTCCTTGCACTGCCTTACTGTTTGCTTCTGAGGACTTAATTTAACTTCCTTCTAGCCACTCAGTATATTTTGGGGTTTGGATATTATCATGTAGTTTTGGAGAGGCCAGTGTGTGGCTCATCCAGCAGACTGTTCACCTACAAGGAATGAGAACTCTTCACTATTTAATATACCTGAGAACCAATCTTTTCTTTACTATCTTCTCTTAAAAATTTTCGTTGTAACCCCTTTATAAAACTGCATAATATTAATAACAATAATAATGATAATAATTAAAATAGAAAGGGTTAAAAAGTAAAAGCTTTGATTATATATGAAAGTACAGAGCTACATTTCTTTGGTGTAAAATTGCAAGCTTTTTTTTCTCCTCTCTTTCTTTTTCTTAGTACATAGGCCTTTCATGAGCCAGGCAATAGAATTTTATATTTTCCCTGGGAAGGCCCTATCTTTATCTCTTTGGAACTTCTTCTTTTTTTTTTTAATCAGAGCCTGTGCTTTTAATAATCTTTGTATCCATGTTTTGTTTCTTTCCCCATACAGGACTGTATTCATTTATTTTACATTTAATTTTACTTGTTTTTTTAATTTTGTTTTGTTTTTGTTTTGTTTTTTTGTTGGTCATGGGGCTTGAACTCTGGGCCTGGGCACTGTCCCTTAGTAAGTCAGCTCAAGATTAGCACTCTACTATTTGAGCCACAGAACTAATTCCGGTTTTCTGCTGGTTAATTGGAGATAAGAGTCTCACGGACTTTCCTGCCCTGTCTAGCTTTGAACCGTGATCCTCAGATCTCAGCCTCCTGAGTAGTTAGGATTACAAGTGTGAGCCACCAGCACCTGGCTTATTGTTTTCTTTATAGTTTTTGTTTACTTCTTTTCTATTCCTATAAAATATTTTGCCAGTCAACATTTACTCCAATTTTTAATTCATTAAATAATTTTATTGCCTTTGTATCTTACAATAGGCATAAGAAATACTTTATCTTCAACTATGCAATAGTAAGCAGCCAAAAATGTAAAGCAAAATTCAAATTTATATTAATTTGAACTCAAAGTTAACACTGTGTATGTGTGTGTGTATGTGGCTAATAAGAGATAATAGTCTCAAGAAGTTCCTTGCTGTAGAACTGTGACTGAGCTTTGATTCTTTTTTTATTTCAAATATATTTTTATTGTTAAGATACTGTACAGAGGGGTTACAGTTACATGAGCAAGGTAATGAATCCATTTCCTATTGAGCATTGTTGCCCTCTCCTTTGTTTTTCCCCTACCATCCCTTTCCTCCCCACCTCCCCAACTCCTCCCTCCCCCCTGCAATATTGTAAAGTTCATTTTCAACATAGTTTCTTGTACATCTTGTTGTAACAATTGGTCATCCTGTATCCTTATTTGAGCAGTTTGTTATTTCCCTTCCTCTCCCCAATTTAGAAAAATGGTTAGCCTCCTCACACTTGTGATATTCCTGTATTAATCTTTGGTTAGCCTCCTCACACTTGTGATATTCCTGTATTTATCTTTGGTTAGCCTCATCACGCTCACGCATTTCCCTATCTCACTCACACTGAGGTGTTAGCAGGTTTTCAATCTTTTTATTCAGTATGTTTACAAGTAGTGTTTGTAGAGCATTTTGGGACATCTTCTCTTGGTTATTCATTGACTTCTCTGTTGCCAGATTGTCATGAGCAGGAGTTGAAATACCTGGACTTTCCATTTTTCTTGTGTTTCTGCTTGTTCTGCCCATTTGGTTATGATAGCCAAACCAATTCCAAGCTAGAACACTATTTTAAGGCAAGCATCAACCAGAGCCCTGTATTCGCACAGATTGTTTGACCCAGTCAAAGTGAGTACAGATACAATCTAATTCAACAGATACAATCTAGTTCAACAACCAACAACTAGAGCTCAATGGACTAAGAAAAATCAAAGGAGTCAGCAGACCAGAAATTAATAGGTTTAGGGAGAATTGTGAGGAGAAAATAAGATTGGAGGAATATAGGGAGGGAAAGTAAGAGAGCGATTCAGAAAAATGGAAGGGATAGAGGGAAAAACAAGAGAGATAAAGAAAAAGGAAAAATGAAAAATAAAAATCCAACCCAGATGTCCCTCAGTAGATGAATGGATCAAAAAATGTGGTATATATACACAATGGAATTCTGTGCCTCTATCAGAAAAGAATGACATTGCCCCATTTGTTAGGAAATGGAAATACTTGGAAAATATTATATTATGTAAAGTAAGCCAGGCCCAAAGAAACATAGTTCCCATGGTTTCCCTTATTTGCTATAACTAGTATATGTCTGAGACAAGCAGAAATGGCCAGATAAGTTGATGTTAGGTGAAGTGAACCCCAGGATAAGGACTCAAATGGTTTTTCTTTCTTGCGATTGTTTCTAACATATTTATAAGATGATTTCTTTGTTGCTTTGTATGTCTCTCTCCCACGGTATAACACTTTGTTTTCACTGTACTTGATGTTGGTGTAATTTGTGGGAGGGGAGGGAAAAAATAAATCGTTTAAATAGGGATACAGGAGTACCTATTGCAAAAATGAGATGTACAACTTTGGCCTGGGGGATGGGTGTGTGTGTGTGTGTGGAAGGGCATGGATGGTAAGGGGAAACAAAGGAGGAGGCAACAATGCTTGATAAGAAATATACTCATTTCCTTGCTCATGTAATTGTAACCCCTCTGTACGGTATTTTCGCACACACACAAAAAGAAATAAAACATTCAGACTTAAAAACAAAATAAAACAATTAAAAATTATATAAGTATAAAGAAATAATTCTACAATTAATGGAGTTAATTATGCACACAATGGATGATAAAGTCTAATAATCGAAGACAGGTATATATCTGGGGATGAACATAACAGCAATTAATACAAAAACCAAACAAACAAATAAACAAAAACAAAAAGGACCAAAAGGGAAAAGATTATAAAGAGAATATTTAAAAACCACAACAAAAAAAAAAAACCTAAAATAAAAATGAAAAAAATAGACAACAGTTAAAAAAAAAAGGTAGAAAAAAGAGTTTTTCAATTATTTGTGGGGGGGGGGAGGGGATCTTGTGTCTCCTCTGTGTGCGTAACAGTCTCTTGATGGAGTCTCTGGTTTGCTTGTGGTGTTTGGTTTTCCTGTGGCTTGGTTGGTTTCTTAAATCAGTTTGTTTGAGCAGGCCAAAGGAAGGTCTGCCTTACCCAAGAGTTTATGTCCCTCCTCCCAGGCTAGTTCAGTGTGAGGGCAATCTACTTTGAGTGTCACAAAAGAAGGAGGTGGCTGTTTCCTCTAGCTTGCAGTTGCTGTGCAGGAGCTAGGTTGTAGGTAGGGCTGTGGCCTGTCAGCAATCAGTAGCTTTACTTTGATGGGCTAGCTCCTGAGTTCAATCAGCCCAACCTGGAGCCAATCTCAGGATTTATGTGTAACAAGTTTCCAATTGCTCTAGAGCTGGAGTTGCTGCCTGAGCAGCAGCTGGGTAGGGTCGCCTCTGGCTCTGTTTACCCACTAAGGAGAATCTGCCACACCTACTGTGCAGCTGCCTCTGCTTGGGAGGGGCAACTTTCCCCAAGAGTGGAGCTGAGCCCTGAAGCAGGTCAGATCCCTTTGACCTGTTGAATGGCTCCTATTGTCTTCTTCCCTGGCCTGAGTTATGCTAGCTGCTCTAGCCCTGTCTGTGTCAGCATCTTCTCCAATGGTGGGGGAAGGGCTACCTTCCCCCCCCCCCCTCCCTGCACTGCTCCATGAAAAGGAGTGAAGATATCTTGGGTGTACTCACAGCTTTCCTTTGGTTTCTGGACCATCCACCTCCATGGTCTGCGACTGTCTGTGGTCAGCATGATGAAGATTTGTTTCTTCTTTCTGGTGATGAGTAGAATTCACTCACACACCACCTCTGGGCCTTTCTCCCAGGCTCTCTCTGTTGATTTGGAGGCCAGTGGTAGCAGCCATCGCCTCTGTCATCACTGTGAATCAGGATGCTCGAATCTGTGTCCTTAACTAAGCTGCCTCAGTTTTTCCTCTCTGGCCAAACTGTCTGTACAATGATGACACACTTGATGTGACTCTCTAGCCTTAGATTTCCCACTGGAACACTAAAACTAGTTTCTACTTGAGAGCTTGTTTAGCTTGAAGCTTCTCCTCCTTCATCGTCTCTCCCTCCGCAAGCTTTGATTCTTAAGACTATCACTCTACCACTTGAACCACAGATCCACTTCTGGCTGTGTGTGTGTGTGTGTGTTTGTGTGTGTGTGTACATGTTTGGTTAGAGATAATAGTCAGATGAAGTTTCCCTCTCAGGCTGGCTTCTAACCAAGATGTTCAGATCATCAGTCTCCTGAGTAGCAGGAGTTACAGGTAGGAGCCACCATGCTTGGTTAAATTTCATGCTTTCTGTTTATAATAACATCACTATTATTAATACTGAATATTGCTAAGCAAATAACTAAAAATTTAAACTAGTTTTTAATTCAATGGAATATTTTATGCTATTTTACATATGATAATATTAATACTCATAAATATTTATCTCAAAAAATGATTTATAAGAAAACTTTTGATTTTTTTTAACATAAAGTACCTCATAGGTACAATCAGCATAATATTTGTCAGTATGTAGATTAAACACTAAAATGTTCTTTAAAACATTTCAGCAAACCCTTTGGTGTAGATTGGCTCAGGCTGCAGAACCTGTAGAGTGAAGGACTTAGAAATTCAAGCATTCATAGGAAGTTCCAGGAGAGCAGAAATTATTATTCCAATCCATGCTCTCTCCAAAACATATTCTACTACTCATAACCAGCCGTTCATATTCTATTCCTATTTTTGGTATTTTATAATAAGATATTTTTGAAATACTTTAACTCATGGAGAGTCTGAATAGATTTTTAAATGTCAATGAGATTCTGGTACTTCATGCTTGAACAGCTCAATATTGGCTAAAGTCCTTCCCTTCAAACTTTCGAACACATATTTTATCTAAATTCTAAGGACAATCATAATAGATTTTAGTTACAAATGGGAGGATAATGTAAGTTTAAGAGTAGGTAAATTACAAAAACAACTTTAAAGCCACTTTTTTAATTTGTAAAATTGTGCTAAATTGTCTTATAGTAAATTTCGTTCTTGACATTCATTTAAGTCAAGATTCTTTCAAACAGGTGTTTAAAAGAGTGAGATTAAGTTCATATACAACTTTTTCATGCATATGAAATTATAGTACCAATATATTAATTTATATATTTCAGCATACATAACATGTATATTTTATCTGGTGTTACAAATAGTTGAAACTCATGCCAAGATACTAAAATAATTTTAGGCATGAATGCTAAATATAATTGAAATTATAGTTTTATTTGATCCTAGTCATTTACTACAAGGTTTTATATATATATATTAGTAAGTGCTATAATGTATTTAGGGAGAAATTTCCCTTATTTGATGTCAATTAAGGCAATATATTTTCAAACCTGACTGGAAAATACAAGTTATATATTGTTTGAAAGCTTAACCAATCAACTTGTGCATTTTATAGAACATTCTGCCTTCATAAATTTGGGTATATTTTCTTCCAATATGAACATGAAAATGCAGCATGAATTGAATATATTTGTGGTCAGAGATAATCCCAACAATGTAATAACTAAAACAAAAGATGTATATTTTTACCATAAGAGGATTAAGCTGAACATCTTTAACAGAAAGGTAATTAAAAGTCAAAATATTCATGAGACTAAGCAATATATTATTATTGCTTTAATATAAGTCACAAAAATTATGATGGAGATTAGTAAAAATAAACAAAATGGATAAATTGTGTAGATAAAATTTAAGCAATGAGGAGTTGGGGAGGTGGGGAAGGAATGGATAGTAGGGGAAAAATAAAGGAGGGGGTAATAATTCTCAATAGGAAATGTTCTCATTATCTCACTCATGTAACTGTAACCCTTCTGTACAGTATCTTTACAATAAAAAATAAAACAATAAGCAATAATTTTGAATGAATCTAACTTAGACATCAGAAAACTGTTTAAGAACACCATCCTACGGTTCTACTTTTGGGGAATAGAGAAAAGAAGCATGCTAAAAACAAAGTGCTTATAAGAAAGTAGCAAAAAAAAAAGAAAAAGATAAGTTCAGAGATAAATAAAATGCAAAGCAGAGGGCTGGGAAGGTGGCTCAGTGGTAGAGCGCTTGTCTTGCATGCCTGAAGCCCTGGGTTCAATCCTCAGCACCACATAAGCAAAAGAAAAAAGCCGGAAATGGCGCTGTGGCTCAAGTGGTAGAGCGCTAGCCTTGAGCTGAAGAGCTGAGGGACAGCGCCCAGGCCCAGAGTTCAGGCCCCATGACCGTACCCCCCCAAACAAAAAATGCAAAGCAGAAAGCTACATCAAGTAAAAACATTAGGTTTTAGGTATTAAAAAAGCAATAAAATTATAATCAGACAGGTAAAGACTAGAGAGCTTACATATTGCCTATAAGCAATATAAAATAAAGAAACATCACTATGATTTTACACTGAAACGATAAGAGGAAGTTCTAAGGAAATACTTCTAACAAACAAAGGAGGAGGCTACAATGCTTGATAAGAAATGTACTCATTATCTTGCTCATGTAATTGTAACCCCTCTGTACAGTACTTTCACAATAAAAAATTATTAAATATGTTGATATTTGTTTGGAAACAAAATCCACCAAAGCTTAATCCACATAAATAAGCCAAAGAGGCTCTTTGTAAATTTAATCTGTAATTTCAAACTTTCTATATATTAAAACTGAAGAATTTAATATACAAGAAAGTAAGAAAAATAATTCCAACTCTATGATTTTTCCATATAATATCTATTTTGAAATAAGCATTAATAATCCTGATACCAAATAGAAATCATTATACAGATGACTGCAGATTAATGCATTCTATTAATATAGATTCTAAAATTAATATCCAACATTAAAAAATCTACTTCAACAGTAGAATCTGGGACAATATGTAAATAGCAATTATAATTGATATATGGAATGAAAGTTTGGTATGACATTCAACAATTAACTTGATATCATTTCCATGTTAATATGTTCAACAAATATCAGAAATTCATTAGACAAAATTGAACATAATCTTTTATGTAAAGTCAGGAAAGAAGAGATAGAAATGAATTTTGGTAGTGTAGAAATGTCATGAATGAAATACTTACAGATGGCATAAAATTTGCTGAAAAAGAGTTATATCTTTCCATGATAAAATAAGCAGGATAAATATGTCTGTTTGGATTATTAATATGAAAATTGATTATAGATCTAGGAATGAAGAAATGCTTTCTTTTAATAAGATACTGTGATTTCTAAACGTTTTCAAATAACATCTGCTGAATGAAACAGAATTAATAAGCAAACTCTAATTGCAAATAATTAGACCAATAATTAACAATCCAAAATTTTCTATATATTAACAATGGAGTTTTGAAATTTATATCTCAAAGAACAATATTTACAATGTCACCAGATGGGAACTAACATGATGACACTTACTAAGATGCACTATACTCATAAACTATGTTTAAATGGAACTTGTCCATACAACTACTTAAAATAATAAAAAAGGAAATTTACAAATCTAAATTAAACACTTTTAACAACAGCATTCAAGGATTGTGAGTCAAAAATTAAAATAGCAGGGGGAGGATGGGAAGGGATGGGAAGAAGAAACAAAGGAGGAGGCTACAATGCTTGATAAGAAATGTACTCATTATCTTGCCCATGTAATTTTAACCCCTCTGTACAGTATTTTCACAATAAAAAAGTAAAAATAGAAAAAAATTAAAACAAAACAGAAAATCTAAATATAGAGAGACAATTCGGATCAAATGATTCAGTGTCTTCAGATGGTCGAAGTTCCTCAGAGTTATCTAAGATCAAATCCTAAGTGAGACAAGTTACCATTCTCATCACTCACTTTTATAGAAATAGAAAGCTTATTATAAAGTTTACATTTATTACAAATAATTTTGAATACCTTTGAACAGCATTTTAAAAATTTGAAGAGCATTGACAATATTTTAACATTTATTGTATGGGAAATGAATACATGAGAATAGAATCTTGTCATAAAAGAAAGAGTGGCTGACCACTGTTGTCTCACACCTGTAATCCTAGCTACCCAGGAAGCTGAGATCTGAGAATGCAGTTCAAAGCCAGATCCGGCAGGAAAGTCCCTTAGACTCTTATCTCCAGGTAACCACCAGAAAACCAGAAGTGGCACTGTGGCTCAAGTTGTAGAGTGCTTGCCTTGAGATCAGCGCCCAGGACCATAGATCAAGCCTCACCAAATGAGAGAGAGACAGAGACAGAGACAGAGAGAGAGAGAGAGACAGACAGACAGACAGACACAGACACAGAGAGACAGAGACAGAGACAGAGAGAGACAGAGAGAGAGACAGAGAGAGAGACAGAGGAGAGAACACTGGAATAAAATGACTTTAGAAATAGACTCAGATTGCTAATTTATTTGCAGGAAAGATGCAAAGGTAACTCAATTCCAAAATAAAATTTCTTATCAACTAAACATACTGCTGCAGCTGATATGTTTCTATACCCCATGTAAAGAAAAATTTAAAAACTAAAAATTAAACCTGAGCCAAAATTCATATCTTAGACTAACCTCCAAAGAACAAAAGTAAACAAGAAACTCATAGAGAAAATTAAAGAAGAAATGGCATAAATGTTTGTGGCATTTGCTTACAGGACAATTTAAAAACATGACAACATGAATTAAAATCATTGAAAAAAAACATTGTTCTTGGGTTTATACTCAAAAGGCTGAGCTCTGAAGACTGTGTTTTAAAGCCAGCACAGGCAGATAAATTGGAGAAAATTTTTTATGTCCAATTAGCCAGCAAAAAAAACAAACCCTAAAAACTGGCAGCACATCTCAAAGGCATAACACAGGCTTTGAGTGAAAAAGTCAAAGGCATGTAATAGACCCTGAATTCAAGACCCAGTACTGGCAGAAATAATAAAATACACACAAAACAAAAAATGGATAAAAATATGGTATTTATACACAACAGATTATTGGCCATCCATAAAGAATATCAAAATTATGTCATTTGCAGAAAAAATGAATGCAAAACAAAATAAGCCACATAGAGAAAGATAATTATCTCTTCTCTCGTGTGTGGACATATATATATGTATATATATATAATTTAAAAACAATGATATGAATGTAAAACAAAGGCTGTTTGCAGTATAAGAGACCTATGGCAGGATGGAGAAAGTAAAGAGAGGTTGATTAATGATTATAACTTATAATCATGAGAGTATCATTGCAATTATGTGTATATATAAACATAGAATAATAAAACCTATTAACATTGTTCTTAAAATGAGGAGTATTATAAAAAAGTAATAAAGGGGATGAATTTGACCAAAATGCATTATTGCATGCATAGAAATGCCACCATGAACCATTTTGTCCAGTGCATATATGCTAAGATTACTTATCTATCAAATAATATATCCATCAGGACAATCAATCTATTCCTGAAGCTAGTAAATGAGACAGACTGACACTTATTTTATTTTAAGCAACACCTCTATATGTTCCATAGAAGATTTCACCCCTCTGGATTAGCCACCAGTGAAAGGGTTTTTTTTTATATTACACTATATATAGAGAGATATAGACAGATAGACAGATAGATATCCCATGTATTTGTAGTTTATTTCCTCAGCAAACTATCCATAAAGTCCAAGTTTTCTTTTAAACTGAGTAGCATTTGAATGATTTCCCTATAAAATGTTTGCAGTCCAGGTTAAAAGTCAAGTTTATTTCTGTTTATCTGCTGAGTAGAGGGACACTATAAATCCAAAAGATATAAATCAGAGATACAGCCAAACTATTTCCAGAAAGAAAATTTTCAATGCAAGCCTAGTGGTAGGATGATACGATGTCCCCCGCTTTTTTAAAGTTTTCTCAGATCTGTTGCCTCCATTTGCCATCTGAGGAAGAAGGCTGTGGGCAGTGATTTCACATCTATAGTTAAATCTTCCCTGGTGATTTGGTGGCTATTCTGGCTACAAACTATTCAAGAGAGCAGTGGGAGCTAGTGAAATACAATCAGACCCAACAAATCCTTCATGCAAGTTTATGGTAGTTTTGAAAGCTTACATAATTTTTCTACAGTAATTCACTGCAAATTACTCTGTCTATAACTCCTAGGGAGAGACTGCATCTTCAACTCTCTGAGATTGTAATTTTCTATTGAAGGAACAATTGAATGATTCACTTTATCAACAAATTTATTGACCAAATCTTATTTAAATTTTGAATCAAGCCAAGGACTAGCTCTAAGGAAAATTTCTAAATGATCTTAGATTGTTTTGCTCTACGCTTTCTACTAAGAATTTGCCTCCAGTGAAGATTGTATTTGACTTTGAGATCTGGTAAAGCATAACATTCTTTTATTGAGTTTAAAATTATGGCACTCCTATTATAACCAGATGATTTGAAGATGTCCCTTCCAGATGATACAGCATATATGTGTAAAGAAAAGAAGACAATGTCATTACTGTAGTCTGAAGTCAGTGAAGTCCTTATGAAATGTGACTACATTGGGAAATTTAAATTATAATGATTGATGTTCATATCTGCAAGGATCAATTTATAGAAATGATTTATAGCTCTCATGTAATTTATAGTAATGAAAACAGAATTGTGGGACGGAACAAAGAAAAAAGAAGGTAATCTCAATTTGGATGATAATTATCCCTGGGTTTAAAATTTTGAAGGTAAATAGCTAAGATATGGAACCAACCCAGGTGCCCCTCAATAGATGAATGGATCAAGAAAATGTGGTATATATACACAATGGAATTCTATACCTCCATCAGAAAGAATGACATTGTCCCATCTGTTAGGAAATGGAAAGAGTTGGAAAAAATTATATTAAGTGAAGTAAGCCAGGCTCAAAGAAACATAGGTCCCATGGTTTCCCTTATTTGCAATAACTAGTGTATGTATGAGTCAAGCAGAAAAGGTCAGATAAGTTGATGTTAGGGAAATGAACTGTAAGATATGTATTCAAATGCTTTTTTTTCTTTCATGCGATTGTTTCTAACACATTTATAAGATGATTTCTTTGTTGCTTTGTATGTCCCTCAGAGGTATAACCTCTGCTTTCACTGTATTTGATGTTGGTATGATTTGTGGAGGGGAAGGGGAAAAACAAATCGTTTAGGGATACAGTTGGACCCATTGCAACAATGAGATGTACAAGTCGTTATGTCTAAAACGATCTTTACAACTTTGGGGGGAAGAGGAGGATTGGGTGGGGGGGGTGTGATGGGGAGGATAGGAAGGGATGGGAAGGGGAAACAAAGGAGGAGGCTACAATGCTGGATAAGAAATGTACTCATTATCTTGCCCATGTAATTGTAATCCCTCTGTACAGTATTTTCACAATTAAAAAAATAGGAAATAAAAAAATTGAAGGTAAGTCTTCAAACATAAACAAATCAAAATTTGAAATAGCAAAATATCACCAGTATAATATAACTACTAATAGTAATATTCCTTGTACTAATGTATATTTATCTGAAATTATCTTGAATAGATACAAAAGATAGTAGAAAAGATATGATCACATCAGGCACTAGTGGCACACATTTGTCATTCTAGCTGCTCAGAGGGCTGATATCTGAAGATGATGGTTCAAAGGCAGCCTGGGCAGAAAATTCCCTGGCTCTTTTCTCTCCAATTAACCACTAAAACATTGGAATGTAACAGTAGCCCAAGTGGCAGAGCGCTAGCCTTGAGCACAAATATTCAAGCCCTGAGTTCATGCCCCTGGCTTGGCACTCATGAACGCACACACACACACACACACACACACACACACACACACACACACACACACACACACACACACATCAAGACTAAGAAGATGAAAAGAAAACAAAATTTATGGCTGGAGTATCAAGGCATATAAGTATTTCACAGTATGTCTTACGACATTTATTATAGTTCTTGATCTTTTCTCTCCACGTGGCCATTTAAAATGTATACACTGTAATATGAATATTTACACTTCAGTTCTGTCTAGCACATATATTTAATATTTTACTAAAATTGTAATCTTATTGAATTTAAGAAGAAAATCTGTATGGCTACCCACCTTATAGTGTAATCTGTCTACCTACAAGCATATCAAGTAACCCCAATGCAAATATTTTGGGAACTATAACTCTATCTCAAATAGTTAATTAGACAAATTACATTTTAAACAATAAATTAAATTTAGCTATCTGAATTACTTGGTGACTACTAGGGTATTCTTACAGTCATTAACAAGAAAAATTTTGTTCATTTCTGCAAACAGATGCAGGTCAAATGATTTACTGAGTTTTAACATCTTAGCATTAAGCATTTCTGAAATTTAAAACAAGTGTGAATTGATTTTGACTTGGTTTTCCTTAGCCAGCTGTGACACTACAGAACTGAGCTCTTTATTTTACTTTGCTTTCAAGCTAAGTTTTCCTGTGTTTTGGTTGCTACTTTGAAAATAGTTTTGAGTACCTATTCAATGAGTGTTAAAGAAAGATAAAAGTATAATATACTTTTGAGTCCTTGAGTACCAGAGACATGTATTCTATTTTTGCACATAAGTGGGTTTAAAGTGATGACTGAGTTGCCCAGCAGTCTGCTTACTTACAAAATTTCCACAGGCAGTGAACTAAAAGCTTCGGTTAAGCCTTACTGCCAAGGACAAAGGATTAGAGAAATGTATCTGAGTTAGTCCTACCCACCCCCTCCAACAATGACTATTGGTGTGTGTGTGTGTGTGTGTGTGTAGGTGTTTGTGAGTGTATTTTTCTTTTGCAAGTTCTGTTTCTTTTAGTCAAAGCCCAGACTATTTCCTTCCTTGCACATCCTTATCATCATCTTCTGTTTCTTATTTTCCACTTTGTAGGGCACACATGTCAGTTTCTTGACTCTCCTGTCTCCGAAGCATAAGTGCCTGCAAAAAGTCCATACTTTTGATTGAAATAAAGAAACAAGCTTCAATACACATGCATACTCAAGGATACACCAATGCAAAGACATGAGATAGCATGCTCATCAATTGCTTTTCTAGGTTTCCAAATTTCTCCAGGGGAGAAGAGAAGGATGGTAGCGGATAACCAGAGGAACACACAAGGACCGATACGTCCCTGGGTGTAGAATTTCTTTTCTCTTCCTGCCTCTACTCAATCATTTGTTCCAGAACCCTTTGTCCTGCAGATGGCAGCTGTGTGTCTCCCAGGCAGCCATCTCCTGGCATCATGCATCCATTCCAGGATTTTCACTGCATAGCAAAGGACCGCAGCTGCCCTGGTCACAGAGTTGTTGTCCCCAATTGGCTTTACACAGTCGAGTGAGAGGACTGAATAGACAAAGTTTACCGCACTCGAGCTGGAACCCTCTGCCCCTGTCTCTGTTCCATCCCCATTTGTTTTGTGTTATATTTTCTCCTTTTTAATAAGAAAACAATCAGTGCAGATGTATTTGCCAATAGGAAAATTGCCTAGCCTCCTCTTGGCCATTCTCCCCCCACGTTTTGTCCTGGTGAGAGCTTTCATTTCTAAAGCTGGTGGAAAGGCTGACAGACACGTGTCAGAGTCAGACACTGTCCTAGCAGGCACTTTGCCTCTGTTGCACCTGCACTATTTATAATCCCAGCTGGATCCTGGAAGCTGTTCAGCTATTCAAATCGGATAGGCAATGGTGACTTTAGGAAACATACCTGAATCTCCTTCTACCTTGTCTTTCAGAAAGGACAAACAGGTCAACAGCAACTCTGGTCATTTCTTTTTTTTTTTCAAGTATATTATTGTAAAAGTACTGTACAGAGGGGTTACAGTTCCATGAGAAAGGTAATGAGTACATTTCCTATCAAAGATTGTTGCTTCTTTCTTTGTTTTCCACCTACCATCCCCATCCCTTCCCTCCCACCTCCACAACTACACTCCTGCCCACCCCACCCCCACCTAAAGTGTAAAGTTCATTTTTCAACATAACACGGGTCATTTTTTAAAAGCTCACACCAAAAATCTCAGTCCAAGTTTGAAAACTATATGTGTTTAAACAATGGAATGCAAGAAATATCGTACCCATCTTCCAAACAAAAGGATCAATTTATTGCCAGGCAAGTATATATGTCGCCAATTCTCCATAACCATGGAAAATCATGGCCAGAAGTCCTCATGGATAATGATGCTCAAGTCATACATATAAAATGGTACTGTTTCCTGATGTGTTTTGTCAAAGATGTGATAATTCATACAGTCTACTCTCGCTAATGCCTTCTGAACTCAAATTTGGCCATTCTTTGTTTTGTTTGTTTGAATGTTGATATGCCAGTACTACACCTTGCTTAGGACCTGGGAACTATCCCTTAGATTTTTCACTAAAGGATGGAGTTCTAGAACTTAAGACAGAGCTCCACCGCTGAGGTTTGTGGTGGTTAATTGGAGATAAGAGTCTCATAGACTACCCTGCCTCAACTGGCTGAAACCAAGGTCCTCTGAGTAGCTAGGATTAGAAGCTTGAGCCACTGGCACCCAGGGTTGGCCATTACTATCAAATATTATTTTTAAAATGTATTTGTAGAAATACATAGTTTATGTCTGATATTCATTTTTGATTGCTATTCAAAAGTAAGAATCGTTATCTTTTTTATAAGTTTGTGAAAATAAAGGCTAAGTAAGTAGTCAATTAAAAAATTACTCTGTTTTTATTTTTTCTGTGCCAGGTGCTGCTGGCAACCACCTGGTTGAAGAGGCTGAAATCTGAGGGTTGAGGTTGGAAGTCAGACCTGGCAGTAAATCTGAGAGACCTTTATTTCAAATTAATCAGCAAAAAGTCAAAAGTGGAGACATGACTCAAGTTAGATGTCCAGCTGTGAGCTGAAAAAAGAAGGGAAGAGTAAATTCAAGCCCAAGCACCAGTACATGTATATATACATATATATATACATATTTAATTATAAAATATTACCTTTACTACTTAAAATCTTTCCATAAGATAGTAACATATTTATTTTAGATAATAGACTTTTTAGACTTATTTCTAAATCTTAATTTTATAATTTGAATTATTGATTTATTTCCTGGGTTCTTGTCTTTGTTCAAAAATTTTGTTTAATATTTTGAATTGTGAAAATACCATACAGAGGGTTTACATGAGCAAGGTAATGAGTACATTTCTATTTTTTATTAAGCATTGTTGCCTCCTCCTTTGTTTCCCCTCTCATCTCTTCCCATCTTCCCCTCTTCCTCACCTCCCCCATGCCAAAGTTGTAAAGTTCATTTTTCGACATACTGTCTTGTACATCTCATTGTTGCAATGGGTCCACCTGTATCCCTATTTAAACAATTTGTTTTTTTCCCTTCCCCTCCACAAATGTTATCTCTTTAATATTTACAGAAAAGCATCAATCATAATATTCCCCATTACTCTTGAAAATTTAAAATATATTTAATTTGAGAGGAACAATACTTGACTAATTATATCTCTCTAACCCTCAGGACCCATGAGGATAGAAGACTGAGATCAGATTTTTCTACTACCTGTTGGCTGAAGAACACTTTGATTCCAAGATAACATCTAGAACTCTTCACCATTTGATTCCCCTAAGAATTATTAGCAGAGGTATTTCGTAGGCTCCATGATACCTTCAACATACCTTTCTGAATTTCTTTTAATAAGTAGATTGGATGAAAGATGGCCTTTAATATGATGAACTTAGGAGCTCTAGATAATTTCTTTTTTTGACATATTACATTATAATCAACACCATGATCACAGTTTTGGCCCACATGCAGAAAGGAGATTACTGTATTAAAAGACTTGTCTTGATTGTACATATATCAAATTATAAATGTATCCAATTTATAAAGGTGACTGAGGTCAGTAACATTGAAGGAATTCATTATTTATGGTTGTCAAGAAGAAAAGATGAAGCTACATTCCACCACACTGGCATACAGGGAGACCTGGAGCTGGTCACGAGGCAGAAGCTGAAGAAAACCACTCCTCTTGATCTATGTTGCTTTTGCTCTCAGAAACAAGGAGTGAGGCAGATTTGGCAGCTGAGATGGACATAGATTAATAATTGTGGTGGTTCTGAATCTGAGATGGACACGATTGAATTGTGCTGATTTGATAGGTTCTCAAGTATTTGGACTGCTCTGGTGACCTTTCTCTGCAGTGATTTCCTACAGGACAAATCCTGCCTTGTGTAAGAATTGGACAGTGGGAGTGATTTTAGGTTTGGATTCTACATATGATAATTTGTATAGAAAATGTGAGTTCAACCATGTGCATCAGATCATGTAAAATATTTATCAAAATAAACTCTAGGAAATGGAAACAAGAAGGTTTAATTTTTTTCTTGGTTGCTGTTTTTGTTTTCTATTATTTTGTCTTGTTGGTTCCTTTATCTTTGGATGGTAAGGGACAGAAGTAGAGGGACAAAGAGTGAATAAATTAAGCAGTGGTACTCACTAGACACTATCTGGAAAATGAACTATACAACTTCTGGTTTGGGATAGGAGGGAAAAAATGGGAGAGCTCAAGGGAAGAGGTGACATTTTCCAAAAATAAATGTGCTGCTTACTTTATATACATAACCTTTATAGTAACTATTAGAAATTTTTAAAAATGTATGTTCAAGAAAGACAAGTAGGGCCTATTAGAAATTTCTAGACAATAGCTGCAGAATTGTCTGGATATTACTATCTCTCCACTCAAGGGACCTGGAGATCATCTCAGAATTCTACCTGTTGGAATTTCAAATCCAATTTGTATCAATCTGTTATGATAACTAATAATGAATTACATTATTGAGCCAATAAATTATGAACAATGAATAAAACAAATTGTGTGGTTTGTGACTCATATTGCTTCTTAATGGTTGAGCACCATAAAGGTAAGAGTGTCTTGAATTAAAACAGTATATTTGAAGCAAAACAGTATATTTCATGTAAACACCTGAAATAAAACAACATGCTAACACTATCATTTTGTTCAAAAATTTGATATAATGCGTTAATTTCATAGTATGCCAACTATACTGAGATAAATCCATGAGAGGTGAAAAATCATAAATGATCACTTTCCTATTGCTTTTGTTTCATTAGATAAATTTTATTATTCTTAAGCAAAGAGGTAAATATCAGAACTACAACTGTATTTGTGTTTATCAGCAGGAATATCTGTCTGATGTTGAATATGGCAAAAGCTGAGATGAAAAGGTCACTGTTCAAGTTTTAACACAAGCTTTAAAGATGCTTAGCTTATGGCTACAGCGACAAAAGCTTTCAGGTTTTAAACACAGGTTCATAGTTACTTTGAAAGTGGTTATCTAAGGCCTCCCAAGGGAACTGCCAAAGAGACTAATCAAAGCCTTTATCTTGGCATATAGAGGAAAGCCTGTGTGCAAAAAATCTTGGGAACATAGGATAGTTTAAAAGAAGAAGAATACTAATGTTAAGATATCAATGCAGGTGAAGTACCAGATACACTATAATTCCATAGTCATTTTTTCTCTTTTTTTAATTATGAAAATACCATACAGAGGGGTTACAATTACATGGGCAAGGTAATGAGTACATTTCTTATCAAGCATTCTTGCCTTCTCCTTTGTTTCCCCTTCCCATCTTTTCCCATCTCTGCCTCCCCCTCTCCCCGGCCAAAGTTGTAAAGTTCGTTTTTCTACATAGCATCTTGTACATCTCATTGGTGCAATGGGTCTACCTGTATCCCTATTTAAACAATTTGTTTTTTCTCTTCTCCTCTACAAATTATACCAACATCAAATACAGTGAAAGCTGGAGTTATACTGTGGGGAGAGGAACTACAAAGCAACAAAGAAATCTTCTTATAAATATGTTAGAAACAATTGCAAGAAAGAAACAACATTTGAGTCCTTATCTTGGGGTTCATTTCGCCTAACATCAACTTGTCTGACCATTTCTGCTTGTCTCAGACATACACTGGTTATTGCAAATAAGGGAAACCATGAGACCTATGTTTCTTTGGGCCCGGCTTACTTCACTTAATATAATTTTTTCCAAGTTTTTCCATTTCCTAACAAATGGGCAATGTCATTTTTTCTGATGGAAGCATAGAATTTCATTGTGTATATATATACCACATTTTCTTGATCTATTCATCTACTGAGGGGCATCTGGGTTGGTTCCATATCTTAGCTATGGTACATAATGCTTCAATAAACATAGTTGAGCTGGTAGCTTTAGTATGGTCTTGTTTGTAAACATTTGGGTAAATGCCCAAAAGTGGGATTGCTGGGTTATAGGGGAGCTCTATGTGGAGTCTTTTGAGGAATCTCTATACTACTGTCCAAAGTGGTTGAACAAGTTTACACTCCCACCAACAATGCAATAGAGTTCCCTTCTGTCCACATCCCCTCCAGCATCTGTTGTTAGAGTTCTTGATTTTTGCCATTCTAACTGGGGTGAGGTGGAATCTCAATGTTGTTTTGATTTGCATTTCTTTTATGGCTAGAGAGGTTGAGCATTTCTTCATTTTTTTTTAAAAACAGGGCCCAAAAATGTCAACCTTGGACAAGTTTAACTTATATTTTGATGCCATGGAGTCACATGTCATGCATTGTATAGAGCTCTTCTGGTCTCATTCATGTACGATTTCCCTCATGTCCCTGTAGTAGACATACAGGTGAATTAATTAAGCTGTTAGAAATTGAAATGTCTATGGACCCTTGAAATCAGTGCTCACCCATGCAAATAAAGACTCTCAGATGCTTTTACTTGCATTGAGCACTTTTTTTTTTTTTAAGCCAGGCACTGATGGCTCATCACTGCAATCCTAGCTACTCAGTAGGCTACGAGCTGGAGATTGCAATTCAAAGCCAGCCAGGGTAGGAAAATCTGTGACACTGTTCTCTCCAATTAGCCACCAAAAAGCTGGAAGTGTAGCTCAAGTGGTAGAGTGCTAGACTTGAGAAAAAACAAACAAACATAGAAATAGAAAGAACCCAGGCCCTGAGTTTAAGCCTCAGGACTTGCACAGAAACAAACAAGCAAACAAAAAGATAGTAAGAAAGGGCGCACTCAAAAATGATTTATTAATGCAGCAATATTACCATCAAAATCCTGAAAAATCCTATATCAGAAATAAAATAAAAATATCTTACACCAGGAAATTAGAAGAAAAATACACATTCAATGATTTCTATCAACAAGTTCATAAATCTCTAATAATAATAAAATTGATTTAGGTTTAGTGAGGCAAAAGCAAAATAGAAATGACATTTTGTCCTCCTGTTTTAGCAGAAATCACTGCAATGGAAGGTCTACTTGAAGAAATCTTGGAAGCATAATGACCATCATGAAGAGTAAGGTATGAAAATACCAAGTCAGTTTTATTTAAAGGTAAAGGTCAGAATGACCTAAGTTGAATTCTGGATTCAATTAGGTGCAAACATGAATCTTGTATTATAGCTTATATTAACATGAAATTTATTCTTTTAAAATAACTTCAGTGCTTCCTTTGTAGATAAAAAAATCATAATCCTTGTTCCAGAAATTTCTGTGGAGAATTTTTTTTACATTTTTGCATAAATTATAAGTAGCCTGATAAATTCTAACATTTTGCAACAAGACTGTTGCATCCTGGAAAAGTATAAATATAGTTATTATTCAGATATTCAAAACCCTGAATTTCCCTATGGAAATTACAGGCCACTAGTGTTAAAGGAGGCCCTAGATATTCACACATTTACTTCAGATGGCTCCACCAGGAGCTGGAATGTTAGTGAATATCTAGTCTCAGTATTTTTTTAAAAAAAGCTTTTTCAGGAATGCTGAAAAAGTTTTTCTTTTGGGGGGGGGGTCTCAGCAGTTTAACAGCAGAGAATTGTGAGTTACATGCCAGCCTTATAGTTATTGTAAACTTAAAGCCAACTTAGGCTTTATGACCCTGTCATAAAAATAAGTAAAATAGTAAAGTAAAAAAATTAAAAACAGAAAAGGAAAGAAGGAAGAATTAATTGGATATTAGTTCTGTGTCTACTGATATCATAAGACTTATATTCTGGCAGTAGTTTCATGTTTCAATCACAGGATTGAAATCTCCAAGGCAGACAAATAATACCTAACTGAACAAGTCTGGACACTAATTTTCATCTTATAATAGTTCAACAGACTCCAAATCTATCTAATCCAGGTTTAGACTATCATTTAATCCTAAAAGAGTCATTTCTTGAAGTGGCTTAGGTATGTGAATAGGTGAAAACTTATGTTCTCATCCACTAAGATTATTGACAGTGGGTGAAGGAAGACTTAATCACTACTTTCAAAAAAGTTATTATCTTTAAGGAGTTGTACAAAAAAGTTTCAATTCATCATCATAGTCTATAAATCCACTGCATCTAGACTACTATCACTCTTTATGTGAGCCTCCCCATGTATCTTAACTCTAAGTTATTATCTGGTTCCATTTTCACATATGTACATTAAATTCTATGACTATATTTGCTCAATCTTCCTCTTTCCCAGAAGTGTTAATACTTTTATTCAGACTGGTCCACCAGCTGGTAGTTCTGGTTCTTGGCAGTTCCATGATATCAAAACTCATCACCACTTTTGAGAACTTCATTTTCCTATCTATGAAAAGGAGATTAATTTTTTTCAACACACATAACAATTGTTTGAGAGGGAATGGGATGTCTGAGGGTTACAAATAGTCACTGACCCATTGTAGCAATGAGTACATTTCTTTTTGAAAAGTGTCACCTGCTCCTTCATTTTCTGTTTCCCCCTCCCAACCTCCCCCTTCCCCCAGTTGTATAGTTCATTTCCAACATAGTATCTAGTGAGTATCACTACTAAATTAGTTAACCCTTTCCCACCTTTTCCATGCTCCTCCATCCCCTTGCCAAAACACATAAACCTACAAGACAAAGGGTACAGAAACCAAAAACAGGGGGAGGGGGGAAAAAAGTCACCAACAGTACAACAAACAACCTCATTTCCATTTCTTGGATTTCATTTTGGAAAACATCATTACATATGATTATATTTGCATGGCTATTGAGACTTGTGATCCTCTCCTAAGACTATCATCTTTTGGTCTCACTCTAAGCTCTCTGAAAAAAAATATGTTTTTGTATACAGTTTTGTTTTGTTTTATTTGAGTATTGTTACCTCCTTTATTATCTGACTTATATAATTGTAACACCTCTGTATATCACCTATATAATAAGAACACATTATTTCTATCTGTATAAAGATGATGTGTTAAGTGGGGATGGTTATGAGTCAATAGAATTGTAATTGGCTTGATATTACAGGAGAAAGAACTGAGGGAAAAAAAGACACTATGCTGAAAACACACTATACAACGTGGGTGGGGGGAGGGAAGTATTGGGGAGGTGTGAGGGGATCATAGAGAAAAAACAAAGGAGGGGGTAAGAATGCTCACCCCTCTGTACAGTATCTTAATAAAAAATAAAAATAAAAAAGTTACTGAACCTGCAATTACAAATTTAAAATCTTTTTCAAAGAATTTGATAATATTAATAAAATTTTATGGAGAATAAATCAAGAGAAACTGTTGATATGATTATGTGGTTATTGGAAGTGGGAAATGTTCTTGAACTTTATGAAAAAGCAATTAGGCAAATACTCTCAAAAATTAAACTAAATAATTTTTGTGCCAGGCTACTAGTGAATTGATCTAAATGGAGAGTTTATCACATACTGTGAAATGTGGTCTTTAGTTAATTAAAGATCAAGAAAATTATTAAATAATGCAAATAAATATAATTCATAGGGAAAAATTCATGGAGAAAAAAATATATAGTGACACAATGGAAAAATATTGTTTCAGCACTTCTGGAAGTCTCTGATATTTAGTTTAAAAGATGCTAATAATGTTATTTAACACATTCATTGCTTATCATTTAAGGAAACATTTTTTTGGAAATCAAACAACTTCAAATATGTCATGTAATTGGGATCTATTGGTGGAAGGGGCACAGGGAATACCTATTTGGTTAGAAAGAAAGATACTAAAGCAATCTATAACTTGAAAACCGTGAAGTAAGTAAGAAATTTCATGATATCAGTAGAATATTAAATCAAAATATATGTCACATTTATCTAACTAGGAACCCAGAAATAAAGTAAACCCGCTGGTCTTTCTTTAAGTAAACATCTTCACTTGTCAACAATTGCAAGACTAGTTTTTGTCCAGCACAAATTTCTCTTTGCCTCATTGTCAAAAATACAAGAAATTTTAAGAAATTCAAGGTCTTTAATATTAGTTAAATTACTAAATAAAATATTTGCATTGAAAAATTAACATTTTATTAGAATCAGAAACAAAAATCACCCATTATGCAAAACATAGAGCACATAAATCTACAAAATAGTTTAATCAAGAGAATGAGGAAGTAATATGATGATTTTTTAGGAAATTGAAAAATTAGTTCTTTAAAAAAGTTCAATTGCTTTAGTTATGACAGTTTAGTTTTATCCTTTCAAGAAATAAAGGAGGAAGTGTGTTTCGTTGTCCCTGTGTAGGATTTTAGAAAAGGCACAACTTTAAAAGTACAATAAACATCCAAATAAACCTAACTGCTACAGTGCAACACATAATATAATCACTTTAATTTACAATACCCAAGCCTATTTTATTACTGCAAATTTAATTACATTGGGGTTAATATTTACTGAATGAATTACATTTGTTTAGTCCCAAGGAGTTCTTTTGATGGAGTATAAATATATAAAACCAAAACCATGATTATTCCTGAGGTGAAAATCTGTAAAGGGGGTTATTATCTTCATATGTGTTTATAAACAATTTTTCTTCCTTTCAATTTGTAAAAACTGAAGGTAAGCAGGGCAGCTTTCAAAACTATTACTCATAATTTGTATAGTATTTTATTATTCTATTAACAGTTATAAAAAGCCATAGCATAAAGAAAATATTTATACAAAAGTAGGACTCTGCTGTTTTTCTTATTTTCTGAAATACAAATTTAATCATTTTTATTAAGATTGAATACTCAGGTATTTTTATTTCCATGAACCCAAGCTTAAAATATTGTAATTTCCTTTATTTCCATGGAAAGAATAGTGTTAAAATAGGCATATTAATCAAATATTAATGCTATCAATTCCTTTAATTTGAGTTATTTGGATAAATCAAATTATGATGTTAATGAAATGATTTTTCTTCTTAAAAACTAATGAGACAAATATATCCTTGAATCCTACAGAGCCAAAGAACATTTCAAATTGGTACATGCCAAACATCTCATTTGGGGGTCTTATTCTCTTCCAATGAGATACTGAGTTTTATTAGGTTTCTTACATGTTTTCTAAACTACGGGAAATTTAATATAACTGAAATAAAAAGTGTAATTCTGCCTGTTTCATTAATAGATCTCATTAAAAATAATTTTGTTATGTTTTTCTCTTTTACTATACTCATATGCCTTGGGGTATAACTTCTACTTTAGGTTTGCAATTTTTTTAAAAAACCCTTCTTGGAATATAATTACCATACTCAAATGAAACTCCATACTGATAGCAGTCTTTCATTTTTCAGTCACCGCTCTCAGCTCCGGGAAGACACCAATGTAAATTCTCTCTATGTAGATTTTTTCATTCCAAAGATTTTACACAATTTATTAAGATGTCAGTTTTGTCACATGATTTTAAGTTGGTTGAGGACACAAGGTACCCTTTCATTTTTCTGCTGTTTGTATCAGGAAGTTCTTAGACTTACATCCACGGAATGAATGTAATTGATCATTTTGTATGATCTCTTTCTGTGAATTTTAGATTCAGTTTGCTCATTAGGGAAATGAGACAAAAGTTCTTTTATTTTTAAAGAAATAGATCTCTCTTTGTCAATTTAAGCTACTTCAACATAACACTAATAACAAGGTTGCTATTAGACATTTTTTCTCATAGTTCTGGAAGTTAGAAAGGCCAAATTCAAAGTACCTGTAGACTTACTGTCATAAGAAGTGTGCCTGGATTGTAGATGGTGCTTTCCAGCTACATACCCACACTGTGGAAGGGGCAAGGCTGGATTGCTTTCATCAGCACAGTAATCACACTCAGGAGGCATCCACTCTCCATTTTTTCCTCTTTCAAAGTTCTCAACTTCTTATACCAGCACATATAAGATTTCCATATATGAATTTTATGGAATGCAAACATTCAGTTCATATAAAGTCTCACTATAAGTTCTATCTACACGACCGAAGGGGAACAATGAAAAATGTATATTTTACTTACACACATTTTTTTTCTTGGTTGCTTTACTTTCTAAAGAATGGAGTAATATTTTCAAATACAACCAATTGAAACATTCAATGTGAGTAGTTTAAGCTATGAAGGTAAAACAATTTCCAGAACAAAGATCAGTGGCTATTATAAACCCTTTCATTTATGGTCCACTTTTTTTTTTTTTTTTTTTGGTCAGTCGTGGGGCCTGAACTCTGGGCCTGGGAACTGTCCCTCAGCTCTTCAGCTCAAGGCTAGCACTCTACCACTTGAGCCTCAGCCCCACTTCCAGCTTTTATTCTGCTTATATGGTGCTGAGTAATCGAACCCAGGGCCTCATGCTTGCAAGGCAAGCGCTGTACCACTGAGCCACCTTCCCAGCCCCTTTTGGTCCATTTTAATAAAAAATCTTTTTTTTTTTTTTTTTTTTGTCGGTCGTGGGGCTTGAACTCTGGGCCTGGGCGCTGTCCCTCAGCTCTTCAGCTCAAGGCGAGCGCTCTACCACTTGAGCTACAGCGCCACTTCCGGTTTTCTGGTGGTTTATTGGAGATAGGAGTCTCACGGTCTCTCCTGCCAAGGCTGGCTTTGAACCGCGATCCTCAGATCTCAGCCTCCTGAGTAGCTAGGATTACAGGCGTGAGCCACCAGCGCCCGGCTTAACAAAAAATCTTTTGAGAGATGAACTTCTCATAATAGTCCAAAGTCCAATGAATGTTTTATATGTCTTTGGCCTCCTCTAATGGAGAGAGGCTATTTGAAGATATTCATAAAAAGGTGTATAAAATTCATACCCTAATGGTTTTATACTCTTTAACTACAACTTCGAATCATTTACTTTTTCTTCAGTTATTTTATCTTGCATTGATTGATATTATTTTTAATCTTAGAAATATTTATGTAGCTCTTTTCTATTTGGAAAGCCCTCATTTATTAGCATTTTTTCCCTTCACTAGAGAAAACACTCTTTAAGGAAATAGAATTTGTGGCTGGGCACAGGTGCCTTACGTCGAATCTTAGATACTCATGAGGCAAAGATCTGGGGACTGTGGTTTGAAGCTAGTCAGGATAGGAAAGTCTATGAGCTTATCTCCAATTAACTTCTCAAAAAACCAGAAACGGAGCAATGGCTCAAATGGTAAAGCTTGTGGCTTGAGCACAAAAGCTCAGTGACAGCACCCGAGCCTTGAGTTCAAGCCCAGGGACTTGCCTCCACCTCCTCCCCCAAATACAGAAGTATATTGTACATATCTAACATTATTTTCATTTCAGAAAATAGAGTAATATTCCATTTTCCCTAACAGCTTTAAATTAAATGAACAGAAGACTACTTATTACTTAATGCTCTCATCTTGTGGTTCTTGCACCCGGGCCTTGAGTTCAAGCCCAGGGACTTGCCTCCACCTCCTCCCCCAAATAAAGAAGTATATTGTACATATCTAACATTATTTTCATTTCAGAAAATAGAGTAATATTCCATTTTCCCTAACAGCTTTAAATTAAATGAACAGAAGACTACTTATTACTTAATGCTCTCATCTTGTGGTTCTTGCTTCACTACAAGTGAGCTATTTCCATCATTTGTCAAAAAAACAATTACTTTTTTTAAAAAAATGTGCTTTTGTCCTGACTTTAATTTCCTGAATTATTTTCTACATTTCCAAAATAACTCAAAATTTGTCATATAAATAATAAATTAATGATCTCTATCCATGTTTTGGATCTTTCTTAAAAAGCAACATAATTAACATGATTTTCTTATTTGCCTTCCTTGTGGTCATTTTGGAACACTAACCTATAAGCTTGGGTGATTGTTGAAGTTTAAGACCTTGATGTCCAGCCTTCAAAGTTTTCCAACTTTGAAGTCTTCTGATTTGGCTATGAGAAAAATGGTAAGGTGAGAGAAAATTTAAAAATCTTTAAATTCTTTGTCTTCTAAACAGGCATTCTTTAAAAATGTAGTATACTACTAAATGACTGGTCATGGTGCCTCAAGGCTATAATCTTGGATATTTGGGAAGTGGAAATGGAGGAATTATTCTTTAAAGCCAGTAGGTGACTCATGCCTGTAATCCTAGCTACTCAGGAAGCTGAGGTTTGAAGAGAAAGGTTCAAAATCAGCCTGGACAGAAAAGTCCTTGAGACTTTTTTTTTTTAAGTTGGTCATGGGGGGTTAACTCAGGGCCTGGGCATTGTCCCTGAACAATTTTGTTCATGTCTAGTGCTCTACCACTTTGAGCCACAGTACATAGTGCCACTTCTGGTTTTCTGGTGGTTAATTGGAAATAAGAGTCTCACTGACTTTCCTGCCTTGGCTAGCTTCAAACCACGATCCTCAGATCTAAGCCACCTGAGTAATTAGGACAACAGGTGTGAGCTACCAGCACCTGGCTACTAGAGACTCATCTCCAGTTAACTGCCAAAAAATGGTGGAAGTGGAGTTGTGCCTCTAGTGACAGAGTTCTAAACTTGAGCAAAAACAGCTCAGGGACAGTGCCTAGCCCCTGAATTCAAGCCCCAAGACCAGCACACACACAGCCACAAAAAATGAAAAAATGAATACCAAGTAAGCTCTGCTTTAGGTCTTACTGATAGTACTTTTCCCTTGTTACCGTTTTTTGTTGTTTAATTGACCGTTTTTGTCTTAATTAACAAGCTCTGGCTCTACAAAATTGTAAGTTTATGGGTAAGATGTAATTGATGCAACCAATTGCCACACATACATCTCTTTTCAGAGGTGAGAACTTCTGAGCTCTCAATTTTGAATTTTACAATAAATTGTTAGGCACTATATTTATTATGCTATGCCATTTATCTCAAATATAGGAAATGCATTCCTGTCTTCTAACTGATGTTTTGTACCTTAACTGTAAAGCTTTCACTTCATTGCTGGTAGATCCTATTATAGAGTCTGAGGCAGACATACCAGTTGCCAAGTTGGCTCACATTAAATAACAACAATGCAAATTAGCAAACCCTAATTTAATACATTTGCCTGAATATCAAAGTTGCTGAAATCAATCTAAGCATATGTTCTTTCTGTATTTTACTTCTATTACAAACTTGCTACAATTAGTCAATCAGATCTTAATGTTCTTTGAGTCCTAGACCCTCTTTACTATGTCTGATCAAGTTATTCTCCAAAAATTGACCTAATAATGATTATTTTAGTTAAAAATATGATGAGGAATAATCTTATTATCTATTCACCTTTCTGGTAGTAATGTTTTAAAAATGGAGTATAGCTTTATCTTATTTTATTTCTCACTTCATTAACATTTTCCTGCTAAATACATGATTCTTATCATCATGTGACTTTCATTTTATAATATTTTTCAGTGAAATAACTACTAAGAGTTATTCATTACAGTTATAAATTATAGCACTGCATACAATTCAATATATATATTTACATATCCATCGCAACAAATTTCTAAGTGATAGAAATATTTTGGTCAAGTTTTAGATAGTTATCAATTGCCATTGAAGAGTTAGGATTACCAAATAAACTAAGAAAGACAATTTTAAATATTCACATTAAATGGTTTGGCTTGAACCATCTGAGTACCTTTTATCCAAAATGTTTGAGAGAAGTAGTATTTTCTGTTTCATAATGTTTATATAGATATATAAATATTTGCATACACATAATGAAGAACATTTGTGATGGGACCTGACCTGACTAAACACAAAGTTTGCATATAGTTCATAATGTTTTTACACATAATCTGAATGTAATTTTACTCAAAAAATTTCAGTGGTCTTGTGTCTTGACCCCACCCCATTTCACAAAGTGAGAGTAAAAAGTTTTTACTAAGTGGTATCATGGTGATCCTCAAAAAGTTCCAAATAGTTCCAAATTTCAGAGCATTTCTGATGCTTTGAATTTGTATTTTGATTTAATTTACTTTGCTTTATTTTCATTTTATTTTTGGTGCTAGAACTGGCTGGAACTCAGGGCTTCATGTTCTTCCTTGGATTTTTAATTTCTTTTCCAAGCTGGTGCTCTTCCATTTGAGCCACACTTTTAATTCCTATATTTTATTCATGAAATTTCTGCCTGGACTGGCTTTGAACTGCAATCCTCAATCTCAGCCTCCTGACTGATGAGGATTATAAATGTGAGTCACTAGTGACAAGCAGACATTGCTCTTTTGGGTAGGAGAAACTCAACCTGTACAACATAAATTCTCTGAAATAATTTTTATATATCCATTTGGTTAAGTAGTCCAATAATAATTTATTAAAATACAATTTGACAGGCATATTGCTTGATTTAGGATTGTAACAATGACCAGGACATGAATAATGACTTCACTTGCTTCCAGGATATTTTATAGATTAAAAAAAATGGTGTATCAGAGATAAGAGCACAGTGTGATGCAGGGAAAATGGAAGGTAGCCTACAGAAATACCTGGCATCCTTTTTAAGGCTCAAAAGGTTTTCTGAGAGCTAAAGGAACATTGGATTTAGCGCATTGGTGGGTAGATGGAGAGTACCATGAATGGCTCCAGCATAAGAACATGACACATGCAGACTTCCAGAGCCAGGAGATCATGTAGTGGATCAATGGATTCTCACCTTCTGTAGCTATTGAAATATTGTTCACAGTAGTGGACATAATATAGTAAAGCATTTCATTACTTTTAATTTGTGTCTATTTGTTTTTGGTAAGACATAAAAATGTTTACATTGCAATATTTACTTTCCATTTAGACACTCTTAGTTTAGAGCAGGCCTTTGGGGCTTGAAGTTATAGCACTTCAGGTGAAACCCGAGTTAAAGGCAGTTACAAAGTTGCTCTGAAGCTACTCAATGCCCAGATGAGGAACTAAAAACTTAACATTCATCATACAATCACATAAAAACCTCATTATCTAACTCAAGAGTGAGATTCTACCACCCAATGCCTAAAACCTATCCCTAGATAGCAACCTTAATATTCAAACCTGGTGCTTATCCTTGTCTTCTGAGGAATTGGTTCTGATGTATCAAATCTTTGTTTGTTTCACAAAATGAAAAACAGCATCTTAAGCATCCTTAATGATATAGAGGGATCATTAATGTGTGGTTAACAAATTTAAAAGATATATTAGGGTTTCCAGGAGGTACTGGGGTGGTCATTAGAAATTCTCCATCCTGAAGCATCTCCTTAGCAAGTGTTGAGCCACATGGGAGGGCTGAAATTAATTAAATGGCTCCTAATCAACCAGCTGGAAATTAAGATTCAAAGAAGATGAGGTGGTATGCTCTCAGAGACTACCTCTTCTATCACACATCCAGGGAGTTAAAGATGTGAGGTGCCAAGGGGAGATATTTCTAAAAGAGGTGCAATATCGCCTTTCTTAATACTGCCTATCCCCATGAGATACAGAGGCCTTCACATCTCTAGAGCATTTCCCAAAGGTCCCTGTTTGTCATACCTTCCCTCAGAATGGATGCATTTATACATCAAGAAGAGGGCAGCTGATCATGTAATTACTTACTTTCCCAGGATATATGTTAAATGAGGTCAAAGCCTCGGCTCACTTAGCCAAGACATTAAGATAGTCTCCATTCAGTAGTATGGACTTACCTTTGATTTTTGCTACTTTTACCTCCTTACCCCATCCCTGGTCAGCATAGGAAGGAATGTTTGGATTACCTGGGGAGCACATACAGCAAGCTACAGATTATAGAAAAATAAACACAATGACTATTAATGCTGGCTACTATTAATTAATTAAATTAATTAACTAATTAATGAATTAAATTTATCAGTTGTGTGACTTGAACTCTGGGCTCGGGCGTTGCTCCTCAGCTCTTCAGCTCAAGGCGAGCACTTTACCGTTTGAGCCACAGTAACACTTCCAGTTTTCTGGTGGTTTATTGGAGATAATAATCTCATGGACTATCTTGACCAGGCTGGCTTTGAACTGTGATCCTCAGATCTCAGCCTTCTGAGTTGCTAGCATTACAGGCGTGAGCCACTGGTGCCCGGCTTTAAATATTGTATAGATTTCTGCTTAAGGGATTTATACCTCACACCTCTACTTTTTAATTAAACATCTTTTAGTGTATGTTAGCCGCACAGGTGGTCTAATTACTACATTTCCAGGTATGAGTACAATAGCCCCTCTATCAAATTCATCTTCTACATCACCTTACTGCATTTTGTCTAGCTCTCACCTTAAAACAATTTTAACAGGTTTCATTGATCTATTTACAAACATGCTTATAAATTTTTCAACTATATCCATCTTCATTTTCTCTCTCAACCCTCCCTTTTCCAATGGACACCTATCCCCAACAGAGACTATATTACTTTCCTGTCCCTCATGTTTTATTTTCTATTTCTTTCCCACCATATGATATATATGCATATAAACATACATATAATATACATATGCTATATATATAGCAATATTTTAGTCATATCACTCTATCTTTTGCTCTTTCTTTTCCCAACTAAACCCTTAGTGTTACAAAGAGTTCACTGAGTTTCCTTATGCTATCTTCATGCTTATATACAATGTATCTTATTATTATTGAGTTTGTATCATTCTTTCCCTCTCTCCCTGCTTCCTTCCAAAAGGTCCACATTTATAATCATGCTTTGTGTATATGTATGTGCATATCTGTGTATGTGTGTATATATGTGTATATAGCTCTACTTTTTTGTTGTTGTTGATCGTGGGGCTTGAACTCTGGGCTTGGGCGCTGTCCTTGCACTCTTCAACTCAAGGCAAGAACTCTACGGCTTGAACCACAGGACCACTTCCGGTTTTCCAGTGCTTTATTGGAGATAAGGTTCATGGACTTTCCTGTCCAGGCTGACTTTGAACCGCAATCTTCAGATCTCAGCCTCCTAAGTAGCTAGAATTACAGGCGTGAGCCACTGGCACCCGGCCTTATATCTGTACATATTTATGTGTGATATATGTGTGTGTCTATGTCTGTGTATATTTTTAAGTCCGAATTCCACATGGAGAAAACGTGATTTTTGGCTATTTGAGCTTAACTTGTTAGATATTTTGATCTCCAATTCCACCAATGTCTCACAATAGATACATGAAGAAAGGTTCACCAGTTTTAGCCATAAAGGTAATGCAAATCAAAATTATATTAAAATTACTTCTCATGCCAATAGAATAACAATTGTGAAGAAAGTAACCATAAATACTGGGTAGGGTACAGGAAGTGGGGAGACATTCTTTCACTAGTGATTAAAATGTAAACTAGCACAACAATGTGGAATTCAATGTAGAGGCTCTTCAAAAATCTGAAAATAAGTTTACATTTTTGTACATATATCCAAAGGATATTATGTTTATTGTAATTTTCTTCACAATAGCCAAACTGTGGAATAAGCCATATTGCTGAAGAACCAAGTTGCTTAACAATTATTAATATATAATGTATATTGTAGAGTAATATGTTATATATCATATGTAATATAATTTATAATGTTTCATATTATATATATAATATAATGTATATACAATATACATTATTCATCCCATGGAATATTACTCATTCATAAATGAAAATGAAATTATTTCACTTGCAGGGAAATATAAGCAATTTATGTTTTTGATTAATTCTAACTCACAAGATCTTCTTACAAGGGAAACAATGTATTACCTAATTTTATATTCAAGGATGGGAGGCGGTGAGAAACTCTGAACAAACTTTATTTTCCTACTTCTTCTAAAGTTCAACTTTACAATTGCTAATTCCATTCTTACTCTCTTTGCTTAAATTTCACCAAGACACATTGTATTCATAACCTGCTTTGTTGAATGGCAACTCCTTTGTACAACTATTTAAATCTTATATTCTTAAAAATTCACATTTAAACAGTAATACTTTTCTGGGCTTAGTTTGTCCACTAACCTATTCATTCATCTGCATTTTGATTTGTTCCCTAGATTTAGAATGATCAGGCATGCACAGCACTTCTGCCATGTTCCTCACAAGTCATTCATTCCATCTTTCGGTTACATCACAGAACAAGGGCAATCTGCCAGTAGCAATTGGCAAGAAGAGAAGCAGAGGTTTCAGATATAAAGAAACACGGACTCTTTGCATAAGTCTTTCAAAATCAATGGCATAGACACAAAACTCACAACAGGAAACCATGCCATCGGTAGCACAATAAGGAGAAAGGAGAGGTGAGGTGCAATGCTGACTGAGAACAGCAGCCTCAGAATCAGAGGGGGCGATCAGCCTGCTCACAGCTGTGTGCTGGGTAATCAGTATGCTTTTCAAAAACTCCAGGACGGGAGCCTACAAAAAGCCTGTAGAGAGAGTGTGAGTCATTCTGTGGTAAAACAGAAAAAAAAAATTCCTTAAATACAGCTGGGTTGACAAATGCATTTTCTGAATGATCATTTTGGGTTTCTTTACCAAGAGCTAAGAAGAAGAAAAAAAAAATAATATTTGCACAGAATCTGAAAGTCTATGAACTTCCAAGCCTGGCTCAGTGGCATACTTGGTTTCAATATTATTATTTTTAAATTTAGTGATGATTCTCATTTTGAGAATCATCCTTAAATGTGTGTGTGTGTGTGTGTGTGTGTGTGTGTGTGTGTGTGTGTGTGTGTGCACCCATAGACTTGGCATCTGTAAATTCAAGGAACAGTTGATAAAAACATTCATAACTCAGTTCGATTTAGCTATTTACATAGCATTTAAATAACTGGACATATTTTAAAGTATATAGGAAGTTCTGCATAATTGATATTAAAGTACTATAGAATTTTATAGAGGGGACTTGAATATTTTGAAGATGTTAGTGCTGTATCCTAACCCTAGGCTCTATAGCACAGGCACCTTTGGGTAGTCGGGGGTGAGTATAGGAATTGGTTCATGAGGCTGGAAGGCTGACAAATCCCAAGATTTTCAAGTGGGGTGCTGGGCAGAGACCCAGGAACACTGATATTGTAGGTTACAATGTGATGCCGGGCTTGCCCTAGACTCAGAAAAGGCTTATGCTTCACTTTTAGTCTGAAGACATTAAATAAAAAGCCCTAGAGGCAGATTAAAGTGTGTCAGGCAAAAGGAAATTTTGTTATTAAGAAGTTCAGAATTTTCATTCAGTTCAGACTTTCAACTTTTTTGAAGGAAGTCTACTTACATTAGAGAAGGTAATCTGTTGTTTCCTCTGTGTGTATGTTGTTGTGTTTTTGTTTTTCTTTCATTTTCATTTTTTGTAGGTCACTATTTTGAATACTGCTGTAACCTAGATAAGTTCCCAGAAAAAAAAAATGGCCTCGGTCCCATAGACAGGTAAAATTAGCTATGTAGATGATTCTCAGATTGAGTACTGGAACCAAATTATCAGCCTTACTTGCAAATTATTTCTATGTGCACTTTGACATTCCCTCTAGATGCAGCTCCTTAGAACAAAATTCCAATAGAACACAGCACCCAGAAACATTCTTGGAGAATCCATTCAAGGAAATGGATGAGAACTATGACAACAGAGTATTCTCAATGTCAAAAGTTATCTCCAATGGAAACACAACAACTCATTAATCAGAATGACTGAAAGTAAACAAACTAATGTCAAATGTTGGTGAAAATCATGAGCAACTAAAAACTCATAGGTATTGTAAAGCAGGAAAATAAAATATTTGGAAAAATGGTGTGGCAGTTTCCTGTGATGATTAAAATAGACCTATACAAAGATCTGTCAACTGAACTGTTTACACACAAAAAACAGGAGCACATGTCACATGTCTATAGGAAGAATTCTGTTAGGATACAGATAGCAGCTTTATCCACATTGGTGAAAACTTAGTGACAATATTTCAACATGCAAATAAAATCAATCTTTTGGTCCCATGAAGGCAATCTGTGAAACACCTAGATAGCTATTTTACTGGTCATTTTAATGATAGAATTAAATTATTTCATATCAAATATTTTAAATAGGAGCTACATGCTAAACATGCAAAATAATGAAGCCTGAATTTGTGTTGAACAGACACAATAAAGAAACAAAAGAATATTTTCTATAAGTTTTTATTTTTATCCATTACAAATATAAGCTAAAATCACTTGTAGTAAATGAAATAAAACAGGAGATACACTACTTGGGAAAAAGTGAGTTTAACAGTCTGTATATGTATATGATCTTTCTTCATATTACTATCAATTTATCAAAACTCAGCTATGTAATTTGCATTCCTTTTAACTGTGTATTAATTGTATGTCTTTTAAACACGATAAGACATGGTGTATAAATATCAATAGGGAAATTACTACAATTAATAGAGTTGGAAAATCAAAGGTAGTTGTAGTATAGATGAGAATTATAAAAATGTCTTAGTTAAAAGCATCAGAGAAGACTAAAAATGAGTTATGAATCTTAAGCTAGGCATATTTAGGGAATAACCTAATAGTAATAAATCATAGTTCAAAACTAACTAATGTTAAGCCTTAGATCATGTATAACTGTCAGTAGGAGTGAATAAATTAAATGACACAGATGACAAAATTATCTAGAATGAGAAGCATTAATATAAGAAAGAAAATATATACAAGAAAACTAAAGTCACGTAAGTGGCGCTGTGGCTCAAGTGGTAGAGCACTTGCCCCGAGCTGAAGAGCGCAGGGACAGTGCCCAGGCCCAGAGTTCAAGCCCCACGACCGACAAAAAAAAAAAAAAAAGAAAAAAAAAAACGAAAAGTAAAGTCACATGGCAATAGAATGCAAAGGCAAAGCATTTCCCTAATTCTAGGAAGCTAGAGATTAGAAGACATCTCATATTTAAAGATAATGACTGGTCATAAACCATTTAAGGTTTTGAATACTGGAATTCATAAGCCATGAAATAAATCAAAATATTTTTATAAAGTAATAAAAATATAGAAAGAAATGTATAAATTATAAGTTTAATTGGCATTTTTATTTATAAATTTAATTGGCATTACTTATGTATTTACTTATAAATTTAATTGTCATTTAGTACTTATAACAATAATTGACATTTATTATTTAAACAATTTATATTTCTTGTGATTTCTAAATGTGTCTACCTACAGTTCTAAAAGATGACCCTTTTAAAGTATGGAGCATATAAAAGTATTTTGTTGTATTTTTCTAACTTTCTTTATTTTTAATTTCCTTTCTGGAAGATATGCTTCCTTCGATATGAAGATTTAGCTAAGTATGTAATTCATCAATCCACAAAGCAATAATGTATCTTCTTAAATCACATATAAAGAAAAGGCAAGTTTCCAGTCATAGCAGTTTTCAGGCTATGTTAAAATAATGAATAGAAATAATAAAATAAAAAGAACATATGGAGGAAGGAAGAATTTAACAATTTATAAGTTAAAGTAGAGATAATGGAGGGTTGCAAAATTTTTTGAGTAATAAAAAATAGTCACCAACTAAACTTATTTTTGTATGTTTTTTATTGTAAAAATGCTGGATAGAGTGGTTAGAGTTACATGAGCAAGATAATAAGTACATTTCCTATTGAGCATTGTTGCCTCTTTTGTTTTCCCCCTACCTTCCCTTCCTTCCCACCTCCACAACTACTCCCACCCTTGCTGAAGTTGTAAAGTTCATTTTCTTCATTGTGTTTTATACATCTCATTATTAGCAAAATGATTAAATAAGGATAAAGGCTGACCCATTCTAAACTTCTTATATATATATTTATTTTTATTGTAAAGATACTGTGCAAAGGGGTAACAGTCACATGAGTAAGGTAAGAGTACACTTCCTATTGATCCTTTGTTTTCCCCCTACCATCCCTTCCTTCTCTATCTCCCCGACTTTTCCCTCCCCTCCCCCAGAAGCTGTAAAGTTCATTTTCAACATAGTATCTTGTACATCTATACTTCTGACACCTATTTAAATCACACTGATAATTAAAAAGTAGTCATAAGCATTAGGAAAATGCAAAGGGACACTAAACTCTCAGAGAAAATACTGTAAAGCCCAACTCACCAATGCCCTCAGCCTTGTAGACTTGATCTATGGATGAGAATTTCTCATAGGCAATATTCAAAGGTACCACAGAGCCTAATGCTCTTGTTCTCACAATAAAGATGACCCAGTCTGAGTCATTTTAAAGGGTTTTGTAATGAGTACTTAAGATGCTTTGGCTGCCATTAATTAGTGAAAAGCAGAAGTAAAAACCTAGAACCTGTACTTCCATTTTGTGCTTGTCATTGTTCTAATCTGTTCTCTCCAATCATCTTGGGTTCCAAGAAAGACAGGCCTGGTCTGTAACATCTTTATGACAAGGATTTAAAATACCCCCAAAGGAATGGCAGAGCTGTGTAGAACAGGTCACCTCCTAATGAAGAAAATTACCTATAAAGAACAGGCTGTGCCTTGGACCTGGAAAAGTCATTTCATAGGAGCCAGCTTGCTCTTCTCAAGGGATGACATTGGCAGCAACTCTTCCAGAACCCGAAAGAATGACACTGGCAAAATGACCTGCTGGGCCACCTGTAACTCTTAAACACTACACACCTTTGTCCTCTATTTTTAATTTTGTTCCTCCACTTAAGTCTAATACTCCAGTTTGTAGTCACATAATCTCAGACATTTTTATTTTCTGAAAAAAAATCTTTCCTAGTACTTTTACTCTTCACAACTTTCCTCAAATTCTTCCCATGTGGATACAAAATTCATGGCTGATTAGCTCCGTTGAAATGCTAGCAACAACAGCTAGAGAAGAAATGATGTTGCTTTTGTGTGTTCATAAAAAATTCAGTTTTGCCTCTCTTCCACTTTAACTTTATTTTTCCTCTGAGTCTTTGTCCCAGTAACCTTGGGCCTTCTTCAGAAGAGACATGATGAATGAGGAAAGAGCTAGTAAGAAAGCCAAAATCAACTCTGAGAAGAAGGATGTTTTCTGATCATGGCAGGGCATTACTTGAATATCCTGGAGTAATTCAACTGAACGTCCCTTGGATAGAAACCATCTTCTTCTACACATCAGTGTAAATGTCACCTTGCAGTCATCTTGGAAGGCAGGAAAGGCCAGAGTACCTGCCAGACCTACCTGAGCAGCCCTGAGACACAGAGCTGCCTGATCATCTTGGGCTGCTGTTTGTCATCACTGACTTGAAAACGTGCTTGTAACCTGGAACTGCGGCACCTGTGTGCACCTTCTCATTGCTGCTCTCCCTTCGTCTGTCTTTAAATTTCAAGTATTTACAGTAACTCCAAAAAAGACAATTTTAGTGTCGCTGATACACTTTGTCTACTCTACACTAGCCACACTATATTAAATCTCTATCTGTTGTTTACCAATACTTGTCACATCAATTGGCATATAAGGATGAAGACAGACTAATTGGATTGCGACTCCCAGAGCCCAAGTTTTTCACCCACAATTCCAGTTTAATTTGTTTAAAGTCCGCATACTAATTATACAAAAAAATAAAAAAGCATAGATGCTCACTCAAAACTTTTGCTTACAATTTAATATATATTACTAAAAAGAACATAGAGCATGAGCATCATACCAATTTTCTAAATGCTTGTATGGCTAGGCAAAATGAACATGTCCTTCCAAAGGTTACATTTCCGTTTTCTTGTTTCTTTGTACATAATATTTTTTTTAAATTAGGGGAAATTTAAAATGTAGTTAAAATATTATAATATTATAAATATTATATGAAAGGAATGACAAAATCAAACCTCATATTTCTGAGACAAAAAAACAACATAATAAAACACAAAATCCATGGGAAAAAATATGATATATATGTATATGTGTGTATATGTACATACATACATGCATATGGAGTGTGTATGTATAGGGTTACTCAAAACTTTTGTTTACAATTTAGTGTGAAATTTGTTCACAGTTTATTACTGAAAATATATAGAGCATGAGCATCACATCAATTTTACAAATGCTTGCATTTTCTAGGCAAAAGGAACTTGGTCTTCCATATTACATCTTCTGTTTCTTTGTCTATAGCAAATAATTTCCAATTAAATGACCATTCATTTCAATCTACTCAGCTTTTCAAGGACAACAGTTTAAATATATTCAGTTAATTCTCTACTAATCTTTAAATTCCTACATGACTTGTCTATATCATAGTATCGCTTATCCAACAAAGAAAGTACAAAATCAGCAGCACATTATGTAAATAGTACCACTTTTCAAGGTTTGGATCTACATATCTTCCAAACACCATATGCCCACTTTGTGGGTATTTGGGGAGTGAGTGTTTCACAAGGTCAAGAGGGCTCTAATTTTATCAGTGTGTGGCCTTTGAGGAGTCCATAATTTGCAAGGCAATTGAGAGGTGACAAACTCTTAGGATCTAGGATATCCTTAGGCAGTGCATCTATAAGGTGAGCCTTGGGGACTGTATCCAGGGCCTTTCCTCTTTCTTTCTCTGGTTCCATGGGGTGAGCAGGTTTCTTCATGTTTCTGCTCAACACAGTCCTGAAAGCATGGGAGTCAGATGACCACAGATTTAAATTTATGAAAATATATTTACAAATAAATTTTTCCTTCTTTAATTTATTTTTCCCAAGTGTTTTGACAGAGGGCTTTACATGCTAAATCACTAATGGCACTGTGATGGTCTTTGTATTCCCCAGTGATGGCATCCCTCTACTTCCTGTCCCCTCTCTTCTGCTTTTCTGTTCCTTACATCCTCCCTTTTTCACCATCTTCCTCTTCTCTCCATTCTTTCTGAGTGAAGCATCATGTTATTAAGTGCATTCATAATTCCTTTGCTTTCATATAAACTATGGAGTGACACCAATACATGCTGCTTTAAAACTTTATATTTACTAAAAGTATATCTTTTCAATATGATGTTTCTGCCACGCATAGGTATTATTTGTTCACCACATACAACCATGTATAAGTCAGTAAGAATTGTAAATGTATATACTGGGTTTCACAATACTATGCTTAAGAATTTCTCATTAAAATATGCAAATATCACATATGTTCTTTCTTTCTTTATTTTTTATTGTGAAAATACTGTACAGAGGGGTTACAATTACATGGGCAAGATAATGAGAACATTTCTTATCAAGCATTGTAGCCTCCTTCTCACATATGTTCTTTTCTTTAAGCTGTACAGGGATTTGAACTCTGGGATTGGCATGCTTGCTAGGCCATACTTGATTGCAATAGTTGGTAGGCAACAGTAGAGCAATACTTGATTTCTCACTTGAGTGGTATCACCAATCCTTGGCATAATCCATTGTGTGTGTGTGTATGTGTGTGTGTGTGTGTGTGTGTGTGTGCGCGTGCAAATAGGTTTGAATTCAGGACCTATGTGCTGTCCCTTAGCCTTTTAAAAAGGCTGATGCTCTACCACTTGAGCCAAAGCTCCACTTTCTGCGTTGTGATGGCTAATTGGAGAGAAGAGTCTCAGGGATTTTTCTGCCAAGACATGGTTTGAACTGGGATTCTCAGCTCTCAGAATTTTGAGTTGCTAGGATTATAAATGTGAATCACCAGCAAATGGCTTTATGAACAGTTTTGATATATTACACTATATTATACTAGCTCCAAAGAGAGTGAAATGGAAGTCAACATTTTTTAAAATTATATATATGTATATATATATACATTTATTGTAAAAATACTGTACAGAGGGGTTACAGTTACATGAGTAAGGTAGTGAGTACATTTCCTATCGAGCATTGTTATCTCCTCCTTTGTTTTTCCCCTACCATCCCTTCCTTCCCCACCTCCCCAACTCCTCCCTCCCCACACCTGAAGTTGTAAAGTTCGTTTTCAACATAGTGTCTTGTACATCTCGTTGTTACAACAGGTCAACCTGTATCCTTATTTCAGCATTTTGTTATTTCCCTTCCCATAGAAAAATGTATATACAAGATGCAGGGCACCGGAATCAAATACAGTGAAAACAAGGGTGAATATTTTTTATTTGATATTTTGGTACAAAAGTTTTAAAATACTATTAAAATTTGTTAATCTAGTGAGATTCTTAAGATATTTATAAAATATTGTGGTCATGGTGAAGAATATTACACAATTCAGTTTATAAAAATGATTTATTTATATAGATTTACATTACTATTGCAATTCATTGATGTTAAACTCTCTATTTTATTCTTAACTCTGTATTTTCTTCCTTCATTTAGCTTTTTTGTGATTATTTACAATTTATTCTTTTTTTATTAACATTGAAGTTTCTTATTGCTTTATTTGAAAATAGCTAAATATATCTGTTTGGCCAGGCGCTGATGGCTAATGCCTGTAATACTAGCTACTAAGGCGGTTTAGATGAGAGGGGTGAGGCTCCAACCTAGCCCAGGCAGGAAAATCCATCAAAGTGTTATCTCCAATTAAACACCCCAAAGCCAGATTTGGAATTATGGCTCAAGTGGTGCAGTGTAAGCCATGAGCACAAAAGCTCAGGGCAAGTATCTGGGTCACACAAATAACATAAATAAATGAATAAAGAAATCATAAATCATATGTCTGTTGGCATTGTAAAGAATCAACTTCTGGCTTTTGATATGCTCTTGCAATAGACTTATTTTCCATTTCAATAACTTGTGCTTCATTTTATTTATATAGTTTAGCTGTCCAATTTCTTAGTGCTTCCACAAGTTTGTGGGTTGCTTCATGTCAGATTTTACTATGACTTAATATTAGTATTCACACAAGATTCTTTTCTCTTTCCATATCTATTTTACTACATCCTAATAGAACTCATATTTTGTATTTTGATTATTAATCTTTGGAGTTTTCTAGGTTATTAGTATAACATCTGTGATTTGTTAATGACCATCAACTATTTATTAAATCACTACAGCACTTACAGATATATATGCATTTAGATACTTAATCTTGAAGTAAAGCCTATATGTAAATAAAGTTTAGCCCAAATCTTCAACTTTGGAGGGTTTTTTTGTTGTTGTTATATAAGCATACCTAAATGAATGATTACATTTCCTCAATTATTTTCCTTTATGACATTAATTTTAATAGGTTACAGGTACTAAAAGTAACCCCAAACTTTTTAAGATTCATTAGAACAGAAATCCTCAAGAATCATCACCATGATTTGATACAAAGGATTTACCACCCTATATTCTTTACTAAAGGGATAAAGAACTTTAAAAAAAAGGAATGTTAATATTTCTTCTTAAATGAATATTTATATTTCAGAATGGTCTTTTTGTATTTTAATATAAACAGTAACAATTCCTTTTTAAAAATTAAACACCTTGCTAGTTAAGTTGAAATACTGACATATAACTTTCTTTTAATTTCACAAAATATTCACTATGAAATCCATAGATGTTTTGGTGTGGGTTATTTTGTGATCAAATGTTATTAAAATTATACACCAAGCAAAGACATCTGGTTTTTAAGTTGCTTTGTCATGGGGCAACTTAAAACATGGTAAAATATAAACCACATACTGAATTATCTTTCTAGATGGCATTTTTTTTGTTTTGTTTTTTGGGTTTTTTTTGGTCGGTCATGGGGCTTGAACTCTGGGCCTGGGCGCTGTCCCTCAGCTCTTCAGCTCAAGGTGAGTGCTCTACCACTTGAGCTACAGCGCCACTTCCATAGATGGCATTTTTTAATGCTGTTTTTGCTGTTGTTGTTGTTGTTGTTGTTTGGTTGTCAGTTGTGGGGCTTGAACTCTAGGTTTGGGCCCTGTCCCTGCACAATTCAGCTCAAGGCGAGTGCCCGCCCTACCACTTGAGCCATAACGCCAGCCACTACAGGTTTCCTAATGGTTTATTGGAGATAAGAGTCTCAAGGATTTTTCTTCCCTGGCTGGCTTTGAACCGAGATCCTCAGATCTCAGCTCCTCAGTAGCTAGGATTACAGGCGTCAGCCACTGGCACCCAGCTAGTACTGCATATTTTAATGTGGGATATATCTTTAAATTCAGACTAATTTTGATTTATGTATGCTGAAATATGATTTTTCTGTTTAATTATAATAAAATGATAGTTTCCCAATACTTCTCTATTTTTAGTTAAACACATTTAATTAATCCATATTGCAAATTGTTTTCTGTTGGCATTACAGGGGCAAAGACATACATACTTTTGATACTTAGTGTTGATAACATTCAGTTTAGTGCACAAAATTCCAAGTCAATTTCATTCTACTTTCATATTATTTATGGTATATTTCTGAATATTTCAAAAAAGCTCTTGGCTTCAGATTTTTGCTAAAATTTATAGTCCAGAGGCAAAACTCAGGGACTCTCTCATTGTAATGAAAATTCCTACTTCCTTTGAAGGAGAAGAGAGAAAAGCATGTTTGCAGACAGGTGCTTTGTGAAATTAATTTTGCTTCATTTTTTCCACTCTTTTACTTTGACATAATCTTCCAGAAGAGCAAAATAAGTGATAAAAGCTAAACATGCCATCCAAGTCACAGAACTGCTAAACAGTGGGACTAGTACTTGAATCAACAGATGACATGCTTCAAATCTATAACCTTTATTTATTAAATCCTACATTTCTTCTACTCAGTGTCAGGATATATATTTTCATTGCTTTTTTTAATCTACATTAGAAACTTCTATGAGTTTAATATCTTTCCTAGAAAAATCTAAAAAAGCAATTCAAAACACTTAGCTTTCCTTGTAGGAGATTCCAGCAAGTCACTTGAGTAAAAATTTCTTCGTATTTGATTTTGCCTTAGTTTATTAAATATTATAAACAGCCATACATATTTATGGAGTACAAAATGATGTCATGGTTTTGAATACATCAGATGACCAAATAGAATATATGCACATTATGTCCCCCTACTTTATTTCTTTTAGCATGTCATTGATTTTCAGAACCTTTAGTGTCACTTTGTCATCATCAAGTCAAGTAGTTCCAGAAAAGGCATACAGCATTGTCTCAGTAAGTCCAAATAATTATTTTTAGTTTGGAAATTGTTTTCTTCAGGAAAACATAAACTTGTGATTGCAATGTGCTGATACTGGGATATTTTAGTTATGTGTTTCTATTCTATCTCTCTTCTTATATTAAGGTTTGAACTTAAATTTCATGTTCTTTTAGGTGGTTTGTTTATGGCTGGCTGCCGCTAGTCCATTTCCTCACTGTTTATTTTGAAGGACATTCAGTCTCACAGACATTTCTGACAAGGCTGATTTTAAACTTAATCCTCCAGCTCTCAGTTTCCTGAGTAGATAGGATTATAAGCATGAGCCACTGGTGCCCAGCTAGTCATCACATTTTGACAAATAGACAACAATATACTAAGATTCAAAGTTACTTAATACATATACTAATTATAAAAAGCCTGTTGAAAATGAGGTTTTATGAGTGTTATAATTTTTGAACTGGATTTTAATACAGTGTGAGAGTATTAAAGTACTGGAGCTTGAAGTCAAGGCCTGAGCATTGTCCTTCAGTTTTTTCATTCACAACTCACACTCTGCCACTTGAGACACAGTTCTACTTGTACCTGTTTGCTGATTACTTGGAGATTAGAGTCTCATGAACTTTCCAGCCTGGCTGGCTTCAACCTGTGATCCTCAGGATCTCAGCCTCCTGACTAAAAATTACAAGCCTGGGTCGCTGGTGCTCAGCTAAGTATTAACTTTTATGGCAAACAAAATCTTGGATTTACTGTTAAATTAAAGTAGAATGTCATGTACAAAAACAACGTAGGGAAAGGCATGTCATATCAGACCTTTTGTTGTCTTTTAGCAATGCTAACGGAGTTGCAGGTGCCATGTAGCAAGATAGGTCAAGGCTCTGACCTCATGAACAGAAAACACCATTTCTTCTCCCTCCTGACAAGGATGGTCATAGAACTTCTCTACACACTTCAATTACCACTGTTCGAATATGGGTAAAATACTCAGGGATTTATATAACACTGACTCTGTAGACAGGGCTTAGAACCTCTGGGCAAATGATTTGAAGCATTTCTTTGTTTATGTTGTTGTTTTTAATTGTGTCTTTTTTTTTCATTTTATTTTATTTTATTTTTTTGTGAACATACTGTACAGAGGGGTTACAAATACATGGGCAGGATAATGCGTACATTTCTTATCAAGCACTGCAGCCTCCTCTGTTTATCCTTCACCTCCCTTCCCATCCTCCCCCCACCCTCACCCCCACCAACGTTGTAAAGCTCATTTTCGACATGACAACTTGTACTTCTCATTGTTGCAACAGGTCCACCTGTATCCTTAAACGACTTGTTTTTCCCCATCTCCTCCACAAGTTATACCGACATCAAATATAGTGGAAGCAGGGGTTATACTGTGGGGGAGGGACATACAAAGCAACAAAGAAATAATCTTATAAATGCGTTAGAAACACATGCATGAAAGAAAAAAACATTAAAATACATATCTTAGGGTTCATTTCCCTAACATCACATTATCTGACCTTTTCCGCTTGACTCATACATATACTAGATATTGCAAATAAGTGAAACCATGGGACCTATGTTTCTTTGGGCCTGGCTTACTTCACTTAATATAATTTTTCATTTTAACTTAAGTTCCCCTTAGGTTTGAGACATGAGATGTACAAGACATTATGTCGAAAATGAACTTTACAACTTTGGTGAGGGATAGGGGATGGGAGAGGAGGGGGGAGGAAGTGGGGGGGAGGATGGGAAGGGATGGGAAGGGGAAACAAAGGAGGAGGCAATAATGTTTGAGGAGAAATCTACTCATTACCCTGCTCATGTAATTGTAACCCCTCTGTATGGTATTTTCACAATGAAAGAAAGAGTGGGGAAAAAAATAAAAATGAACTTTACAATTTGGGCTGGAGGGGCGGGGAAGGTAGTTGTTGAGGTGGGAGGGAAGGGATGGGAAGGGAAAAACAAAGGAGGAGGCAGCAATGCTTGATAAGAAAGGTACTCATTACCTTCTTATGTGATTGTAACCCCTCTGTACAGTATTTTCATAATAAAAAACTTACTTAAAAAATCTGGAACCCACTTAGGATGGATATTTTCAAATAACACAGGGCTTGATCCTACAGTTAAGAATAAATCATTTTCAAGTAGATTGACTCATCCACTTCATTCCATAAGCTCTGTTTTCCTAACTTCTTATCTGTCTTCACATTGGAAAGAAAGGTAGAGAGTAACTGGACATTTTCCAGGGCTTGGATGACAAGCAATGATTTCCTTTGGCTCTCTCATGAAACCACACATCAGATAGTCCCCATCATTGGAAGTGGGGTTTGGGTACCACTGTCTAGTCTAGTTAATTATACGAAAGTCAAAGCCCAATGCACACACTACTTCTACCTGAGATGAGAAAATGCAACAACAAAACAGGACAATAGAAACCAAAGAAAATGATTGTAACAATATAGCATTAAAAGTAGTAAGACAATGAATAGCTAAGAAGAAATCACAAGATAAAGAGATACTAACAGGTTCACTGTAGCTTTTGTTTAAATATCTCAAACACTAAAATATAAATATGAAAACAGATCCATGATTCTCAGAATTCAGTTGTCCAGTGAGCAGGATGTAGACTTTAGTAACAATGTGTGCAAGTGCAGGTGTGATCCATATTCCTCATCCTGACTAAGGGTCTAGATTGCATTTTGACAACAATGAAATAATGACAATTGTGGAGGATGCTGGACATGAAATGAAGACGCAATTATATGGATGCCATCTTGGTTACTTTATTCGCACTCAGCCTACAGCAACTGATGATGTCCACTCATAAACAGGCCTCCTTTTCAGGGCTTGTTCTGTGGAACTGCAGGATTGCTGGAGTCAGGTGCTTAGGTACCCATCCTGACACAGTTCTCGAGTTGTGATGGGAGACCTTTCTCTGTTTTATCCTCAGGACGGTGATGAAGTGTAACTAGTGCAGCTATCATTGTCTTTAGCAGACTCCCCTACTGAGGCTGCCAGTGCACATATAATGGCTTACACTGGGCAAGAAGTGACCACATGCTTTGGGAGGAGAAATTGTAATCTGTTCATCTTTGCATACCCAACTCAATCCAAAAGTCATATGCGGTAAAAATGGATACACACTGTTTCCTTCAAAATTACTTTCCAGTTATTTGGGCTATTGATTTTTTTTTTCTCTTTCATGCAAAAATTTTCATATGACATTGATTTACCAAGCATTCTAATTGCTAGTTTCAATTTTCACTTTTTAGAAACTATTACACCCTTGTAAATCAAATGTATTTTGCTTATTCTTTACCCAGTATACTAAGATTTTCTTAGTGACCGGATACAATCTTTAAAAACTGATGTAGGTGTTGAGATAAAGCATGCATTTGCCATTAAGTTGTACAATGATCAGTTGTAACCTACATAAGACCATTCCAGTCCCTGTTTTCTCAGCAAAATACCTGTTGGCTTGTTAGCACAGGTAGATTGCTAACAAAATTTCAATAATTATTTTAGACGGATTTTATATCATGAAATCTTATACATTTTTTCAAAACATTTTAAAAGAAAAATGGATTCAGGCAAAATTAATTAAGCTGAATGCTCATTTTATACCAAATAGAAGAAACGATGCAAGGTGGACCAAGGAATTAAATGAAAAAGCTAAAATATACTCTTAGAAAAGTAATCTTAGAAATAAAACTTGAAAGAATATGTGGGGTTAAGATTTGAGGAGGATGGTAGAATGGATGATAATCAGATGCATTGTACTCATAAATCAACATGTTGACTTGAAGTCCTTTTGTACAACTATTTAAAGAAAATAAAAAATAAATTTCATAAAAATTTGGGGGTTGGAGAGAGGGAAAGTGGGAGAAAAATGAAGGAAGGGTATCAAATTCTACAAGAAATGTGTTCACTACCTTATGCAACTAAACTCCTCTATAAATCACCTTGTCAATAAATTTTTTAAAAAGAAAATGAAAAGAAAAAATACAGAAAGTTATCATGACATAAGATTTGAAATATGATGTAAAAAAGCGTATAAAATGAAAAATAGGGCTGGGAAGGTGGCTCAGTGGTAGAGTGTTTGCCTTGCATGCATGAGGCCCTGGGTTCGATTCCTAAGCACCACATAAGCAAAAAGAAAAAAAGCCAGAAGTGGCACTGTGGCTCAAGTGGTAGAGCGCTAGCCTTGAGCTGAAGAGCTGAGGGACAGTGCCCAGGACAAGTTCAGGCCCCACGACCGGACCCCCCCCCAAAAAAAAAGGAAAAATAGGTTGAATTATTGATATCTAATTGAAAAGCAATAGTTCATTGAAAAATGCTATTGAGAGACTGAAAAGATAATTCACAAATAGAAGAAAAGTTTGCTAAACCTGTGTGTGTGTGTGTGTGTGTGTGTGTGTGCGTGTGTGTGTGTGTGCATTAGATCAACAGCAAGGAACTAAATAAGAATGAGGATTAAAATGGACACAAAAGTTAACACATTTCTTCAGATAACAAGTAGCCAATAAGCACAGGACACCTGGTCCTGAATATCAATAGCTGTGAGACCAAAAGGTATTAATAAGTTACATATCAATAGATGGATGGATAAAGTATATACATGCAAGCAATGAAACCTTGTTAGGGCTCTAAACGTGAGATTCTAATATGCATACAACAAGAATCTTTGTATCTGTGAATTGATGGGTGAATTCTGGAAAGTGGAATATAGAATGGAGGTTGGAAGAAGAGGAAGAGGAAAGACAGAGAGTTGTTCCTTGGTTCTACTTGCAATACTGAAAGTGTTCTGAGGGTGGATGGCAATGTGCTAGTGCAATGAGAGTGTGTTTGGTGAATTAGCCAGGATTCTCTCTGAGAAGAAAGTAACCTAATGGAAGATTCAGATATGGGATAGATGAGATAGATAGATAGATAGATAGATAGATAGATAGATAGATAGATACATAGATACATAGATACATAGATACATAGATACATAGATACATACATAGATACATACATAGATACATACATAGATAGATGAAAACATATATATATATACACAGAATACATAAATACAGAAGGGCTCACGTGATTATCATGTGATTACAGAGGCTGAGAAATCTCATGACTTGTAAGAAAGAGACTCAAAGATGCACATCAGGTGACTCAGGCAGATTTCAAAAGCCTATTATTTTTTAATGGTCACTGGTATTAGTACTAGATAACCAAGACTAGAAAGCCCAGAGATCTGATGTCCAAGATCAGTAGAAACAAAGCAAATGAGAATCTCAGGGGAGAGACCAATGCACCTTCCCTCTGTGATTGTTCTCCTAGTTCCCCAGACAAATAGGGCATTAGACATTTGACCAATTTTCTCTCTGCAAACATCCTTATAGATACATCCAAAACAGCGATTTACCAGTGCCCTCAGCATTTCCTAATACCATCAAGTTGGCATCTAAGGTTAACCAAGAAATTGGCTACTGATAAATTGTGAATTCCTAAATGATTACTATAGCAAATTTTATATGTGTTTTTTAACACAATAATTAAAAAAAAAAAGAAATGAAATGTATCCTAGCTTCCGAGGAAGCTGAGATCTGAGGATCATAGTTCAAAGCCAGCCCAGGCAGTAATATACATAAGACTGTTAGCTCCAATTAAACACAAGAAAATCAGAAGCACAACTGTAACTCAAGTGGTAGAGTGCTATCCTTGTACACAAAAGCTTAAGGAGGCACACTGACCCTGAGTTCAATCTCCAGGACTGCCCCTCCCCCTCAAAAAAAGGAATTGAAGGAAAACGTGGGTCACCTTCAGAATATGATTCACAGAGTAACAGAATCCATCTAACTATGCAAAACTAGCCATCAAGTACAGGTGCAGGGGAATGTAGCAATGGTGTTCACCAGCTAAGGTTTTACAGCACCAGGTCAGGGAAGCCCCTGGCTCTGCCACCCTGAGATTACTTCATCAAGGATGGTGATTTAGAGCCTTTGTTTCTGAAAAGCATGGTAAAGTGAGCCACAGAAAGACTGAGCAAGTGCTACAGAAAACTGAGAAGAAGGAAGGATAATAAGTTAGGGAAGAGGTTTGTAATGGAAAGACGTTGTTGCAAACAATTTCTGTAATAACCATAGTAGGTGTTTGGAAGAAAGGAGAGTGTAGACCAAGCACCTGACACCTAGCAAGATAGCTTACTACTAACATGTGAACTTTCTCCATGTTTATGAATATACCGTATCTTGATCAATGTCACCCTCTTCAATATTCTCACCCATTCCTCCCTTACCCACCTCTTACCTCACTCTTTTTAATTTTGTAGGATATATGTGGCATTCTTGTCTGCATTTTCCTCTTCTTTTCATTCACTTACTCCTTTCCTTTTGCCCCCACCTGCCGTTTTCCACTATGAATACTGTGAATGTTTCAACCTTTAATAATCATTGCTTTTGTAAAATATAGATATATTGCGGCCAAACTTGTTTTGAAATTTGTAATGAGAATTTAATAAATATGAGATTTCAATTCACCTAATGGCAATGTTATACCTCTGCCTAAAATCTTGATTTGGTGCCATTTGCTTCTTTTTCAAAAGATTTAGGACTTTCTTTCAGCCTTAACATTTTTTGTTTGTACACCTCTTGGGAATTTTGTTCGTTGTTAATTTGCATGAATTTGACACAGGGGTAATTATGATATAATCTATTTCATATCTATAGAAACTAGCCCATTGGAATTATGATGAAATATTTCAGTCAATGATTCTCAATAGTCCTATTAGAGATAGCCAAAGATTTCAGTAATTTCTCTTGCATGGATAAAGCAGGTCTATCTCTATGTCTTATATTCTATGTTGTCTTTCATATATTTATTTATATTTTATTTGTATCATATTCACATATGTGAGTATGTAAATACTTTAACTTTTCTCCCTTTTTTGATACCTTCATAAACTTTCCTGAAAGTCTCAGTTCTATTTCTATGGCTCTATTTTCATAGAATTCAAATTTATATTTATGGGCTTGTAATTTAACTTTTATTTCAAATTGGGTACATTTTTACTGTTGTTATACTCCTTTCTTTAGATCTATGGCTCATTTTCCTTTTTCATTGGTCCATTCTTTCTCTCTTACTCCCTTGGATTTGCTACATGTGAGGGGAAACTTACTATATCTTATATCTGCTAAAACAAGTGTTTATCATGAATTGACTTGTTCGTTAGTCACCAATTCAATTGAGTCTTATACATGTTTTTATCTACAGATAATACAGGTAGTGCTTATGTGGATTTTCTTAGAAGCATCTTGGAAATCATTGAGTCTATCAGTTCACCTCCATTCAAGGATAAATGATCAGGAACAGAAAGGAATTCTGCCTTTTCAGAAATTTCTTTCATTAGCTCTTCTCTAATTTATGTACATTTCTGAAACGACTGTTTTCACTTTTCATAATATCATTAGAATACTAGGCAGCTTCATTTGCTCCAAGGTTTTTAGTGTAAAATCTAATCGTGATGACCAATACTTCATGTTCAACAAAGTTTATTTGTCTTTAACTGTTCTCTCTTGTTCCCTTTTTATGTTTAGATTATTCAGATTTAGGGGTGAGCAGAGGAGGAGGGAGGTCACATATGATATATTTCAGGGATGAAAAGAAAGTGGGGTATGTTAATAATATAGAGCATATATCGGATCATCCAAATCTCACATATTCTCCAGTGCACATTTGAACCCCTGTTGATGTTCTCAAACACTTCAGGACCATCCTGATAAGAGTCATTAATGTCACGTGACTAACTTTGAAATAAATTTTCACATTGTTCAATATACAGCTCATAATGTGGTTCCTTAATTTAGAGCAACACATTACACACTTTAGTCAACTCTGTGTATATGTATGTGTGTATTTGTCCTGTTACTAGAAATTTAGTGCAAGTAATGATCCTAGGTCCTTGATTTTGACATGAGAAAAAATCAGGCTGGAGACAACAAGTAAAATGATAGAAAATTTTATGAGGTAAGAAATATGACTAAAAAAAGAAATATGACCAAAAATGAGATTATGTGGTACAGACACATGAGAGAAGATGATATCTTAGTTCAGGTTTAACCGTCTTCAGGGTATAAACCTGGGCATTGGTTTAAATAGAATAATTAGAGGCGGGCAACAAAAGTAAATATAACTTGAGAGTCTCCGTCACAAGTACAGCCTGTTAAGTCTTTATTTCAGTTCCATGTATTTTTCCTTTGGCATGTCTATCTATCAGGGCTTAAATCAGGGCCTCACACCTTCACTTTGATTTGATACTCTTAGCTGCTCTATCACTTGACCCATGCCTCTAGTCTAACTTTTTTCTGCTGGTTAATTGAAAGTGAAATATGTGTTATTCTGCTCAGGCTCACTTCAAACTATGGTCTTCAGATCTTAGCCTATTGAATAGCTGGAATGACAGTCCCAGAGGCACTAACACCCATCTCCATGAATTGGTTATAATGTGTATTTGTGACTATTCCCTTGATTCATGGTGTTATAATAAAATATTGGGTGACTTACAGAGAATAGGAATTGATGACTCACATTTCAGAGTCCGGGAGGTATGCAACAAAGTCACCAGCAGAGCTTCTGTGACTTACAGAGATCTTTTCCTTGCTACTTTTTTACCTGACAAGAATGTTTTATTCTTACTCAGTATAATCGCCACAGCAGTCTACACTCTATCCTTCAAGCTCTTTTATTGGATTTGTGAATCTCTCATACCGACCTATTCACCCCTAAAATGTCCCTACTCATAATTCAGGTGATCTCACATTCACAGAGTATATCATGTCTTCAACCATACAAAATTTTCTCAAACTAATTTGTTTAATGTCTAGTTTTGAGGATGTGTACACGTGGCTGGCCAGGGCATTGTTAAAATGGGATCAGTAAGATTGAGAAATGCATAGAGCTAAGTCTTTTTTGTATATTTTTTATTGTAAAAATACTGTATAGAGGGGTTACCATTATGAGTAAGGTAATGAGTACATTTCCTATTGAATGTTGTTACCTCCTCCTTTGTTTTTCCCCTACCATCCCTTCTCTCCTCACCTCCCCAACTCCTCCTTCCTTGCATGCCAAAGTTGTAAAGTTAATTTTCAACAAGTATCTTGTACATCTCATTGTTAAAATGGGTCAACCTGTATCCTTATTTCAGCATTTTGTTATTTCCCTTGCCCTCCCCAAATTATAAAAATGTATATACAAGATGCAGAGCACCGGAATCAAATACAGTGACAACAAGGGTTATACCATTGGGGAAGAACAAAGCCTGGGCAACAGACAAACTCTTAATTTGTAGGGAAATGGAAAAGTCTTTGCATTTGCTACATGTGAATGAGACTAATGGGAGTTACTCTTGAGGAGTTCTCCAGAAAGATTTCATTAAATAGCTCCTTGTGAGAACCAGACTTGCCTTTCAAAGTTCACAGGATGGACTCAGATAAGAAGCACAACAAAAATGACAGTCTTGCAAAATCCAGTATCTATATGATGAGAGGCACACTCTCTGAGGCTGCAAGAAGCAATTTTATTTCTAGCTGGTAAAGATCCCTCCCTTTAATTTTCCAAGTAATAAGGGTTTCATATTCTCTCATGTCTAAGTTACATTTTTTTCCTATTGGATATTTGAAATACTTCCCTTGAGGATGCTTGGATTTTAGAAGTGGACTTTGTCTGTCACCAGGTCTTTTGTTCTTTTGCAGTGTAGTCATTTGTGCTTTCTGACACATACAACAATTCTACCCATTTTCTCATTTTGTTACAGTCCATTATTTCCATTTTTAGTTATCTAAGTCATGTTCTACTTAGTCCTAATTATTCAGGCTTTCCAATGCCTGAATTTTGTCATATCCACAAGTCACTATCTAAGAAAGCTATTGGTTATTTTCCACTGAGGGTCAGTAAATGACTTGAGTTGAAAATGGACTAGAACTGACTTTATTTGTAGAAAGCCCAAGGATTGGGAGAAGATCTTCACTAGCCATACAAAAGACAAGGGTCTCATATCTAAAATATACTTGGAACTCAAAAAATCAAATCCCCCAACAACAAATCCTCAAAGAAACAACTGCCCAATAAATAAGTGGGCTAAAGACTTAAAGAGAAACTTCTCTGAAGAAGAAAGAAGAATGGCAAAAAGACACATGAAGAAATGCTCAACATCCCTAGCCATAAAAGAAATGTAAATCAAGACAACATTGAGATACCACCTCACTCCAGTTAGAATGGCAAAAATCAAGAACTCTAACAACAACAGATGCTGGATGGGATGTGGACAGAAGGGAACCTTACTTCATTGTTGGTGGGAATGTAAACTTGTTCAACCACTATGGAAAGCAGTATGGAGGTTCCTCAAAAGACTTCACATAGAACTCCCCTATGACCCAGCAATTCCACTTTTGAGCATTTACCCTAATGTTTACAAACAAGACCACACTAAAGCTACCAGCACAACTGTTTATTGCAGCATTATTTACCATAACTAAGATATGGAACCAACCCAGATGCCCCTCAGTAGATGAATGGATCAAGAAAATGTGGTATATATACACAATGGAATTCTATGCCTCCATCGGAAAGAATGACATTTGTTAGGAAATGGAAAAAATTATATTAAGTGAAGTAAGCCAGGCCCAAAGAAACATAGGTCCCATGGTTTCCCTTATTTGCAATATCTAGTATATGTATGAGTCAAGCAGAAAAGGTCAGATAATGTGCTATTAGGAAAATGAACCCTTAGATATGTATTTTAATGCTTTTTTCTTTCATGCATTTATTTCTAAGGCATTTATAAGATTATCTCTTTGTTGCTTTGTGGACCTCCCTCACAGTATAACCCCTGCTTTCACTATATTTGATGTCAGTATAACTTGTGGAGGAGATGAGGAAAAACAAGTCGTTTAAGGATACAGGTGGACCTATTGCAACAATGAGAAGTACAAGTTGTCATGTCGAAAACGATCTTTACAACATTGGGGGGGGGGAGAGGGAAGGATTGGGTGGGAGTGTGGGCGGGGAGGCTGGGAAGGGATGTGAAGGGTAAACAAAGGAGGAGGCTGCAATGCTTGATAAGAAATGTAGGCATTATCCTGCCCATGTAATTTAACCCCTCTGTACAGTATGTTCACCAAAAAAAATTAAATTAAATTAAAAAAAGAACTGACTTTATTTGAAAAATCAGTGAGTCTTTTAAGTACAGAAAGAAGCCTAAGAAATTATGTATTGCATTTATATTTTATCATTTAACTCTCTTGATTTTCTTTTTTATACTCTGTTTTATGAAATTTTGGGCTGATGACTTGCTTAAGTCTATGTTTATCTCTGTTGGCTCTCTTGAAAGTCTTACTTTTCAAGAAATATTTCTCTCTCATATTTATAGAATAAATAAAAAAATAATCAAAAATTGAGAAAAATGTGTTTCTTGTCTCTCTGAGCCTGACTCAATTCACTTAACAACTTGGACAACTAACTCACATTTTAGCAAAAATAATACTTAGGAAGCAGAAACACGTGTTGTCTGAGGAGGGTGCACAAATAAATAGACAGTGGAAGGGTAGTGGAAATAGGCATATTTATTGTGCTATGTAAGAATGCAACCAAGTTGAGGGATGGGTAGGGTTGGAAGAGATAGAGGAGAACATTGGAATGAGTAACATAGATGAAGATTCGTTCACTCACAAACAGACATGTTGAATTGAAACCCTTCTGTACAACTACTTGAATTACAATAAAATTAAAAAAAAATATTTTTAATGGTGAAAAACCAAGCTTAAATGCAAATGGAAAAAAAGGAGTTAGGTAATTAAACAAAATGTTCACAATGAAAGGCTTATTTTATTCATTCATTCATTTTTTTATTTACCTTTATTCTTTTTTAAAACATCTTACTTCTTCCCTTGGAGAGCACCTGTATTTACAAATGAGATCATAAATCTATGAGTATAAAAGCAATGTCCTACAGAAGAATCTATCCTGTTTTTTCAGGCACTCTACCAGCTGCAAGCAGCAGAGAATGCTGTGTGTGTGTGTGTGTGTGTGTGTGTGTGTGTGTGTGTGTGTGTGTGTGTGTGTGTGTGTGTGTGTGTTCCTTTCTGAAATAAGCCTTCCAAGAGTATGATTCTGAAAAATGTAACTCTACTTATTCTTAAATTTTCATTTCAGTGGTTTCCTTTTAAAGAAATTTCCCTGTATCTTTTAGAGCATCTAAAACAAGGCTTCGTGTCTTTTCTAGCAACTGTTTTTGTACTTGCCACAAATTGTTATTTAAGAATGCATTTGAAATCCATCATGCCTGTTGTTCATGCTGGACAATGATTGTCATGAGAAAGAGATCCATTATCTTGTTTGCATTTCTCACAATTGAATGTAATGTCTTTAATAACACCTGTCTCCCAAATAATTTTAACTAATTTTTCACACTGCGGGACTATTTACAAAATTGGAGAAATAAGTCTCTCATGCAGAGATCTTATAACTAGGGTACATCCTGTCTACAGTTGTTTCTTAGAACAGCTGGCTTTCTGGTGTGTAAGTCAGTCAAACATTTACAAACAATGTTTTATGTGCCATTCACACTGGTCATTTTTTTTATTGTTCTGAGCTTATTACAGTGTGTGAATTGAGATTTTTATGTAAAAAGGGTGTAATTTTCCCTCAATGTAGGTATGTGACAACAAAAGTTGCTTGCATGCCAGCTCAAATTGTTTTTCATAAAAATGCTGTTAAGACACAGCAGAGTTATCTTAGGATCTTAGTTGTTGTTTCTTTCTTTATTTGAAACTGACGTCCTTTATAAAGAACATAGCAATGGACAACAGTGTACTTTTTTTTAGGGGAAAAAAATTGCTGGGCATAAAGTTTGAAAAAATTTAGTTTCCTTTTATATGTGCAAACACATAAAATACGGGATGAATGCAACAATCACAACTAGATAGCCATTACATTACTTTAAACTTTCAATGCCAATGTATATTCTACAAGAGTATGGGTTCATAAGGTCTAAAAGTAGGTGAGGGTATTAATACATTTTTATATATAAAATAAATTTTATTTAGTGAAATATAAAAAAATTACAAACAATGAATCTATAATAATATCTGGCTATTCTTCTTTTGATCTTAGGAAAAGAAGAATAAAGCTGGAAAATCATGACTTTTATTCCCCTCAGAATCTTATCCACAAGAGTAAATGAGCAGCACTAAATAATATGTCATGTGCTTGATAATGAAGAAAGCTAATAAGCAAGAGAAAAGCTCAGATAATGACAAGGAGGAGATGTTTTAGGCTCAGAGTGAGGTTGACCCTTCTCTGCCTGAAATGGTGAAATATGAAAAAGAAATCCCTTGCATTGTTTCTTTGAAAGGGATGCTGGCAAATCAGCAACTTCTGAAGTCAAATGCTGTTTCTAGTTCTGGGATCACATTCACATTTGTACAGGCTACCTTCTCACCTTGAGGTAGACTGGCAGACAAACCAATGACTCCAAAACCAAAACAAGCCAGAGGCAAGAGATATACTTTAAATATGTTACCATGTCAGGCTTCAATGTTGTCCAAAATAAAGTATTAAATACATGCTGTTACCACAGCTCTCCATGTGCCATTCCCATTTTCCTGTTAAGTAGTGAAGACAGAGAAAGAGAGAAAGAGAGAGAGAGAATTTCTTTGACCTTGTTCTCATAAATAATGTATTCCAAACATAAAACTGTCTGGCATGGCAAGTTTTTTGATCAAAAAAGAGTTTGATTCCAGTGCCCTGCATCTTGTATGTACATTTTCTAAGTTGGGGAGGGGAAGGGAAGTAACAAAACGTTGAAACAAGGATATAGGTTGACTTATTGTAAAAATAAGACTTACAAGACACTATGTTGAAAACGAACTTTACAAGTTGAGGGCAGGAGGGTGAGCATGGCAGGGGAGGAGTTGGTGATTAGGAAGGGAAGAGATAGTAGGGGAAAACAGGGGAGGGGGTGACAATGCTCCATAGACAATATACTCATTACCTTACTCATGTAACTGTAACCCCTCTGTACAATATCTTTACAATAAAAAAATTAAAAAATAGTTCTAAAACTTAAAAAACAAAAAACAAACAAAAAACTCCCCCCAAACAAGGTATCCATGTCCCAAGAATAGTTGCTCAGTGTGAGCTCTTCAGATTTAGTGTCTCCATGCTTGGATGATAGTGTCAAAAGTTTGCCACAGCAGAAGGATTGAATGTTACTAGTTGCTGAACATAAAACACATCTATCTGGAAACATTTAAAGCAAGACTCTTTGACTTGTTTTAGCTTGCATTAATAGCCCCAATGGAAAAGCCACATACCATATTTCTTAGTTTGTACTTCAAACTGCTGGAGTGTATTCCATTCTTTTCCTGATTCTCACTGCCATGTTACAACAATTGCCTGCTTTGCTATTCTATAAATCATCCTGAAATTATTTTCATTATTTTATTGTCCTTAGGATTCACTTTAATAGCCCTCACTAATGTCAAGTTGATAAGACATTAAAATATCTGCATTTCTTTGTGTTAAGGACTTTGTTAAAAATGCATTCTCTTAGATGATCATTATAGCCAAATGAAGTCAAGGCAGTTGATCAGAGAAATTAAAGTCTACTTATAAAATAGCCTTTTCATTCACAGATCATAAAATGATAGTAGATAGATAGATGCTAGAAGATAAATAGATGATAGAAAGATTAAATAAGGAACTCACCCCTGACTTTCTTTGCTTCTAACTTTAGATTGAAATAGTTTTGACAGAAATGAAAATGTAATGTTTGAAGTTTTAACAAACTTACATTTTCAACAGGCCAGATATTTGCAAGGTATCTAAATTACCTTCCAGCATGTCTATCTTATGATCTGATTTCTAGGCTTTCTCCTGGGAATATGGCTGCAACTCAGTCTAACAAAAGCACTTGCCTTGGTGGTATGGAGAACCTGGTTTCATGGAGGAGTTCTATTCTGCAAAAATATCTATTTAAACTAATTATTAAAATGGGATGTTGACCAGAACCATGTTAATTCTGTTCAACTTCTTTTTTTTTATTGTGAAAATACTGTACAGAGGGGTTACAATTACATGGGCAAGATAATGAGTACATTTCTTATCAAGCATTGCAGCCTCCTCTTTTGTTTCCTCTTCCCATCCCATCCCATCCTCCCCTCATCCCCCCTCCTCCCCCCCTCCACCAAAGTTGTAAAGTTCCTTTTCGACATAACGACTTGTACATCTCATTGTTGCAATGGGTCCACCTGTATCCCTATTTAAATGATTTGTTTTTTCTCTTCCCCTCCACAAATTATAACAGCATCAAATACAGTGAAAGCAGGGGTTATACTGTGGGAGAGGGACATACAAAGCAACAAAGAAATAATCTTATACATGTGTTAGAAACAATCGCATGAAAGAAAAAAACGTTTGAATACATATCTTAGCGTTCATTTCCCTAACATCAGTTTAACTGACCTTGATATGGAACCAACTCAGATGCCGCTCAGTAGATGAATGGATCAAGAAAATGTGGTACATATACACAATGGACTTCTATGCCTCCATCAGAAAGAATGACATTGCCCCATTTGTTAGGAAATGGAAAGACTTGGAAAAAATTATATTAAGTGAAGTAAGCCAGGCCCAAAGAAACATAGGTCCCATGGTTTCCCTTATTTGCAATAACTAGCATATGTCTGAATCAACTTCTTTAGGATGTAAAATCACAGGCTTTCAGAGGAGAGAGGAAAGAATCTTGGACATTACGTCTGTTTCCTGATCACACCCACGAACACTGCTACTCAGGCCATGCTAAGGCCACTTGCTTTTTAATGCTAAAGACTTTTTGCAAAAGCTATTTAAGAAGAAAGAAATTATTCACATACAGCTCTATTATTCTTTCAAGATTTCTTTGTGATTTAAGCTAAAGATAGTTTTTTCCTAGCTTTGACTCTGGCTGAGAGCAGTAAATTATAGTACAAGAATGAATACTATTACTACCTTTCTTTTTTATCTCACTGAATTTTTTTAAATGCATTTGGAGAAGAGAAGAGAAAACCTGAAAAATGACAGCTAGTAGTCTTAGAAATGGCAATGTTTCTGCCCTCAAGAGAAGCTTTCAAAACTATTCTTGGAAGAATAAACACTTCTTTTGCTTTTTGATCATTATTTCTAGATATGTAGACAATTAAGCTCCAATCTAAGTCTCATCTGCTCAAACAAGCCCTTTCACTTTTCCCATGTGCAGATAACATTTTAAACTTGTCTCCTTTGAAGGGAGAGCTATGGAATTTTATTTGTGAGCTTACTAATCCTGGTTGCTGTTGTTGTGTTGTGTTGCTTTTTTTTTTTTCATTTATCTAATTGATAGTTACCAGTACAGGAAACATGGTTACTACTATTGATTAACCACTACTTTAGGGTCAGTGCTATAAAATGACGTCTCTGGATGTTATATTCTACTGGGAAAGAGACAGAAATTATACTAAACTTAGGGTTAGAGTTATGTCTTATATTTGAATGATACAAATGTCAGGGTAACAAAACATACAAGTGTAGAACACTGGAGAAGCCTGAAAAATCCAACTGAAACATTACGTGGTTAGGAAAAGCCTCACAGACAAGGGAATTTTGATGTAAGACCTGAAGATGCTGAAGGAACAATCCATGAGGATGTTTTATAAAGCAATGTTCCTTGCAGAAGGGCTGTCCAGTACCAAGGGAGACACATCTCTGTCTATGCTCTAGATAGGAAGGAAGGAAGGTAACTACAGGGAGCCAAGCTCCTTGTAAACCACATGGGTTGACAAAGAAGTGACAAGGTTCACAGGCCATCTAACTTCAAGTTAAATGGTTATCCATTGGACTACTCCTCAATAAATAGCCTCTTAAGGAGGGTGTGAGGTGGAAATGTACAGTCTACAGTAAACGAATATTTATTTACCAGAAGTTTGAAATAGAGAGAAGGGAAAATCTTGATTAGGAACGCAGGGTTATAATCATATCTGAACATCACCTTTTGCAAAACCAAGTACAGGAAAGTATACATGGGGGTTAGGTGACGTTACGTTCTTTTTAATGTCATTTTCTAACATTTTCCTACAAAAATATTTTTCAATTGGACAGTAGCAGAAATAATTTGGTGATAACATAAGCATATGTGCTATTTAGTATTTTTAAATGACAGTTTTTACCCATATGTAACCTAAGCTTATTATTGATTTGAGTTTGAATGTTTACTGCCACATTTTATTTCCTTATTTCCTTCAAGCTAGTTTTCTAATTAAAACTACACATTATTCTTTCATTATCAAGTTAAATGAAGACTTTAAAAGGAATATCTTATTCTGAGCCAAAGACCATGGCCTGGTTACAGTTTTTGAGAGACTCTGAATTACAAATCATGCCATGGAAGAGGTGACATGATCTTTTATAACCACGGGACAGAGAAAGACATAAGTTAATACATTTGCTCAGTTGATGGTGGCATCAGGTATGCTAACCTTATCAAAACAAAAAAGATAACACCTGCATAGATTTCAAGTGTTATCTTGAAGCTCTCTTGTCTGCAAAATTGGTAAAGGCTAAAATTGCACTGGGGTTCAGATGCCTACCAAAAGTCTTACCAAGGTAGTCTCAAGGATATTAGGTTGTTATATTTGGATCAAAATGGAAAGAAAATGCCTGTTGGAAAAACTGCGGTAGCTCATGATAATTTGACTTTTGACTTACAACATTCCATTCTCTGCAGTTATGACTCTCTCAGTGAAAGTTAAGCAGTCTGCAGGGTCTTTCATATAGATTTAGCTTCCGTTAGAGAGTCTCGGTTCCACAAGTCTATTGGTATAAGTTAAGATAACATGAGATGTCTTCTCCCATTAACTCTGGACAAAAATCATGTATATGCTTAGCTTGAAACCAGAAAAAGGAAGTAAGAAAATATTCTAGACTTAGACCTGTGGCCTGGATGATGTTTTTAAAGTCTAGTAATATGTCTTTGGCTTGCATAAAATAGAGAACTATAAAATCTGCAAGTTTATTTTTAAAGGCTGCCGGTTCTGAACTTCAATCTACATATATCTGTCAATCAAGGCTGAGAAGTATCTAGTGTTGGAGCCCCTGAGAAATAGATACCATGTCTATAGGTCAATAATGATCCTTGGAATGATTAGAGCTGCTGCTCCATCCTGTGCAGGTGGTTTGGGTTAGAAAGACATGTTCCTGTTGGCTGTGTCCAATCTTCTTTGAATGTATCTCAGAGACATCAGAACTGAATGGTGATAAGGAGCTGGAATCAGTAGAGACCAAAAAGGTTAGTACATTTTGCCTCTAAATGATAATGTTCCAAAGAAAAATCTGGTAGGCCAGCCACAGTTTTTTCTCTGCAGAGCAAGCATCCTTGTAACTAAAAAGAGCTGAGTGCTCGAAATTTTCTTGGAGGAGAATGTTTGAAATCATGCATACTGGAAAAGCAAATAAGGCAAAGCCATTCTCCACATGTAGAAAAATCAGCAGAAACTTTCAAACATATGAGTTATGAAATCACACAGCTGGGCTTCTTTTAAAACAGTGTGTCAAGTTCGTACTCTGAGCACTAAAGACGTAGGTTTGCTTCCTGCTACATTTTCTTTAAAAAGCAATTGAAAACAACTGACTGGTTGCTTTTGAAATTCTGGCTTATTCAAGATGGAATTTCTCTCCTGATGTTGAAATTTTTGCCTTTCATATCAGTCAAAATCACAATACAGATACCAAACCAAATAATTGAGGTTGTTGAAGCATTTATTTGTGATATGTAGTGATAGGAAAAACACAAAATAGAAAGAGTTTTCTCCAAAACTCCATGATTCCAGACCGAACACCCAGAAGTATAGTACATATTTCACAGTTCGACAATCTTTGTTCAACAGTTTAAAACTGGGAATAACAACCAAAGGTTTTTAAAAGATAGTTTGTGATGAGTAAAAACGCTCAAAAATTTCTTCTTTTTTTGTATGTTTTTTAGTATAAAAATACTGTACAGAGGGGTACAGTTACATGAGCAAGGTAATGGGTACATTTCCTATTGAGCAATTTCTTAAAATTGCAGTCTCGTTTACACAGAAGCCTGATTAAAAATCAAGAAGCAAAGGTATAAAAATAAGGAAATTTGACAAGAATATGGATAAATTTGCATTTTTTCTAGAAATGTAAAATTGTGTAAATACTCTGGAAATAAAAACAATTAGCCATATAATTATTATGTGATCCAACAATATCACTTTCAAGTATATGCCCCAAATAATTCAAATTGAGTCTCAGTCTATTTTTTCCAGCAATGTTCAGAGCAACTACTCATAATGATTTAAAAATGAGCTGGGCGCCAGTGGCTCATGCCTGTAATCCTAGCTACTCAAGAGGCTGAGATCTGAGGATCATGGTTCAAAGCCATCCCAGGCAGGAAAGTCCATTAAACTCTTATATCCGATAAACCACCAGAAAACTGGAAGTGGCACTGTAGTTCAAGTGGTAGAGTGCTAGCCTTGAGCTGAAGAGCTGAAGGACAGTGCCCAAGCCCAGAGTTCAAGCCCCACGAGCAATCTTTAATGAAGAGCAAAGGCAATACAGTGAATTAAAGACAACATATTCAGTAAATGGTGTTGGCACAATTGGACATCTGTACGCCAGTGTGTATATGTGAGCACAGTCTAAACACAGAACTTTCAATATTCCAAAACAAAATAGAAGACACCTTCAAATGTATCAAAGAAACAATATCAATTTCAAGACTAGAAAATTCCTGAAAAATAATAGGCAATTCTAGCAGATCCTGTGTTTGCTGGTGGATTTTTAACTATAACACAAATGTGTAATTCATGAGAGAAAACAGTCTTTTGCATAAGCAAATTTTATGTTTTCTTTTTTCCATTTAACAAAACAGTTTATGAATACAACACATCTTTAAAATAAGAATATAAAAGTAGGATTGGGAATGTGGCTTAGTGGTAGAGTGCTTGCCTGGCATGCATGAAACCCTGGGTTCAATTCCTCAGTATCACATAATCAGAAAAAGCTGGAAGTGGCACTGAGGCTCAAGTGGTAGAGCACTAGCCTTGAGCAAAAAATGTTCAGAGACAGTGCCCAGGTCCTGAGTTCAGGTCTCACGACTGGCAAAAAAATTAAATCAAAACAAAACAAACAATTTATTGACCACTATTCACCATATTTACAATGAAACAAATAATATACAGTTGGGTAACATTCTGATTACTACAAAGTTGTTTTTCTGGCTTTTGTTGTCCATCCATTTCTGTGATTATCCTTCCCTTCCACAAATCAGATAATCTATGTTGAAAACTTTACAGCTTCAGGGTGGGGGGCAGAGGGAGAAGTTGGGGAGGTGAGGAGGGAAGGGATGATAGGGGGAAAACAAAGGAAATGTACTCATTACCTTACTCATGTAACTGTAACTCCTTTTTACAGTATCTTTACAACAACAAAAAAAAACATATTGCAGAATTAATTACCATAGCTATGATATGGAACCAACCCAGATGTCCAGATGCTCCTCAGTAGATGACTGGATCAAAAAAATGTGATATATATATATATATATATATATATATATATATATATATATCACACACGCATATATATATATACATATATATATATATATCACACACACACGCATATATATATATATATATATATATATATATATATACATGAATTCTATGCCTCCATCAGAAAGAATGACATCGCCCCACTTGTTAAGATATGGAAAGACTTGGAAAAAAAATATATTAAGTGAAGTAATCCAGGCCCAGGGAAAAATAGGTCCCATGGTTTCCCTTATTTGCAATAAGTAGTATATGTCTGGGACAAGCAGAAAAGTTCTAAAGCTATGTACATATGACCTTATAAGATGATTAAGCGAAATGAACCCCAAGATGAGGACACAGTGTTTTTTTCTTTCTTGCTATGGTTTCTAACGTATTTATAATATATCATGTGATTTTTTTTTTGTTTCTTTGTATGTTCCTTCCCCTGTTTTCACTGTATTTGATGTCAGTGCCCTGCATCTTGTATATACACTTGTCTAATTTGGAAAGGGGAAAGGAAAAAACAAAATGCTTAAATAGGGGTAAAGGTTGACCCATTGTAAAAATGAGAAGCACAAGACACTATGTTGGAAAACAAACTTTACACTTTAGGCCAGGGGAGGGAGGGAGTAAGGGGGAGTTTAGTTGTGGAGGTGGGAAGGAAGGGATGATAGGGGAAAACAAAGGAGGAGGCAACAATGCTTGATAAGAAATGTACTCATTATCTTGCTCATGTAACTGTAACCCTTCTCTACAGTATTTTTACAATAAAAACATATTAAAATAAAAAAGAAAAATGATAAAAATATTTTAAAGCAGAGAATTCCATAATTCTATTACTTGGAATGTAGAAGCAGGAAAATCATAGTTCAAAATCAGCCTGGTTAATAGAGCAAGACCTAGTCTCAAAACACAAAGACAAATTAATAATGATGAAATATTAAAAAAAGAAATGGAGGGCTGGGAAGGTGGCTCAGTGGTAGAGTGCTTGCCTTGCATGCATGAGGCCCTGGGTTCAATTCTTCAGCACTACATTAGCAGAAAAATCTAGAAGTGGTGCTGTGGCTCAAATGGTAGAGCACTAGCCTTGAGCTGAAGTGCTGAAGGACAGATTTCAGGCACCATGACTAAAAGAAAGATAAACAAAATAAAGAAAACTTATTTTACTATATTATTTACAAACTAGCTTAGCTTAGAACACCTTAGAAAGTTATGAAGCAGGTCAACATGAACTCTAATATATGCAAACAAGAGGTATTTTTAGAGTCTGTATATAGTATGATCTTTTTTCTATTGTTTTGTTTTTTCTTCATTTCTCTTAGTTTTTGTAACTCATGTTTTGCATATAAGATTATCCAATATGTGGAAAGGAAAGGGAATCACAGAAACAGCAAGACAAAGGAGGAACAAAAGCAACACTGATATGCACTTGACAATACATTGGTCATGAACAGGACAACATGGGAGAGAGGGGTATAGGGAGGGTAAGTGGGAGATAATCAGGAATAGGGTAACAGTGACTAAAAACAAATTTACTCATTGCCTTAAATATGTAACTGTAACCCCCTGCTCATCACCTTTTCAGTAAAATAAATAAATAAAATACAGTTCCATAAAAATAAAGAAATGGAAACAAAAGATTTTTATAATGTATTATTTGTAGTACTCTCCTTTTTTTCCTTCGTTTTCCTTTGGTTTATGTTCTGTTGTCGCTGTTTTTATAATTTTCTTATTGTAAAAATACTGTAGAGAAGGGTTACAGTTACATGAGCAAGGTAATAAGTACATTTCCTACCAAGCATTGTTGCCTCCTCCTTTGTTTTTCCCCTACCATCCCTTCCTTTACACCTCCACAACTACACTCCTCCTTATCCCCCTCCTTCCCCTGGATTAACATGTAAAGTTTGTTTTCCAACATAGTGTCTTGTGCTTCTCATTGTTACAATGGGTCAACCTTTATCCCTATTTAGCATTTTGTTTTTTTTCCTTCCCCTTCCCAAATTAGAGAAGTGTATATATAAGATGCAGGGCACCAACATCAAATACAATGAAAAACAGGGGTTATACTGTGGGGGAGGAACATACAAAGAAAAAAAAATCACATGGTACATTATAAATACATTAGAACCCTAACAAGAAAGAAAAAAACACTTTTGTCCCTATCTTGGGGTTCATTTCGCTTAACGTCATCTTATACTGTCATATAAGATTATCTTCTGCTAGTTCCAGAAGATCTTCACTAGCCATACAACAGATAAGGGTCTCATATCAAAAATATACTTGGAACTCAAAAAATTAAATCCCCCAACAAGAAATCCTCAAAGAAACAACTGCCCAATAAATAAGTGGGCTAAAGACTTACAGGGAAACTTCTCTGAGGAGGAAATAAAAATAGCCAATAGATATATGAAGAAATATTCAACCTACCTAGCCATAAAAGAAATGCAAATCAAAGCAATGTTGAGATTCTATCTCACCCCAGTTAGAATGGCTATAATCAAGAACTCTAATAACAACAGATGCTGGAGGGGATGTGGACAGAATGGTACCCAATACATTGTTGGTGGGAGTGTCAACTTGTTCAACCACTTTGGAAAGCAGTATGGAGGTTTCTCAAAAGAGTCTACTTAGAGCTCTCATTTGACCCAGCAATCCCACTTTTGGGCATTTACCCAAATGATCACAAACAAGACCATACTAAAGCTACCAGCACAACTATGTTTATTGCACCATTGTTTACCATAGCTAAGATATGGAACCAACCCAGATGCCCCTCAGTAGATGAATGGATCAAGAAAATGTGATATATATATATATATATATATATATATATATATATATGTGATATATATATATGTGATATATATATAATTTATATATATGTATAAAAATTCTATGCTTCCATCAGAAAGAATGACATTGCCCCATTTGTTAGGAAATGGAAAGACTTGGAAAATATTATGTGAAGTAAGCCAGGCCTAAAGAAACATAGGTCCCATGGTTTCCCTTATTTGTTGTCACTATTTTTGATTTCTGTACCCTTTGTCATATATATGAGAACACAATTTTGAAAATTCTACTACGTGAAAGACTTTGACCAGTCCGAAATGCTGTATCTTATGTGATTCAAACAATATAGCATTCTGTAAAGAAAGTCACTGATGTTAGGGCCTTGAGGAGGGAAAGCTGAGTTAGCAGAGTGTAAATAATATTTCCAATAAGAAAAGCGCTCAGTATAATCCCGCAGTAGTATGTCCAAGTTATTGTATATTTGTCCAAAATGACAGAATATCCATCCACAGTGAAGCCACATGTAATCTGTGGACTCTTTGGTGATTGACAACAGTCAAGGGACTTAAAAATTGTACTCAATGTACAGCTCTTGGGAGATGACAGTATGATGAAGGTAATGCATGTATGGGGACAAGAGGTAAATGAGATAACTCCGTACTTCTATTTTTTTTGCCACTCAAAACATACATTTAATATTTGTGCAAGCAAATTTCCTGACAAAAATCACTTCCTCAAAAATTCATAGCACATGTAGTATTTTTCATCACTTTGAATTTGAATTTTCCTCCTGATTAGTTTTGTTTTCATTCTGTTGGCTTTTTATTTTATATATTTTGTATTATCTTTCAGTAGTTGAGCAAAGAGGCTGCTGCCATACAAGAAAGCTGTTTATGAATGAAATGTGTATTGAACAATATCGCTACTTTCCATATTCTCACCTATCCTTTCCAATCCAACCCTTCCCTCATTTTTCTTAATTTTGTAGGACATACACTAAATTTTTGCAATGTATCTAATACTTGTAAAAATAGACTTAAATATTTGAAACATATTAATTACCAAACCCTAGTTATTATTGCAGCACATTTCCCAGAATCTCAATACTATTACTGAAAACAAGAACATTATTATAAATGGTAGATCACAAAGTTGTTAGAAAGATTAGGTTGAAATCCATGAGTTGGAAAGGTTAATGACAGGTGGATAGAAGGAATAATTGATGGTTGTAATCTCTAGCAGATTTTAAGGAAGATCACAGTCAGGGGAAAATGAGCAAACTGATATTATTTTATTTGTCTAAAAGTTGATTAGAAAGTTTGAACTCATGAGTAAGAAATTTATATTATATCTTCTCAAGAAATGTCTGCATATGCTTCTAGATAAATTCAATTCTTTATTAATTTATTGAGGACAACAGATTTTTGTATACATGATGTGTATTCAATTAAAATTATAAGAAAAACACTTTTCCATTTCTTCTAGATAAAAAGGTAAAACCTAAATGCTTCCTCGACTTCTTCTAAAGTATTTCTTTTTAAACCTTTTTCTGTTTTTCAGGTCATCACATATAAAAAGAAGCACACTCATAAATAACAACATATAAAGCACAATTAAAAAGAATTTTATGAGCACTGTATGAAATACAAAAAGTAATATCTCACCAAGAGTAAATGTCTCAGTCCTGTATTCCTTGTTACTCAGGAGGTTGAGCTATGAGGATAGCAATTCAAAGCCAGCCCAGGCAGGAAAGTCTGGGAGACTTTTATCTCCAATTAGCTACACAAGAAAGAAAGAAACATAGAATGACAAAAAGAAAGAAGGAAGAAGAAAGGAAGGTAGGAAGGAAGGAAGGAAAGAAGGAAGATGAAAAATAAACAGTGAGTATAAATAAATAAATAAAAGCAAAATCTTAAGCCATATCTACTGAACTAGCTTAAATTTTAATTAAAACTCAAATATATAATTATTTACATACAAAAATGCTATTGCATGTTAATGTCTTGAGACTCTCACAAAAATAGTTTTGAAAAATACTGAAGTCCAGGTGCCAATAAAATTAGTAAATTCCAGATTCTATTATATGGACAAAATCTTTGATACATAAAATAACATTTTTTAATAAAATAGATGTGAAGGCAATGCAAAAGCTCCACAGTTGAAAACCGATTATGAAGATTATTTTATATTAAACTCTCAGAATAAATTCCATATTAATAATGTTTTACAATTTCTTTAATATTAGTTTGATATTACATAATAAGTAAGTACATTTAATGGCATGAAACAATCTGTTTTGTCTGTTTTCCATGTCAGGAGTATGGCCACAGTTGGGAACATACTGAGGATTCCTAAAAGACTTAAATCAAGATTTTGGCCATGGTGTATTTCTCTTTGTTCTCCTCTTTCTTCCAAATACATTGACGTAGGACTGGATAGTGAAAGGCCCTGACTGCTTACTGACTCCTTGCTAGTGAAGTTTATAACTGTATTATCTCCATAGGTAGTTCATGACAGTCTTGTTTCCTTCTTAGCAGGAAGGTTTCTCTTTCTCACTCAGATACAATTTATATTTGGGAAATTTACAATAAGTTACATACTATCCCATTCTTTTTTCAGTATTCTAAGGATTCAATGCAGATCTCTGATTCTGACTTCATGGAACAGGAAGGAGTTATACAAAGATGAGAAATTGAGAATCACCATATACCAGTTCTGTGGCAGAAACATAAAACAGTAAATGTGGGGAAAAAAGCAGAATAAAGCCTACATATTCTCTAAGCCAAATATGAAACAAATATTCACAAAAATGTCCAAATTGAAATTGATTACAACAGATATTTCTAGAACCATTATATTAAATTAAAAGAATTAACCTAGAAAGAAAACACAGGATTTTAGCCCAAATATGCAAATAAAATGAAAATTGGATACTTTACTAGGCATTAAGTACTTCCAGGAAGCTTGAGTACATTGTGTTTTTTATCATTTTACCTTCATATTTTTAACATAACTTCCAGATCTTAGCTTGAGAATTCTTTATTGCAAAGAAAATTTCACTTGCCAAATATTAAATGTAGCTTCAGAGGCAATATTAGAGGCAAACAATTTCTGTTGACTCAATTTTCCTTCATTCAGTTTCTACAACTGAAGAAATGAAATCTCAAAGAGCAAACTTTTCTGACTCCTCAAGTTTTGGGCCACACTTTTAAAATGATAGACTATACTACATATGGATGTCAAATGATTTAGATAGCTTTGTTAGAAGACCAGAAAGAATATAAGGGTCGCAAGACAATGCATTTATTTGGGTTCCATCCAAAAGAATTCGTTGAAAGAACACAAATTGGGATGAATACAAATGAATTCAAGAAAAAAGTGCCTATGCAAATAATTTCTTGTACAAGAACATATTATTTTAGCTAAAATAATCTCAGTGATATAAAATTAGTATTCTTCTCTCTGTACACTTTGGAGCCAAGCTTTGAAACCTGTGATAGACAAAGGTTGACTATATCCTTTTGGAGCATTTCACAGTAGGCAGACACAGGATCTGTGTTTGTGCTGAACTTATCCCAGGGCCAAGGCAGGTCCATGGGTACGCGTGCTTTTTCCCCAGTCTCTGCAAGGAATTGATCAGGGGAGCTATTCTGAATTCTTCACCTTGATTATTGATTCATCTTCTGATTTTTAGCATTTTTCTACAGCTTTTCTTTCCACCACACATAGGTAAATCATAATTTTTTTCTAGATCACTTTGGTGAGGAAGTGACTTTTCTACTGTCTCTGTCCAGTGGAAGCTTACAGCACCTAAGAGTAATGAAAAGTTTGGTAAATTGAATGCATCTTTTGGGCTACAAGCACACCTATTGCTGCTTCTAGTCTCTCTATTTCTCCTCATGATATACATATTGGCAACACCAGAAAAGCTGGGGTAAATGGAACAGTTACAAATCTTAGATTCTAAGACTATAAATCAAACAGATAACAAATGAATGAATAAACAAATAAACCATAAAGTAGGCATTCTATTTCAGGGGTATTTTCAAATCTCAAATATTTCAAATCTCTCAAAGAGAGATTTGACAAATTTCTCCTTATTCTGATATGGAATCCACCATGAATCCTGAAGTGAAACAAAAGTTGGTAGAGTTATCCTCATACAGACAACATGGTGAAAAGCGGTTGCATAGGAAATAAGTTTTTTGACATGATGCTTACAACTTACATAATTAGTTTCTAGAGCTATTTACTTTAATGCTCCTTAGTGTATATCAGAGATTGATATCAAGTTACAGCATGCATCGTAGAAAATACTCAATTATTTTCAAAAGAAATAAATCTTCAATGATATAACTTATTCTAAGTCTAAAAATGAGAATATATGACACAAGATTTTAAGTGAGAAAAATTGTCAATAAGTGTCACTTCTCTAAAATCATTGTTAATAGGGACTAATGAACAAGAAGATAAATTTGGGGTAACACTTTCTCTAAAAGAGTTAGCTTCAGGGGATGTGACAGGAATAAGGAAAGAAATGGTGAACAAATGAAGTCATTATATTCAATGTATATTATGTCAAAAAGGAACTATGTAACTTGAAGGTTGAAATTGGAGAGGGGAAATAGAAAAAAAGAAGTGGTAACATTGATCAAAATATATTGTACTCAGTATGAATTATGGAATTGAAACCCCTTGTACAATTACATAGTAATACTATTACTGCTATTAACAATAATAATAATGAGTGAGCTTGCTTTAGTTAGGTTTATATGAAATATGTATCAATTAATAAAGGGATTTGTAACATCCATTTAAGAATTTAAAACATGTTAGGTGCCCATGGCTTATACCTATGAGCTAGCAACTCAAGAGAAAGAGATGGGAGAATAGTTCTTCAAAGCCTGTTTGAGCAGAAAATCTAAAAGACCATGCCATCAATTATTCAATCAAATGCTATATGTTCAAGTGGTCGAGAGCCAATAAAGGGAAAGAGCCCCAGACCTTGATTTCAAGACCCAGCACCAGTGCGAAAAGTAAAAAAGAGTGCAAAAATGTTTAAAAAAAATGACAGTTTTCTAAATAGCCACTTTATCTTCCCAAGGACTGGAGTGCTGCTTACTTGTGGAGTATCCCTTCCCCCACGGTATTTGATGTTGGTATAATTTGTGGAGGGGAAGGGACAAATCGTTTAAATAGGGATACAGGTGGATCCATTGCAACAATGATACGTACAAGTTGTCATGTCAAAAACGAACTTTACAACTTTGGGGCGGTGGGGTCAAGGGCAGAGGGAGATGGGAAGGGATGGTAAGGGGAAACAAAGGAGGAGGCAACAATGCTTGATATCTGAGAAAAGCAGAAAAGGTCAGATAAGTTGATGTTAGGTGAAGTGAACCCCAAGATAAGGATTCAAATGTTTTTTTCTTTCATGCGATTGTTTCTAACATATTTATAAGATGATTTCTTTGTTGCTTTCTTTGTTATACCCCACGGTACAACCCTTGCTTTTACTGTATTTGATGTTGGTACAATTTGTGGAGGGGAAGGAATAAATCCAGTCGTTTAAATAGGGATACAGGTGGACCCATTGTAACAATGAGATGTACAAGTCCTTATGACGAAAAACGAACTTTACAACTTTGGCGTGGGGGGAGGAGGGAGTATAGGGGTGGGGGGGTAGGGGTGGGTTGGGAGATAGGAAGGGATGGGAAGGGGAAACAAAGGAGGAGGCAACAATGCATGATAAGAAATGTACTCATTATCATGAATGTAATTGTAACTCCTCTAGAGGGTATTTTCACAATTTAAAAAAAAAAAGAAAAGAGTAATAAAATGTTTCCAGTAATTTAAAAGTGATTTTTGAAGAATGAGAATTTTATATTATTGAATCTTCAGTATTGATATTGATAAGTATTGTGCTGTCGTGTGTGTGTGTGTGTGTGTGTGTGTGTGTGTGTGTATGCTCATGCACACATATATTCTGGTATCAGGGCTTGAACTCAGGGCCTTAAACCCTAGCTCAACTTTTTCACTCCTTGATAATACTTTATCATTTGAGCCATACTTCCAGCCCAGCATTTTACCAGTTAATTGGAGATGGAGACTTGAAGCCTTTTTTTCCTTGTAGTAAGTAGCTTTGAAGTGCTATCCTCCGATCTTAGCTTCCCGAGAATCTAAGGATTACAGATGAGCCAGGAACATCTGGTATTATTGATAACTTTAGATTAAAATTCAATATTGCATGCATTTGCTTATAGGTAAGATAAATTAAAACTCTTGAGATTGCTGCTAGGTAATTTCACTTTATAGTGAACCTCCAGGTGAGTTATTAGGTATAGTTAGTCCAAGATAAATTAGAGATTTGATATATTTTATGCAGTGGTTGGAAAAAAGCCAGGTTAATATTGGATGGCATCTGCCAAAATAATACTATGTTTTAAAAATCTCTGATAGAGTGCCTCCTTTTTCTACAATTAGTAAGGCTTCAGAACTAATTGTTAGTTAAGTCCATTTTTACAATATGAAAATAAAATCTTTATACTTAACACTAAAGAAAAGCCATGAAATTCCATACCAAATAGCAAGACGATTTTATTAAATCATTGCAAATGAACTTTATATAAGTAAGGTAAATTTGAGCCATCAAATGTGTATAAAGTAGGTTGCAATGAATTATGCTAAAATGTTAACACATATACTTTGAGGCTGTTAACTTCTGCTGAAGATGCTGTTTTTAAAGATTAAGACACAATTCCTTTATAACAGTTAAAACATCTGAAGCTCATTACTTATGTCTGTGATTTTAGCAACTAAGAAAACTGAAATCTGAGGACTGTGGTTCAAAGCCACCCTGTGCAGGAAAGTCTGTGAGTCTTATCTCCAATTAACCATCAAAAATCCAGTAATGGAACTATGGTTCAAATGATAGAAGACCAGCCTGAACAAAACATCTAATGGACAGTTCCAAGACCTTGAGTTCAAGTCCCAGTACTAGCAAAAAAATCAAAACAATATAGAGATTATGCAGATTTTAAATAGTTTCTGCTAAACCCTGTCCAAAGGGTTAAATTTTGAATGATTAACCTTCACCTTTAACATTGAAAGTGATATGGAAGCCTGGTCATGATCTATAAAATATACCTCTATCTTTCTGCTCTCTGTGGGTAATTGAGATTTCAACAGCCATGTGCTTATCAACATTGAAATGAGCATAAAATGGTGGGTAGTCTCTTAGGAGGGAAATTGTAGAATTTCTTTGTATAATCAAAAGATCACCAAAAGTCCATGGCCTACATCTGTAATCTTTGGTACTCAGGAGGCTGAAATCTGAGGACTGAAGTTTGAAACCAGGCAGGGCAGGAAAGTCCATGATACTCTGATCTCCAATTAACCACAGAACCAGTGAACAAACAGAAATTAAAAAAAAATGGAGCTGTGGCTCAAGTTATAGAGTTCTAGCCTTGAACAAAAAAAAAAAACTCAGGGATAGTGCCACGGCCCTGGACTGGCACACACAAACATAAAAAATAATCAAAAGATGAACAAGGTTGAATGTTAATGTAGTTTTAAGGCCATACCAATGGGGGACTGAAGGAATACCAGGCAAAACAGTCTTTCCCAGGAAATAAATGATTTCATGAACTATTTCATCTGAATATATATTGACTAGATACTAAATTATTTGCACTGGAGGTAGTACCTTTCATTTCACTCACTTGGAATGTATTGAATAATGAGACTTACATAGCAAATAAAAGAGCAGAAGGCATGTGAATTTCTCTTAAATATTAAAGCAAAAAGTAATAAAGGTTCTCAAGCCATAATGAGCCCCTAGGTTCTAGTATGTTGCCTTTTTATGGACTTACAATTCAGTAACTCACTTTCTGGAGGAGCAAATGACACTGGACCTTGGAAAAGTTATTTCTGCTTTGGAAAAGACATGTGTTCACTGAATAGGTGTTTTGTTTCTCAGAATGTGGGATGAGATCTGTTACTGAGATCTGTTTTCCCAAGGAACAGGAGAGTAGATGATGATGAGACAGAAAAGGAGGGAGAATACTTTTTGATTGCCACACTGGCCAAGGCAAGTACCAATGGATTGTGGTTCTATAGTAGATTCAGCAAGTCTTCAGTACAGGGTATTATGAAAGCATCTATGAGGTGGGTTTGAAGGAAGAAAGAGGGTTTATTGATTCTCTAGACTTCCACAGGTGGAATGCTTTCCTGTGGGGTGAACCTAGTTAGAAATGCAGTATTCCTGGCTACTGTAAAGAGGGCACTGGAACCAAAGTCAGGCAAACTGTACTGTAAGATAGTTGTTAATGGAGTTACACCTTTGGCATGCCACACAAAATGAATACTGGGAAGTTGTAATAGTCAAGGGAAGTGTAATGTCAAGAGGAAAGAGAGAGGAAGAGTAGGTGAATACAGTCATAGTATTTGATGTTCAAATGTGAAAGTAGAGCTAGGAAAATGGAGGGAGGATTGGGGGAGATAGGAAAGAAAGATGAAAGAGCTGACCCTGGCCAAGATGCATTGTACTACAAACTGACGTGCTGAAATGGAAACTCTTTGTACACCTATTCCTTTTGTTAACGACAATAAAATTAATTAATAAAAATTGTTCAGGTAAAGGAAAGATGGTTTCCAGTGTGTGTGAGCAGCTTTTTATGCCTTTAAACAAAAGCTATTCAGTATTAAAGTAACACTGAAATGCAAAACAAAAATGGTTACTATATTTTAACCATTTTAAGGTTCATTTTGACGTTACAGTAGTTAACTTTTACCTTTACATATTTCATTTTTGTATTAATCAATATGTCATTATTAGTTCAGATGTTTATATCTAAATTGATATATACATATATAATCTACAATATTTTATCTGTCTTGGCAGTCAATGTACAAATGAGTTTGTGAAGTATTCACTCGAATGATTAGCAGATTTGCACACACAATCTAGAATTGGTGTTTGGACAAATAACTTGGAGAGTGGAAACATTTAGTATTTATAAATAATAACTCAGGGAATTTAACTTTTCAGTGACTATAAGTAGTTAGGAAGTATATGATCCTGCTTATAAAATGAACACCATAGAAGAAAAAGTCAATATCTTTTTTTTTCTTGAATATTTCAGAAACCCAGATTGGCAGGACCAGCAATCATTCTGAAAGCTAAGGAAGATGACAAATGCAGAGTCAAGTCATAGGCTGCTTACCTGGCTTAACAAAGAGCGCCATTGGCAGGAAGAAAAATTTAAAGGGTAGTTCGGACAGATTGCTGGAGGCTGAGTGTAGTTCTTGTGAATATTTGTAACTCCCAGGGGTTGCAATCTTAGAAGAGGTTTTATATCCAGAATTGCAACATGTTGTCCAGGTTAACTACTCAGGAATTTCCTCTCTGCTTCTGGCAGGACCAAGATAAGAGTAATTGCACGGAATATGCCCATAACATCGCTATGATGAAAACCTCTCCCAGAGAAACATAACCAGAGCTGTCCATTACATATAAGAAAGAGATTCCTTCCTCTTTGCCTGATAGTCTCAAACTGCCTCCAATCCAATATGCTACATGTCTGCTGGCTACCTGTTATCAAAGACTAACCTTAGAAAATCTCAATGTGGGAAAACTACTGCCCAAAAATGAAGCTTAGGGATTCATACACTTTAATGACTAAGTCTTCTAGGCAAAGAAATATGTTGTCTTCAGAATAAGTGTTGTTCCCACCATGTATAACACAGTTTTTGTTTAAGTTGATGATCACCCACCATCTCACACATGCAATGATTTTGGCATGCAGAAGTGCATTAAAATGCCTTAGTTCTTGCATGGCATATTATGCTATTTATTGAAAATAAAACATCTACGTTGCCATCTTCGTCAGACCCTACCCCAAGAAAATTTCTAAACATTTAATGGGAAAGTTCTTGCAAACTTCTTTCTGATTTGTTTCTTGTTCCTGACTCCATCTCCTTTGTTCACTGGGAACTACGTTACAGAATCACTCACCACACAATCATAATTACTGGAAACTGAGTTCCACTCTACATTAGAACATTACTTAAAGAAATCTGATAAAGTGAAATTTTCATTTTCAGACATTTAAGGTAAAATACCATTTTGATGTTTTGTATGAGTTTCATTGATGTTGTGCTTCTCTATTTTTTATATTCACATTTTATTTTATTTTTATTGTGAAAATACTGTACAGAGGGGTTACAATTACATGGGCAAGATAATGAGTACATTTCTTATCAAGCATTGTAGCCTTCTCCTTTGTTTCCCCTTCCTATCCCTTCCCATCCTCCTCCTGCCCCCCCCAAACCTCCCTGCTCCCCCTCCCCCCCCTCCACCAAAGTTGTAAAGTTCGTTTTTGACATAACGACTTGTACATCTCATTGTTGCAATGGTCCACCTGTATCCCTATTTAAATGATTTGTTTTTCCCCTTCCCTCCACAAATTATACCGACATCAAATACAATGAAAGCAGGGGTTATACTGTGAGGGAGGGACGTACAAAGCAACAAAGAAATCATCTTATAAATGTGTTAGAAACAATCGCATGAAAGAAAACAAAAACATTTGAATACATATCTTAGGGTTCATTTTCCTAACATCACCTATCTGACCTTTTCTGCTTGACTCAGACATATACTAGATACTGCAAATAAGGGAAACCATGGGACCTATGTTTCTTTGGGCCTGGCTTACTTCACTTAATATGATTTTTTCCAAGTCTTTCCATTTCCTAACAAATGGGGCAATGTCATTCTTTCTGATGGAGGCATAGAATTCCATTGTGTATATATACCACATTTTCTTGATCCATTCATCTACTGAGGGGTATCTGGGTTGGTTCCATATCTTAGCTATGATGAATAATGCTGCAATAAACATAGTTGTGCTGGTGTGCTTCTCTATTTTTATTCTGCTCCTTGGGCTTGAACTTAGAGCCGGGGAACTGTCCCTGAGTTTCTCTGCTCAAAGCTATCTCTGTGTTACATGAACTACAACTCCACTTCTGGCTTTTATAGTGCTTAATTGGAGACATAAGTCTCGTGGATTTTCCTCCCTGGACCAGTTTCACATTGCAATCCTGACATCTCAGCCTCCTTAGTACTTAAGGTTACAAGTATGATTCTTTATTTTTGATATTTGGATTCTTAATAAGATGAAAGTGGGGGTTGGCTCAGGTAATAGCCAGCCAATGAGCAAAGCATCAGATACTGAGTTGAAGTCTTAGTCTCAGAAACAATTACGAAGATGGAGGTCTTTTTTCTTAACTTTGGAAAATGAACATATATACTTGAACGTAATTTTTACTACAGTATTTCCAGTCCCTTGGCATTGTCTTTATTCACATCATCTAATTTGATTTGAAAGTGAAATAACATACAAAAGCTTGGTTATTCCTAGATGACAAATAAGACATAACAGAGTGATGGGCTTTTACAAATTATGTATGATTATAGATTTAGGAAATTATAACTCTCCCATGTATAGCCTTCCATGTATTTCAAAAATGTACTTTGAAATGTCTTTAAGCGCTTTTCTGTCATCTGTGCCAAGTGATGGCAAGTGTTAGATCTGATGAAGCTGAGGGAGAATGTTTCTGGAAATAGAGGTGAAATCATCTATGATGGAGAACTCTCACTTTTATTAGAAGCATTCATCAAAGCCAGGCAGCAAAGATGAAGAGGAAATGCTTGCCTGAGTAGACATGCAGTTCACTGAGTATCTGTCCTTCTGCAGTGAGAATATGGGAAAGGGAAGCTCCTTCTTCATATGGTCTTTTTAGCTATAAACTTTATTTTGTGAATTTAATTTAGTCCACATTCTAAATAGTTTAATAGATTGTCAGATAGATAAAGGAAATGAACAACTGTAAATTTCATTAAAGAATTAAGTCCTAAATGATATATGGATTCTTCAGAACTAATAAGACAAAATAAATAACTTCTTGTGAGGTCAGCATTACTAGTAGACTGAGTAGCTAGGATCACAGGTGTAAGGCACCAGTACCAAGCTGGCAGCATCTTTCCTAATGCTAATACTTTTGCAGAAAAGGAACCTGGGTTTGTCATTCTCTATGTAACTGCTGCATATGACAGAGACATAAAGGAAAAAGAAGAAGATGCTACTGGTGATGTAGATCTGTGAGGCAGAAAGACCGTTTACTCAGGAGAAAATTAGATGGACCAGCAAAGAATTTGGGACAATAGGGGGAAGAGAGTGGGCCCATCACTCTTGGGGCCAGACCAAAATCTGAACGGAAGAATAGGAAACAACGTTGTGACTTCTCAATAATTGAGACAAACAACTCCGTATAAAAAACTGGATAACTATGCACACTGAGATGTTATCTGTAAGATTTTAAGGTGTAATCCTCAACGCCATTGATAGCCAATGCACTAAATTTAAACTTTAGCCAGTGAATTTTCTTCCCTATCAGAGTAAGAAAAATTAAAGTGTTAAGAGCACACACTTGATAATGTGTGATGGATGGCATGTCTCACATGTGGACAGGGAGGTAAGTTCACACCAGCCCAAAAAAGGTAGTTTTGCAGCTCCAACACAATTTAATTTCAATGTCGTTAATCTTACAGGCATAATCATGGACACAATAAATGGCAAATGTATCAAATTATCATTCGTGACACTACTTTCAAGTTCAAAAGTTTAAGGAAATATTAATTAATCAAGTGTTGGTTTATTTATGATGTGACCATACAAGTTTTTCATGCCCCTGGAAAGACATCTTAGCTCTGAAACAAAGCCATGACAATTTCTTACAGAGATAAACATGCTGGGTGCCTGTGCCTCAAGTCTGTGAATCTCTTAACTCCAAAAAAACACCAGAAAACCAGGAGTGGCCCTGTAGCTCAAAGTAGTGGAACACTATATTTGAATGAAAGAGCTCAGGGGCAACACCCAGGCCTTAAGTTCAAACCTTATAGGGGGAAAAAGATAAAACAGATTGGCCTAATCCATCTTAGTTATACTTTGCAACTCACAAAGTTACCTGTCAGTTTGTGAACTGGAAGCTAAAGAAGAGATGTTTTCATGAATTAGTTTATACTTCTGAAATTGTAGGATAGAATCTTAAAAAGTCTCTCCCAAAATGAAAATTTATTAACATTGAAGAAAAATATTTTAGTAATAGATGAGATATTGACACTGAATTTCATTAGCTATTGACATTTTGACACAGATTTAAAAAAAATTATTTAAAAGACATCATGGTTTTTAGCTCACTAGCTAATAATCTCTTTATTTCCTTCCTGTAAAGTTTTCCAATAGGATTTAAGATGTTTTTGTCCTTTAAAATTATTATCTGTAGGTAGTTGCACAAAAGGGTTATCATTCAACAAATCAGTTTAAAAGTACAATGCATTTTTATTGATGCCACACCATATATTATACTCTTCCATCTCTCTCAGCTCAAACACAAGTATTTTCATTTTGGAAAAAGAAAATCTTGAATACTCAAATCAAGAAGAATTAGAATGTTCTAAAATCCTGATATTTAAGAGAGAAATTTTAAAAAGCCATAATTATTTACATCAGATTATTTATAAAGGTAAATTCCAAAAGTTTCTTTTACCTGTTTAGACTTAAAAAAACACATGTTTATAAGATTGTTTACATTTGATACTAATATACATAAAACTTTAATAATTAGTTATATTAATAATATCCTACTGGTCATTTGATATATTTTGTATTAAATTTAAATTTCCAATAATATCAAACATACAAATACTATTATTCCTGGCAGTTTTATAGCTGTATATACTTCCTACATAATTGAAAGAAATTAAGGAGAACAGAAGGAAAAGCAAAACATAAATATTTAGAGAACAATTTGAATTTATCTTTGTCCTCAAGACTATTGAATTAGCAAACTTTTGCATGTAAATGATAGTAGGTAAAATTTAAATTATTGCATTACCTTAATAATTAATAAATGACGAGTGAAAACAGACTCAAACAAGTGTCCTTATGTTAACTATTGAGCTTTTGCATATTTACCTTGGTGCATGATTATGCTCTCATGCACATGACCTGTTAAGACTTACTTATAATGCAAATAATGACATACAAATTGGCATATTTTATTTCATCTTAAGATTCTATAGAGCTAGTGAAAACTGCTGAGACTAAAATATGATTAATGAACATAACATTTATTTAGCAAAAGTCAAGATAATTTTGTTGTACATTGTACCATACTGGATCACTATGAAATGGTTGTTACAAATTTTTTAAATGTCTATGGTATTTCCACTAGTAAATTATATGTGTATATATGCATATGTACACATATATAATTGCATATTTTTAACTTTCAATTTTCCAATAAAAGCATATTTATGCTATATACAGTTATGTTAACTGTATATTTTGTGTTAGGCAATATTAAACCATCACAGAACCACCCCCACCAAAGAACTTACAAGCAAATCTCCCATAATCACTAAGACAATCTTCCCACAGCAACATTGTAGGATGCACATATTCCCAACTTCAAAATGTACAAAATAAAGCTACATTAGTCTGTCTAAGTGGTACTGGCATAAACTTAAGGAATTTGTTCAACAAAATGAGTTGTGAGTCTAGAAATATACCTTACATATTTATTAAAAATTCTAATTCCAGCCAATACTGGAAATGAGAAGGAGTTTTTGCTGTATTTACCAAATGTTTAGAAGTAAAGACACATTAAATATATATGATTCATATAAAGTTTCACACTAAAGTTTAACTCAAAATGGGTTAGTAGCTAAGTATTTTCAATACACACACTCTCTCTCTCACACACACAAGAACATAAACAAGTTAATCATTCTTTTTCTGGTATAAATGAGTTACCTATCATCAGAAATTTGAGCTCAATATTGGTAAAACATCTTTTTCATAGCAATGAGCTCTCTTGAAAAACTTTATTTCTTTTTTATCTTTTTACTTATTTGCAAAGATTCTTATTATGTAAAACAATCTCAAAAACAATCTTTGAATAAAAACTATTTAAAATTATTCATTATTATTTACCAATGGTAACAAATTTTGAGTATCTGGACAATAACAATAACCATATTTGTATAATGTGACCATATAATATTCTTTGCTTGAAAACTTGGAGAAAATGTAGCTAATACAATTGGTTAAGTGAAAAATATAATATTTTAGAACCCATAATCAACCATCTGTACTACCAAATTCCTGGACTTTCTCTTTTCATGAATCTTAATTCTAGATTTTGTGGTAGTTTCTGTGGTTGATTTATACATCTGGATGATCAGCAGAAATATTCACTTGAATTGGAGAATGTAGTAGGAATTCTCAAATTTAAAATGTTGCTTAAGCCTTCCTGGAACTTTGTGAAATATCTTTTTTTATTATAGGTATTGAAATAGGAATATCAGAGTTAAACTTAAAATAAATCAAATCAATCAGTTACTCCAAGATGTTAGTCATCAACTTAAGAAATATCTGACAATAATTTGACATTTTGTGTTATGTAAGTGTTTAAATAAGATATTCTTCAGTATTTTCATTTTGAAATGTACAAGTCTAGTTAATCTGACTGATTAACTTTTCTGTCTTATTGGGCCATCCATTGAAGTCTGTTTTGCCAAGTACTTTCCCAATCCATACTTTCTTAGGAGATCTCTGTGAGATGTGGGGGATAGGGGGAGGAGGGGTTTGGGGTTTGAACACAGGGACTGATGCTGTTCCTGAGTTTTTTACTCAAGGCTGGTACATTACCCATGGAGACACAGCTCCACTTCCAGCTTTTTTGTAGTTTATTGAAGGTAAGAGTCTCACAGTGCTGCTCTTGCTGGCTTTGAACTGTGATCCTCAAATCTCAGCCTCTTGATTAGCCTTGATTACAGGCATGAGCCAGTAATACCAGTTCAGAGCAATTCTTAAGAGCATAAGGTAAGTCCTTTGCTTCCTTTGACAATTCTAAGTTGCATTTTCCAGCAGTAAACTCTCTTCCATTCAGCAAGTCTCATTATGTTTGGGAGAAATTTCTTTGCCACTAAGCCACAAGGAAGCTATTAACATTTTTTTTCCAGAGGAGGAATTTTGTGGAGTAGTTACAAGAGCTGCTTATGTTAATGTGGACCAGTTCAGGCCTCTTTTTGTCATGAAATAATTACTGTTGCAAAATACCAGCAGGTGTTGAAAGAGCAGGATTAATTTGTAAGTGTTGAATGACATCATTTTCAAATGGCTTATTAAACACTAATTAGATTTCAAATGGCGTGACTCTCCATATACTTATGCTGGGATGGTAAAAAGTTGAAACATCTGTTCAATCTATGATGAAGGTGAACAAGGTTACTGTTTCATTTTCCTAGGTGACATTTTATCAAATGGAATCAAAATGGAGATATTAGATTTACATCTTCAGAGAATGAAGGTGGTGTTTGAATTGTTGCTTCTCTTCTCAGGGCTATTCACTAATTAAGATGTTTTACTGAATGCTACAATTCCTTGACCTGCTCTTTGTAATTCAAGGCTTTAGGGTAATGAGGTTACTTCAAATATCATCATCCTCATCATCATTACCATCATCATCATCATCATTACAATAATAATAAATAATAATAATATCAGTAAGTACTTGTATAAAATGGTTTCATTCTTTAGAATCAATATCATTGCATTTGTAAGTCTCCCTCATTTCTACATTTTCATGATAGTACATTAAGTATTATGACTACATTCCCCACGCTTCTTTTCTTCATTTGATCCACTTCCCTTGACCTCAACTCCTCCCCACAGGCAACACATTTTCCAGCTTCCTGGTATTCATTTTGTTAAACTTTAAGTTAATGGTTCAGAGTCTGAGTTAGAGCATTGAAATCCTTTCTTGAGTGTACTCAAGTCAATATGTTTGTACATATAAGCATATGACCCTGTATAGGTTTAAATACATATTTATCTTTTAAATCAAACTTCCATATATGTAAGAAAACATTCCTCCTTTGCTTTACTGAGCTTGATTTACTCTACTTAACATATTTTATTTTATTTTATACTAAGGATATTGAAATCACAGGTCTAACACAAGACGTCGGGTAAGGCATACAAATTCAGTACTAAATTCTCTTTATTTTAATTAGTAAATTTAACAAAGATATATATAATTCATTTTTTAATTTATTTTCTTGTAAAGATGTTGTGCAGAGGGGTTACAGAAGGGTTACAGTAAGGTAATGAGTACATTTCTTGTTAGGCATTGTTACCCCCAAACAAAGATTTATATTTTATTTTTTTACTATTTTTGATTGACCTTGTTTAATGTTAGGAAAATGAATGGCACATATATACACTACATCTAAAATCAAATGGATCTCTGGGCATAATATTTGTGCTAATGCTTTGATGATTTAAATAGCAAGAATACTGTTAATTAAATACAATTGGGAAAGCAATAGGGTTAACAGTGTTCTATCTATTCAACACATCACCAAATATATTTAAATTCTCAGTAAAGATAGTATTAGATAAGGCTACTACTTTCTGAAAATAAATATGAACACAAACAGATATATACACAAAATATCAGAAAACCAATGTCAACTCATTCAATGTTATTCATATTTTTAAGAAAACCTCATTTTATCTTTATTCCTCTATCCCAGGAAAAAGCACAAACATCAAATTTTCATTGAACATTATGCCCAACTTCCTGTCTTTCAAAAATCCTTCTCAAGCCTCTTTACCAATACATTATCTTGTATGGCTTTCTTCCTATCTTCCTGTTGTCTTCCTGTTCACAGAATAGATTCCTATTCAAGATCTGTTCATACTCTCTCCCAGCTCTTGTCCACTGGAAAAAACAATTTCCATCAGCTATGTACCACCAGGCCTCTGCCATTTTTCCAGGTACAATATGAGCATTCAGTGCTTGTGTTTTAAAAGAATGACTGTAGTATATATTTTTACAAAGTTACATTCAGTTACACTTTCCTGAGAAATTGATTACCATTACACTTAATCGGAAAGGGAACACATTGATTCTATTTGTTTATGGGCACTCACAAGAACACCATTGGTGATTTTGTTGAAGGAGTAGACGAAAGGAATTCCATGCAGGAAGGGTTCTAAGGAAGTGGAGCAGTCCCTAGAAACTCTATAGGCAGAAGTTTGTCTTGGAATCACAGCCAGTGAGGCAGAAAAGTAAATGCAGAGGTTCTGTGGATTGTTTACTGTCTGCTGCAATCAGCACTGCATTACAGCAGTGGAAACTTTTTAAGGTATAATGGACTACAAGAGATCGGAAAGAAATTTACTAACTAGCCCTTTAGAAGCACAGGAAAAGAATGTATCTGCCATGAGGACAAAATGCTCCTCACCAGTGAGGTGTGCAGGCTTCTTAGTACAGAGAGTGAGAGTAGGAGCATCTGTAAAGATAACTTTAGAGAAATCTTGCTATAAATCATCATAGTTTGCTGGGCACCCGTGGCTCATGTCTGTAATCCTCAGGAGGCTGATCTGAGGATCGCGGTTCAAAGCCCACACGGGCAGGAAAGTCCGTGAAACTCTTATTTCTAATAAACCATCAGAAAACCAGAAGTGGAAGTGGCGCTGTAGCTCAAGTGGTAGAGTGCTTGCCTTGAGCTGAAGAGCTGAGGGACAACACCCAGGCCTAGAGTTCAAGCCCCACAACTGACAATAAATAAATAAATAAATTTTTAAAATTTCATAGCTCTACATTAGTATAGTTCTAAATTAAGCCATTTGTTTACTCTTATTACTTTTTCACAGAGCCCCTTGCAATGAATGATTATTTATTGATTCATGTATTCACTTACTCATTTAAATAAATAATTTAACAATATCTATATGCAGATAATTCATAGTACAGGTGAGATAAATGGTGGTAATTTTTGCATGGATAGAATCTGAAGTAATATTGAGCAATGAAGAATATAATGGCATTGTAAAGATAAGCAAGATGTAGAGCTCAACCATAGACTATGCCAGTATTAATATGGGTTGAAACGTTTTAGAGGATCAAACACAAAATGTCTTTTAATATGACACATTTCTAAGAGAGTAAAGGATTTTGCAATTTCTCAGAAGAACCATATTTCTATCTTCAATCAAAATATCATCTGGGATGGTGGACTGTGGCTCTCTGACTCTTGTATCTATTGCACAGACTAAATTTCATTAGCTGCATGATCTGCCCAATTGGCTGTGCAAAAAATCAATCTCAAAGACTGATGAAAGCATTGATCGAGTGGAGAATGACCGTGCAGCAATGTGCAGCAGAGCCCAAAATCTTTGTCCACATAAGCAAAATTTCAACATTTCTGCAAAAGTAACAGAATAATAAAATAGCATAATCTCATATATTACATAAAAATAATAGTGTATGTTTCCAATATATATTTTGGTTACATCAAAATTGTTATACAATAGCACTGGTCTTTTGCAACTAATATTGAAGCATAAGCTTTTTGGCAAACTGTCTTTATTGTTTTATAGAGTTTTTGATGGACCAATTTTAATAAGAGTGAAATTAGTAACCAGCTCCATACAGGTTAAAGGATCTGTATTCACAACAGAGAGCGTATCAGTCATCAATCACTCACTCAATATACTTGCAAATTCCGGAGAGTGATATGATTCCGCATTAAACTTTTCAATAGCTTCTTGCAGGACATTTTGCTGTCTGCTATGCTTTATTTTAGTTTAACTTAATTTTGCACTGATTGCTTGTTAATCTGGTGTTATAACTTTTCAAAAATATCTTTATTCTCTTCAAGTAGTTGCACAAAGCTGCCATTCCCTGCAGCAGCTTGTGAATACAGTGCATCTTGGTCACTGTCACCCCTTTCCAAATTCTCACCCCCCCTCACCCTGTCCTGTCCCTCACTTAATTTTACATTCTATATTGACTGTTTTGGCCACTTAACAGTTTACAGGTATGATTCATCTTGATCGGTGTTGCCACTTCAACATCTTCACCTCACCTTGTATTTCTCTATTCTGTGGTCTGCAATGGATTCTGGCCTGCATTCTCTTCTCTCCCCTGTGCATTCATCTACCCAACTCCCCTTAACCCCACCCTCTCATTTTTAATTTTTTAATCATTGCCAAATTCTTGTTGAAAATGAATCTCAAGGGAAAAGAGGTCTGTCCAAATAATTTTATTTACTTAGCTATACCATTTATCTAACTATTAAAGGAAAAAAAACCTTTAAAATAAGGTACAAGGCTTTAAACTGCGAATGCCATTATTTTAGAGGAAATAGTACATGCAAGCATACATACATACACATGCACACGTGTACTCAGGCTTCTTGGACTGTCTAATCAAACTAATCCTCAGGACTCATATAAAATAATATATCTTTTCAAGGTTTCTTACAAAATCAACATAATTCCATTAAGCATATAATTTATAGGACTTGGTAAAGTAGTAGTGAAGCTTTGAAACAAAATGCTTCTATCACATAATAAACTACTACGTGTCCAGTTTGCGTATAGTTTACTATATGATGGAACATTGTCAGACCTACATTCCTGCAGATAAGTACACCATGACTGGACTAAGTGGACGTTTAAATACCTGGATATGTAAACATACTGGATACAGCAGGTTTAAGTATGTCATGGATTTCAAAGTCTTAGAAATTGAAACAATAAAATTATAGCATCATAGGTTAAGTAACATTTATTACTAACACTGATTTTATTCCTTTTACTACTGTATGATTTATACAAAAATTAAAATTTCATAGGTGGTTTGATTTTATGCTTATGAAAAAACAAGAGGCTAGATTTTTCACTAATGTTAGAGAAAGTCTTGAATGTTTACATAATACAATATATAAGAAACAAACAATACAAAAAAAGGAAATGAGCAAAAGAATGCTTAGTTTTATTGAATAAAACCATCTCAGACTTAACTGCACATAAAACATAATAGTTTAATTGGTTTTTTGTTTTGTTTTGTGCTGTTGTTTTTTTGTTTTTTTATTAGTGTCAGTATTGGGGCCTGACTCAGGGCCTGGTGCTGTCCTGGAGCTTTTGTTTTACCCAAGACTAATGCTCTACTACTTAGGCCACAGCTACACTTTTTTTTGTAGCTAATTAGGTTTACAGATTTTTCCATCCTGAGCTAGCTTTGAACCTCCAGTCTCAGATCACAACTGCCTAAGTAGCTGGGATTAAAGGTGTGAGCCACCAGCACCCAGGTAGAATTGCATGTCCTAAAACAAAACAAAACAAAACAAAAAATAGCACATTATAAATGATCAATAACATCATAACTGTATCAAAGAGTAGTGGAGAATTAATTTATTAAATATTCAGAAACTCCTTCCCATCTCTTTTTTCTTAAAGTTTTGTTTTTCCAAGATCACAACATAAATAGTAAAACAGAACAAGTCATTAAATTAAAACATGAATATTGTCATGTTATGAAAAATTAGTACAATAATGAAAAGGCAAATGGGAAATCTTAGACTAATTCCTATTGGTATTATTACAAAAGCTGTTGCTGAAGAACTACCTCTAATATATGAGCTAATTAAGAAGTAAAGGCTAATGGGAGAAATAAAAATATCGATGAAGTTCTATTGGAGTTCAACTTCTAGAGTGATTGTGAATATATATAATCACATATACAATCATATATACTATATATATATAATCATATATGTACATAAAACATGTTTTAAATATGTAGGTATATAACTGAAAGGTAATCAGTAGGGAAAAATTACGAAAAACCCCAAAGTAGAATATTTTATTCAAAATAAAATAGCTCGTAGTCATTTGTAAAATATTCCACAATCACAGACAACTAAAATTGTCTAATTTTCAAGACTTCAAAATTCATGTGTGCATATGCAAGTGAGTATGTGGATGTGTAAGTGCTCATGTTTGTGTCTCCAGGGGCTGGTGAGAATCACAGTCCAATATCACATGGAGTTTTGTCACAATTCTGAAGAGATGGAAGTGAAAATGGCCTGGTGATTGAAGGCTATAATAATGTCCTGCAGCCCCTTGTAGCTCTGTGTGTGCTGGGTAGAAATTCTTGTCTCCTGTGTCTCCATGCCATTTTATTAAGGAACGTTTCTTCATGGGCATTTGTGATTTTAACAAAATTTTGTAAGAATGAATAATAAACTGAAGATGAAAAAATAAATCAATCAACCCTTCTAACTCATAAGGTGACTCTCTTTCTCTCCTTCCTTCCTTCTTTCCATCCTTCCTTCTTTCTCTCCCTCACTCCCTTCCTACTTTCCCTACCTCCCTCCCTTCCTGCTTTCCTTCCCTCCCTCCCTCCATTTCCCCCTCTTTCTTTCTTTCTCTCTCTCTCTCTTTCTTTCTTTCTTTCTTTCTTTCTTTCTTTCTTTCTTTCTTTCTTTCTTTCTTTCTTTCTTTCTTTCTTTCTTTCTTTCTTTCTTTCTTTCTTTCTTTCTTTCTTTCTTTCTTTCTTTCTCTGTCTCTCAGTGTCTGTCTCTGTCTCTGTCTCTCTTACTGTGTGTGTGCTGTACCTGGTATGGGGCTTGAACTCATAGTCATAGCTCTACTTCCATCATTATTTTGGGTAATTTATTAGAGATCAGAGTTTCACAGACTTGCCTGCCTAGGCTGGCTTCAAACTGTGATCCTCAGATCTCTTCCTCCTGAATAGCTAGGGTTACAGGTGTGAGCCACTGGAACCCAGCAGAAATTTCTTTTATGCTCTTCTTTAGATTTATATTCACAAAGTTTCATCTCCAGATTAATGTATTTATAGTATTTGTTGATGGACAACCATTTATATACACATATATAGTCTGTATTCACACAAGGGTCTCACTCTTCTTTAGATTTATATTCACAAAGTTTCATCTCCAGATTAATGTATTTATAGTATTTGTTGATGGACAACCATTTATATACACAGATATAGTCTGTATTCACACAAGGGTCTCACCCTTGGAGACTGACTTTATCAGAGTCCTTCTCCAATGGCTGTGTGGCCATGGGGAAACTTCTGAGTCCATCAACATCCCCTAGCTCTTCAAATTGTTAGCTTTTCTTGTTAGATAAGTGACATGTATACCAGTGCTTTATTATGTAATGTAGAATGCTCTGATTTTATTCCACTTTCCCTTATTTTAAGTATTTTTAGTGCTTGTTCCATGTCATCTGATTACTCACTTTTTGGAAATTTTGTGTTGAACAAAATGTACCAGTATTGCTTGTCATATTTACTGTTCTTTGGCTTAATTCTCCATTTTCTAATATAACAAATTAGTTCAGGTACAATATTTTTTTATTATTTGCCTATAATTGCTTAGTCACACACCATTTTTTAAATAGAATCATGGTGAATCTTTTTCTTCCACCTAAAATGAGATCTTTCTGATACTAATAGGAAAGTTTAATTTTTATTAAATGTTTATATCTAAATAAGTTCTCCTTTTTTAACTAGGGCTATATTTAATTTTATTCAGAGCATTGATTTCATGAAGTTATTCTTTTATTAAAAATTTGCCAAGAGGAGCTGGGAACGTAGCTCAGTGGTAGAGCTCTTGCCTTTCATGCATGAGGCCCTGGGTTCAATTCCTCAGCACCACATAAGCAGGAAAAAAAGCCAGAAGTGGAGCTGTGGCTCAAGTGGTAGAGCGCTAGCCTTGAGCTGAAGAGCTGAGCGCACAGGCCCAGAGTTCAGGCCCCACGACCAGACCCCCCCCCCAAAAAAAAAATTGCCAAGTAGTTAATAGTTTTAAATGTATGTTATTTTCCATTTGTGCATATATATCATTTAAATATTTAATAGTCTCAATTGGTTTTTTAGATATTTTTAAATTGTCACTTGACACTTAGCTATATCTACTTCTCCTTTTGGGATTTGGCTGTTCAATTTATTTGCCTGTTTGTTAATTGTATTAAGGATTCTTTGGAGTTTGCCATTTGATTACTTGTATAATCTGATTATCCTTCTTCATATGCAATGGTATAGGCTGCCTCTTTATTCTAATGACTAGTTTCCTAGTGAAGCTAGGAAAACTTCTTACTTCCCTGCAATTCCATTTTTCAATCCTTGCTCTTATTTGCTAACCTATTGAAAATCTATTCAGAATGTTGTTACCCATGTCTGTCACTTCCTATTTTTTCCTGTCCTGGTTTCAAAGTTGCAGTTCCTACATAGAAGTCCTTGATGCATTTAGAATTTATGTTAGTACAGATTAATTGATGCATCTGCCCAGTTTGAATATCATACATATAGGTATCCAGTTTTTGTAACACCATTTATTGAAGAGATTCTCTTCTGCAAAATATGCTTAGGCATCATAATCCATAAAACATATATATAAACAAATCTATATCTATATCTATCTATCATCTATCTATCTATCTATATCAGTTGTCTGTGCTGCTTGTTTCTGAATCTTTTCTTTAATAATGCTAACCAATGCATTGGGTTTTGTGCCAATTTAATTAAATGCTAGCAAAATTTGAAGTTCCATATTGTTATTCTTCCAGAACTATACTTTTTGTTCATGATATCTCCAGCTATTTTAAAGTGGTATTTGATACCATATGAACCTTAAAGTTGATTTTTTTTTTTGCTTTGTGGAGAATATCACCGGGATTTCTTTCACTATATTGCAAGTCTTTTTAGATGAACATGCCTCATGTTGCCCCAATGTTGACCAGTTTACAGATTCTCCTTTGAATTTGACTCTTTTCCTGTGCTTTTTGTGACTATCATTCTTCTTTCCTATGAGCTGTCATCTCGTAAGTATCTTCTGCAATTCGATTCCATGGATTTTTAACTTCTTTAGCTTTTCTTTTTCTTACCCTGGAAGATTTTTATGATAGCATTTCAGGGTATAGTATTCTTGGTTAGGATGGTTTGGGGTTTTTTTTTTTTTTTGGTCATGGGGTTTGAATTTGGCCTGGGCACTGTCCCTCAGCTTTTCAGCTCAAGGCTAGCACTCTACCACTTGAGCCACAGTGCCACTTCTGGTTTTCTCATGGTTTATTGGAGATAAGTGTCTGACAGACTTTCCTGTCTGGGCTGGCTTTGAACCGTGATCCTCAGATTTCAGCCTCCTGAGTAGCTAGGATTACAGGCATAAGCCACCAATGCCCAGCTTGGTTGGGAATTTTTGTTTTGCTTTGTTTACAAAATTAAAGAAAGATTATTCCATGCTTTCCTAGATTTTAATTTGTACTAAGAAGTCTGAGATAAAGTTAAATGTTTTGTATACATATATATGTATATATATGTAAATATATATGTATACATATATACATATACTTACATAAACTAAAGTTTTATTCTTGCATCTTTCACCATCATTGCCTTTAATATTTTCTTTTTAACTATGGTATGACATGAAGATGTTATTATTAGGTCATGTCTATTTAACTGAAACTCTATTATACATCTTTGTATATTCTTATCTTTTCCAAGATTTCGGGAAATTTTCTGTGACAATTTTATTGAGTAAGTTTTCTAATCATTTAGTTTTTATATCTGCCTCTTCTTTTGAACTCTTAATTGCATCTAGGATTCCTAAGGATTGTAGTCATAATCATCCCCTTTGTTCCCTGTTATGATATGAATTCAGTATTTCCATCACATTATCTTCCACCCCTGATAATTTTTTTCTTATGCTTGTTATTATCTACTAGTGATACTATCCACTGTGCTTTCCAACTCTTATTTATGTTTAAACAGTTTCCATCTCCTTGCCGAATTTCTCCTTTATGTTGTTGTCTTTCTTGACTTGGTCTTTAATTGATTTCTAAATTTACATATCTGATTTTTTTTCTTTCAGTCTTATTTAAAATCATCAATCTTTGAAAAGTGGGCCTTGATTTGTTTTTATTACAGATCACTCAAATTATTATGTCTAGATTTGATTGTTGAGATGTTTTGATATTTTAGATGTAGGACATTTGCTTTCTCATACTGTCTGTGTTTTTACATCATGATGTGTATAGATATTGGGAAGAGTTTCTCTTTTATTTCTATTTTATTGAAAGAGAGACAAAAGTCTGTATTTCTTCTGAGAAGAACTATGGATATAGACTAAATTCTAACCAAATAGCTTGTCATTTCCTCTAAATCTTTAACCCTTGGGAGTCCATCTGTGTCTACCTGTGGTTAATAACAAATATCTGTGGTTGGTGTTGAAACTGACTTCCATAGGTGAAGCTAGGCATAAGGACACTTTCATTTTAATGATCTCTTTTGAACACAAATATATAATTACTACATGAGTTTTATTTGTTTCAGTGTGCATGTTTCTCTTGCAGACATAGTCTTGACAAGTTCTTGCTTTAGAATACGTGTTTCAAATTCTGATTTGGAATATTTTATCATCGAATCTTCCTTTAAATGTTTCCAGGAAGTGAAGTTGTGACTCAAGTGGTAGAGTGAACAATAGCCTTGAGGAAAAATGCTCAAGAACAACACCCAGGCCCCAACTTTGTTCAAGCCCTAGGATCAGCATGCACACACACACACACACACACACACACACACACACACACACACACACACACACAAGAAATCACTATAATTTCCATTGCTCCCTTGTTTTTAGTTTTGTCAGATATAAAGTTGGAAAACAGTTCCTTTTTCCCAAAAAATAAATCATAATGGTATTTGTTTAACACACACACATACAAGCATCACATATATACATGTCTATACATATACATATATATGCAGAAGACAATTCTAGTTCTTCATGTATATATTCAATTTTGTGCATGTGTATATTTTAAAATTTAGTATAATTCTAAAAGAAATTTATGGTATTTAGTCATCCTTCACAAAGTAAAGTGACTTACACCTCTTAAAATGCTTTGAGATGGGGTGTAGCTTAGCAAATGTGAAGTGAAATTTACATTCAAAAAATTCTATTACAGGGTGTATTTCAAAATAGACAAAAAGTTAACATTTGGGCAGATAAATTTAAATCATATATACAGCACAAAACAAAGTACTGAATGGTAAATTTATCTTTTTTTAATAAAATATGGATAAGAAAAAACAAAAAGAAAAACAGGGATGGTAGAAAATTCCATGGATTTAAATGGAAAGAGACTGACCTAAAATCCAAGTTAAAGTGATTCTATTTTAGGGCTTAATTGAGTCATTAAATGAGAGAAAGCAAAGAATGAATGCACAGTTGTCTAATACATAGCAATATGTTGGGTGCACTTTGTGAATGTACATTTATACACCAATCAGGTAAGTAGTAAGAGCTTGGAAGTGGGCTATAGCTTCAGGTTCCCTCAAAATAAAAAATATACATGGGAAAAAAAGATCATTACTGATGTCAAAGTATGTATTATAAAGGAGAGACTAAACAAGAAAAAAATATTAGTTCAAATAAAACAACAGCACAAGAGTTTGGTGGAAGTGTTTTGATAAAAAAAAAAAAAAAAGGAATAATCCACCAAATTTATGGCAGTGGAAGTTCAAGGAACAAGAAGTCGAGTGAATCAATCAGGGTATCCTGGCTAGACTATAATTTTTTAGTGGACAAGCCTTGAATCTTAGTTTCTGTATGCTTCACCTTTGTTACCTGGAAAAACTAAAAAAAAAAAAAAAAATGAGATAAATGGAAGAAAGAGTGATATAAATGACAGGAAACAAGATAAACTGTCTATCAATTTTATAATAAAAATACAAACATTATTTCCTAGACTTGATGGTAAAATACCACTTAAAATGTAAGTTTCTTTTAAAGTATCACAAAGTGGAACTTAAAGAACTTATACACTCTAATTCGTTTAATTCTGATTTAATTTTAATTACTTCTTTCTGTCTACTGGATTGGGTTTTATCTTACTGCTCTTTTTCATGGAGGTTTAGATGTCTCATTAAATTGTTCTTTTCAGACCTCTCCAATTTAGGTCCCGTGGTTTCCTTTATTTGCAAAAACTAGTATACGTCTGAGACAAGCAGAAATGGTCAGATAAATTGATGTTATGCGAAATGAACCCCAAGATAAGGACTCAATTTTTTTTTCTTTCTTGCTATTGTTCTTAACATATTTATATTTCTTTGTTGCTTTGTATGTCCCTCTCCCCACAGTATAACCCTTGTTTTCACTGTATTTGATGTTGGTATAATTTGTGGAGGGGAAGAGAAAAAAAACAATTGTTTAACTAGGGATACAGGTGGACCTATTGCAGCAATGAGATAGATGTACAAGATCTTATGTCAAAAAAAGAACTTCACAACTTTGGCGGGGGAGGGGGGAGGGAGAGGGGAGAGCGGAGGGGGTAAGGAATGGTTGTGGGGGGGGGGCAGGAGAAAGGAAGGGCTGGGAAGGGTAAACAAAGGAGGAGTCTACAATGCTTGATAAGAAATGCACTCATTATCCTGCTCATGTAATTGTAACCCTCTGTACAGTATTTTCACAATTAAAAAAATAAAAGAACTGATACAATTTTACTACCCTAAAAATTTGTTATTCTTCCTATAAAGTTTTTTCTTCTTTTCTACTTCTCTCATTTCAGTGACACAACACACTACACACATTCCCAGCTAATATAGAGTCTCAGCTACTTAATTTGTTTTAAATGAATCTACTGGCCTAATATCTCTGAGTACACATTTATCTAATTAAATTCACATCTTGTCACTAATGGAAAAAGACAAAGGTTTACTTACCAAGTATAAAATTTTCCATTAACATCATTTGATCCTAAATATAATGAATTTTCTACACTATTCTTATTTTCTTCAACAGGTAAAGTTTTATTTCGATGAATAAATGAAAAATAAAAATTCATCTTGATAAATACAAGTTTCAGATAACATATTGATGTTCCAGTTTGTGACAAAATCAAGCAGTGCTCCTAATACAAAATCCCAGAATAAATGAGAGAGATATTGAAGTAATTAGTTTCAAATGTCTTCTGTAAATAATTATTTCCAAAATGTTAAGAGCTGATCTTTTGGAGGTAGAAGGCATTCAATGAAAGGAAGTTATATAAAATATGTTACTATTAAAAGTGTTTTTTTTTCTCTTTTAAGGTGAAATCAATACAGAAAAATTATGAATCATGGTTTCTGTATGAATATACCTTATTATTCTAATGGAACTTAGAGTGAAAAGTGTAAAACACTTTTTATCTACGATCAAGGAAGAAATTATTGTATATAACCATATACTTCCAAAAGAAGTATAGATTTGAATATGAGCAACTTCGGTAAACTATTTGAAATAAATAAAAATATATTTATAGGGCTAGGAAGGTGGCTCAGTGGTAGAGTGCTTGCTTTGCATTCATGAAGGCTTGGGTTTAATTCCTTAGCACCACATAAGCAGAAAAAGTCAGAAGTGGTGCTGTGGTTCAAATGGTAGAACACTAGCCTTGAGCTGAAGAGCTAAGGGACAGTGCCCAGGCCCAGAGTTCAGGCCCCATGACCAGAAAAAAAAAAATACATATGTATGCATATGTATATACATATATAATATTTGTCATACATAATTATGTATATTTATATATCTAGTCCTAATGAGTGTGTTATTTTTGTTTATTTTTTGCAACTGTAATATATTAAACAAAAATGCTCTGCATCATTTAGTGCAACAAATGTGCTCTTGTTTTATTTTTTTTCTGTTTGACCTTATAAGCTTATATGTGCTAATAAATTTAGGAATTTGCATAAGGTATTCTATTCGATATTTGTTCAATAACATTTTCACAATTTTTCTGAGTATAAATTTCAAAAAACAAAAGTAGTATTTGTTGCAGAATGGGAAAGCCTAGAAACCTTGAACATTGTGTGCAGTCTGAAATTTTAAAAAAATAACTGTTCTATCATAGCTCTTTCTCTGTCCCTTGTTCTATTAGTATACATTTTGATTTTTTTCATTTTATTTCTTTTTTATTGTTATTGTAGAGGTGATATACAGAAGGGTTACAATTACCTGAGTTAGGTAATGAGTGCATTTCTTTTTGAATCATGTCTCCCCGTCCCTCACTCTGAGAGGCCTTCAGAGTAATTCTGCCTGCTGGGTAACTCAGGGTTACTTCTTGATTGGAATAACTACTTTGACAGAGGCAGAGGTCATGGGCACATGATCAATAGCCATGAGTCAGAGATGTGTCTCTTATGAACACCAGTGCTTGAACCTTCTCAACAGGACAATCAGAAGGAGCTATCTTTAAGAAGATTGGTTAGATGAAGGTGTATTTCAGAAGTCTTCAGGGAGAAAAGCTAATGGCATATGTAAGTAATGGCCTCAAAAACTTTTCATGCTGTCTCTAAGATAGAGCCCTTAAGGTTCACTCATTCCTTGCTGTTTTCACTCAGTTACTGCAAAAGATGAGAGGAGGGTGAGCATGCACACCATGTCTTCTTCCCTGGAGATCACTAGATTTTTTTCATCATAAACCACTCTCTTTGAAGTGTCCATAAACACATATAAATATTTGCATGTGTTTAGCAATAAATAATTCTTCACTATAAGATAACATTGAGAATTTTTAAGTGTTGGAATGGTAGCAATCACACACAAGTGGACAACTAAAGTGATCATCACTTTATCCTTAGCTCATTGGGATCTATGTTATCTCGGTGAAGTTCTTTTAATCTTTATGCTATAATTGTAACAAAATTATTCCTGTAATTCCCTTTTTCATTACACAGGCAAGGTCTTCATCCATTTAATATCTTCTTGCTTCAATTTCTGTAAATACACAAGTGACTGCATGTCTGTATTTTCTTCTCAACATTTAATGTTAGCATTTACTTTAGTGTTAAATGATAATAGGCTGTCTAGGAATAATTTATTAATCAGTAGCACACAGCAATGAGATTATGTGGCCTTGTTGTATTGTTTCATATCAAAATCTGTATTCATTTGAGACCATAGATGGTTTTATTATTACCTTAGCTTCTTTTCACATAAAATCAGAATAAGGATGGCACCAACAAGGAAGATGTGACAAAGAATAATTTTCTAGTTAGTTTTATAGTTTTCATTATTAGACAAGTAGCAATGAAGGCAAAATTATGACATCTGACATCTTCAATGAGAAACTAAATAGTCTTAAGACTACAGTCTCCTACGATATCCAAGTATACCATAGAGAAAAGGGAAATCTTCACAATTTAGGTATTACAAATGAGCCACAGCTGGGTGCCAGTGGCTCACAGCTGTAATCCTTGCTATTCAGAAGTCTGAGGTCTAAGGATCATCCTTTGAAACCAGTCCAGGTAGGAAAACCCATGAGACACTTATCTCCAATTAAGAGGGAACTGGAGATGTGATTTCAAGTGGTAAAGTGCTACCCTTGAGCAAAAAGCTCAGAGACAGCACCCAGGCCTCAAGCTCAAGCTCTGAGACTAGAACAAACAAAACAATAAAGCAGGAAAACAAGATCCAGGAGTTGAAGCCTGTAATGTTAGCTACTCAAGAAGATGAGCTCTAGGGATTGTGACTGCAAGCCAAGTGGAGCAGAAAATTCCACGAGACTAATTCTAATTAAACTCATCTTGAAAAATAACCATGAGTTATTCTTTGCTGTATCTATGTTGCTATGTGAAATAAAGAAATAGATGCTAAGCTTAAAAGTATGTGGCTATTTCTTCTTGAAAACTCAGAAACAGCCTTAGTTGTGCTTCAGTGTGGGAGAGATAGTGTACTCATATTGGTCTGTGTCAATTTAGAAAAGAAATTATTTTGACTTTGTTAGATATCAACTTTTTGTGTAATTGAAGCCATTCAGTTACTCTCAGAAAACTGGAACTGATAAAACATATTCAGGCAAACATAAAAATCTATATTTAAGAATATATTTGCCAGGTGCCAGTGGCTCATGCCTGTAATCCTAGCTACTCAGGAGGCTGAGATCTGAGGATCACGGTTCAAAGCCAGCCCATGCAGGAAAGTCAGTGAAACTCTTATCTCCAATAAACCACCAGAAAAACCGGAAGTGGCACTATAGCTCAAGTGGAAGAGCACTAGCCTTGAGCTGAAGAGCTGAGGGACAGTGTCCAAGCCCAGAGTTCAAGCCCCATGACCGACAAAAAAACAACAAAAAAAATAACATATGTGGCAGTGCAAACAAGATATTTGTGCAGGGTGCCAGTGATTCATGCCTATGATCACAGCTACATAAGGGACTGAGATCTGAGAATCACAGTTCAAAGCCAGCCCAGGCAGGAAAGTCCATGAGACTCTTGTCTCCAATTAACCAGCAGAAAACTGGAAATTGTACTGTGGCTCAAGTGGAAGAGCACTATCTTTGAGCTAAAGAGCTTAGGGACAGCACCTAGGCCCAGAGTTAAAAGCCCCACAACCAAAAAAAAAGAAAAAAAACAAGATACTTGTATCTACAAATGATAATTGTTAAAACAATGATTTTCAGACTTATGAATATTTCCTTTTTGGTGAGGACCAAATCATAACATTGTTAAAACTTTTAATCATACATCTTTTCTGAAAGTAAATTCAGATCTGGGCTCAACTTTAAACCGTGGATGATTTTGGTAAGACAAGGGTTGTGTTCAACAATTCCCTAAAGCTGAGAGGTAGATTCAGAAAGTGAGAGAAAGGATTTTCATCTCATTCAGGACAAAGATGTCAGTATGAAGAACAGAGTATCACAGGTAAATAGCTACAGATGAGAATGGTTGACTGGTCAATTCTCTGTTAATATAACTCAAGAAATGAGTGACAAATTGAAGGTGAGTGTTGGTGCTCCTGCCTGCAATCAATCCTTGATACTCAAGAGGATGAGACCTGAGAATCAAAGTTTACACCAGCCTGGACAGAAAAGTGGATGAGATAGATTCTGTCTTTAATAAACCAATAAAACTGCCAAAATGGAGGTATATCTCAAGTGATATAGTGCCAGCTGTGAGTTGTGAGCCAAGTCAGAGCACAAGGCCTTGATTCAAGTCCTAGGACTGCCACAAAACAAAACAACAACAGCAAAAAGAGTGACAGATATGATTAAAACAAAATAAATTCTACATGATAAAAGAAAGAATCAAAAGAATAAAGAAAGAGCCTACACAATAAAAGAAAACCTTTCCCAGAAGAATATTCAACGATGGATTAACATCCAGCAATGTAATAAACACAAAAGTTAAATTCAAAATAAAAAATAATTCAAATAAGAAATGGGCAAAGAGCTGAAAATGCTCCAAATAAGAATTATAAATGGATAATGAGTATACAAAAAATGTTTAACCTCTTTAGCATTCAAGGATGTGCAAATTAAAAAGTGCATTGTGATTCCACCTCAGTCCAGGCAGAATGGCTATCATCAAGGGAGCTAGCAATACCAAACACTGGCAAGAATGCCAAGGAAAGAAGAAATCTTATTTGCTGTTGGTGGCAATATAACTTATTGTCAACATTATGGAAATCAGTACTGAAATTCCTTAAAAACTTAAAAATAAAGCTACCATGTGATCTTGCTATACCACTCCTATATTATTACTAAAAGAAATCAACCCACTATAGTTAAAGAGTTATCATATTCACAATACAATATTCACAATAATCAAATCATGGAGCCAGACTAGGTGACCAACAACAAATAAACTGATAAAAATATTATACATATATTTACATATATATACATATACATATATATACATATATATATATGTATGTGTGTGTGTGTGTGTGTGTGTGTTCACAGCTGGCACTGTATCACTTGAGATACACCTCCATTTTGGAAAAAATATTTAACTCAGCCATCACAAAAAATGAAATTATACTCTTTGCTGGAAGATGGCAGAGTCTCACCCTCATTATGTTAAATTACAAGTATTATATATTTGCTCGCATTCCTGGAAATTAGAGGGAAAATTCAAACATGAAGTCATAAAAATAGATCAAGGGCAAAATGATATAGAATTATATGGAATGAAAACAGAACAGAAAAATAATGAACAACAGAAGGGTCAATATTAACAAAGTTCCTTGTAAGCGTGTATGGAAATGTCATTACGAAATCCTTATTATGTGTGATTAACCTCTACCAAGCATTATATGTAGATATTATTAAAATAGAATCCATATGGGAAAATTCATGTGTTCTGTTGATTCATGATTTAAACAACTAGTAACTTTATCAGTATTTAGGATGTCATTCCAAAAGTAACTATCACTTTCTTCAACAAAATGATGCAACACTCTATCTGGGGCATGATTGTTTCAACAGAAAAGAGTTATCTATACAAGGCAGTGGAAGTGCATAATGGAGGAAGTGGAAATGACAGAGGTATCAATGTGTTCTATGACTATTTCCTGTTTCTACAGAAAGCTCCGGGGCCACCTGTGGGGTGGCACAAATTTTATTCGGTTTTATTTTCTTCTCAGGAGTAGAACTAGAATAAACACATAGATTTGTACAGAGAACCCAATGATGGAGTAATCAGAGATGTAAGTTTTACAATAATTACAGCTGAGTCAAAGCAGTCACAGGAAGAATTTGTGGCGATTTTCATTACTCTTCTGGAAGGAAACAGAACATTTCACTCGAGTGCCACTTCACACAGATGGGTTTGATATATTTGTGTTGAATTTAGAAACAGAATGATTTGTTTTTCCACTGCAGATTTTAGCAGTTCATCACAAAAAATCCTAAATAATATGTTCATTTATTTGTCAGCACATTATTATGAATATGAACTTTATTTTCCTTGCCACACTAGGAAGATATTTTATTAGGATTTGCCAGCAGGTGCTCCTCCATTGCCTACAGTTGCTCTGTATCTGATGGCCTGATGTCACACATTATTAACCTTAAGTACCAGGAAATGGGTACTTGCAAGAAGGGAGGATAGGACTTGCAAGGGGAGAGGGGTTGAATATTGATAGGGTAAAAGGAGAAAGCAAGAATTCATTGTATAGACAACAGACTTGAGAAATAAAGAGGAGTGTATCAATGGATGAGGGAAGGTAAAAATGTTTCAAAGATGAGATAGATCACTCTACTTTGTGAAATGGCAAAAAAAAATGAATGTATAACCTAAAAATTGAGAAAAGTGAGTGAAGAGGTGGATTGGGAGTGGTGGGTGAAAATGTTGAAAGGGGTAACATTGATCAAGATGCACTGTATTTGTAAACTGCTTCAGTGAATGGCAACTCTTCTGTATGAATACTTCAAGATAATAAGAATATTTTTAATAAAGGATGTAAAAATTTATCTAAACATGTACAGAGAGCTCTTTGGGAATCAAGCGTCTTATACTTGCATGGATTAATAAAAATGAGTTCTTGTCATAAAAATAATTAAACATGGTTAATAAAAATAATACACAGAGCAATATCCATCCAAACAGTATGTCTGCAAATCAATGAAAAGATCATTTGTTCTTTAAAATTATTTAGTTTTTTATATTTGTAGGTTTATAATAATTATTGTCATAATTCAGAATTCTCATTTTCATAATTCAAAAAAAATTTCTTACATAAGGAAGTCATGTCTTTAGAATTACAAGGAAAAACTTTTAAGTTACCATAAAATTCTCAATATATAAGCAAGAACTTCTGTATATCATTGAAAAAGTTGGAAAACTTCCTAATTCAATAAAGAATTCCAGAATAAACTTGTTACCTAAAACTGAAAGAATGAACAGGGAAAGTCTAGATATATATCTTATTGCTGCATATAGTGCCAGGATTTTAATTAAACTTTAACAAATCAAATCCAGCATTATATTTAAATTTGACAACGTGCAATTTATTCTAAGAAGAGAAGTAAGATCCATATTATTTTTTGTGGTTTATCATTGTAATTTTCAGCAATGGTAAAATCACTGTACTAAATAATGCTGTCCAATTGACTAAACTTATTAAAGTAAATTCATTTAGTTTTCAAACAGAAATAACTATTTAATTTGTGTGTGTGTGTGTGTGTGTGTGTGAGCATCAATTGTGTGACTTGAATTTAGGGCCTGAGAACTGTCTCTTTGCATTTGTGCTCAAAGCTAACATTCTACCACTTGAGCTACAGCTCCAATTTGGGCATTTTTGGTGTTTAACTAGACATAAGAGTCTCATGGACTTTCCTACTGGGCAGGCTTCAAACCATAATCTTAGGATCTCAGCCTCCTGACTAGCTAGGATTACAGGCATGAGACACCAGTGCCCATCAATTTAATAATTCTTAAATTCTAGTTAATCATTATTATACTTTTAATATTATTAAAATATTATTAACCTTTTTGTAGTTTAGTTCATTCTTTTCTTTCTTTTTTTCTCTTTCTTACCTGTTCGAAATGCTCAGATTCTCATTACCATATAAACTCTACAGTACAAATTCACCATTTCCAAAGCTCTTGTGTTCAATAACTCCCCCCCCAGAAAAACTGAAAGAAATCAGGTGTAATCATACTGTATTATATCAGTTCTGCATATATGGTAAAATCCACTCATTTCTTATGTTTCTTAGAAGAATCCAGATCAGAGATTAAGGTAGTCCTTTTTATAATGCTGCAATCACTGCTCAACTTGTGGATCATGCACACAGTAATTTTTCTAATAATTTATGAAAATATTACCATGCATTGGCCCAGAAAAACTAACATTTTGCTCATTCTATTATCAGTTTTTTAAAAAGTTGTTGTTAGGGAAATGAACCCCAAGATAAGTATTCAATTTTTTTTTCTTACATGCAATTTTTTCTAACATATTTATAAGATGGTTTCTTTGTTGCTTTGTATATCCCTCCCCTATGGTGTAACCCCTGCTTTCACTGTATTTGATGTGGTATAATTTGTGGAGGGGAAGGGAAAAAACAAATCGTTTAAATAAGGATACAGGTGGACCCATCGCAACAGTAAGATGTACAATTCATTATGTTGAAAAATGTACTTTCCAACTTTGGTGGGGGGGGAGGATCGGGTAGTGGAGGCGGGAGTGGGGGGTATGGGAAGGGATGAGAAGGGGAAACAAAGGAGAGGCAACAATGCTTGATAAGAAATGTACTCATTATCTTGCCCATGTAATTGTAACCCCTCTGTATGGTATTTTCACAATAAAATAAATAAATAAATAAATAAATAGATTAATATATTATATAGAGTAATTCAAGCATGAAAAAGATATAGCAGTCTTGGTTTAAAATATTCTGCAATTATTAGCCTTGCGTGTTCATTATGGGTCACAATGTTCTTGTTCTCCTGATGTTACACACATACTTAGTTTCATCAGGTGTTCATGAATTTTTCTTCATGAAAATTGGTCCATTTCCCTAATCTTCATCATGCCCTTGTCAAAAAGAAGTCAGTCCACAACACCCTTCTCTTCTTAGAATAAAAGCTGACGTTCATTCCTCACTCTGTGGAGTCTTTCATCGTCATGACTTTCTTCATGGAAACCACTCCATGTAGCTGTTGTGAAAGAAAAATAGGAGCCATTGATTGTTTCCCAGTTGAGGCTTCCTGTGTTTCACGGAGCTGGGTTCTCTAGAAACTTAGGATGCACGATCCAACTGCAATATTTGGGGCCTTGTTTATTTAAGTCTATCAAGATTCTTTTTTTTTTTTTTTTTTTTTTGGTCCGGTCGTGGGGCCTGAACTCTGGGCCTGGGCGCTGTCCCTCAGCTCTTCAGCTCAAGGCTAGCGCTCTACCACTTGAGCCACAGCGCCACTTCCGGCTTTTTTCTTTTTTCTTATGTGGTGCTGAGGAATAGAACCCAGGGCCTCAGGCATGCAAGGCAAGCGCTCTACCACTGAGCCACCTTCCCAGCCCATCAAGACTCTTATTCAACAGCTTCTGCTATAATGGTCTTTCTTACATTTATACTGGAGAGCCTTTTTAATTTGCCTAACAGAACTAAGGCTGTAGTCCTAATATCAACTTGTATACATAGAGTTATTTATACAGTGAATATAATGCCTTTAAAAGTAGAAGAGACAAGGTTTAGAGCCAAATTTCCAGATTTTTTTAAACACATTTAAAAGGCGACATTTCACCTTCAGGATTATCTGTACTTTGTCTTCTCATTTGAACATCTATGGCATTTTCCAGTTACTGTGTTTTTTCCCAGTCCTGATGTCAATTAGTTATGATGTTCAATGAAATGCACAAAACAATACTGAGGAGACAGTGCTATGATAGCTTTGGCCCTAACTTCATAAAAATAATCTTTATTTTCTGCTCCTTAATTTATAATTCTGCTACATGTGGGGCATGGTATTAGCTACTGCCAATCAGCCCTTAGTTTGAGTAAGTTTAACAGGGATAGTTAATATTTCCTTTCAACCCAAATAGCTGATGTTTTTATACAGTAGTCAATATTTTTCTAAAGCCTTCAGTATCTAAGAGATAAAAATCTTACAAAGGATAATGTATTCATTGGGTTACTAATAAATTGTATATTATTTGATCAGTGATCTGATTTTATATTCAAATAATTAACTTCTATCAGACACAGTTTATTACTTTCCTTTAATGTATGATTGGAATCATACATTAATAGTATTAGCTTCAAATTTTTGCATTTTTAAAAGGTATTTTGGACTTCTGTTTCAGTTTTGTGTCATTTTTATCGATTGGAGTTATTAACATTATACTTGACTCATAAAAAATAATTCAGAAGTATCTTACTTTTCTGTCTAGAAACTTAAACACCATTGGGATCACTGGGAATTCAAAAGACATTAAGAATTCCCTGGGAATTCATTTTATCTGGAACTGCAGTCTTTTTCCTTTCCCATTACAGAGTTTGATATTTAGATGTTGTCATTTTACTGAGCTGGACTTTGATATTGCATTTTATTTTAATTTGTTTTCCTAATTTATCCACAATTTCAAGCCTTTACTTTTAAAATAATTTCATTTGTACCCATTTTTATTTGCCTGGAGACATACTTTACACTGTTCATCATTTTTGCTTTACAAGCTCTTTTGTTTAGTTTCCTATGGTAATTTTTCTAAAAAAAAATTAATTTTCTATTCAGTCTTTTAAATGCTGCTAGTGTGTTTATTACCTGAATTATTTTACAAGAGTTCTGAGATGTGTATTTCTTCTATTAGTTCATATATTTAATAAAATATTAAAGGCCTTATTGATGTATGACCATCATTCAGTGGGTATGAAGTTCCCAAGAAGTATTTCATGCCATAAGCTTTGACATATGGTGTTATAGTTTGGATTTGAATGTCTTCTAAGAGCCAGTGTATTTAACTTTTCATACTGAGTCCACCAGTTGGGAGGTGGTTGGCCTTGTGAGAGGGAAGACCTACAGAGGACCTGAGATGATTGGACTACCGTACAGACTGTGGGACCCTGCACTGTCCAAACATTGTGATTCCCCACGAGCAAAGCATCAGGGCTAATTGACCACAACTAGAATCCATACAGCTGCGATGCAAACAGATGTTTTTCTTGTTCTTTCAGTTTTCCAAGTCATCTTTATAATTACCTCAATATTATTTTTCATGACTATGGGAAGTAATACTATGTGGATACATTCTTAAAATGACTTCTTTTTTTCCTTTCCTCTCTCCCTCTCTTCCTTCCTTTCTTCCTTCCTTCCTTCCTTGCCAGTCACCAGGCTGGAACTCAGGGCTTGGGCACTGTTTCTGAGCTTTTTGCTCAAGTTGAGCAATCTGCCACTGGAGTCACAAATCCACTTCTGTTTTTGTGGGGGTTTTGTGTTTGTTTGTTTTTTCTGGTTAATTGGAGATAAGAGATTCAGGATCTTTCCTATCCAGGCTCAGTTCAAACCACAGTTTTCAGTTTTCAGCCTCTTGAGTAGGTAGGATTACAGGCATGGGCCCCATGGCCCAGCAATCATCTCTATTTCCAAGACAGCATATATCATCTCTATGTTTCCTCGTGCATCTCTTGAGCTAATTCTTTTTCTCTTGTTTCACTTGAAATATATTCTTAATCACCTAGTGGGGAATTGTGTCATTATTGAATAGTTTCTGTTTTATTATTTAATTTACCAAAATGGAATCATAAATATGTGTATGTATTTCCCTCCCTTATTTCATGTAGCTTAAATGTTTAAGATTCACCTATGTCCTACACATGAATACTTCATCCCTTTGTGTGGTGTTTTATTCTATGCCATTACATGAATGAATGATAATTTGTGTTGATCTTTGTATCCATTCACTCTTTAGTATATTTGCAAATTTTTCAGTTTTTGTTTGCTTTCCTCCTTTCTCTCTCCCTCCCCTGATCTTTTCCCTTTCCTTTTATTCTTTCTGTTTAATTTTTGGGTTTGGTAGTAAGGTAGAATTCAGGGCTTCAACCTTAGCAGGAAAGCAATCTACAACTAGAGCCACATTCACACCTTCAGCTCTACATTCTGGTATTTTGGCTGACAGAGCTGAATTTGCTATGAATATTTTTGTTGAATAAGTTTTATTTTTATAGGAAAATACTCAGCATAAATTACAAAATAAACTTACTTGTAATATTTAATAAATGTCCAGGCTTTCCCAAAATAGTTCATCTCATTTCTCTTGTGATTTCTTTTATGAATTTATTTCCCTTATGTTTTATATGTGGATCTCAGATGAATTCTGAATCTTTAGATAGGGAGTAGAGTTTTATTCTTTTGAACTTTTGCTGGATACTTGTTTAATGGATACAATTTTTCTGGCTGAATTCATTTTGTAAACTGTCTTCTCTTCTCTGCTTCAAGTTTGATTATATGTCAAAAAATTAGTTTTTCAAATGCTTGGGGATCTATTTCTGGGCTCTAGAAGCTGTTCTATCCATTTACTCTATATATTTACAGTGATATTGTATTTGCTTATACTACTAGAATATTCACATTTACTTACACAAGAATAAGTCCTGTTTATATAAATAAAACCATTTAGGAGTTTAGGGACAGTAGGCTATGACAGCACAAGAAATATGGATATTTATATAAGAAATGGCTGTTACCTAAGTGATATCAGAAATAAATGGAATCTGTAAGGCTAATTTTTAAAAGTCCATATGCAATTATTATATTATAGTTAAAAATATTACTCCTCCAAGGAACATGGTATCAATTCTGAAGCCACCAGACAAGTCCAGGATTAAAAAATAAATAATTTTTACTAGAGGATGAAAATCAGATTTCTAATCTCAGTCAGAGACCAAAGAAAGGTGTTTGTGTGAATGTTCCACATGATACTTCATTAAAGTTATAAGTATCTGTTTGAATTTTTGCCCAGCTAAGCATAGACATTAACTATATAATACATGCATTTATAGTGTATGTTGTGTGCATATCATGAGCACACATATATTTTCATGTTTGTCAGTGAGTGGAGAACAACTAGAAACAAACACATGGGTTACAGAGGCTGACCCAACAGTCTAATGTCATTTTCTGGTGTTGTTCTCCAAATAAATGAAGCAGAGGTATTTATTTCTTCATTGATCTGTAGAAGTGGTACAGCAAATGTCTATGGTGAACATATATTGCTTTAGGGGTCCCCTAGGAAATTATAAGAGAGGAGCCAATGTTAAGATATGTTGAAGTCATAAGAGAGTAGTCTATATATAAATGTTCTCATTTCTGGGATATATCACAAAAATGAAATATCAGGGACAGAAAATTAAACACAGATGAGGGTGGAAAATTGCAAGATGTAGGTGAGAAGATACAAAGATTCAGAAGCAACACCTGGTTGGGTGACTCACATTTGCATTTCCAGCTAAAAGAGAGATGATCAAAGGGAACATGGTTTGAAACTAGTGTCAGGAAAATGTTACCACCTCATCTCAATCAATAAGCCAGGTGATCCCAGCGTGGCTGGAGGCATAGGAAGGACAAGCAGATTTAAAGTCTGGTCTCTGAAAGAAAAAAAAAAGCAACCTGACCTAACGGCATAAAAAGAGCAGGAATCAAGGGCAAAGAGGTAGAGTACACACCTATCTAGCATGAAAGTGTTTATCTAGTCCAAACCCCAGCACTTTAAACAACAAAAAGTAAGATCCTTAAGATAATGCGTAGCATATGTTTGACTCAATATTTGTGATTCTATTATCCATAAAAATACCATGAAAAGTAATTTTGTGACATAATTAAGCTGACTACATTGTTTTCCTATGTGTATGTGTTCCATAATGCTGTATATTATGCTTTAAATTGCAAAGCAGGTTTTACCTTTAAAAGACTAAATCAATACCATCACTTTGCCTGCTCCTTAGTATTTCATTTTTATATTTAATTTCCTTATCTATCTGCTAGAATTATTTCCCTAATCATTAGGTTACATTTCTCATTTCCCTCTATGTAAAACTTAAAGCATACAAAATACCAAAAGCCCTGAATGTTTTGTTTTTTTAATCTCTTAACCTAGTCCACTAGAACTTATTTTGGAAAGGATAAGGTATAGCAATTAAATATTTTGAAGTTCTGTATATGTGAGGATAAATTACTGATGTTATGTCACTTTGTATAGGTAGACAAAGAACAGTATCCAGAGAGAAAGTGAGAAAGATTAATCTTGAGAAATTGTTTAAGGCAGACTGATACAACTGCTGTAGTGTGTCTCCTTAATGGAAATTTGGCCTCAGCCAGATCACAATAACATAGAGTCTACGCAGAGAGGAGGAAAAGAATTTGGATTTGAGGAATAGCTAGAGATCTCAGTCTCAGTAGAACTGACAAGTGTGAATAATGGAGCATCTGTTCAGACTACATAAGTCCTACATTCATCCACTTTACACACACTGAGCATTGAGATTGTTAGGGATGTTGAAAACAAACTGGGAACAGGACTATTTATAGTCTGGTCACCTCTCTCTTATTTATCAGTTTTCTGTGAAAACTATAAAAGGAGTCTCTTCAAAGAGTAACATTTTCTCATATAGGGTTCTCTGGAATCCAGGCAAGGAAAGATAGTTTGTCTGTGATGTTTTGTTCTTGAAAAGTTAACTTAATCGAGTTTGAGACATGCTTCAGAATGGATCAGTAACATAATATTGAGGATATAAATTACTCCACTGAATTCTTGTTTGTTTCATTGGGAATTTTCAGTAAGAGCATTTTCTCTATTTTCAATAAGAACACTGTCTTTATTAAGAAAGTACACAAGTTGGGAACTGCTCGCTCACAACTGCAGTTCTAGTCACACAAAAGACTTATCTGATGATTGCTGTTTGAAGACCAAACCAAGCAGAAATTTCTTTAATATCCTTAGCCAGCAAAATGTTCAAAGTAGAAACGTAGCTCAAGTGGTATGTAATCATCCTTGCATAACAAAGGTAAATGTTAGAGCCTAGGTTGTGAATGCAAGTCTCAGTACTGGCAGGCAAGAAAGATGAAAGAAAGGGAAGGGGAGGGGAGGGGAGTGGAGGAAAGAAGGGGAGGGAATGGGAAGAAGGAAGGGAAGGAAAGAGAAGGGAAGGGAAGGGAAGGGAAGGAAGGAAGGAAGGAAGGAAGGAAGGAAGGAAGGAAGGAAGGAAGGAAGGAAGGAGAGAAAGAAAGAAAAAAGAAACAAAGAAAAAGAAAGAGAAAGGAGAAAGAGAAAAAAGGAAGGGAAAAAGGAAAGAGACAAGAGAGAGAGAGAGGAAGGAAGAAAGGGAAGGAAGGAATGAATTTCTGTTCATATTTTCTTGAATTCTTCTAGATTTATTTATGTAATAATATTTTCTTATATATATATTTTTTTTTTCAGTTCACATTTTGTACACATACCATTTCTATCGTCCTATTTACTCATGAAGCTGAGATCTGAGAACAATGTTCAGAGACACCATAGGAAGACCAATTCTTGAGACTTATTTCCAATTAGCCAGCAAAAATGCAGAATAAGTTATATACTCAACTTGTAGACCACCAACAACATGAAGGAAAATGTAGAGTGTAAGTGTGAGATCTTGATATGGCCCATCATGACACAAAAATAAAACATTAGTAGTATTCCTTTGTGAAATAAATGATGAAAATTAAGTATAGAAAATATTAGTATGGTTTCAGTATTTTCCTCAGTATTTGAAAGGTTATGTTTTAAACATTAGAACTCTTGCAAAACCATAACTACTGAGCTTTAAAAAAGATGTGAGGAAAAAATGAAAAATTAGTAAAGCCAAAAGTGCAAGATTTACTAATTTATCAACTATAGGATATGGACAGAACTGTATATTAAATATCTCAATAGAACTTCATAGAATTTAATAAGTAGGAAAATATAGATAATATTAGTAAATAAAAAGAGTAATTGGTCCTTTGTGCATTTTTCAGACTTAGTAAAATGTACCCTTGCTTTTCTAATAATTATGACAAGGCTATAATTAATTATATCAAATAAAGGGAGTATACTCAAGCACAACAACTCTTTATGTCATATTATAATTTATTTTAGGCTAATAATGGGTGAGATTTTACATATTACTCTCCTGGTTTTTAGAGTAACCCTTCAAATAAATAGTATTTATATGCTTTGCACAGTTGCCATTAAAAATTATTTAGGCTGCCTTATATTCTTCTGTAATTGAATACAAAGATGAAATCTGCCTTCTCTGATTGCTTAATACAACATTCTTTCTCAGAAAAAGATGACTGAATGATTGATGTGTAATGTCATATTGAAGACCCGTTGTAACTATATTTCATTTCAAAATGAAATAAATATTATAGGATTTAAAATTTTTCTGTAGGTCTTTAAATTAATTTTTAGAGAATTTTGAGTTCATTTAGCTTTGAGTCAGTTTACACTTTGGCGTGAGACTGTGTGATTATATATCAGTGTAGAACACATACAAAAACAGCAAATTTATTTTGCCATATGCAATATGTGACTAAATTTGTTAAAGAAAATATAACTTCAATGTTATCTTTGTTAACTTTTCATTATTTTTTTTTTCCTTGTTTTTTTTTTTATTTTTTTTTATTTTATTTTATTTTATTTTATTTGAAAACATACTGTACAGAGGGGTTACAATTACATGGGCAGGAAAATGCATACATTTCTTACCAAGCATTGCAGCCTCCTCCTTTGTTTACCCTTCACCTCCCTTCCACCCTCCCCCCTCCCCCCCCACCCAATCATACCCTCTCTCCCCTCCCCCCCACCGACATTGTAAAGCTGGTTTGGACATGACATTTTGTACTTCTCATTGTTGCAACAGGTCCACCTGAATCCTTAAACGACTTGTTTGTCCCCGTCTCCTCCACATGTTATAATGACATCAAATATAGTGAAAGCGGGGGTTACACTGTGGGGGAGGGACATACAAAGCGACAAAGAAATAATATTATAAATGCGTTAGAAACACATGCATGAATGAAACAAAAACATTAAAATACATATTTGAGGGTTCGTTTTCCTAACATCACATTCTCTGACTTTTTCCACTTGACTCATACCTATACTAGATATTGCAAATGAGGGAAACCATGGGACCTATGTTTCTTTGGGCCTGGCTTACTTCACTTAATATAATTTTTTCCAAGCCTTTCCATTTCCTAACAAATGGGGCAATGTCATTCTTTCTGATGGAGGCATAGAATTCCATTGTGTATATATACCACATCTTCTTGATCCATTCATCTACTGAGGGGCATCTGGGTTGGTTCCATATCTTAGCTATGGTAAATAATGCTGCAATAAACATAGTTGTGCTGGTAGCTTTAGTGTGGCCTTGTTTGTGGTCATTTGGGTAAATGCCCAAAAGTGGGATTGCTGGGTCGTAGGGGAGCTCTATGTGGAGTCTTTTGAGGAACCTCCATACTGCTTTCCAAAGTGGTTGAAAAAGTTTACATTCCCACCAACAATGAAGTAAGGTTCCTTTCTGTCCACATCCCCTCCAGCATCTGTTGTTGTTAGAGTTCTTGATTTTTGCTGTTCTAACTGGAGTGAGGTGATATCTCAATGGTGTTTTGATTTGCATTTCTTTTATGGCTAGGGATGTTGAACATTTCTTCATGTGTCTATTGGCCATCCTTCTTTCTTCTTCAGAGAAGCTTCTCTTTAGGTCTTTCGCCCACTTACTTATTGGGCAGTTGTTTCTTTGAGGATTTGTTGTTGGGTGGTTTAATTTTTTGAGTTCCAAGTATATTTTAGATATGAGACCCTTGTCCGTTGTATGGCTAGTAAAGATCTTCTCCCAATCCGTGGGCTTTCTATTGATCTTGCTAGCTATGTCATTTGCCTTGCAGAAGCTCTGCAACCTTAGACAATCCCATTTGTCCAACCTTTCTTTGATTCGTTGTGTTTCTTGGGCTCTATTCAGAAAATTTCGGCCTGAGCCGAGGAGACCCAGGGTTTCTCCTATTCCATCCTGTAATGTTTTCAGAGTGTCTGCTTTGAGTTCAAGGTCTTTGATCCATTTGGAGTTGATTCTGGTGCAGGGTGATATATAAGGATCTAGCTTTAGTTTTCTACATGTAGTTAACCAGTTTTGCCAGCACCATTTACTGAAGAGGCTGTCTGTCTTCCATTCTATTGTTTTAGCTCCCTTATCGAAGATTAGATGGCTATAGGTCTGTAGGTTCATTTCAGGGTTTTCAATTCCATTCCATTGGTCCTGAGGTCTGTTCTTATGCCAATACCAAGCTGTTTTGATTACTATGGCTTTATAGTAGAGTTTGAAATTTGGTACTGATATTCCTCCAGCAGTGTTCTTTCCGTTGAGGAGCGTTTTTGCTATTCGGGGACTTTTATCGTTCCATATGAATTTTTGGATTGCCTCTTCTATTTCCTTGAAGAATGAGGGTGGAATTTTGATAGGTATTGCGTTGAATTTGTAGATAGCCTTGGGAAGTATTGCCATTTTCACAATATTAATCTTTCCAATCCAGGAGCATGGGAGGTTTTGCCATTTTTTAAGTTCTGTGTTGATTTCCTTTTTCAAGATTTTAAAGTTTTCATCATAGAGGTCCTTCACTTCTTTAGTTAAGTTAATTCCTAGGTATTTTATTTTTTGTGGGGCTATTATAAATGGAGTTGCTTTCCTAATTTCAGCCACACTTTTCTCATTGTTGGCATACAGAAAAGCCATGGATTTTTGGGGGTTAATTTTATAACCTGCTACTTTGCCAAAGTTTTGAATCAGCTTAAGTAATTTGGGAGTGGAGTCTATGGGATTCTTTAAATACAAGATCATGTCATCTGCAAAGAGGGAGAGTTTTATTTCTTCTTTCCCTATTTGGATCCCCTTTATGTCTGCATCTTGTCTTATTGCTGTAGCTAGACATTCTAACACTAGATTGAAGAGAAGTGGAGAGAGTGGGCATCCTTGTCTTGTTCCTGAGTTAAGAGGAAATGGCTTTAGTTTTTCACCATTGAGTATAATGCTGGCTGTAGGTTTGTCATATACAGCCTTTATTGTATTGAGGAATGTTCCATGGATTCCTAATTTTTCCACAACCTTCATCATAAAGGGGTGTTGGATCTTGTCGAATGCTTTTTCTGCGTCTATTGAGATAACCATGTGGTTCTTATTCTTGCTCCTGTTGATGTGATGAATAATATTAATTGATTTGCGTATATTGAACCAGCTTTGCATCCCTGAAATGAATCCTGTTTGATCGTGGTGTATGATTTTTTGGATGAATTGTTGAAGTCGGTTGGCCAAAATTTTGTTGAGAAGTTTTGCATCAATGTTCATCAAAGAAATGGGTCTATAGTTCTCTTTCTTTGATGAGTCCCTGCCTGGTTTTGGGATGAGGGTTATGATGGCTTCATAGAATGTGTTCGGTAGTGAGCTGTCTCTTTCAATTTCATTGAAGAGTTGGAGGAGAATTGGTGTGAGCTCTGCTTTGAAGGCCTTGTAAAAACCGCTGTAAAACCATCTGGTCCTGGACTTTTCTTAGCTGGGAGGTCTCTTATTGGTGTTTCTATTTCAATGCTTGATATGGGCCTGTTAAGATAGTTTAACTCATCTTGGTTTACTTTTGGCATGTCAATATTTGCTAGGAAGAGGTCCATTTCTGTCAAGTTCTCAAACTTATTAGCATACAGTTTTGAGAAGTATTCCCTTATAATGTTCTGAATCTTGGTTGTTTCCGTGGTGATGTTTCCATTCTCATCTCTGAGTTTATTAATTTGGGTGTGTTCTTTTCTTTTTCTGATAAGATTTGCTAAGGGTCTGTCAATTTTGTTAAGTTTTTCGAAGAACCAACTCTTTGTTTTGTTGATTCTTTCTATAGTTTTTTTGGATTCTAATTCATTTAATTCTGATTTAATTTTGATTATTTCTTTCCGTCTACTGGATTGGGGTTTATCTTGCTGCTCTTTTTCAAGGAGGTTTAGATGCGTCATTAAATTGCTAGTTTCTGATCTCTCCAATTTGTTGATGTAGGAGCTCAGAGCTATAAACTTGCCTCTGAGTACTGCCTTTGCTGTGTCCCAGAGGAGCTGGTAATTTGTGTGTTCATTTTTGTTGAATAGCATGAACATTTGAATTTCCTTTCTAATCTCTTCCATGACCCACTCATGATTCAGCAGTGTGTTGTTCAGCCTCCATGTGATACCGGACTTTCTTTGGTGGCTTTTGGTGTTGAGTTCTAATTTTATTCCCTTGTAGTCAGAGAGAATGCAAGGTATAACTTCAATGTTTCTGAATTTAGACAAGTTTGCTTTGTGGCCTAAAATGTGGTCTATTTTAAAAAACGTTCCATGTGCTGCTGAGAAAAACGTGTATTCTGATGCTGCTGGGTGAAATGTTCGGTAAATGTCTGTTAAGTCTAGTTGATCTATGCAGCTGTTTAGATCTGTGGTTTCTCTGTTGAGTTTTTGCCGAGTTGATCTATCTAGTGGGGAGAGTGGTGTGTTAAAATCCCCAACAATTAATGTCTTTGGATCTATATGGGATTTGAGGGAAAGTAGTGTTTCTTTGATAAATTTGGGTGCTCCATTGTTTGGTGAATAGATATTTAGAATTGTAATATCCTCCTGAAGGAGAGATCCTTTAATTAGTATGTAGTGACCTTCTTTATCTCTTTTCACGAATTTTAATTTGAAGTCTATTTTATCTGATATTAGGATTGCAACTCCCACCTGTTTATGCGGTCCGTTTGCTTGGTAGATTTTGTTCCAGCCTTTAACATTGAAAATGTGTTTGTTTTTACGGGCAAGATGTGATTCCTGCAGGCAGCAGATAGAAGGGTCTTGTTTTTTAATCCAACTAGACAGTCTATGTCGCTTAATTGGAGAGTTCATTCCGTTAACATTAAGAGATAGGACTGAGAGGTATTTGGGAGTTCCTGCCATGTTATCTACCTTTTTGGGGGCTGCGAAAACTGGGTTCTTCCTATGGTTCTTGGATTCTCAGTTTGGGTGCAGTTTCTTGGCCTTTGTTGCGGTCTTGTTGGTTTTCTATGTGTAGGACATCTTTAAGAAACTTTTGTAGGGCTGGTTTGGTGGAGATGTATTGTTTCAATTTTTCTTTGCTATGGAAGGTTTTTATTTGGCCTTCGGTTATGAAGGAGAGTTTAGCTGGGTACAGTATTCTTGGTTGATAGTTGTTTGTTTTTAGGGCATGGCATACATCGTTCCAGGCTCTTCTTGCTTTGATCGTCTCTGCTGAGAAATCTGAGGTGATTCTAATTGGTTTCCCTTTATAAGTGATTACCCTTTTCTCTCTGACAGCTTTAAGGATCTTTTCCTTGTTCTGAGTTGATCCTGTGTGGATTATAATGTGGCAGTGGGATGTCCTATTCTGGTCTGGTCTATTTGGGGTTCTAAAGGCTTCTTGTATCTGGACAGGCCTATCTTTTTGCATGTTTGGGAAGTTCTCTGCTAGGATCCTGTTAAACAAATTTCCCATACCATTAACTTCTGTTTCTAGGTGCTCCTCTACACCCATTATCCTTAGATTAGGCCTTCTGATGGTGTCTTCCAGGTGTTGGATAGATCTATCATATTTCTTGGACTTGTCTTGGATGGTTGTATGTTCTTTCTCTATAATATCTAGGCTGTCTTCAATCCCTGAGATTCGATCTTCTGCATGGTCTAACCTGCTGTCAAGACTCTCTACTTTGTTTTTTATCTCTTTTCCTTCTAGTTGGTCAGCTTTGATGGCTTCAAGTTCTTTGTTGAAGCTCTGTTTTAGGTCTTGTATGAATTTCTTTACTTCCTTAATTTGGTGTTCAGTGTTTGTCCTCAAATCACTTAGTTGATTGGTTATGGTTTCTTTGGGCTCCCATTCCTTCTGTTGGGTTCCATTCAGCATTCCCTTTGTGGTCTCCCTGACTTCCTTCAGCTCTTTGTTAATGGATTCCATGAATGCCTTTAGTGATCTTTGTGTGTTCTCTACCTGGTCTCTCAATTCCTGTATTACTCTTTGATTAGCTTCCTCCCGTTCGTGGGATTCCTGCAGATCTCTTTGAGTGTTCTCAGCCTGCTCACGCCATTCCTCCCTTTCTCTTTGAGTATTCTCAAGTTGTTCACGCAAATCCTGTATCAGTTTTTGAGTAGCTTCCTCACGCTTATGATATTCCTGTATAAACTTCTGGGATGCCTCCTCTCTCTCCCTGTCACGCTCATACAGAGTCCTTTGTACATTGTCAAACTTTTCATTTATCATGTTTGCCAGCAGTGTTTGTAGAGCTGTTTGGGAACTCTCCTCTGGATTATTCATTATCTGTTCTAACCCCTGATTATCAAGATTGGGAATTGAGATACCCGAATTTGCCATTTTTCTTGTGTTTTTCCGGCTTACTCTGCCCATTTGAGATGAAGATAGCACCAGTTTTGTGCTAGAACACTATCTTAAGGCAACCATCAACCAAAGTTTGCATTTGTACAGTCAATAGTCTACAGATACAATCTAGTTCAACAGATACATCTATTCAACATCAAACAACTATATGTTAAAGGACTTCGAACCGCAGAGAAGAATTTGGAAAACCAGAAATTATTAGGGTTAGGGAGAGATGTGGGTAAAAAATAGGAATAGATTGGTGTGGGGAGGCACAGGGAGAGTTAACTATGTCCTAATCACAGTGCAGGAAATAGGTTGGGTAGGATGCAAGTAGAGAGAGAGAGAAAAAGAAGAAAGGGAAAGGGGAATGAAAAGAGACCAGAAAAAAAAATAGAAACGTAAAAATTAATGTTATTTTAGAGATTAAAAGACCATCTATTTATAGAGGAATATGAATATGTTGAGAGAAAGGAAGGGACATAGAGGAGATGTGGAAAACTTTAAAAAAATGCTTAAAATATTATATAGGTATAAAGAGGTAGTACTGCTATTAATGAATTTAAGTCTCAGAGGTTTTGAATTGAGTAATAAGTTTGTGGGTTAAGTGTGTACACAATGGGGGGTAGGGTCTACTGGTTAACTATGGGTTTATCTGAGGATGTGCAGGACAAGAGTTAAGTCACATAAAGAAGAACAAAGAGGAAAAGATGGAAAGGATAGGAAAGTGAGAAGAAAAGATCAGAAGTTCAGTAGAGCTAGACAAAAAACAAAAAGATAATTAAGAATGAAAGAAAAAGAGAAAGAAGACAAGAAAAGAAAGGAAAACACACATTCACGTATTCCTAAAATAAAAATTATAAGAGGAGAAAAGAAAAAAAAAAAAGTTAATGGAAAACAATTATTTTTTCAGAAGAGGCAAAAATTAAAGATTAATAAAAGTTTTAGAAAAGCAAAAAAAATTTTTATATATATATAAGGTAACAAAAAACGAAGAAAAAAAAACAAAACAAAAAAAAAGAAAAAAAGAAAAGAAGAAGAAGAAAAAAAAAAAGGTCTTTGATTTTTTTTTTTGGGGGGGGGGGAGGGGGGGGAAGAGTCCTGTATCTCCCTTTTGTCTGTAACCAGAGTCTGGTTGGAGTCTCTGGTCAGCTTGAGGTCCTGTGGCTTGATTGGTTTCTTAAGTCAGTTTGTTGGAACAGGCAGAAAAATGCTCTGCTTTACCCAAGATTTTGAGATTCCCCCTCCCAGGTTAGTTTACTGGGAGGGTGATCTGCTTTGAGAATCACAAAAGAGGGGGATGCAGTGATGAGGCTAGGTTCTGGGTAGAGTTGAGGCCTTTCAACAAACAGTAGCTTTTCCCTGGGGCTATTTTGTGAAAAAAACTCACAGCACCCAGCCTGGAGCCATTCTCAGGGTTTCTGTTTTTCAATTGATTGTGGTGGCTGCTAGAGGGAGGGGCAGCCTCTGGCTCTGTTTACCCGGTGAGGAGAGCCACTCCAATGGCTGGCGCCTGAGCTGGGTGACTTTTCCCTGGATGGAACTGAGTCTGTGAGGTCACTTCGCCGTTAAGTTCTTGTGACCTGCTAAATGACTTGTTTTATTCCAAGGCCTGAGCTGGAGCTAGCCGCTCCTCAGAGCTTTGTCGGTATCCAAGATGGAGATCACCGGTGCTGGGGGGGGGAGGGGTGGCCTTCCCTCCTCTGCTCCCTGGGAAGGAGTGAGGAAGTGGGGCTACTCACGCCGAGTCTTGGATCCTGGGTCGTCTCTGGTCTGCAAAGTGCAGGATGAAGTTGTCCGCTCCTTGTCGGTTCTTGCTGGTGTTGAGTAGAATCCGCTCGCCCGCCGCTTCTGGCTCCTTCGTCCCGGACTCTCTGTGTGAGCGCTCAGGTATGGCCGCGGCTGCGGTCGCAGCTGCGACCCTGCCGCCGCAGCAGCAGCTGCTGGCAGACGCTCAGATGTGTCTGCTTGGCTTCCCCTCTCTTGGCTAACTCTCTGTCCTGTGATGGCACACTTGGTGTGATTCTCTGGCTTGGGACTGTTCACTGGAACTCTGAAACTGTTTTTTATGCAAGAGCTTGTTCAGATTCCAGCTTCTCCTCCGCCATCTTCCCGGAACCTCAACTTTTCATTATTTATTCAAATAAAAATGTGCCTTATGGGGTTGGAAAGGTGACTCAGTGGTAGAGTGCTTGCCTTGCATGCATGAGGCCCTGGGTTCAATTCCTCAACACACATAAGCAGAAAGAGCCAGGAGTAGTGCTGTGGCTCAAGTGGTAGAGCACTAGCCTTGAGCTTAAGAGCTGAGGGACAGTGCCCAGGCCCAGAATTCAGACCCCAGGACTGACCAAAAAGAAAAGATATGCTTTATCTCTGATAGTGATATCTTTTAAGTAGAGTTGAAGAGGTTCAAACTGGGCCAAATTATTCTGCTGTTTTTTTCTCTCAACCAACATCTGACTTAATTGATCGACTTGGAAGTAAGTTTTATCAATACTTACTTTTGAAAAGGAGATAATGTATCAAGATAAAAAGAAAATTGGAGAAATCTGAAATATGTTAATTATTAAATTATTAATTGAGTGTCTTAGCTTTTTACAAACATAATGAGCCATATTTTGGTTTGTGAAATTATTCATGACAAATTTTCTCATTTAATTTAAATTAATCCAGATAAGAGTATGCATTACAAAACTATCTGAAAATTATGCACCCAGTACTGGAATTGTATGTCTACTTTCTATGATAGATCTTAAAGAGTTAGCAGGATCTGGAAGATTTCTCCCTTTTTAATTTTAGTTTTATAGCAATGTCATGATAACACTGAAGAATGTGTTCCCAACTGTTTATGAATAAGTGCAGAAAATAGCTTTAAAGTTTAACAGCTGTTCAGATACATGCATCTGTTTAAATGAATACATACATATATCTCTCTACTAAAAAGAGATACTGAAGTTAATCCAAGACCTAAGTGTTCAAAATGAGACACTACCTGTTTTTAAATGTTAAGCAATTTGCCATGAAATCTGCCCAGCTGGCCAAAGGCATTCATTTGAGAATAGACTGTTGCTGCAAGAAAGATGTCATCAATCTCTGTGTTGTAATACAATAAAATTGAATCACCCAGCATTTACAATTCCATCCCATGGGACAACAATTTGTTTCCCCTTCCCTCAAACCTGGACGTTCCAACACAAAACAAATTATTTGATTTTCTAGTGCATTTTACAATGGTTTTTAATAATCAAATTTTAAATTTAGAAATCTCAACTTATTTTTTTGTGTGTGTGAAAATAACCATATAGAGCAGTTACAATTACATGGGCAAGATAATGAGTACATTTCTTATCAAGCATTGTTGCCTTTTCCTTTGTTTCCCCTTCCCATTCCTTCCCATTTCCTCCCCCTTTCCCACCCCCCAACTTTCCCCCCCCCAGCCAAAGTTGTAAAGTTCGTTTTTCCACATAACTACTTCTACAACTCATTGTTGCAACGGGTCCAACTGTATCCCTATTTAAAAGATTTGTTTTTTCCCTTCCCCTCCACAAATTATACCAACATCAAATACATTGAAAGCAGGGGTAATGTCATGGGGGAGGGACATACAAGCAACAAAGAAATCACCTTATAAATATGTTAGAAACAATAGCAAGAAAGAAAAAAAAACCACTTGTGTCCTTATCTTGGGATTCATTTCACCTAACATCAACTTATCTGACCTTTCCTGCATGTCTCAGATGTATACTAGTTATTGCAAATAAGGGAAACTATGGGACCTATGTTTCTTTGGACCTGGCTTACTTCACTTAATACAATTTTTTCCAAGTCTTTCCATTTCCTAACAAATGGGACAATGTCATTCTTTCTGATGGAGGCATAGAATTCCATTGTGTATATATACCACATTTTCTTGATCCATTCATCTACTGAGGGGCATCTGGGTTGGTTCCATATCTTAGCTATAGTAAATAATGCTGCAATAAACATTGTTGTGCTGGTAGCTTTAGTGTGGTCTTGTTTGTGATCATTTGGGTAAATGCCCAAAAGTGGGATTGCTGTGTCATAGGGGAGCTCTATGTGGAGTCTTTTGAGGAATCTCCAAACTACTTTCTAAAGTGGTTGAACAAGTTTACAACAAATCAAAGAAAGGTTGGACAAATGGGATTGCATAAAATTGCAGAGCTTCTGCATGGCAAAGGACATAGCTAGCAAGGTCAATAGAAAGCCCACAGATTGGGAGAAGACCTTCACTAGCCATACAAGGACAAGGGTCTCATATCTACAATATACATGGAACTCAAAAAAATAAATCCCCCAATAACAAATCCTCAAAGAAATATAAACTTTTAGGCAGATATGGAACACGCCCTCCCACCCAAAGAAATTGAAGTATTTCCAAAAGTGTTCTTGAAATATCTATCATCTTAAGGAATAGCCAATTTTTTTGAAGACTTCTTACTTCCTGATGTTAGCTTCACCAGTCAAAGCAATGTGCTCCTGCCATGATCATAGGCATAGACAAATGGAACAGAGAGTTTAGAAAAAAAAACAAACCTTACGAATATGGTCAAATAAATTTTGTTGATCATACCAATATACCTTACATAGATAAAATTCTATTCACAAAAGGTACCCAGAAAGCTTGATAATCACATGCAAAAAGAGTGATATTTGATATATAGCTAATATTACACACTAAGTGTAGCTTCAAATACTTTGAATAATTAAATGAGAGAGAAAAATGTAAAACTCTGGAGAAATCTTAAAAATGCATGATATTGTTGTTGCCCTTCCTATACAGGATTAGTGTAACCACATCAAATAGAGGGATGACAGGGGATAAACCATAAGTTGAAGAACTCACAAAAGAAACAAGAAATCACATAGTACATTTTAAATATGTTATTTTCACTGTATTTGCTGTTGGTGCCCTGCATCTTGTATATTTTTTCTAATTTGGAGAGTGGAAGGGAAATAACAAAATGCTGAAATAAGGATACAGGTTGACCCCTTGTAACAGTAATATGTACATAACACTTCGTTGAACTTGGGTGGGAGGAAGGAGGACATGGGGAGGTGGGGAATGAAGGGAGGTAGGGGAAAAACAAAGGAGGAGGTAACAATGCTCAATAGGACATGTACTCCTTACCTTACTCATGTAACTGTAACCCTTCTGTACAGTATTTTTACAATAAAAACATATAAAAAACAAGAAATCACATAGTACATTAAAGACAACAAGAAAACAATGAAACAGTGATACTCACAAGACAATATGTTGGAAATGATCTGTACAACTTGTGAGAGGGGCAAATGCGAGAAGGCAAGTAGGAGAGAAATAAGGATGAGGCATGGGTAACAAGATCGACCAGAAATATATTTATTACCTTACTTATGTAACTGTAACCTTCTGTGTATCACCATGACAAAAAAAAAAACTGTAAAGGATACTCTGTATCAATAACAACCAAAAAGAAGATACATGATATATAGTTTGACATATACAAATTGCTGATAAGCAGATGTAAAATGCTCAATATCACTGATCACTCAGGAAATTCCAATAAAATATAATGTGACAATGCATAGCTATTAAGATGGCTGTTAAAAATATGCACACACACATACACACGTAAATAAGTGTTGGCACAGATTACAAACATTGGGTACTACTAGCAGAAATTCAGAATTATTTTTCTGTAGAATATAATATATATTAATTTGTAATTATTATACAGCACAAAAATCACACTTCTTAGTATATGATTAAAAGAACTGAAATCAGGACAGATACTGGATATCCTTACTTACAATAACCAAAAAAGTGTGTGAAGGGGAGAAGTCCATCTACAAATAAACAACATGTAGCATTATCTTAAAAAGCAGTTTAATCCAGGCCTCATGATAGAATGAAATTCTGATATTAAACATAAATGAACCATGTAAACATTATGCTAAGTGCAAAAAACCAGACATGTAAAAGATACAGATTGCATAGTCCTACATCTGTGATGTTTCTAGAATAGTCAAAATTATTGAGACAGAAAGGAGTGGTTAGCTAAGAACTGAAGTAAGGGAGTAATTATTCATTAATTACTAGGGGGTGGGGGGAGCCATGAACAAACTAGGAGAACTTGAAGGGGGGACAGTGAGATAGGGCTGAACAGGAAAAGCACAAGTGATTTTTTTGTTGTTGTTGTTCATGGGGCTTGAACTCTGGGCCTGAGTGCTGTCCCTCAGCTCTTCAGCTCAAGGCTACCACTTGAGCTATAGCGCCACTTCCAATTTTCTGGTGGTTTATTGGAGATAAGAGTTTCACGGACTTTCCTGCCTGGGATGGCTTTGAACCTTGATCCTCAGTAGCTAGATTAGCTAGGATTACAGGTGTGAGCCACCAGTGCCCAGCAGCACAAGTGATTTTTAAGATAGTGAAGCTACTCTCTATGATACTCTAATGGCACGTCATAATATTTTGTTTTTAGCCAACAAACTTGTATAAGACAGTGTCCTAATGTATATTATACATACATATTTAATTAATATAACTATATTAATATTATCTCACCAACTGTGATGGATACTCAACACTAATGCCAGAAATGAATGTGACATGGGAAATAACATTTGGATGATACTTGGGCTAGTATACAATAACTTTGTTTTCCATGTATGTTTTGAAAATTGACTTCTAATTTGAAAGGCAACCATAGCTGATTTTATAACTTAGTAATATCCTAAATATAGTCAAATTAAAATGTAGATTTTTCTCTCCAACTTGATCTCTCTTTGATCTAGCTCCCCTATACCACCCCCCCTCTGTCTGTCTGTCTGTCTGTCTCTCTCTCTCTCTCTCTTCCACACACTCACACACGGAGAACTGAGAGATACCAAACTTTTCTCTGAATGAAGCACACACAGTGAAAAAGTAAGAGAATGTCTTTAAATAATCTATTTCTTGGTGATGTGTCCTTGGGTAGGACAGAGGCTTGGCACATAATACTTATCTCTGTAGTAAAGGGTATTATCAATTAAGACTTCTTCCTGTAACAGCAGTACCTAGTTTTCCGAACTTGGCTTTTGCATAAGATATCTGCTTCTAATCTGCTGATGTTTTTATCACAAATATACCAGGGTTCTCATATATCATTTTATGACAGTTTACTACATTTATGTAAGTGTAATTATATTTCCAATGACATTGGCAGAAGGGAAAAGAAATGGAGAAAATGAACCATAAATTTAGCTCCTTAACATCGACTAAAATAGAGAGTTAAAGGTATTGTTTCTCATAAACATACACACCATATGCACACTCAACACAGACCTAGAACACACATACAAGATATATGAACAACACACCCCTTACACTCCCTCCACACCCGAAAGCCCAGTGGTGTGGCCTCGCAACCCTTTTATTGTAGTTGACAAGCTTGTTCAAAATGTAGAATCCTTGCAAGTTTGAAGGTTAGTTTAGGTTTTCGTTGCTGGGCATCACAGTGTCTTCTAATGCTGCAGTCTAGGTGTGGTATGTTACAAAGATCGAAAAACGAACTTTACAACTTTGGCTCAGTGTGTGTGGGGGGGGGGAATAGGAAGGAATGGCAAGGGGAAACAAAGGAGGGGGCAACAATGCTTGATAAGAAATGTACTCATTACCTTGCTCATGTAACTGTAACCCCTCTGTACAGTGTTTTCACAATTAAAAAAATAATAAAAGAAAATCTGCAGATGTAATCAGTTCTTGAATTAGCATCTTAGTTCTATATTCTAATATTTTACCTGTAAATTTACATGCTTTCTGAGTCTATTAGGTTCTTTTATTTTTCACAAGAAACTACTTTTGTAGAGTTTGAAGAATATTAAATATTGTGTAAGTTCATATTATATGCCAGGAAATTCTCTGAAAAATATAATGCCAGTGCTCATATGATTGCGATTGGTTCAAATTGAAAGAAATTTGGAGGCTCTGGTTTGCTGCTATCCAAAACACAAGGCATGATACAATAAGTACAAACTTCTTTTTTCCCTCTTCTTTCCTTTCTCCCCTTGTTGAAGATAACAGGAATTCAAACCAGGGAGACACCTTTCACCAGCAAGTCTATTTAATACACTTGGTGATGTAAAGTAGCTTAGCATACAGAATGTCAAAAATTACCAAGTCATAAGAAATCAAGTCTTTAATTTGGCATTTCATAGGCAGAGCATGAAGGAGCTCTTTGAGGTAATTTGATTTATGCTATGGAAAATATACTTAATTTCAAGCAGCTTGGGAGAAAAGAAGGTGAACATTTTAAAGACCTCACCTTTACCCCGTACAAGATCAATGCATCAATGTTGCTGATAAACATGATTCCACCGTTATGGTAACCCTTCCTCAATCTAACAAGGCATGTTATTGTTGCTAAACTTAGTTTTAAAGCAATTTAAGAGAAAAAAGATAACCCAGAGGTTGATAATGTCTCCAGCAAAGCTTTTGTGCATCAGAAAAATTGAGTAAGGTATGGTATGCTTAAGCCAGAGAAATGATTTCAACACGGTTACATAAAACAACAGTTCCTCCATCTTTAAAATGAATTCAGCCTCTCAGACAGGCATTCTACTTGTCCTTGAGATGTGATGGACACTGGTTGGCATACTATGTATCAGCTGACAGAAACCAACTTAACAAGTTGATGGGAATCCATGCAATGGAGCAAGGATGTATGTTCAGTAGAAACCCAGCCAGAAGAGCAGGTTAATGTTCACAGACAAGCAGGGACACAGTGCTACCAGGATGTTGAAGGTCATGCTTAAGGACATCCAATAGTAAGTTTCTGAGGAAGGAGCTGAGGTTTTCACCAAGGTTTCTTTTCTGCATTTTGCATTCTTTGTAGGAAAAGGCAAAGGAAGCAATGGAGTCCTGAAAGTCTAAAACTCATGAACCAGAAAGGAAAGTGCCTTGAAAGTTACTCATTAAAAACAAAGCCAAAGCATTTCCTTTATCGTTCAACTATTGAACATTTCCTCGCCACATTTCTTTTTTTATTTTTTATTGTGAAAATACTGTACAGAGGGGTTACAATTACATGGGCAAGATAATGAGTACATTTCTTATCAAGCATTGTTGCCTCCTCCTTTGTTTCCCCTTCCTATCCCTTCCCATCTCCCCTCTCCCTGCCCCCTATCCCTATGATGACAATATTTGGAGACATTTCTGGGAGGTAATTGAGGTTAGATGAAATCCTAAGGTTGAGATGCCAAGGAAGGCAGTATGAGATTTTTCTTTTTTGATTATTTTTTATTGTGAAAATACCGAACAGAGGGGTTACAATTACATGAGTAAGGTAATGAGTACATCTCTTACCAAGCATTATTGCCTCCTCCTTTGTTTCTCCTTACCATCCCTTCCCATCTCCTCCCCTCTATCTTCCCCGTCCAACCTCCCAACCCACACCAACTTTGTAAAGTTTGTTTTTTGACAAAACATCTTGTACATCCATTGTTGCAATGCGTCTACCTGTATCCTTATTTAAACAACTTGTTTTTTCCCTTCCCCTCTAAAAATTATTCCAACATCAAATACAGTGAAAACAGTGGTTATACCGTGGGAGAGAGATTTTATAATACGAGGAGGGACTCCAGCTTGCAAGCTAGCTCTGTTTTACCATGTTTCCTTTGCTCACATGATTTTTCAACAAGATAGTACCTAGATTCTAGGGCCATGCTATATCCTATCCTGTGTAATTTACCTCAGAGATTTTGTTGGTTCTATACAGAATGCATCTATACATCTATCTACTCAAACCAAATCATCCAAATGAAAGAAAAAAATCCAGACAATACATATTCTTTAATAATTGTTACCGTGTGAGTTTCCCTGGACAAACTTAGTAAGCACTGATATATGAATTTTAGATCACTGAGCCCAGCAAAGCAGGTTGTATGGGAAATCAATGGAAATTACATATATGTAATATATGTATATACACAAATGTATATATTTATATATGTATCCATATATATTCATGTATATATTTATATATGTATTCATGCAAGTGTTTATATACACACATATCAAAAATGAAGAATCAAAACTATGGTAAATTAAATTAAATAAATAGGTTTTTAAAGTAACTACAAGGCTTTCTACAAATTATTTTAAAAGTCAACAAGCAGAAAACTTTCGTGGCTGTTCAAGTTATTATTCATATGAAATGTTTTCAACTTTTCATCTGATCACCAACAACTTTGCATTTCAGAGTAACAAAATTTAAACTAGAGGTACATACTGATTAATTTTTATTAAATTTTCACAGTTGCAAATACGCCAATATATTACCCTCAGGTACATTTTTGTGATCTTAAGATTTGAATTCAGGGCCCAGGGCAGGTTGGCAAGTGCTCTACCTCTTAGTTATATCCCTGTTTAGTATTATGAATATGACTCTAAATTCTATTGATATATTTAAAAATATGTAACAAATGTATGCTTTAAAATATTGTAAATATTTATGTGATGCATGTAAGTGTATTTGTGTTTATGTGAATAAACTTGTATGAATAGCAGAAAATAAAACCACTTAAACACTTTTCTCTCATGAATTTCATCCAAAATAATAATAATAATTTGACTTCTATTTTTAATGGACTTTTTTATTTTCTTTAAGTAGTTGTACAGAGAGGTTTTAATTCAACATGTTAACCTTTAAATTATAGTTTAAAATCTAGAACCATATTTCCATGTTCATGCATTTTTGTTCTTTATATACTTAATTTGTTGTAAACTCAAAACTTTATTTTACAATATCAATTATCTAATATTTATTATTTAACTATATTATCTGCTGAAAAACATGTTGAGTAGCATTATTCTTGGTATGTGTGTCTGTGTGTGTCTGTGCCAGTTCTGGGGCTTAAGCTCAGAGTTTTTACTCAAGGCTATCACTCTACCACTTGAGCCACAAATCCACTTTTGACATTTTTGGTGACTAATTAGTGAAACGAATCTCACAAACTTTCCCACTAGGGCTGACTTCAATCTGGGATCCTGAGATATCAGCCTCATGAGTTGCTAGGACAACAGGTATGAATCAACAGTGCCCAGCTTTGAATCACATTATTCTTAATGTCAACATATTCACAGTGCACTTTTCAATCAATCATTCTTAATTTGGAAACTATAGAAAAGACTTTCCAAAACAAGACATTTGTAAAACTTCTATACCTTTTAAAAAAGCATGAAAACAACTAAAATACATGCAATGTACACAGAAAATTTTATTTTGACATATGATTTGTATTTTAAGAAAAGGAAATAACATGCATTATTTTCTTCAGAGAATAAAGATTTCTTTTCATTAGACCTACAGGAGGTAGATGTTCTGCTGAAAGCAGTTGATCTGTGCTCACTGCTATACTGCCCTGAGCACCTAGGAACAGCAGATCTTTTGATAATTCAGCTTAATTACAATAGCTGCTTCCAGCTAATACATGCAGCACCACCAGCTCATCAGGCGCCCACATATCAAAACCATTCAGTCAGATCATTTGTACATTTCTCTGTGTAGAAAGGGGAAAATAAATCACTCCACATCAAATGCTACCCAAAATGACACCAACTGTGTTGTGCTGAGGGCTTTAAATTCAGTCCTTTATTGTTTAACTCAAGAGTAATCTTAAAATGTAAGTCTTCTTGACTGCGTTTGTTCTATAAACATGTTTAGTTCACTTAATCTAACACTTTTTCAAACCCAATTATAGAACTATTATCAAATAAAGAGCTATTTGAGACCAAAGCTTTAAGCAGGGTTGTCTTTGGTTTTTGTTTTGTTTTGTTTTTTGCATTACCCCAACACATGAACACAAACACAAACAGATTAACCCATTTCAGACTGAAATTTATAAATAAATGAAACTGCCCATGCCAACATCCATCCTGTGTGATTGACCACACGTATTATACTTATTACTAATGAAGTAGAGAAATAGGACATCTATAAGTATGTTCAGAATTATGATGGCAATTTAGTATAATGGTTCATATCTCTAATCCAAGATACTTGGGAAATAGAGATTGAGAGACATGGTTCAAATCCAATCAGGACAGAAATTTGATGAGACACTCCCCTCCAACCCTGCCATGCATCTTAACACACAAGCCAGGATGGTGTACTTCTGTAATCTCAGCTAAACAAAGGGAGTTTGAAGTAGGATCATTGCAGTCTAAAACATCAAAATGCAAGACCTTATCAGAAAAAATAACTAAAAATAAGCAAACCAATCAATCAATCCATCAGTATGAAAGGACCGAGAATCTGGCTCAAAAGGTGGGAGTAATGAGGCCCTGAGCTCCAGAATCCCATTTCTACCCATAAATAATGAATTCATGGAAGTGACAGAGGGAGAAGAAAAGTAAGACCAGGCATTGAGGAGTGTACTACTGCTACGGCTCTTTCTGTTCTGCCTCCAGTGAGCCTAACACTTGACACTTCAGAGACTCATCAATCATCTGTGAAAACAGCAGTTGTTCTGTGATATTTACCAATCCTTAGTTTCTCCATCTCCCTCAAATATTTGCATTTTGCCCTCACTTCTACATTCCTTGTAGGTTTGCTGCAAACCAGTGCTCAGAATCTGTTTTCCTGGCAGGACACACTTGATTTCCTTTAATTATGCTGCTCATTTTTAGCAAATCCATGCAGGTTGGCAGGTCAGGTTTCAGCAGCTAATGAGACAAGCTGACTGCTCATGAGTTATTTTGTAGGTGTGACAAAGTCATGTGTTATGGAACATGAATACATTAAGTCAAGGTACATTTTTATAAAAGCTTCTCTCCAGAGGACACAGAAGATCAAGTCCTGAATACCTAGAATGAAAATGATGTCATACACATCATCCTTTAGCTAGTCACAAAAAACAAACTCAAGTGACAGGCCAGAAATCAAACAATTTTAGCTAGGTAGGTAGTGACAACTCACTCCTATAATCCTAGCTACTTGTGGTTAAGAGGATAACAGATTGAAGCCAACTTTGCCAGAGAAGTTAGTGCAATGATTCCTTTTCATAAACCAGTAGTAGGAAATGCTGACACATCATTCAGTCTACATGGGAAGCTGAGATCAGGAGGATCATATTTCTAGCCTATATAGTGGGAAAAAAGTCTTTATTGGTATGTTTGTCATTTTAGCTACAATTAGAAGCAATTCATAAGCAGAATGGGTCAAGGGAAGAATAAAAGGCACTGTCTTAAAGATAACCAGTACAAAAATGGCTGGGATTATGTAGTTCAGCATCATAGTACCTGCCTAGTAGATATAAAGCCCTGAGTACCAAACCCCAGTCCTTCCAAACAACCACATAACAACAGAAAATGAGGTCAAATAATTCTCTAGTGTGTATAGTATACATATATTTGATATGTGGGTAGAGATTAAGAATAATGGATTCTCACTTTACCAAGAAAATAATAGATATCTTGTATTCGGATATATTAATCAACATGCTAACCTATTCCTTTAATTCGTATTTGGCATAATTCAATTTGCCTATTCTATTCTGAAAGTTGATCTAGCAGACAACTGAGTTTTCACAGTTACATGTAAGTTTCAAAAGATGAAGTATGGCAGAACAGTAGTGAACGTGGATGAACTACGGACTGCGGATGATAAAGGAAAGATAGTCAGAAGAGGTTGCAGTGTGCTGCCTGGAACAGAGGATGACAGACCAGCGAATGTTTCACTCATCAAATTATCTAAATTGCAATTGGCCAAGTATGGCAGAAGAACTTAGAATCATTTCAAATTGAAATTGTAGTGGAAGAAATAACTGAAAAGCAGTATCTTTGGACAGAATACTAATTTTCACTGTCATTCCGCATGGGGGAAAAAAGTAGAAACATAATCCACATAAACTTCACCACACAGGGATAAGAGCTCTCTCCAGATGTGGGTGCTTCTCTTTTGTATGCTTTTATTTTTCTTTTCCTTTCTTTTTTGTTGCTTATAGGGCCTGAACTCTGAACTCTGGACCTGGGCACTGTCCCTCAGCTTTTCAGCTCAAGGCTAGGGTTCTACCACTTGAGCCACAGCACCACTTCTGGCTTTTTCTGCTTCTGTGGTGCTGAGGAATCAAATGCAGGGCCTCATGCATACAAGGCAAGCACTCTACCACCGAACCACCTTCCAGCCCCTTTCCTATGCTTTTTGGAGATCCTTGCATTTAGATTGACTCTTCCTTATGAAATCATGAATTGAAAATGCAATTTAGTGTGCAGAATATAGACATAAAAGTAATAATATGGCATGATTATGAGTAGGATTGTGGTGGATAGCAAAAGGAGGATAGAGGGATAGGAAGGTGGTTTGAGTGGACAACATGTCCAAGCGCCAGACAGACACAAATACACATGTATGTATGTATGTGTGTATATATGTATGCATGCATGTATGTATATATGTAGTGTATATGCATGTATATATGCACTTGTAAAAAGAAAGTAACAAATCCCATACAAAACTGTTAAAGTGAAGGGAATAAAAGGATAAAAAGAGTGATCTTGAGTGAGTGAAAATGGACTAATGTACATTATATGCATAAGTGGATATATATGAAACACTTATACTATCAGTTAAAACTAAGAGCAATTTAAAATAACAGAAATTTATAAATTTCAGAGAATAATTCTATCTTAAATAGAATTACAAGAAGGTTACAATAGGGTTACAAGAAGATAATTTAAGCCAATGTCTAAGTGAATGTAATAAAACTTAATTTATTAAAAAATCTTTTAAAATAGACTGTGTTGTTCTTTTTCTTGTTTGAGCAATACCAACAAAATACTTACAATGGTAGAGTTAGAAGAAAGGAGGGTGAATAATGAAAGAAATGACAATCTTAAGAAAGATTGAACTCACAAACTACAGTATAGAACTTAAAATCCTTTGTATAATTACCTAATTATAATAAAATAATAAATAATAAAACAAATAATCTTTCTACATGTCTTAAGTATTGACAGGGGAATTATTGAGTTGTAGAAAGAAATAGATTTAGATGCAATAGTTATCACATATACTGAAGAGTCAATATCTTCTTTCTTTTAGTTCAATACACAAGATTTACAGACATTTTATCATAACTGCATTTTCCTTATACCTAATGAAATTCAGCAGCTTTTCTTGTATCTCTTGCTATTGTGTCTGTAGTCTCTCTGAAATTTTTGTTAAATTATTTCACTTATTTCTCTTGATTTGTTTTCCTTTTTATCAGTGTATATGAGGTTTTCATGGTATTTTTAAACTATGGTTTTTGTTCATTGTATATAGGTAAGTATTTTCTCTGATTCACTTTGTACTTTGCTTTCATTTTTAGCCTTTTTATAATAACCATAATTTCCTTTTTTAAAAAATACAATTACTTTTCTTTATGCCTAGTATTTTACAATAGCTCTTACTAGTACTAATATATTACTCTTATTTTATCTTCCAAACATGGATTTATACTATCTTTTGTAATTAGATATGCAATATGTCTCTGTTTAATATTTTTATATTTTATAATCAGTAATTAAAATAGTATTTTGACATATATATATATATATATACATATATATCCAATAGATCTAGTATTATTATTTAAAGACTCCCTATTTCCATTATTGTACTGAAGAAGGAAAAATGTACCCTGGCAAATCTCTCTGTTGTGGCTTAGTCTCTGTAAAGGAAGTCTGGATTAGCAATACATTTCTTTATCATTTTAATAAATTAAAATAAATGTATCTATTTTTATATTTAGAGTGGGACAGGGAGAGATGGAGATGAGATATAAATTTATAAGTAGATGATAGGTAGGTAGGTAGATAGACAGATAGATAGATAGACAGATAGATAGATAGGTGATGGAGGGGTAGATGGATTTGGATACAGACACAGTTACAGATGTGGAGGAGAGATAGGTATGCCTTAGTTTGATTTTCTATTCCTTTTTTGTTCCAATGACATGTTAGTATATATATATATATGTGTGTGTGTGTGTGTGTGTGTGTGTGTGTGTGTGTGTGTGTGTGTGTGTGTGTATGTGTGTGTGTGTGTGTGTGTGTGTATTTACACAAAATACTATTTATTGTCAAAATACTACTTATTTATCAATAAACTTGTTGTCCATATATCATGTGATTAGAAATGTTAGTCTGAGGTGATGAAATTTGAATAATGTTTCTTTACCTGTATATTTGAAATTCATGTATTGCATATAATAAGCATTATTCTATGAACTCTGTGTATACAAGTACACTGAAGTAGAAAGCCTTGGGAGTATATGTAAAATGTTTAGTTATGAAATTACAAGTGAAAACTGTGGAACATGCCACTGAGTTGCATGCAAAGATAATCTTGGAATGTACACTCTTCTTTAGCAGTGCCTATTCAAGTGATTGTCCTTGAGCTGGCTAGGAAATAGAACTGTCATTTGTTGCACCACAAAAGTGTATTTACAAAAGTATAAAGAAAGGAAAGTTATTTTAGCAAGAGTGATTTGAAATTAGCTGTCACCTCTTGAGCCATCTAGATAAAATAGATCCTGAAGGTTTTGTCAAAAAAAGAAACAAACAGGTGGATCCATTGCAACAATGAGACGTACAAGTCGTTATGTCAAAAACAAACTTTACAACCTTGGTTCGGAGGGGGGGGGGGGATTGGGTGGGGGGGTGGCGGGGGAGAATGGGATGGGAAGGGGAAACAAAGGAGGAGGCTACAATGCTTGATAAGAAATGTATTCATGGGGCTGGGAAGGTGGCTCAGTGGTAGAGTGCTTGCCTTGCATGCCTGAGGCCCTGGGTTCGATTCCTCAGCACCACATAAGCAAAAAGAAAAAAGCCGGAAGTGGCGCTATGGCTCAAGTGGTAGAGGGCTACCCTTGAGCTGAAGAGCTGAGGGACAGCGCCCAGGCCCAGAGTTCAGGCCCCACGACCGGACCCCCCCAAAAAAAGAAATGTATTCATTATTTGGTGTGGGGGGACAGGGAGGATTGGGTGGGGGGACGGGGGGAAGGGGGGGGGAGGGTTGAGGATGGGAAGGGATGGGAAGGGGAAACACAAAGGAGGAGGCTACAATGCTTGATAAGAAATGTACTCATCATCTTGCCCATGTAATTGTAACCCCTCTGTACAGTATTTTCACAATAAAAAAAGAAAGAAAGAAGGAAGGAAGGAAAGAAAGGAGAAAGAGAGGAAGGGGGGAAGGACAGAAAGAAAGAAAGAAAGAAGGAAAGAAAGAAAGAAAGAGAGGGAAGAAGAGAGGAAGGGATGAAGGAAGAGAGGAAGGAAGGAAAGAGGGAAGGAAGGAAGGAAAAAGAAAGGAAAGAAGGAAAGAAAAAGAAAAACACAGTGAAAATAGCTACTGTTCAATTTTCTAGACACTATTGTATTATTTTATAATCAATAGACTAAACTTAGAATAAATATTAACAATAAAACAATAGAAAAATTGCTATTTATTACTTATATAGGTTTCCCATGAAAATCAAGACCTTTAACAATTAGAGAAAGTAATAATTTCTAATCCTGAAAAATGCACATTAAATGATAAAGACTACAAAATTATGTCCAACTTCACCAGTCTACCTTTTCCACCACAATTTAATAATCCTGAGATTGTATTCCCTCACCACAAATGTAAGTAAGATGCCAAATATAAAAAAAAATAATATGTTGAAAATGAACTTTACAACTTCAGTGGAGGGGAGGTAGGAGGTGGGTAGGGAAGGGATGGTAGGGCAAAAACAAAGGAGGAGGTAACAATGTTCGACAGGAAATGTACTCCTTGCCTTACTCATGTAACTGTAACCACACTGTACAGTATTTTTACAATTAAAAATATATACAAAAATATGAATAAAATATATTCTACCAAAAAAAAGAAATGTACTCATTATCTTGCCCATATAATTGTAACCCCTCTGTACAGTATTTTCACAATAAAAAAGAAACAAACAAAACATGACCATGCCTTTATTTGTACTAATATTTGTATTACATTTAAAGTGAAGATCTTAGCTAACAGTTATATCATGTAAGCTTTTGTAAGTAGTATGGTTTTTGAGATACTTGTGGATCTTAAATTATTTGGTGAATGCGTGTTGCTTGATTCAAAGAATGCATCAATAATACAGCAAATACTATAATGTCTAGATATTAGAGAGTATTTTAACCATTATATTAATAAAGTAACATTTCAATTTAAATCTTGAATTATACATAGTTACATTTCTCAGTATTGAATGTGTCCTTGGACAGAAAATTTTTACAGTGATATCCCTTGGAAGCCTTAATCCTTCAGCTAACTTTGCACAATATAAACATATTCCTTTTCAATATTTAAATGCATTTATTATCTCTAAGCAGTTGCACAAAGGAGTTCATCAAACCAGTTTCATCAAACCAGTTTATGAAAACAGTGCATCTTGATCACTGTTACCCCTTTAAACGTTTCTACCTACCCCTTCCAACCCACCTTTTCCCTTGCTTATCTTAGTTTTAGGTTATGTATTGATTATTTTTGCCACTTAACAAAGTGATTTATATGTACAATGCATCTTGATTTGTATCATCACTTCAATATTTCAACCCCGTTTGGCCCATCTGTTCCCTTATATTTCTCAATTCTGTGGTATACATATACACATATGTATATATACATCCTTGCTTGAATCCTCTCCCTTCCCCCTTCTTTCTTCTATCCCTCTCTCCTTGTCCTCACTGTCCCATGTTGCAAATACACATTTCCTGGTACTTACTCCATTGGGCATTGACTTAGTCCTTGTAATGAAAACAGCTTGGTAATGACATAAGAATAAATGAAACAGAAGACCCAGAAATGAATACCCACACATACCCATCTAATATTTGATAAGGGAGCCAAAAATACAAATGGTATTGTCTTCATCAAACTGGCTTTTATAAGCAGAAAACTGAAATTAGATCCTTATATATCACTATGCAACAGAATCAATTCAAAATAGATCAAAGATCTCAATGTAAGGCAGAAACCATGAAAATATTACAGGAAGTTTTAGGGGAAACACTAGAGCTCCTAAGCACAGGTCCAAACTTGCATGTAAGGATCCAGAATCATAACAAGTCATAGGGAGACTGGATAAATGGGATTGCATCAGTTTAAAGTTTCTGCATGACAGAACATAGATAAAAAACAAATAGCCAAAAAATAGGAGGTTTTTACAAGCCAAACATCACACAAGGGTCTAATATTCAAAATATACTTAGAGTTCAAAACACTAAACTCCCCCAAAATAAACTCTCAATGAAACAACTCAATTAATAAATGGGCTTCTCAAAAGAAGTAAAAATGACCAATAGACACATGAAGAAATGTTCATAAAAAATACAAATAGCCATAAAAATGCAAATCTAAACAACACTGAGATTGCAACTCACCCTAGAAAATTAACAATAACAAATGCTGGAATGGATGTGATCTAAAGGGAACTCTATTAATACATTGTGGTGGTTATGATAGCGTGTTCAAACCACTCTGGGAAGAAGTATGGAGGTTCCTCAAAAAAACTAAACATACACCTTCATTATGATCCAGAAATTCAACTCCTGGACATTTTTTCCAGAGACCAAAAACAAGGCCATACTAAAGCTACCAGCACAACCATGTTCATTACATTGATCAAGATGCATTTCATTCCACAAACTTTGTTAAATGTCAACTCCTTTGTATAACTATTTAAAGATAATAATAAAAATGATATTAGTAATAGTAAAACATGTTTGAGGTATATTCCAAGTTGAAAATTCTAAGCAAGGTGGTCAAACAACCAGAATGTTTCAAGAAAATCAAAGTGATCATGTAAACATGGAAAATAGAAAAGAGTGTGACAGAGGAAAAATGTCACACATGCAAATATTGGCAAGAAATTGATGATCCTCAAGACTGAGTGTGAACCACAGCCCTTGTCAAGATACGGGACACTAGTGGTTTATATCTGGAAAATATTCAAAGCAGATAATGGGAAGGCTTGAGATATAAATGAGGAGAAATGAATGTTGAGGATCTGGAGGTAATAAGATAGAAAATTATTAAAGACATTGTTAGTGGGAGAAAAATAGGGTAAAAACAGATGACTACTAGGTTGAAAGTATTGAACACCTATGGTATTCATTGTATGTTTATAACGACATAATCCTTTCACAAGAAAAAGGTAAACTCATTTTGATAACAAAGACCATGGAATTTTGAAATGGTAGAGGATGAAGAAGAGGGGTTGAAACACCAGAATTCTCTAACTGCTTCTTTAGAATGGGTTAGGATTTGAATTTAGCATTTCATTTATTCTGAAATATATTTATTTCAATAAAATGGTGTACATATCAGATTCTATACTTTTTCAAATATTTTTCTAACATGAATTATAAAGGAATGTGTTTGCACTGATTTGTCATACCTTTCCCCATATCTATCTACCTATCTGTCTATCTATCTAACACATATTTCATGTATACTAAAACTGATTATCTAGTTCTGAGCTGTAAGGAATTAATTACAAAATTTTGATAATATTTAGTTCCTATTATATACTCTTCTTTTAAAAAGTCTTTGTTCTAGGAAGCATTTATATTCCCATATCAATTTTGTAGTCCTACACCAAGATTGTAATTTTATTGAACTTTCACATAAATGAAGATAAATTTGACATTTTTACAGTATCAAGTTTTCCCATTCATACACTTGATCTATTTCTCCATTTAATCACATTATCAGAAAGGCCTACACTATTTTATGGCACCAAATGAACATAATTATAGCACATCAAGAAGCTGGTGACCAGGTAGTGAAAAGTCTATAAATCATGTCAGAAGGACAAATGAATATGTTTAGTCTGAAAAATAGCATTACTAAAGTAGCATTGCAAATATTTGAAGAATATTTTTAATTGAAGAAAGGATTAAGTTTTTCTTGATTGCAGAAGGCAAGGAGGAAGAAACAGTTCTGGAGAAACAATATTTTAAAAAATACAATTATTGAACTTAAAGCATTATAACTTGAGAAGTTGTTAATTAAAAGAAGAAATAATAATTTAAAAAATGATATACACACAAACACAAAAACAACCATTCACACCCTTCATCTTTAATAAGATAAGAAATTAACAAAACAATATTTTTCAAAATCAAAATACTCAAAAATATGGAAATAGGTGAAACTATCAATAAAATAAACTATCAGGATAATAAATCTATCAATATAACAAAGGCCATAAATGAGAAATTTATAAGCATGTAACAAGTAATATTGATGATTGAAAACATTTTTCGGAAAGCCCAAACAAAAGAAAGAGGCCTGCTTTTGCAATTTCTACTCAACATAGGACTATAAGTCTTGACAAGACAATGAGGCAACAAAAAATAAACAATGACCATGTATAGTAGAAAAGTGGAAGTACAAAATGTTTTTGAAGATGATTTAACCTGTAATTGATCATCAGAGTTGCATGATAGCAAGGCAAACAATGCTCAATACAAAATGTACTTATTACCTTGCTCACGTAGCTTTAACCCTTCTTTCTGTACAGTATTTTTACAATAAAAACATACCAAAAAAAGAAATTAAAGAACAAATAAAAAAAAGAAAAAAAATTATCTTCTTCCTGTGTTCTAACAATGAATAATCCTGAAAGAAATTGGTAAAAAAAAATGTTGCTTATAAAGACATCAAAATGTAAGAAATATTTAATAATATACATAATCAAAAAGGATAAAAACTAAATACTAGTAAACACCATTAAATAAAGAAAATGTAAGTAAGTGGAGAAGTATTCTGTGAACATAAATTGGAATATTTACTACTGTTTTGGTATTGAAGATATTCAAAGTGATATGCTGATTTTCTTATGTAAAAAGTCTTGTACTATATTAAATTTCCAAAGTAGCAACATAAAAATTAGAAATTCCAAGCATGATTTCATAACTTAGAACAATACCACAGTAAGGAAACTAGTGTGGAAATAAAATGAAGATAGAAACACAGAACCAGAAGGAAGAAAATAGAACCCATAAGTAAATTTAGAATAAACACTGTCAAAGATAGACAAATGATTTTCAGAAAGGTTGTAATGAATATTCAAATCTATAATGATATTCCTTTCAACAAAAGTACTAGCAAATGATGATAGCCACATTCAAAAGTTTGGCTCACTACCTTACATGACACTGGCATATAAACTAAATGTAAGACTTGAACTAATCCTGAGTATTTATATTAAATGAAATTAGTCTCAGAGACTAGATGTCATGAAAATTTCTAGTCAAAGTCATAGAATCAAAAAATAAAATGCTGGTTATAGAAATCTATCTGCCCTTACTAAAGGCAGTTAAATTGATTGAATTGAACATACATATACATATACAACATTATATATAATATTCAATGAGGCAAACAAAGCATACATTTTAACTAAACCAAGGACATAATTTAGACATTTGGTAGCTAGCATATTTTGTTCCTAGTACTATTTTATCTATGGAAGCTGTTACAGATGTGAGAGTCTTTCATTTGAGGCTCAGTTTAAACTCAGTAGAAATATCAAGTTTAATTTTAACTTTTCCTGGATTATAAAATAAACAAAATGGTTGCCTCTTACTTTTTAAAATTTTATTTTATTGTAAAGATGCTGGTACATTTCTCACTGAACATTGTTACCCACTCCATGGTTGTCCTCCACTATCCCCTTCCCTTCCCCATGAAGTTGTAAAGTTCATTTCTGCCATAGTGTCCTGTGAGTATCATTGTCACAATGGGTTATCCTTCCTACTTCTTTCAGCATTTTGTTATTTCCCTTCCCTTCCTGCAATCAGATAAATGCAAATACAAGATGGAGGGTAACAGAATCAAAGATAGAGATTGCCAGGGATAAACCAATGGAAAAAGAAAAAAATGAAATAAAATTAGAAGAAAGAACTAGATGTGGTTCACAACTGAAAAAAAATCTGTTGTGTTCATGTCTTGGAGTTCATTTCAATTATTATCATTTTGTATAGTCATATGTACATAGGTCTTGAGCTATTATGATCCACTTTCAGAACTAATGTAGGCATACAATAATTATTACAAATGAGGGAACCCCATAGAGCCTATGTTTCTTTGGGTCTGGCTTACTTCACTTAACATGACTTTTTCCAAGTCTTTCTATTTCCTTATGAAAGGGGCAATGCCATTCGTTCTGATAGAAGTAAAAATTCCATTATGTAAATATACCACATTTTCTTGATCCATTCATCTGCTGAGGGGTATCTGGGATGGTTCCATATCTTAGCTTGGTAGATATGCTGCAATGAGATATGCTGCAATGGACATAGTTATGCTGGTAGGTTTTTTTTTTTTTTTTTGTCGGTCATGAGGCTTGAACTCTGGGTTTGGGCACTGTCCCTTAGCTCTTCAGCTCAAGGCTAGTGCTCTACCACTTCAGCCACAGCACCACTTCCAGTTTTCTGAGTGGTTTATTGGAGATAAGAGTCTCACGGACTTTACCTTCCCGGGCTGGCTTTGCACCATGATCCTCAGATCTCAGCCTCCTGAGTAGCTAGAATTACAGGTTTGAGTCACTGGCGCCTGGCCTTGCAGGTAGCTTTAGTGTGGCCTAGTTTGAGATCAAGTGGATAAATGCCCAGTAGTGGGATTGTTGGATCACAGGGGAGCTCTATGTTTAGTCTTTTGAGGAACTTCCATACTGCCTTCCAGAGTGGTTGAACCAGCTTACATTCCCACCAACAGTGAAGTAGTGTTCCCTTTCAGCCACATCCCCACCAGCAAGATTTGTTTTCTTAATAATGGCATTCTAACTGGGGTGAGGTAGAATCTCAATGTGGTTTTGATTTCTATTTCTTTTATGGCCAGCTGTGCTGAGCATTTCTTTATGTGGTGATTGGCCATTCTTATTTTCTCACCAGATAAGTCTCTTTTTAATTCTTTAGCCCACTTATTAATAGGGTGGTTGTTTCTCTGGGGCTTTATTATTGGGGGGGTTAATTTTTTTTGATATGAGGCCCTTGTCTGTTGTATAGCTAGTGAACATCCTCTCCCAGTCTGTGGACTTTCTATTTCTTGCTAGCTATGTCCTTTGCCATGCAGAAGCTCTGCAGTTTAATGTGATCCCATTTATTCAGTCTTTCTTTGATTTGTTGTGTTTCTGGATCTTTATTTAGGAAGTTTTGACCTGTGCCGAGGAACCCTAGCATATTCCTTATCTCTTTCTGTAATATTTTCAGGGTCTCTGATTTTACCTCAAGGCCTTTGATCCATTTGGAGTTGATTTTGGTGCAGGGTGTTATATAAGGATATAAGTTCAATTTTCTATATGTATGCAGCTAGTTCTGCCAGCACCATTTGTTGAAGACTGTCTTTCTTTCATTTGATAATTTTGGCTCCCTTATTGAAGGCAAGGCCATTGGTCTGTGGGATCATGTCTGGGTCTTCAGTTCTATTCCACTGGTCCTCATGCCTGCTCATGTGCCAGTACCAAGCTGTTTTTATAACTACAGCTTTATAATAGAGTTTGAAATTTGAAATTTGTTCTTTCTACTAAGGATTGTTTTTGCTATCTGGGTCTTTTCTTGTTCCATATGAACTTTTGGATTGCTTCTTCTGTTTCATTAAAGAATGTTGTTGGGATATTAATAGGTATTACATTGAATTCGTAGATAGCTTTGGGCAGAACTGCCATTTTCCTGATGTTAGTTCTACCAATCCAGGGAGCTTTCCAATTCTTTAAATATGATTTAATTTCCCATTTTAAGTTTTTAAACTTTTCATTGTAGAGGTCCTTGACCTCTTTGGTTAAGTTTATTCCTAGGTATTTTATTTTTTAGAGGCTATTATTAAAGGAGTTGCTTGAAAAAAATTCAGCCTCGCTCTTATTCTTGGCATTCAGAAAACTATTGATTTTTGTGGGTTAATTTTATACCCTACTACTTTACCAAAGTTTTGGATCAGCTCAAGTAATTTGGGAGAGAAGTCTATGGGATTCATTAAGTACAGGATAATATCATCTGCAAAGAGTGAGAGTTTTACTTCTTTCCCTATTTGGATCCCTTTAATGTCTGTCACTTGCCTTATTGCTCTGGCTAGGAATTCAAATACAAAATTGAAGAGGATTGGAGAGAGCTGACATCCTTGTCTTGTTCCTGATTTTAGAGAAAATGCTTTTAACTTTTCATCATTAAGTATAATGCTGGCTGTATAAGTATAATAAAGGCTGTCATACACAGCCTTTATTATATTGAGGAATATTCCATGGATTCCTAGTTTCTCTAGAGCTTCATCATAAAAGGGGTGTTGGATCTTATCAAATGCTTTTTTTGCATTTATTGAAATGATCATATGGTTCTTGTCCCTGCTCTTTCTGATGTATTGAATTACATTAACTGGCTTGTGTATATTGAACCAGTTTTGTGTCCCTGGAATGAATCTTGTTTAGTCATACAGTATGATTTTTTTGATTAGATATTGAAGTACATTAGCCCGAATTTTATTGAGGAATTTTTATCAATGTTCATTAAAGAGATGGGTCTATGGTTCTTTGATGGGTCCCTAACAGGTTTTGAGATGAGGTTTATGCTGGCCTTGTAGAATGAATTTCATAAAGATTTTTCGCTTTCAATTTCATTGAAGATTTTGAGGAGCATTGGCGTGAATTCTCCTTTGAAAGCTTTACAGAATTAGGCAGTGAATCCATCTGGTCCTAGGCTGTTCTTGGATGGGAGGTTTTTTTATTGCCATGTCTAATTCAATACTTGGTTGGTTTAGATCTTTTCAGTTATATCAATATTTGCTAGAAATTTGTCCATTTTTTCCGTATTGTCAAATTTCCTAGCATAGAGGTTAGAAAAGTATTCAGTTATAATGTTCTGAATCTTGCTGGTTTTTGGTTGTAATGTTCCTATTGTCATCTCTGACTTTATTTGAATGGGTTCTCTCTCTGTGTCTCTCTCTCTCTCTCTGCACTTTGATCAGTTTAGGGGTCTGTCAATTTTGTTAATTTTTTCAGAGAACCAACTCTTTGTTTTGTGTATCCTTACTATATATAGGCTTTTTGTTTTTTGTTTATTTTGTTTTTTTGTTTTTTGTTTTTGTTTTGTCTTTAATTCATTTAATTCTGTTTTAATTTTGATTATTTTTTTCCATCTACTGGATTGGGGTTTGGCTTATTGCTCTCCCTCAAGAAGCTGCAGATGAATCATTAGATTGTTGGTTTGAGATTTCTCCAATTTGTTTATGTAAGGGCTGAGAACTATAAATTTTCCTCTGAGTACTGCCTTTTCTGTATCCCATAGGAGCTGGTAATTTGCATGTTCACTTTTATTCAATATCATGATCATTAAACTTTCCTTTCTAATCTCTTCCATAACTCACTGGTGATTCAACAATATGCTGTTCAGTCTCCGTGTGTTACAGAATTTTCTTTGATAGCTTCTGACATTGATCTCTAATCTTATTATACTGTGGTCTGAAAGAATGTAGGACATAATTTCAATATTTCTTAGTTTATATAGATTTGCTTTGTAACCGAAAATGTGGCCTATTTTGGAGAATACTCCATGTGCTACTGAGAAGAACATGTCTCCTGGTGCTGATGGGTGAAATATTCTGTAGAAGTCTGTTAAGTCTAGTTGGTCTATGCAGTTGTTTAGATCTGAGGTTTTCCTGTTGAGTTTTTGCCAAGTTGATCTATCCAGCAGGGAAAGTGGTGTGTTAAAGTCACCAACAATAAATGTCTTGGATCTATGTGTGCTTTTAGGGAAAGTAGTGTTTCTTGGATAAATTTTGATGCTCCAGTATTTGGTGAATAATTTAGAATTGCTATATCTTCCTGTAGGAGAGATCCTTCTATTAGTATGTTGTGTCATACTTTATCTCTTGTCCCTAATTTTAATATGAAGTCTATGTTATCTGATATTAAGATTGCTATTTCAGCAATTCAGATATTAGGATTGCTATTTCAGCATATTTGTTGAGGACACTTGCTTAGTAAATTTTATTCCAGCCTTTGACTATCAGGATATGTTTTGTGGAGAAGGTGCACCTCTTGAAGAGAGCAGATAGAAAGATCGTGCTTTTTGACCCAAATAGACCGCCTGCCATTTGATTGGACAGTTAAGTCCATTAATATTGAGAGTTAGGGTTGAGTGGTGTTTGGTGTTTGCCATGTTATCCACTTTCTTAGAGGCTCTGCTCCTAGGTACTACCTATGTTTATCTGATTCTTTGTTTGGGGGCTGTTTCTCTGCCTTCATCGTGTTCTTGTTGGTTTTCTATGTGTAGGACATCTTTAAGTATTTTGTAGTGTTGGTTTGGTGGACATATAATGTTTCAATTGTTCTTTCTTGGGGAAAGTTTTTATTTGTTCCCTTAGTTATGAAGGATAGTTTAGCTGGTTACACTATTCTTCATTGATAATTGTCTTTAGGCTCTTCTTGCTTTCATGGTGTCCACTGAGAAATCTGAAATGATTCTGATTGGTTTTCATTTATAGGTGATTAATCTTTTCTCCCTGACCACTTTAAGGATCTTTCCTTGGTCTCTATTGATCTTGTGTGAATTATAATGTTGTGATGGGATATCCTGTTCTGGTCTGGACTATTTGGGGTTCTAAAGGCTTTTGTATCTTTTTGCAAGTTCTTCTATCTTTTTGCAAGTTTTGGAAGTTCTCTCCTAAGATTCTGTTAAATAATTTCCTAGGCCTTTCACTTCTATCTGTAGGCCTTCCTCTACACACATTAGCCTTAGGCCTTCTGATGGTGTCTTCTAAATGAGGAATAGATCTATCATATTTCTTGGGTTTCTCTTGAATACTTGTCTATTCTTTCTCTATAATGTCAAGGCTGTCTTCAATCCCAGAGATTCGATCTTCTGCATGGTCCCACCTACTATCAAGGTTTTCTACTTTGATTTTTATTTCCCTTCCTTCTACTTGGTCAGTTTTAATGGCTTCAATTTATTTGTTGAGCTTTGTTTTAGATCTTATATGGACTTCTTTGCCTCCTTGATTTGATTTTCTGTGTTCACTCTCACATCCCTTAGCTGAGTGGCTATACTTTCACTGGACTAAATTTCCTTTTATTGGAATTTGTTCAGCTGGTTGTGGATTCCATGAATTCCTATATTAATCTTTGGTTAGCCTCATCATGCTCAATCATAGCCTCATGTTGGCTTTCAATTTTTTTCATTCCACTAGTGATTATAAAGCATTTTGAGAGGTATCCTCTGGATGTTTTATTAACTTATCTGTTACCTGCTTGTCCTTGTTAGAAGTTGAGATTCCTTGACTTGCCATTTTCCTTATGTTTCTATTCAATTCCTCATTAGAAAACAAGCACCAACCCAGAGCATCGTGGTTACACATATTTTGGAGATTTACAATCAACTATGTGTGTTTTCATTCTAGCTCATCTTTTTAGGGAGTGAGTATATATCCGAATACACACCAGAACACAAATCTAAGACAAGCACTTACCCAGAGGCCCGTAGTAGCACACAATTTGGGGTTTACAATCAACAATGGGTGTTTTCACACTATTGCACCCTTTTGGGGAGTGAGGGTATATCAAGTACACACCAAAACACAATTTTAAGACAAGCCCCAACACAGAGCCTTGCAGTCACAGACTTTGGAAGTTCACACTCAAAATAGGTATTTTTCACTCTATTTCTCCTTTGTGGAATTGAAAGTATCTCTAATTCTACACCAGAAAATAATTTTATGGCAATCTGAACATAGAGCCCTGTATTTGCACAGACTTTGGAGTTTCTCACTCATAGATATGTGTTTTCACTATATCTCTCCTTTTTTAAAGATGAAAGTATATCAAATCCCTTCCCAGAACACAATTTTAAGATAAGCACCAGCTCAGAGCCCTGTAATTCTACAGTCTTTGTGGTTCACAATTCAAATAGGTATTTTACACTATCTCTCCTCTATAGGATACATAAGTAGGCCCAATACCACCACTAAGCACAGTTTGAAGACAAAATCCACACCTGGGCCATGTCCTTGCACTGATTTTAGAAGTTTCCAATCATAGATAGGCATTCCTTTATTTATCTCTTCTTGTTTTTGTCAGGGGAGGAGTGTTGTGTTTCAGAAATAGGGATTATAAACAATTGCAATCAATGAGTACATATGAGGTTTAAAATGGTTTGGGCCAAGGGGATAACATCATGAACCACTTTGGCACAGTCTCACTGACTACAGATATAGTCTAGCTCAATGTTTTCCACTTGGGGATTAACAGAGTAAAGAAAGCAAAGAGGGAATGAGGGAGTAGAAATAATAGTAAATGGGTTGAGGCGAAGTTAGAGGAAAGATTAAGATATTCAATGAAATATAGGAGGAGAAAATCAGAGTAGAGGGATATAGCAAAGGAAAGGAACAGAAGGAAGAAAACTAAGTCCTAAATTCTAAGTAAGAAAGAGAGAAGAAAATTTAAACAAAAAAGAAGAAAATATACAGAAAAATAAAATATAGAACAATTATTGCCTATGAAGTAATAATACTAAAATTAAAAATACTAATATTGTACAGTAGAGAATTGGATAATCAATTTATACTCTGAATTAAGTATATACACAGTTAAGGAGAAAACCTAGTGATCACTGTAGGCTGTGAATCCAGTTGTGAACAGAACAATGAGGAAGGAAAAAAAAATAAACAGGATTGTAGGAAAATGAAAAAAAACAAGAAAACAAAAATAAAAACAAAAACAGAAAAAAGTAACAAAATAAAAATAATTTTAAAAATATGAAGGAGAGAAAAAATAAAAAGAAAATTTCAAAAAATAAAAATATATAAAAAATATAATTGAAGAAAAAGGAAAAAAAAGTATCTTCTATTTAATCTACTATGTCTGCTTTCTAGTTCCATGACAGTGTCCTTGATTTGCTTGTAGTGGTAAGTTTTCCCTGTTGCTTGGTTGGTTTCTCAAATCAGCTTGTTTGGGTTGCAGACAAATGTTCTGCTTTATAGGCTTGGGGACTTAGTCACCTTCTTCCCAGACTAGAAAACACAATCTGCTTTTTTCTTTTCTTTTTCTTTCTTTTTGTGATGCCATGAGGAGGTGGCTGGAGACTGAAGTTTGTTGATGCAGGACCTGAGTTTGGGGGTGGGTGGGGTTTTGGCCTGATTGGAGTCAGTGGCTTTTCCAAAAGTAGGGAGCCTCTTTGGGCCACTAACGTGGACCCTTTCTCAGCTTTTATAGACTGTCCAGTTTTTACTTATTATTTTTAATGAATTTTAGTGAGATTCCTACATCTGGCTTAGGCGCTCGTTTGGCTGTGGTATGGATGGAATTCCTATGTTGCCTTCAGTGGGCTGTGTCTGCCTCTCTGGGCTCACCAGGTAGTAAAAGTTATTCTGTCCTGGCCCTGTGAGGTATCCCCTCCTCCTGTACAGGGCAACCTTCCCCTGGGCAGAACCGACTCTCCCAGGTCTGAGTGCTCACCCTGAAGAAAAATGGTGCCACCCACCATAGCTGCTTTTGTGTCCTGAGTTATCTGCTAGCTGCTATGTCAGAGTCTATGACCATATCAAATATGGCATTCTTCTCCAATGGCAGAGAGGGGACAGCTGCTTTCCTTGAGCTGTTCTGTGGGAAGGAATGGGGATACTCATGGTTTCCCTTGGCTCTTCAGATAGTCCTGATCTGTGCCCTGCAGTAGCCAGCAAGATGTGGAATTTCATTTCTGATCATCCAGTCTGTGCTGGAAGTGGGTGTAGAGATGTGGCCCTCGGTCTCTGGCATGTTTGCTCCCGCTTTGTCTGGCCGTTCCCAAGGTAGCTGCCAGCCTTCGTTAACCACTTGTGCTCAAATCTGTCTTCTGGTGCAAGGTACCTGAATTTTTCTTCACTAGGCAGAATCTCTGTACTATTATGGCTCACTTTGTGTGATTTTTCCATAGTGAATTATTCCCTGAACAGGGAAAACTAGTTTCTTGGGGAGAGCTCACTTATAGCCCAGCTACATCTCTGCCATTTTCCTCTGGTCCCACTGCCTCTTACGTTTTTGGTGTGTGCTGATAAGAAGCCAATGCTCAACAAGAAATGCACTGTTTGCTTACTCATGCAACTGTAACCCCTCTGCACAGCATCTTTACAACAAAATAATTTTTTTACATAAAGAATCCAATCCAAGTCCTTGAGTTTGTGAAGCATGCACTCTATCAACAAGCTACACAACTACCAGATGACTGGCTGACCAGTGGCAATTTTAAGGGTCAACATGATTATTTCAAGTGCAAAAGCAGTAAAACATACTTCAACCAATTTCATTAACTTTTCCAAATCTTGTTTCATGACAACATAAGATTCATTAACTTTTGAAAAGTGTGTAGGTATGAGGAATTTATTAAATGTGTTTCAAAGCCAACTTACTATATTTAGGACAGTGACATTTTGTAAGAGACTTTTTAGAATTGCTATGGAGAAGAATTGTGAACAGTAATCTTTTTACACTGGATGATTTTATTAATAAGGAGCAGAAAACATGTTATTTATTACATTTGTTATTTATTCATTTATTTATTTCATTTGTTATGAAATTCAAATGATAAATACATTTCAAATAAATTAAAAGTACTATATATTTTTTAACTTGAAAGGATTCAAGGATCATGGATCATCATAAGATATGATTAAATTCTACAAAAGCAGCACTTTTACTGCTATATAGGAAATATAGTTTATTAATTAGGAATATATAAAATTAAAATCATGAAGTAAAGGAATTATTAGAAGAGGTCAACATTTGAAAGTAGAATTATAAGGAACGTATCAGCATTTTTCAACAACAAAAGACAGAATAAACTATTAAATGAACCCTAAATAAGTACAACTCTCAAAATCTTCTCTGATATAATTTTTAAATGTTTGATATAAAGATAAGTTTGTAGAAGTGTTATAACCATAAAGCAAAATTGACATCATTAAATAGACTTTAATAGATTAACTATTAAAGGCTTCTAAAATAAAATGTAATAAATAACAGTACTAACAGAAAGGTTGTACATTACCTGAAAAATAAATTTCTCTTTTTTATTTTTCATTCTTCTTTTTTTTCTTTAGTACTAAGATTTGAATTCAAACTTTGTGTTTCCTTGGTTTGCTCTTTCAGATGACATATTCCCGGTTGAACTACCTTTCTTGCCCTACATTTTTCCTGATTATTTTCTAGACAAAGTCTTATGGACTTTTGCAAATTGAATCAATGATTTGAATTATAGTCCTCTGACTCTCAGCCTCCTGAGTAGCTAGGATAACACCTGAGAGCTATTAGCACTAATATCTTCCTTCCTTTTACTGTAAATTCCTTCTGTGTACCATTATATGACCTTTGAACCTTTTTATGCTTTCTCAATTTATGTGTTAGTTCAACATTACTTGACAAACTAATATTATAAAAAAATTGCATGTGGTGTGTGGTGTGTTTGACATAAGTAAGCCATTCAGAAAAGATGTTCTTAATAGGATAAACTGTCAGTGCTTACATAATAATGCAATGACTCATTTCACAAAGCCCATTTTAATAGGTCTAGGCTGGGAGAATAATTGTCCAGAACATATTTTAATTCTAGTCCAGGTTTTAAATTAACTGCTTAATTGTTGATGAACCATTTCCAAAAGACACCAGTGAAATTTTCAGGCAGTGATTCAGATTTTTCTATGTATCCTCATAAAACAAAGAGCAAGGATTCCATGGAAAAAAAAGGCCCAACAACATAAACCACAAGAAAAGAAACCAACCTATGTCAAAGAGGATTCCCATATATTTAAAATATGGGCTGAAGTGACCAAATCAAAGCCATGCTTGATTGAGAATGGGTACTTCCTGTATGTCAGAATCTATGCCTTGAAAATCATGAGTTTCTAACAGAGATGTAATTGTTCTTCTGAGGTGTCCATAAATTCATATACCACAAGAATATGTCACAAGACATATTAAGTTTCACAGCCTCAAATTAATATTGCTGCTTTTCTACTCCAGATCCACTCACAGATAAAACTTTAGGGTGTCCAATAATAAGGTTGACATTTCTATAAAACAACATGGGCTTTCCTTTTTCAGTCAGTAATGGGTGTCAATGGCTTACCATTTGCATTAGAGGAGAATTTCTTGCATTTTTCTTTTCTTTTCTTTTCTTTCTTCCTTCCTTCCTTCCTTTCTTACTTTCTTTCTTTCTTACTTTCTTTCTTTCTTTCTTTCTTACTTTCTTCCTTCTTTCCTTCCTTTCTTTCTTTCTTTCTTTCTTTCTTTCTTTCTTTCTTTTTTTCTGCTGGTTCTGGGGCTTGAACTCACAGACTTTTCTCCCCAGACTGGCTTCAAACTGTGATCCTCGGATGACAGCCACCTGAGTACCTAGGATTACAGACGTGAGCCAGCAACACCTGGCTTGGGTTTTGTTGTTGTTGTTCCATGGAAAGTCAGCTGTTGAAATGAGTCCTTAAATTTCCCTTAGTTTTTTTTCCCCTCTGAACTATGTCTCTTTAAGACTTTCTGTTGGCTGTCAGTTCTCTACTCCTTCTGAGAGAGGTCAAATATCATTATTGATAGGAGTGTATGCTATTGATCAGGTTAAGACAGAGTGCTCTACTTTGTACCTTTGTACATTTGCAAATGCATCAAGCAGTAACACAGCATGGCTTTGCATTATCAAGTACTGTGTACCAAATATGATTGCATCTATTATAATTTCATGAAAATGGCAACACAGTAAGTTTGTTTACATGAGCATAACCACAAATGGCCTGTGCTATGACCTTATGATAGATATGTCCTGATTACTTAGCAGAAATTTTACAAAACCATCATAATTGTATGAGACCACTATCACTCCTACATCCAGTCATTGATACCAACATTGCTATTTGGTCTAAGCATACACTAAAGAAGCCCAGCAGAGCCCAGAACCCTGTTACCCATGGATCCATCTCTAGTCAGTCCCTCTACCTACTGTCCCTTACTTGTCACGGCATTCCATAGTAGCATTCTGCCAGGTCTCAGGAGCTCAAACATTTATTTCTCTGCTCTCTAGCTTTCCTTGCCTGGATTTTTTTCCTTTATGGCTCCATTGGCCCTTTCAAATATCTATCACCTTCTGAGCAGATGTTTCCCTGACAGCCATTCTGAAAATGCCAACACCTACACTGCTAGAGTCATTTCTACCTCTTTCCCTTTCCCAGTGGATAGCAGTTATCACCTAGAAAATCCAAAGAAGTGGGTGTATTTATGTGGCAGAAATCAGCTCACTGGGTTTTTTTTAATGTTTGTGTGTGTATTCACAAATAGTTTTATTTTAGAGAAGCTAGCTCTTTTATCCAGATACTGCAGTGCTCCTTGATGCCCATCTGATTCCCTTTCTGTATCTACAAGACAGCTCTTCATATACATAAACACTCATATATGAATATAAATCCTTGTTTAAATGAACAAATCATTCGCTGAGTAAGATGAAGAGCGGTCATCAAGTCACGAAAGTCAGACACCTTGTCGACATTTTTTTCACCATGAATCTGTTTCCACATCACTGGTGAGACAAAGTTTCCTCACTAACGCCCACTTTAAGTGCATTGCAAATTCAAGTCAGTGAAGAAAAACTTCTGTGTGTATACTTAAGGTACCTGAAACCTATGGCAGAGAAGAAGAAGTTAGGGCAAATGAAAACTGGATCACACATGTGGCTGATGTGAATCCTGTGTCCCATCTCAGGGCCATCTTAGTGCTGTGCACTAAGCACAGCAATCCTAATCTGACACTCTTCATGCCTTGGCCTTTTAATTCTTCATAAATAGCAAGTGAATGACTGAATTTATTTGTTAGAGACTAGTTTGTACAATCCAAGGAGGACACCTCAAATCCAGTGTGACAAAGATCAATGTGATTTACTTTATTTGGAAGAAATTAACTCTAAACTTGGATTTCTCAAGATTTATCATAAACCTCACAGGTTTTTTTGTCATCTGAACCTAATTAAGTTTTATGAACATCATAGAATCAGTGACAAAGGTCCACTTATAATTATATCTACATGGCTGAAGTACTTTCCTTCCATTATCCTTAATGTCAAATTTTAATTGGATAAAGAAGAATTTCCTAACTTACCCTATAAATGTTCTACTGTTTTATCTCTCAAATTAGGTATCAGTTTTATACCTGGTATAATGTAGGCTGTGCAGAAAATAGATGTTATTTGATTTTTGAGCTGATTTTCTTGCAAGGAACATCTAATTAAAAGCAGAGCATAACTGAGAAGATTGGAAGCTACTATTTTTTCTACTCCATAAGCAAATTCCAAGTCACTTGTGAAAATAGAATGTGTGCTCCATATTAAAAATAAGTTGCAATCAGTTGGAACTTCTGTTTTATTTTCCACATTACCACATGAGATAAAATAGCTAAAATATTTAATCAGTATTCACTCTCATCGAAAATAAGTTTGATGTAGTATTCTCTAAAGTCCATTGCTCTGTGCTCCTGCACTTTTAGATATAACCTGAATAGAAGAGTGCTGGTGACTTCATACAAATAATCCTAGTTATTCAGAAGACAAATCTAAAGATCGTATTCCAATCACTAGAAGACAAATTCAAGAGATTCTTCTTTCTGATGCAATACCAAAATGCACATAGTACATTTTAGATACGTTATAAACAATAGCAAGAAAGAAAAACACAAGTTGTGTCCCTATCTTGGGGTTCATTTCACTTAACATCATCTTATATGGTCATATGTACATAGCTTTTGACCTTTTCTACTTGTCCTAAACTTATACTAGTTATTGCAAATAAGGGAAACCATGGGAACTATGTTTCTTTGGGCCTGGTTTACTTCTATTATAATTTTTTCCAAGTCTTTCCATTTCCTAACAAATGAGGTGATGTCATTCTTTCTGATGGAGGAATAGAATTCCATTGTATATACATTTTCTTGACCCATTCATCTACTGAGGGGCATCTGGGTTGGTTCCATATCTTAGCTATTGTAAATAATGCTGTGATAAACATAGTTGTTCTGGTAGCTTTAGTATGGCTTTGTTTGTGATTGTTTGGGTAAAATGTACTATATGATTTATTTTTGTTTTTTTTTTGTATGTTCTTCCCCCACAGTATAACACCTGATTTCACTGTATTTGACGGCAGTGCCCTGCATCTTGTATATACATTATTTTCTAATTTGGGGAGGGTAAGGAAAATAACAAAATGCTGAAACAAAGATACGGGTTGCCTATTGTAACATTGACATGTACAAGACACTATGTTGAAAACAAAGGAGGGGAGAAGGGATGGTAGGGGAAAAACAAAGGAGGTAACAAGTTACAATATATTGTCTTATGGGTATCACCATTGCAATGGGTCATCCTGTGTCCTTATTTCAGCATACTTCTGCTTTCATTCATTAATTGCCAAGTCAAACACTATGGAAATTTGTTTTTATTATTTTCTTTAGATTTCTTTTTAATTTTTATTAGCGTTTCATGGTTTCGATGTTTTAGGTTGAATTACTGATCAATTTTGAGTTAATTTCTGTGTATGTAGACTAAAAGATATTCACTTTCTTTTCCTTTTTTATTTTGCATAGTAATCTCATGTAACTGTAACCCCTCTGTATTCTATTTTTTTTACAATAAAAAACATTAAAAAAGAAATAGCAAAATGCCAGGAGTAATCATGAAGCATGGCTCAAGTGGTAAAGCACTTGCTATAAAAAACTGAGGGAGAACTCGAGGTACAGAATTCAATGTCTGGTAGAGGTACAAAAGTAAAGAGACAGACAGACAGATGATTGATTCAGGAATAATTTTTTAAAGCTAAATAGAAATCTGAACTTTTATTCTCAAACATTCTCCTTTTCGAAAAGTGCAAAATTAGCATGGTGTCACAGTTACTAAAACTGATTATTTCTTTTAAAATATCTCTAGTTTTCTTTTGTATTTTGGAATAAGTTCAAAATAAACAGAGAAATAATAGCAATAAATATTAATTAAATAAGTCTGGATATAGTGTATTGCTAGTAACATTTCAATTAAACAACAAAATGACCCTTAAAAACACAGTTTTCTTGGCATTCTTGATAATGATTGATAGATTAATTATTATGGATGATTACCATAAAAATAAATCTAAGTAATTCAGATCATTTCAAACATAATATCTGAGAATTTCTCTCACCTGCTTTCTATTAAAACTGATGGGTCAATAGCCAGAAAGGGTATCTATTTGCCAGCTAGTAATATATTTATCATTTTGCACATCTCTATTTAATACAAGGTAAACAGTAACTCTGAATCTTGGTAGGCAGATGATGCTGCCTATCTCTTAAGATCCTGATTTCCAATCTTTGGTAATCCAGATTTCAGATTGCTGGGTGACATGATAGTTTTGAGGTTTAGATTTGATTTTTTTGTTTGTTTGTTGTTGGATACTCCCATAATATTTTTCATAGTGGATGCACCATTTTGTAATCTAATCTGCATTGTGTATGGATTTCAATATTTCCGGAACCTTTTGACAATGATTTCCCTTCTGAGAAAGTCATCTCAATAGAGGAGGGGAGGGATGTGTGAGGGTGTGTTTTTGTGTTTAGTGGGTGCTGTACCTGAGGTTTCATGCTCATTTGTTGTTCTATTTTTTTTTTCTCAAGACTATCAACACTCTATCACTTGAGCTACAGCTCCACTACTGGCTTTTTGGTGGTTAACTGTTGATAAGAGTCTCCTGATAGGACTGACTTCAAATTGTAATCCTAAAATCTCAGCTTTCTGAGTAGGTAGGATTACAGGCATGACCTGGTATCTGCTTTGAAATGTTTTAGATATGGATTGAGATGATCAACAATGACCATGAGTGTATCTCATATGCATATTAGCCATTTGCCGATCTACTTTAGAGAAATATTCATTCAAGTTCTTATCCATTTTTCAATTAGGCTCTTGGTTATTTTTGCTATTGATTTGTAGTTCCTGATATAAATGTTTTAATTTTTCTTGGTTATTTTTTGCTAATAATTTCTAGGAGTCCCTTACATATATTTAAAAATATTGTAAGATTATGTTTACTGGGATGACTTTTTCACTATGTTGATTGTTCTCACAGTGCTGTGGTTTTTAGCTTGAATTAGCTATCTATATAGGAGCTAGTTTTTTGCTACTTCTGCTTTCTTATTTAAAATTTATTTTATTATAAAGACACTGTACAGACAGGAGACAGTTATAGGAGTCAATTAATGAGTACTTTTCTTGTCGAAAATTGTTACTCCCTCCTCTGTTGTTCTCCCACTATCCCTTCCCTTCCCCACCGCTCTCCCTCCTCCCCACCCTCCTCTCCAAAGTTGTAAAGTTCATTTACAATATACTGTCTTGTGGGTATCACCATTGCAATGGGTCACCCTGTGTCCTTATTTCAGCATACTTCTGCTTTCATTCATTAATTGCCAAGTCCAAAACTATGGAAATTGTTTTTTAGTATTTTCTTTAGATTTCTTTTTATTTTTGGGGGGGGAGAGGCAGGGGTCCAGTCGTGGGGCCTGAACTCTGGGCCTGGTCACTGTCCCTCAGCTCTTCACTTCAAGGCTAGCGCTCTACTACTTGAGCCACAGTGCCACTTCTGGTTTTTTTTCTTTTTGGTTATGTGGTACTGAGGAATCAAACCGAGGGCCTCATGGATGCAAGGCAAGCACTCTACCACTGAGCCACCTTCCCAGCCCCCTTTTTTAGTTTTTATTAGAGTTTCATAGTTTTGATGTTTTAGATTGAATTGCTAATCAATTTTAAGTTAATTTCTGTGTATGTAGACTAAAATATAGATATTCACTTTCTTTTCCTTTCTTATTTTGCATAGAAATATCAAGATGGAGTAGATTCTTACAATGGTAGATTAACACAATACCTATGTGGAATGTACAGGAGAACTCCTGAACCATGCACCTGAAGTATAGTTCTCCACTTCCTTGCACGCCTCCATGTGATCAATCCAGAATCCTGCATTATATAAATACCTCTTAGTGACATCGCCCTATGAGACAGCCAGTATCTAGCTGTGTAACTCACCACACGGACATTCGGGACATACATGGAATTCCTACTTATGCCATGAGGACCATTTCTCAGTCCTGTCACACACAGATTAGAGCACTTTCTCCAAACATATAATTAATACTTCTGGCATGAAAACTGCTTGAAAAACTCTCTGGATTCCAAAACGTTATTGATCAGCCTGTTCCTTACTCTTTAATCTCCACTTATTGAATATGTTGGGGTTTACTAGACAATCTGTACTTTGCCTTAGCCATGTGAACTGTGCTGCCTCTCCTTCCAACACCTGCAAATAATGCACAGCTTCCATTTTGTTATCTGTTTTATTTGTCTGCCTCCTCTGTGTCTCAAGTGACCCACAAATCCAAACTCAACGATCTCTCTGGTTAAGGCTGTGCCTGAGAATAGCTGTCTTGGATGAATATGTTAGACACAGATTACACAATAGTTGCGATGGTGACTGCCTGTAGAAGCAACTTTCCTGAAGAGGAATTCCTGGTCATGGTGTGGACAAAGCTATTGGGCCATCTGTGAGTAAAGAAGGATCCTCTGAAAGGTATACTGTAACGATCTACAGCTAAACCTTTTGAGCCACATCAGGGCAGGGAAAGGAATTAGAGGAGTTACATATATTTATATAAATATTCATATATAACATACATTTGTTTAGTACGTATTACATAATTAATATATAAGTATATTAATTAACATATTTCTATATGTATTATATATTTATAAATATGAATATAATAAATATAATATATTATAAATAGATTGTGAATTTACATAAATTTGTAATGAATTTACATATTATATGTCATTATGCAAAAGTATATGTGTATATATGTAATTTCATATCTCCTTATTTACTGTAGTTTCTATTCTATTGACAAAGACATTTATACATAGTGCCCCTAACATTTTTATTCTTTCTCAGTATTGCATTGATTCATTGATTGCTTATTTCAAACAGCTTGTTGTTCCATATGAATTTTTCTTTTATGCAACACGGTCTTGTTATGTAGCCCAATATGGGCACAAATCTGAAATCCTTTTCCCTTGACCTCCCAAATACCGCAGTTATGTATGTCCACACTGCCACGCTCAGCTTTCCACATGAATATTAAGATGTAATTTTCTATTTCTATAAAAACTGCCACTTACATCACTTGGCTTCTATAATGAAATTCTATGGACCGAGTAGGTTATAAACAGTAGAAATATATATTTCATCATCTTGGATGCCTTAAAGTAAAAAATATAAGTGCAATCAGATGTGATGTCTGATGAAGGACCCATTCTGCATCAAAAGACACATTCACCCTGTAAAGTCAAGTGCAGAAAGGATTTGCTCACCCTCCCCAACGAGCCTAATCTAGTCACAATGACTCTGTTGTAACTATTTTTATCACCTTCCTAATCTACTAATACCTACCACTGCCTTAGAGATCAGGATGTTAAAGTATGAATTTTGGAGGAATATAACATTCAAACAATAGCAGTTTTACTGGAATTCTTGAAATTAGACTAAATCTCTAGATTACTTAGCACAGCATGGCATGCTTAACAAAACTAAGTTTTCCAAGTCAAGAACACAAGATAGTCTTCCGTTTATTTCTGCTTCTAAGTTGATTCTTAAATGCTTTAAAATTTTCACTCTCCAAATATTTCATCATGCTGGTTAAGATTATTCAGGCATTTGTTTGTTTTTCACACTATGTAAATTAGATTGCTTTACCAATTTTGTGTGTGGTTTTAATATACATTGACATTGATTTTAACCTATTATATATTTCAATTCCCTCATAAGAATATTCTATACTAGAATCTTTAGAACTATGTTCTATATGTACTGATGATATTTTATTGTGTCTATCTGAATTTTCCAGAATTGCTTCTATAATTTTTTATTTGTAGTGAGAAAAGCTTATTTAAACCCATAATTCAGTGTACAAGTGGAAAAAATGAGAACATTGGATATTTTATTTCCCAATAGTTTTGAATGTTATGTGATTCCATGGAGTGAAATTAATGAACATAAATATTCAAGAAGGCTATAAATGCTTCAGTAGGAAAGGCAGAAAGCCAGGTTGATCTATGACAAATTGCTTTGCCATTTATTTGAATGTATTTGTCCTCAAACATTTGACTAACGAAAGGTGATTCGAAGGCTATGCCCTCTGAATTAAATGAAATGGAATTATCTTCTGTGCCAACTAGTGTACAGGTTTTCAATGTCATATCCTGTGAATTAGTCATGCAATTTCCACACCTGTCATCTAAATTTGTGTAGGAATTTCAAAAGAATAGGTAGGCTCATTTTGTTATTCTCTACTTGAATTTGGGCTTTATGAGTTATAGAGTAGCAGAAACCATGTTGCATATTGAAAATGGTTGAAACAACATACATATTGCTATAGAATAAAACAAATATAAACAAACAAGTTACAACATACCTGTTAACTAGATTGCTTTATTCAATATCAAATTATCACTGATTAGAATTTGGTTCTTGTTGTCTAAGTATCTGAGATTTGTGCAAACACTAGACATGTGTTTCATATTTGCAAAAGCATTAACTCAAGAAGGATATTTTAAGATGTATGCTGGTTGCTCATACCTGTAATTCTACCTACTTAGGAGGCTAACATATGAGGATCTTGGTTTGGAGCCAATCCAGCCAGACAAGTCTGTGAACCTCTAATCTACATTTAGCAAGCAAAAAGTCATGACTAAAAAATACCAACAAAAGCATGAGGCCCTGAGTTAAAGCCCCACTGCCAGAAAAATAAATAAACATAGCGTATTTTAGTGTTGTACTTTCTTATATAGTAATGACATTTTTCTAGAATTGAAGTACTTAATCAAATAGAGAAGACAAAAACTGTCTCTTCTCTATGAAACACACAAAGACTTGCTGCAGTTGTACTAGAACAAAGTATTACACATTTACTGATTGACTGTCTCATAGTTTCCAAAGGTGAGGGAATTTGTCAGAGCCCAACTCCATCCTCTGCCTAAGCTAAAGTGAAGATGTTCAGGAGTACAATGTAATCTGAGCCTGGGTGGGCTCTTCCAAGTTTATTTGACTGTTAGCAGAATTCAAATGTTTATACTCCTGGGCTGAGGTTTCTAATTTTATTTTGATTTCTAGTTTAATATATAGCTTTAGCTATGCATTACTGTCTTTAGTTGTCTTTTTCAGATACTAGCATGCACGATATTCCATTAGAAATGAGTGGTAGGGGCTAGAGTCTAATAGATGAGTGCTAATCATATTCTCTATAGTGATGCAGCCCACACTGCCAAGAAATGAACAGATAGAACCATATCTTAGAGTGCTAGTTGTCTTGAGGTTATCTTAGAATTCTAGATTCCACAAAGATGGAGTGTTCTGTGTCTAACGAATAGATTACTTTCCAACATCATAAAAAGAACACCGACTACTATTTAAAAATTTTATTATGCAAGCCATCCAGCTAAGAAAATGCAAAGATAAGTTGCACATTAAGGGAAAAATACATGTGATATGCTTACATTTGACAGAATGTCAAATGTAGCACTGGGTATGGTTGTGAAAATCTGTAATCCCAGAAATTTGGAGGTGGAACCTGTAGAATCAGAAGGGCAAGACTGGCTTGGACTAACTAGTGAGTCTCTCTGCCCTAAGGAGCAGGACTCCAGTGGTTAACACTTGTAACCCTAAGTACTCAGGAGGTTGATATCTAGGAATCCAAGCCAGCCAGAACAGAAAAGTCACCATGAGACTCTTATCTCCAATTAACAGTAGTTAAAAAAGCAGAAGTTCTCATTCTTTAAACTCTACTACAAAGCCATAGAAATAAAAACAGCTTGGTACTGGCTCAAGAACAGAACTGAGGACCAATGGAATAATACAGAAAATCCAGAAATGAACCTGCAGACCTATAGCCACCTAATCTTTGATTAGGCCCTTCGATTACGGAGCCAAAAAAAAAATAGAAAGAAACACAGCCTTCTTAGGAAATGGTCTTGACAAAATTCATTAAACACCTGTAGAAAACTAAAATTAGATCCTTATATATCCATCTGCATGAGAATCAACTCCAAATGAGTCAAAGACCTCGAAGTAAAAGCAGACACCTGAAAACATTACAGGAAGAAATAGGAGAAACCCTAGGGCTCCTTGGCACAGGCCAAAATTTTCTTAATAAAGACCCAGAAACACAACAAATCAAAGAAAGGTTGGACAAATAGGATTGTATAAAAATGCAGAGTTTCTGCATGGCAAAGGACATAGCTAGCACAATCAGTAGAAAGTTCATAGATTGGGAGAAGTCCTTAACTAACCATACAACAGACAAGGGTCTCATATCTAAAATATACTTAGAACTCAAAAAATTAAATCCCCCCAAAACAAATCCTCAAAGAAACAACTGCCCCATTAATAAGTGGGCTAAAGACTTAAAGAGAGACTTCTCTGAAAAGGAAATAAGAATGGCCAATAGACACATGAAGAAATTCTCAACTTCTCTGGGCATAAAAGAAATGCAAATCAAAGCAACATTGAAATTCCACCTCACCCCAGTTATAATGTCCATAATCAAGAAATCTAATAACAACAGATGTTGCAGGGGATATGCCAAAAGGGAACCCTACTGCACTGTTGGTTGGAGTGTAAACTTGTTCAACCAATTTGGAAAGCAGTATGGAGGTTCTTCTAAAGACTAAACATATAGCTTCATTATGCCCCAGCAATTCCATTTCTGGGAATTTACCCAAATGACCACAAACAAGGCCATACTGAAGCTACCAGCACAACTATGTTTATCACCGCTTCATTCACCATAGCTAAGGTATGGAACCAACCCAGATGCCCCTCAGTAGATGAATAGATGAAGAGAATTCTGTGCTTCCATCAGAAAGAATGACAACACCCCATTTTTTCGGACATGGAAAGACTTGGAAAAAATCATATTAAGTGAAGTAAGCCAGACCCAATTATTTGGAATAATTAGTATACGTATAAGATGATCTTATCAGATGAGCAGAAAAGCTCAAAAGCTATGCACATATGGCCATACAAGATGATGCTAAATGATATGAACCCCAAGATGTGGACATAAGGGGTTTTTCTTTGTTGTTTTTAATATACTATGTGATTTTTTTGTTTCTTTTTTATGCTGGTCCCCTATAGTATACATCCTCTGTTGTCACTGTATTTGATTTCTGTACCCTGAATTTTGTATATACATTTATTTAATTTGGGGAGGGGAAAGAGAATAACAAAATGCTGAAACAAGGACTCAAGATGACCCATTGCAACAATGATACTCAAAAGAAACCATGTTAGAAATGAACTTTACAACTTCTGGGAAGGGGGAAGAGAGAGGGAGGGATGAAAGGAGAAGGGATAGTAGGAGAAAAACAAAGGAGAGTGTATCAATGGTTGACAAGAAATGTATTCATTACCTTACTCATGTAACTGTAACCCCTATGTACAGTATCTTCACAATAAAATAAAATAAAATAAAATAAAAAACAGAAGTAGTGCCATGGCTCAAATTGGTAGAGTGCTAGGCTTGAACAAAAGAGCTCAGAGACAACACCCAGGACCTGAGTGCAATTTCCAGGACACACAAAATACCACAAACAAAAACCTAAGGGTTGAGAATGTAACTGAATTGGTAGAGTGTTTGCCTTTCATGAAGAAGGAACCTAAGGTTGATTCCCAGTGGAGGGCGGGGAGAGAGAGCCAGAGAGGAGAGAATATAGTTCACAAATTCCATGCATGGTTAGTAACATGTTAAAATACATTTTTCATCATGAATAATCAGGAAAATTTAGGAAAATGAAAGTAAAAACCATAATGAGATACCAACATATATTCCATAAGAATAAAGGCATGATTCCTAGTGTTACAGAAAAAAAAGAATAATCAAAACATTCATGCTTTGCCAAAGTCAAGATGCTGAATGTTGGATTATATTTTTCAAAATGTTTTCTTGATACCATAAAGATTCTTAGAGTTGTAAGCGAAATTTTTGTTTGTGTTTAATTTTTTATTTACTCAATGTACCTTATCATAAAGCATAACCCTACTTGGAGCCTTACTGTTGGTGGAAAAAAATAGCAAGCTGAATATGAACTGTGGTCCTATCGAGGACAATAATGAGTGTGGTAATGATATATCACAGCCTACCCAACAGTAAGCCTAAGAAACACTGCATGTATGCAAACATGTCAGGGTTCTTACAGAACACTAGGTGTGGCATTGCTATTCCCCGATGAGATATTATTGCAATGATATCACCTTTTCTTCCTAGCATTTATGTATTATAATAGAGAATATTTCCAGCCATATGTCCCCTATGACTAAGTGAAAATATGAGTGGCAGCAGAAAAATTAGGTGTTTAATTTGCCAGGGCAATTTTCAGTACTTGTAATATAGATGGCACAAAAATATAGAAAGTGAGCAAATGGGTTAATTAATTGATTAATTAATTAAAAGTATACTGCAAATAGCCATTTCATAGTTAACCAAGTTCATGAAGTTCCTTTCTTATTCATGAACAAATAAAACACAAACTTGGTGTAATGATATACATAAATGACTAATTTTGTAAATCTTTATTTTTTTCTTTTTCCTTTTCTTTTCTTTCTTTCTTTTTTTTTTTTTTTTTGCCAGTCCAGGGGCTTGAATTGAGGGCCTGGGCACTGTCCCTGAGCTTCTTTTGCTCAAGGTTAGCACTCTATCACTTGAGCCACAGCACCATTTCCCGTGTTTTCTGTGTATGTGGTACTGAGGAATCGAACCCAGTGCTTCATGCATGCGAGACAAGCACTCTACCACTAAGCCACATTCTCACCCCTACATATAAGTAAATCATTATTTTCTGTTAAAGTCTGAGCAAAGCTTAATACTTATAAGGAACTACTGAAAGATTTAGGTATGTTCCAAAGAATGGGGGGAAGAGATGACTGTTGGGAGGAGTGACCTTAAGCAAGCCACATTGTATTCATAAACTGCTTTGTTAAATGGCAACTCCTTCATGCAACAACTTATAAATAATAAAATAGAAAACAGACAAAAAATTACTGTAAAAACTTAGTTTGATAGGTAAAACATGAGTCATAGAAGAAAAACTTATCAGTTTAGGGTGCAGATAATTTATAACTCTCCCATAGACTTTTTTTTAGGTTATGATATACTTATTGACATTTATTTTTTACTGCAATCTAATGTTAACTTCATAATGAAAGCATTATTCATGGTTATATTCTCTAAAATTGGAAATGACCAACTTGAGAGAATATATTCACTGGTCATAGTTAGGGAGCTGGAGAAAGTTGGCATTTTTTTTCTTCCCCCTCTTCTCAAATGCTGGACAAGCTAACAAGGGAGAAAATAAGAAATCTCAATCCAATATTCCTGGCTTCCTTGGCTTGTGTATCTATTAATTTTATGTGTTAATTTAACTGGGCTAAGGAATGATCAAATAGCTAGCAAAATTTACTTCTTGATGTTTCTGTCAGAATGTTCATGGAGTAGGTTAGCATTCACTTTAGTAGACAGAGTAAATAGATTGATTCACCAATGGAGTAAGTTTCCTCTGAAACAAAGGGTCAGAATAAAATAAATACATGGAGGAAGGAATAGTACATTCCCCATTCTTGAGCTGGGAAATCAAACTTCTGTCTTTCTCTAATGCTACTGTTCCTAGTACCTAGCTTTCAGAAATCGGATCTTCTCTCAACCCTTTCTCCCATATATTTGGACTCAGACTGAGTTACACCCCTGCTTTCCAAGTCTTTCACTTTTCATAGAGCTCCTGGGCCTTTTAAGCTTTTTTCACCAAGTAAGACATTCCTAATTTTACATATAATCAATATGCCTATGCATCTCACATAAGTATGCTTCTATATAAATAAGGCATTCTATCAACATATATAAATATGCCTGTGTCTCTCTATTTCAATCTTTAAGGAACACTTTTTGCTGATTTTTTTTTTCATTATTGCTTTGTACCTCCTTTGAAATAGAGTTTCTTCCTAGAGACTGAGTAGACAATAATTTCATGTACAAAGTATTACTTAATTCTGTCTCCATTTTTGTTTCTTATTTGGCATGGAATATTTATCTTCCTTTTCTGATTTGCTGTACGTGTTTGTTAGATATTATTTGACTCTGCCTTAGATCTAATAAGTACTCTCACAATAAGCAGTTGGAAATTCTGTTATGTTTCTGTGCTGTTAATATTAAAAACAATGGAATAATTAGGAACCTGAAAGAGTGTGTACCTTGGTGTAATATACATGAGATAGGGAGAATGGAATAACGTCCTCTGTAGTGAATTTTGTAAATTGATCGATTCGTATTGTAATACTTGTACTGCAAATTCTGGCTAAGATTTTAGTCTTCAGATCTCAATATATGGATTGTCTAATATATATAATCATGAAGGGAAAAATGTTCTCAAGAATTAATTGCCGCTCTGAGCATATTACTATTTTCTAGAACAAGCACTGTCTGTCTAATAGATCCTTCTCATGTAAGGGCTCTTGTTCTTTATCTATTGGTTCACAGTTCAATTATTCCTTTAGCCTTTGTAGTATGAATCTCACAAAGTCTCTGATATTACCCGGCTTCTTTTGCTCTGGCCACCAAAGGGCTAATTAAACCTTTCACAATTAGTGTTTCAGAATCTCTGGACTCAATCTCTTGAGCTCATTTGACAGCATGCAGAATACACATATAAGCTATGTTAATCATCTCTCATCTCACTCGAATGTGTCCCTCATCATTTAGCCAAACTGGTTTACTTGTAATTTGATGCACAATTGTGTATTCCTATCTTAACAATTGAACATAGTTTCTGTTCAATCCTTGTGTCTGTTGGGGGAAAAAAATCTACCCTTAAATAGGATATCTAATGACATTTCCCTAAAAAAAAAAAACCTTTTCAAAGTTAGAAGTTAATTTTTTTCATTTCTATCTTTGTATACCTACATTAGAAATGTGCTTTGTTACCTGTTTATAATTACAGTAGACCTAACTTTGTACATGGGGTTCTTATATGTAGTTTTGAACATACATCATCAATAAATTTCCTGGGTGCATTAAACAGCTTGGTTGATATAGAGAAGCTATAGACAGTGGTGTTTAAATTATTGTGTGTTATAGTTATTCTTTGCCTTTCAGTTTTTAAAAATACACTCCCAGAAAGGAAATAGTAAAAGTTACAGTATTCCATTCCAAGTGACCAATGAAAGTTCTAGGTCTGATTCAAAGCACCATGTGTTTAAGGAAAGTTGGATAACAAGGGGGTGGGGGGAATCAATCAACCATCCTTGCACAATACTGAACTCTTAGCATATAACACATTTTGTTGATTATCTACCACAGCAGCCCCCATGGAACCATAGTAACTGAGGTCCTTCTATAGGCCTAGCTAACTAGATGAAACCTTGTCAATTGTTATCAGCAGGGAGTTTCTACAGGAATGTTTTCCTGTAACATTTGTATTAAATAACAATAACTAGAAATTGTGAAACAAAAGAGAATCAGAAAATATTTTTTTCTCCAAGAAATGTATTGGCTTATCATGATTGTAGGCATGAGCCTATGTTTAGTAGATTTGGGCCCCAGAGGGATGTCTACTTGTCTTGATGTTTTCATCTATCCTTCCAGTTGCTCAGTGTACAACCTAGAGTTGTGCACTTAAATCTGCATACCCAGGAACATGTAAGCATAGCTTGCAAGAATGTTACAATGGGAACCATAGACTATTTTACATTCTTAGTAGATTTACCACTGTTACGGTGCAGTATAATAAGTGCTCTCATTACTAAAGCTGAAGAGAAATGGGAATACTTAGTAGACCACAAGATGGGGAAAGACCAGTTAGTCAAGTTGAGGAATGCTTGGAAATCTGGCCAAGTAGGGTTGAAGTAAAATGTTTCTGTGTCTGATATATCCTCAAGGAATAAGTACAACCCCCAAAGCTATAATTTTTAATAAGAAAGAAGATAATATACTTACAAAGTTTATGGAGACTGAAGAGAAGAGGTTTTCATGTTTTGTGTGTCTGGGTTGTGTCTGACAAAGGGACACAACCATTTTACTAAATGCTGATATTTCTGAGCACTAAGCCTACCTACGAAGTAGGCTTCAATCCCAAGGATCCAGTATCAAGGGCAGGCAGCTGGGCAGAAAGTCTATGAAACTTGAAAATAAGCTCCAATTGATAGACTTCTAACTAACAGAATAAACTACTGAGGTCTTGAATTCAAATCCTAGTCTGAAAACCAAAGTTGATTTTGCTTAAATAATTAAAATGCCCAGAGTTTTACTCAGTGGCATGGATTGTGAGGGATCCTGTTGGCTCTGTTTCTTACAAAACTAAACTTGATTAAGGAGATCTTATTCAACAGGTAACAACAACAGGCTCTAAATCCAAAACAAAGATGGCTGATACAAAGGGACAAAGGGTGAACAAATGCAGTAGTGGTATTCACTAGACATTATATTGAAAATGGAATTTACAACTTGTGGTGGATGGGGACAAGAATGAAAAACTGGGAAAGAGCAAGGGAAGGGGTGATTTTGTTCAAAAGGAAATGTACTCTTTATCTGACATATGTTAGCTGTACTCCTTCTGTGTGTCACCTTTACAATAACAATAAAAAGTGCATGAAAGTAAAAAAAGAAATGAACCTCCTGATAAGGCTATTCCTAAGCAAAAGAAAGCTCCAGAAATAAAGCCGTAGCTATGAGAAATTTCCCAAGAAGCCACTGGACACCGTGTGTTCAACAGAGAGAAATAAGAATAAGGACCAAGACTTAGGCATGAAGTATTCAATAAATAAAGAGAATACAGTAAAGAACAGTTCTGACTCTGACACCTAAAGCTGCACACCTGTCTCTGTGCCGATGGGGTTTTCATTTGGTGTAGTATAAATTTTATAGGGACAATTTATACATTATCTAGTAAACGAAACTACAAATGCCCGTTTGCAGAATCTTATTTCAGGTGCCTCCTGAATCTCAATGACCTCATCTCTATAGTTTGGATCATTACCTACTCACAGTGGAAGGGTACTGGGGACTAAATAGAGTGATATCCATAAGGAATTCAGTAAAGTCTTTGGCTATAACAGATCACAGCAACTGGAAATGGCAGATATAAACTTACACACTAGCTTTTAAAGAAAGATCACGATGAATAAAATAATTTGCACTATTTTTGAAATCCTGAAACAAAAGTTAATCTATATTTCTTTGCTCAAAGTAAAGAAAGTTGCTGATGCATTGCAGGGAAAAGACATTTTAAAGGGAAGTACTGACAATCATGAAGCAATTATATTTTGTAAATCTATGGAAGAAAGCTGGGGCTTTTGCATATAATTTAAGAGTAGTAGTATCTTGGATGTTTAACCTAAAATCATTTTATTCAAAAGAAATGTACTCTCAGTGGAACATTGGCTTACGAAGGAAAGAGCCCTGGATCCAGCTATCATTGAAAATGAAAGTGAGTAGTGGATGCAGAATGTCCCCATATTTCTGGGTGTCAATGTTCATAAAATTAAGAGAAGAAATTCAGGTGAGCTTTAAAGTCTCCTTTCATTGTTTCTACATGCTGATGCTACTGATGCTACTACTTAATGAGAGCTTTACAACTTAATTGCCTAGAAGGACAGCATAGGAAATATGAATTAAAGACCAAAATGAACTCTATATATTCTACATGAATTTTTCATGTGATCAATCTTAATTTGAGTGTGTGTCAAGTAGGAGAGTGCCAGCCAAAAGTGACAAGCCAACCAAAAGGATAAGGCCTTGCATTTTAGCCCAAGTTTGATAATAATAAAAAAAAGCTCACATTCAAATATTCAACACAAAGAGACTAATGGATCTGGCAGAAAATTTTTTTTTCATAATTTCTTACATTGATTGGCTTCTGATTTACTTGATGTTTTAGAACTATTACTACCTGCATAAGTACCTAGAATTAGTAAATCTCTTTCCTAGATTTCGGGTTTTTAAAGGAAGATATTCACTTGTTTGTTTGTTTTTTTTCTTTGTATAATCTGCAGGGATATACTTGCTAAATTTTGTAGAATACCCCCACCCAATTCTTTCTGTTCATAGTTTGGTATCCAGCCTGGTGGTCGTTAGACTTAGGTGGGAAATCTACAGGTCACTGGGGAAGTGACCTTAAAAAGAATTGTGGGTTTCTGGTCTCTTCATTTTTCTCTCTTACACTTCTAAACCATTAGGCATATATTTTTCTCACCATAGGTCCCTTACTTGACAAGCTATCAGACGCTCAAAGCAAATGAGGCTAAAGAATTATGGACTGAAACCTCAAAACAATGAGCCAAAATATCACATAAAATATTCATAAATTGATTGTGCCAAGTGTTTATTACAGTGATGTCAAGCTAACAGTAATATTCTAAACAGATTAATTTTCACCTTGGAATCGGGTCTCACAAATGTTTGCTGTGGGAAACATTAAGACAGAACTATAAGACAGGACAATTTTAGGTATTATATGTGCCTCTATTAAACACATATACAGGAGAAAAACTCATTACTGCACTACTAGTATGACTTGTACTAGAAAATGCTTGTTGGACAACAGAATGGTGCCATTTTCTGGTACTCAGAGCCGAACAGCTTAGGAAGCACTTGTGATTCCCATAACAAATTGGCAGTTTGGAAATTTCACATATACAGACACATCCTTTAAAATTACATAATTCAAACATTAAAGTATATATAGTTTTTTTTTCCCAAAATCCATGTATAGTCCATGTGAAAGAGACAAATAATAATCACAAACACTTTACTTGCTTTAGTGTAGAATTTCAGAAGAAAACATGTGGGGCCTTCCTATGACCTGCAGAAGTGAACAAAGTCAGGTAGGGAACATGTAGAAAGGAAATTTCTGTCTCTCAGTGGTAATGGAATAGACACAAGAGCATTACAGAACCCTGAATGGTGAAGTATTGTGAAAAATATGTCAAAAGGACAACCAGAGAACACACTGCAAAGAACTGCCTGGCCTGTTGTCTGACGTCTTTAATCCTAGCTACTCAGAGCTGACATCTGAGGATCACTGTTGGAAGCCAGTGCCGTGGATATAAATCCATGAGACTCTTATCTGCAGTTAACCAGCAAAATATTGAAGTGGTGGTATGACTTGTTTGCATGCCAATCTTGAGAAAAAAGTTCAAGTGAAACTTGAAGCACTGAGCTGAAGTTCTAGTATGGGCACAGTATTATTTAATTAAAATACGAGGAAAGGGCTGGGAAGTACAGAGGAACCTAGAGCCATCTCAAGAAGAGAATGAGGGCTGGGAAGGTGGCTCAGTGGTAGAGTGCTTGCCTTGCATGCCTGAGGCCCTGGGTTCGATTCCTCAGCACCACATAAGCATAAAGAAAAAAGCCGGAAGTGGCGCTGTGGCTCAAGTGGTAGAGCGCTAGCCTTGAGCTGAAGAGCTGAGGGACAGTGCCCAGGCCCAGAGTTCAGGCCCCATGACTGGATCCAAAAAAAAAAAAGAGGAGAATGATACTGGCATCATAAACAATTGCCTGAATGATACAGGAAATTTTGTGCTCTTGAGGATGAAGGAGCAGAAAGTGTTGAGCCTAAAAATTACATAAAAATAAAAGTATCCTGATACCATTGGAAAACCCCAAATCTTCCCATTTTTTTTCTTCAATCAAAAGCATATGCCCTAGAGAAATTTTAAATCCAGTCATTTATCCAAATATCTCACCACGGCTGTAGAAGAGAATAAAAATATTCCCTGAAGAGGAATAAAGATATACTTTAAAGTCAGTGAAATCTGCATCATTTAATCCACATAGCTTTTTTGAGAATTCTTACCTCTAAAGTTCAAAGAGAGATATATCTCACTGCATTTACAGGTTCTGTGTTCCATCGCTAAGAAACTATATTTGAGTAATATGGATACAAGCATAAAAGTGGAAGATAGAATAGAAATTATTTGTAAAATATAGAACTATAGTTTTATCTATAAAGGTAGACAAATACCTTATTGAAATCAGATCAGGAAAAACTGAAAAATAAATAAAATTATATGAAATTATATAAAATTCAAATTTTATCTCCAGAAAGACATTATCATCAAAGCAGACGGTAGAATGGGATTATAATCCTTCATGTGGGATTGTTGATACATATACATATGCATATATATTAGCTATAAGTAAAAGGTTAATCAATTGAAGTTATAGAAATAGCTGGATGTTGTCAAACTGGGACAGAAATATAAACACTATTAAATTTATGCATATATGATAGTGCTTTTCTCTGTTCTGCCATAAATGGAGGATTATGTCCAGCTAAATGCTCTGCATTTGAAATACAAACCAAGCACGTTAATTTTCAACTAAACCAGCCAAATACCATGCAATGGGCTAAGATTCCCTTCCTATCTTCCCATGTTACTGAACCAGATGCACAGGCCAGGTTACCACATTAACTCAAGTGGTGCAGTAGTATTAACAGAGTACCAGAAGCAGAAAAGAATAGCATAGAAACACATTTCGTGATTTAAAAAATACCCAATAAGGTTATACATCTCAGAGGTCTAAGAGGCATATTTTAATGCACAGAATTAATAAAAGAAGGGAAAGGATATGTGTGGAAAAGAGAAGGAGGACTGGGAAGTATGAATACAAGGACAAGATAAAGTAAAAGAACAAATCCAGAAGAACAAATTCCTTCTTTTATATACTAATGAATCTTTAAGACATTTCTCCTCCCTGAACCTCTATCCATATGTACTCCACTAGGTACTGCTTACCAGTGGAAGATATCTATCGTCCAGGGAAACAGAGACAAGCGAAGAGAAGGAGAGTAAAACCATGGATGGGATGAGAAGATAGCTGGATAGAAGCTGAACAGGGTAGACAGAACCTAAGGGAGATGTTGGAAAGTATGGAAACTATTCTAGAACTAGTTGGCAGGATCTGGTGAATACTTCGTATAATTCTCCTAGAACACTTACCAAATCAATATCAGATGACACCTCCCTCCAAGAACTTAATTAAATGAGCATGTTGAATGTCCCAAGCATTGTGAAAATATGAATCTAAATAGTTTACATGTTTTACTTAAAGTTTTACTTTTAAATGTAAAATTTTTAAAAAAGTATTTCTCCATTTTTTGGACAAAAAGCTAAATTAATTTAATAGGATAGCTGTGAAAGAGTATAAAGAGGAATTGATATTAGCATTGAAACTGAAGTTCAAGAATATGCACTGAAAATTTACCTAGTACTCCAGGAAGAGAAAATTGTTCATCTAAAAGAATTATAATTACTTCAATTGTTTAGTGCTGAACTAATATTGTGTTTAAAACTCCAATTATATTATTTTATTTAATCCATTGAATAAGCCCTAAACCTTATGTCGCTATCCCTCTTTAAAGAGTAAGGAAAAGTCAAACGCTAATAACACCTCAGCTGGAAAGCCACTAAGCTGCAATTACCAAACCAAATAACTCCATTCTTTAGATTTTCAAGGGTTTCTCCAAATAAGAAAACTGTGTAATATTCCGAGAAAAACTTAGAGCTATTGTATGGCTAACATATGGAATTATCAATGTGAATATCTAATACAAATAAGTATTGGGAAAGTTGTTAGAGCTAGAAGCTAATATTAGAAACACTTTTTATATTTTATTCACCTTTATGATTGTTGCATTACTATTTGGGGGGGGGTAGGGGAAATTAAAGTTTAAGATAATTCCACTAGAACCTTTGGCAAGAGAATATTGGCCTTATAGAAATGATTATTTAGAAAAACTGAATATTCACAAAAATTATTTTGCCTATGATTTAGACATAAGTTGATGAATCCTCAGCAAGACAGAAAGGGGTTTGATGAAGAATAAGGGCAGAAGGATCCTAGACAATGAAGCAAGCCAAGAGCAAGGTTTTAAATAAAATCAATCAGTAATCCTCTGACAGAATCTGAGGCTGGTAAGAAAGCACAATGGAAAAAAAAGTATCAGAGGGTTTCTTTTTATAAAAATCTCTTTGACTTTAAGAGAAATGTATTGTTCTTGAAGCTATGCAGATCAAATCAGCCCCTACCTACTGCCTTTAACTTCCTGGTGGCAGCATTTCCTGTGCCTGTCAACCAATTTTCTACGTAGGTTTCAATATTTTACACTCACATTTGACAGTATGTCTTGTCTGGTCACTCTCAAATGATCATACTCACTGGGTGCCTGCTATAACAGGTAATTCATGCCACATTCTTCTACTTTCACCAGCTCCCGTCTCCCAGCTCATATCTTTTTACCTTTGAAATCCAGTAATGGTAGAAGGGTCCTGTCCTACTTTAAAGTTCCAGAACTCACCCTCTCTTATCTGAGATACTATTTCTAATGTATCAAGACAGTATTTTTGACTCTCTGAGAGAGTGGATAGGGGAAAAAAAAGTAATTAAGGATGAACTATCATAGTTGTTGTGTGACAGGACTTCTATAATCTGGATTTATTCCTTCTTAAGTGTGAGGTTTCCTTGAGTGAGCTACTAATGTAGAAGAAATGTAAATAAATGGAATGACCTTTTCTGCTGTCTCAGAGATATACTAGTTATTGCAAATAAGGGAAACCATGGGACCTAGATGAAATGAACCCCAAGGTAAGGATTCAAGTGTTTTTTTTTTCTTCCTTGCAATTGTTTCTAACATGTTTATAAGATGATTTCTTTGTTGCTTTGCATGTCCCTCTTCCACAGTACAACCCCTGCTTTCACTGTATTTGATGTTGGTATAATTTGTGGAGGGGAAGGGCAAAAGCAAACCGTTTAAATAGGGATACAGGTGGACCCATTGCAGCAATGAGATGTACAAGTTGTTATGTCAAAAAACGAACTTTACAACTTTGGCTGGGGGCGGGGGGGTTCGGCAGGAGGGAGGAATGGGCAGAGATGGGAAGGGGAAACAAAGGAGGAGGCAACAATGCTTGATAAGAAATGTACTCATTACCTTGCCCATGTAATTGTAACCCCTCTGTACAGTATTTTCACAATAAAAAAGGAAAAATAAATAAATAATAACTGGATGACCTGGTGGAAAAAATTGAATTGAAAGAACTGGCCTGAGAAGTGTATCCTTAGGAATACAATATTCTTGAGTAATGATCAGTGGTGTCATTTATTCCAACCACTTGCATACCTATTGCTCTGGTTTCTATCTCGAATGGTCTTTGAAGACCCATGGGCTAAAGGCACAGTTTATGACTTCATTGGAAGGTGGTGGGAATTTGAAGAGGTTTGCTCCAGTGGGAGGTTGGGAGACCTTAGGGGTTTGTCTTTGAAAGGAATTTTGAAATTAGTTTCTCTGTCTGTCTATCTGTCTGTCTGTCTCTCTCTCTCTGTCTTTCCTCTTCCCCTCTCTTTCTGGCCACCATGGGATGAAGTCTGCTCTGCTGTACCACATGCCACAATAAACTTCCTCACCACAGACTGGAAAATAGAAAGGTCAAACAACCGTAGGCTGAGTCCTTCAAGAGTGAGAACCAGTATCAACCTTTCCTTGTCATCAGTTGATCATGTCATATGATGCAGTAATGGTAAGATAACTACTAAACTTAGTAAGAAACAGATTTCACTAGTTCGAACTAAGTGGTTGGACCTTGGAAACATGTAGATCAATACTCAAATAAAATGAAATAAGAAAATCACTTAATATTGACAAAGTGATCTTAAATATATTTTACTTTGTAGTATGGTTCAGTCACAAAATGGATATTTCATTAAATGTTCCATATAGAACTTAACATTACTGTTAGGCGCTGGTAGCTCACATCTGTAATCCTAGCTACTCAGGAGGCTGAGATCTGAGGACCATGGTTCAAAGCCAGCTTGGACAAGAAAGTCCATGAGACTCTTATCTCCAATAAACCACCAGAAAATTGGAAGTGGCACCGAGGCTCAAGTGGTAGAGTGTTAGCTGTGAGCTGAAGAGCTGACAGACAGCACCCAGGCCTGAAGTTCAAGCCCCATGACGGACAAAAAAAAAAAAAAGAAAGAATCTAATTTTACTTTAAAACTTATCACTTATCAAGTTTCATTTTAAAATTTTCCTCTATACACACTCCAAATATTCAATGTATTAAATTAACCTCTAGGTTATAATTTACTTGTGAATTAGGGAGTACTTATATGTGATTACCACATAAAAAGTAAGAGGAATTGTTCATAAATTAAAGATGAAAATGATATAAAGCAAATTCAGACAACTGAGTAGGACAATGGGGTTTTAGACATTTGAAAATTAATAATTTTAATACAATAATAAAAGATGTGTTTGAAAAAAAAGTATTTTCAGTTTCCTCCAGAATCAACATGTCTATATTTTCTTGGAAAATGGTTAGCAACATAAACCAAGGGTCCTGATTTAAAGTTTTATTTAGAGACACTATATGTGCCATGGTTAAATGATGTAGTTAAACAGAGACAACCACATCATTCTCCTAAAACCTAAAGCATAAAAACAATTCAAACTGTCACCTACTGGCATCTCCTTCATTAATTATACAGATTTCACTGACCTAGCCTAGCAAGTATTTTATTTGGAAAATAAACCTTTTTAAATAGCTAAAGTCAAGATTTTTTTTCAGTAAAATTAGTTAGTGACTGTCTATCTGCTCTTAACGTGCATATTGTTATGTCAGTGTTTTGTATGGTTCCCTCTTCTGTCTCTGATTTGCTATCATAATGGTGATTTACACAGGGGTTAGTTACTTAAGTCAGGGAATGAATACATATCTTTTTTGGACAATGTCACTCCTTCCCTCTTTCTTTCCAAGTTTTTCCCTCTCATCTCCCACCCACAATGAGTTGAACTTTCTTGCAGCTAAGGGCTCTCCCAGCATCTGGCTATCTTGGTTGAAATATACCTATCACAACTTAAGCAATAGCTACTCTGTTTTACAAGTTAGATATTTAAATATTAGACACACTAAATATCTACAATTAAATCCAGGAGTTCTATCAAGGCATGACCAAAGGTTATGGTCTCAGTCTCCAAGGATATAATTCAAGTCCAAGTTAAGAAAGATCAATAAAGAGCAAAGACCAAATCAATCTCTATTGTGATATATATATTTTTTCTTCTTAGAAGCTCAGCTATAAATGAAGTTATATACGTCTTATGGAATTTATGTGACACCTAAGAATGTCTCAGCAGAAAGATGTTTTTGGTAAAGTACACCACAGTACTGTGGAAAATTAGTTCATTGTTATGTATATTAAGATATTCTAGAACTTGATCACTGGGGATTTAGCAACTTAGTCATTATTTGTTTGAGAAAAGCACGAAGAAAAGTTATTATGAGTGCAGACTTCTAAGTGTAATTACAGAATGCAAAACCACAAAACTTAAGGAAAGATGACAAATAAGGTGAATATTTGTCAAGGCTCCACACAGATGAGCATTCTTCAGAACTAAATGAGCATATATCTTAGAAGAGAATTCCAGAATGATATCTAGATGAAATGTATAATATTAGGAACACTGAGTAAGCTACGCACTTTGAATTCTAGCAGAAATTCATCTCAGTTTATAAATGACTAAGTTCTTGGATAATAAATAATGTCGTTAAAGCAGAAATTGAATCTAAATAAACATTAAAATGTCTAGAGAGTAGCTATCATTTTAAGAATTTTATTCTTGCTATTGTTTCTAACATATGTATAAGATATTTCTTTATTGCTTTGTATGGCCCTCCCCCACAGTATGACCCCTGTTTTCACTGTATTTGATGTTGGTATACTTTGTGGAGGGGAAGGGAAAAAAACAAATTGTTTAAATAGGGATACAGGTGGACCCATTGCAACAAGGAAATATATAAGATGTTATGTCGAAAAATGAACTTTACAACTTTGGCATGGGGTCGGAGGGGCAGGGGGAGATGGGAAGGGATGGTAAAGGGAAACAAAGGAAGAGGCAACAATGCTTGATAAAAAAAGGCACTCATTACCTTGCCCATGTAATTGTAACCCCTCTGTACGGTATTTTCACACCAAAAAATGATAATAATAATTTGAAATAGGAAAAAAATTAATTCTTTTTTTTATTGTGAAAATACCATACAGAAGGGTTACAATTACATGAGCAAGGTAATGAGTACATTTTTTATCAAGCATTGTTGTCTCCTCCTTTGTTTCCCCTTCCCATTCCTTCCCATCTCCTCCCCCCTACCCCCACTCTGGTCTCACCACCACCACCCCCCCCACCCCCCCTCCCCCCCGCCAAAGTTGTAAAGTTCATTTCAACATAATGTCTTGTACATCTCATTGTTACAATGGGTCTACCTGTATCCCTATTTAAACAATTGGTTTTTTCCCTTCCTCTCCACAAATTATACCAACATCAAATACAGTGAAAACAGGGGTTATACCATGGGGGAGGGACATACAAAGCAACAAAGAAATATTTTATAAATATGTTAGAAACAATGGCAAGAAAGTATTCTTAAAACAAGTTTAAAAATCCAACAACTTCAAAGAAACAAACAAAAAGTATTTGTATGCAAGTTTAGGAAAAGGAAATTTTATTCTTACTTTATCATTATACCCATTATCTCTTAGTATTCAAGAATCATTCAGTAATAGACTTGGATCTGCTTATCTGTTACAGGTGAATATATTTAGACTGCTAATTAATCAGTCCATTGGATAGCATGAAGGTGCTCCCATTCTTTCTTTTGGACTTCCATACTTAAATCTCTCTAGGGTAGGTCAAACTTTCTTTCTTTCTTTCGTTCTTTCTTTCGTTCTTTCATTCTTTCTTTCGTTCTTTCTTTATTTCTTCCTTCCTTCCTTCCTTCCTTCCTTCCTTTCTTTCTTTCTTTCTTTCTTTCTTTCTTTCTTTCTTTCTTTCTTTCTTTCTTTCTTTCTTTCTTTCTTTTTTGTTGGTTGTGGGGCTTGAACTCAGGACCTGGGTGCTGTCCCTCAGCTCTTCAGCTCAAGACTAGCACTCTACCACTTGAGCTATAGCTCTACTTCCAGTTTTCTGAGTGGTTTATTAGAGATAAGAGTCTCATGGACTTCCCTGCCTGGGCTGGTTTTGAACTATGATCCTCAGAGCTCAGCCTCCTGAGTAGCTAGGATTACAAGCATGAGCCACTGGCATCTGGCTGACTATTCTTTGTTGTTGTTGTTATTGTTGTTGTTGGTTGTGGGGCCTGAGCACTGTCCCTTAGTTCTTCAGCTCAAGTCTACCACTTAAGCTACAGGGCCGCTTCAGGCTTTTTCTGCTTCTGTGGTGCTGAGGAATCAGACTCAGTGCCTCATGCATCCAAGGCAAGCACTGTACCACTGAGACACCTTCCCAGCCCAAATGGTCAAACTTTCTTAAGTCAAGGTAAAAGGTAAATAATCTTACCCTATTCCTGTTTATTTTTTTTAATTTTTATTTTTTTATTGTTAAAATACTGTACAGAGGGGTTACAATTAAATGGGGAAGATAGTGAGTACATTTCTTATTGAGCATTGTAGCCTCCTCCTTTGTTTACCCTTCCCATCCCTTCCCATCCTCCCTCCCCCCCTTCCTGTTTATTTTTAAGATCGATATCTACCCATATATAAAAGTGATTATAACACTTTGTGCAGAATTTTAGAGAAGAAGATTGTATGGAAGAACATTTCAAACAGAAAAAAATTGAAGGACAAAATTTTAATGATTGTTTTAGTAACATTATTTTATTTACTGATAAAGAAATTGGGAACATGAAAACAAAATAGATTCACCTTTCATCCTTTCGTTAATATGTTTACATGAATTCATACTGGTAGTAAAATACACAAACATAAAGGCTATTATATATAGTCAAACATAGAATATATTTTCATTTCCAACTTACTATTAAGGAATTATAATGATGTTGAGATTGTTGCAAATAAATACCAAGAAATGTATATAATTTTTTAAAAGATTTCTACATACATTATGCTAACAATTTTGTCTATAAAATTTACAAGTCAAGTATATTTTGAGAAATAATTGGAAAAGGCATGTGTTCTGATACTTGTGAGACCCAGAGCAGAGCTAAAATAGCAGTTTGACTTTTCATTTGCACTATTACTTCAGACTGAAAATAATTTTGGAAATTTTCAAAAGAAAAAAAAAAGATGCTTTTCTGAGAAGCCTCATTTTCTATCACAATTGTAATAACAAATATGGACAAATCAAATACAAGTGTAGTCCATAAGCAAAAACATCTGATATCATGGCAAACAATAAATGTATATCCCATAGATGGAAATGCATTTTAAAAACTTAAATGTGAATTTTTTTAACCCCTACCTAAGTGTCTAGAAATAAAAATGAGCTTTGGCCCAGTTTTTTCTTCCTTTTCTTTTTTGAAAATGGCTTTTCCAGCAAGGCAAAAAATGGAGGAACCTCCAGAGCTAAGTTTATGGGGGGATAGTACAGGAAGTATGTGAGCTGCGTGTTTGCAGGGTAATGAGTTTAGGCTAAACCAAGTGGCATAGCCAATGCCACCCCCGAATTCTTTCTACACCTGAAAATGCTTTCAACAGCAGAATGTCTGGGGGTGGGTGAGATCAGAAATGACAAAGAAATACCCTAGAAGCAATAACTCAATATACACAGGAAAAAAAATGCATTTCTAACTTATAAAAAGTCATTTGGAAAGGAGTGGTCCTCCTCCCCTCTCCCAGACTGAGCTTCAGACTGGAGGTGGGACTTACATCACTGCTCCAAACTTAAAAGTTGGCATTCTGGGAGGGGGGACCAAGATGGCGACGGGGCAGTAGGGAAACGCCACAGCTCTCTCCAACCAAAAAGAGAGTTCGAGTTCCAACCTTTAATCTCCCCAAGAGACCGACAACAACAAAAAGACGAACACTCAGAGAAAAACCAGAGGTGGAAAATAACAAAAAAAAAGAAAGAGAGGAAAAGAAGAATTTCAGAACAGAGAAGAGCGAAGACCCCTCCCCCAACCTTTACTGGCCGCGCGGCAGTGCGCCAAGCCGCCGGCCAGCCGGCCCGGCGGGGGCTGCCTGAGCCACAGAGACACAGGGGGCTGCTTGCAGATCACCAGGTACCGGATTGCAGAACAGCGGATCGCCAGGAACAGAGAAACCTACCAGCCGGGAGTCTCCAGGAGGATCCCACCCCACCCATCACTCTCCACCGGAGCGGAGAGGCTCCATCCCGCCAAAGCCGCCCGGCACCAGCAGCGCCAGGAAGGGACCTGTCCGCAGACCACCCGCCCAATCGCAATCGCAACGACCCGGCGGGGGGCCGCCCAACCCAGCCCGCAACCACCCCAACTGAACTGGGATTGCAACAACAACTGACGACCTACAGGGTGAGTACCCATCAGGGGACAGGGAATCCATCAAGGGAGACCAGAGCTGGAGGGAATCCCCAGACCCTGACCTAGACTCCCTACCCCAACACCCGGACCACAGGACCCACTAAAACTGGGAACTGTTCGAGAGCTCCACCAGCCGGTGGAGCACACTCTGCTGGCCAGGCCAGAGCAAGAGCGCCCCTGGAAGGGAGCTTAAATGCTCAAGCCAGGAACAGTGCCCCTGGGTCAAGACTACCAACAGTAGAAGAAAATTGAACTGTGTCCTCCAGGCTGCATAACCAAGGTGGTATACACATTAGCACAGGCCTAACGAGCGCTCTCCAGGCTGGGGCCGGAACCAGGCCAGGGGACCAGCGCCTGAACAAAGCAAAAAGGGTCAGAAGTGGGGCTGTGGCTCAAATGGTAGGGTGCCAGCCCTGAGCTGAAGAGCTGAGGGACAGCACCCAAACCTAGAGTTCAAGCCCACAACCAGCCCAAAACAAACAAACAAAAACACATCAGGAGCCCATAGCAGACTCCAGTATTTGGGAGAGTGCATCCAGAGCATCTGATCTTCCCAAGAGCACCCGCAGGAGCAAACACAAGCAGTCTAGGCTGCTCAACCCTTCCAAAGGCGGGAATTGCTACAGCAGAGAGCTGAGAATCCTAAGTGAATAGCAGCTGGAAATAGGCTCCCAACAGAATCCAGATCAGGCACAGACTCTCTCTACCAATACAGAATCAGCAACCAAGCAAAGACAGACACACCAAAACAAGATTGAAGAGCAGTCTCCTGAACCCCCATGCGAAAATCACAGAGAAAAATCACAAGGTTTACCACTACCCAGGACAGTAAGCTCACCTCAAAAGCCAGCAGCCACGCAGGGGAGAGCCCCAGTGGGAGCAAAGCAGGAATGGAAGACAAAAACTACATCCAAGGGTTGCTGGAGGCAATGACTCAAGAAATAAAGCGAGAAATGGATCAGAAATTGAAAGAACACAAGGATGAACTATCAAAAGATATACAGGATATCAAACAAAAATTGGATGCAAAAATAGAAGCTGCACAAACCTCAGTAAGAAGTGAGATAAACGCCAAATTAGAGGTAATGCATACTGATCTCACCTCATTGAGAGGTGAGATCAGTACTCTGAGAACCAACATTGAATCCATAAAGGGATCCATTTCCACCATGCAAACCACAATAGAAGCCACGGTCAACAGAGTGAATGAAATGGAAGGTAGAGTGTCAGATACAGAAGACAGAATACACCAACTGGACCAAAAAGTGACAGATATGGAAAAATCACTCAAATTAAACCAAAGGGAAATTCAAGAGCAAGCAGATAATGCTAAAAAATTTAACCTTCGCATAATCGGAGTGGACGAAGGTGAGGAATTCCAGAGCAAGGGAATGCAACACCTATTTAACAAGATAGTCAATGAAAATTTTCCCCACCTCAAAAACGACCATCTTAACTACATCACAAAAGCTTATCGAACACCCAACAAGCAAGATCCCAGGAGAAACACTTCTAGGCACATAATAGTAACAATGATGGATCTGAATAATAAGGAAACAATCCTGCATGCAGCAAAAATGAAGAAGGAGCTATACTACAACGGGAAAAAAATTAGAATCACTGCAGATCTCTCCACACAAACAATGAATGCAAGAAAAGCCTGGGAAAGCACCATACGAGCCCTGAGAGCCAATAACTGCCAACCCAGACTGATATACCCGGCAAAGCTAGCATTCACATTCGATGGAGAACTGAAAACTTTTAATAGCAAAGAAAAACTAAATGAATACATAAACATTAAGCCAGCATTACAAAGAATTCTAAGAGGGGGGACACAACCTGAAGAAAGCAACCAGGAACTGGGACCTGCCCCAAACAGGCATTACTCAAAGTCTAACTGAGCAAGCACAGGAGGAAAGGAAAGAAGAAAAACTTAGGAAAACGGAATGGCAGGGACAACAATGCATCTCTCTATACTTTCTCTTAATATAAATGGGCTGAATTCGCCAATTAAAAGAAAACGAACTGAGGACTGGATCAGAAAACAAGACCCATCCATCTGTTGCCTTCAGGAGACCCACCTCTCAGCCAAACATACAAACAAACTCAGAGTGAAGGGGTGGAAAAGGATCTACCAATCAAATTCCCCCAATAAGAAAGCAGGTGTAGCTATCCTGATATCTGACAAAATAAACTTTTCATTAAAATCAGTACAGAAAGACAAGGACGGACACTACATATTAATAAAGGGAACAATCCAAGAGGAGGATATAACCATCATCAACTTATATGCCCCAAATATCGGTGCACCCAGATATGTTAAACAAATGCTCTCAAACTTACAGAATAAAATAGATCCCAATACGATAATACTAGGAGACTTTAACACGCCACTCTCACCAAAGGACAGGTCTACCAACCAGAGGATTGGCAAAGAAGCTACCGAATTAAGTGAGGCCATACTTCAAGCGGAATTAACTGACATCTACCGAGTATTTCACCCTAAAACAACACAGTACACATTCTTCTCAGCAGCTCATGGAACTTTCTCCAAAATAGACCATATCATAGTTCATTCAAGGAACTTAAGCAAATACAAAGGGATCGACATAATCCCCTGTATCCTATCTGACCACAGTGGAATCAAGCTAGCTCTCAATAACAAAGCATACCGCAGAAATTTCTCTAATACATGGAAATTGAACAGCACACTCCTTAACAAGGCCTGGGTAACAGAAGAGATCAGAGAAGAAATAAAGCATTTCCTAGAACTCAATGAAAATGAAAACACCTCACAAAGAAACTTGTGGGACACAGCAAAAGCAGTCCTGAGGGGCAAATTTATTGCCCTCAGTGCCCACATCAAGAGAATGGAGACAGACCAAGTAAATAATCTCATGTTGCAACTAAAACAGCTAGAAAAACAAGAAAAAATGGGACCTAAAGCTACTAGACGAAGCCAGATAACCAAATTGAGAGCAGAGATTAACCAATTAGAAAATCAGAAAACCATAACCAAAATAAACCAAACAAAAAGCTGGTTCTTTGAAAAAATAAACAAAATTGATGGCCCGTTGGCAAGATTAATTAAAAAAAGAAGAGAGGAAACCCATATTAATAGGATTAGGGATGCCATGGGAAACATCACAACACGTACCCAAGATATCCAAACAATTCTAACAGACTACTTTCAAAAGCTATACTCTCTAAAGGAAGAAAATCTGGCGGAAATGGATGCATTTTTAGAGAAATACAAGTTACCCAAACTGAGCAAAGAAGAAGTTAACCAATTAAATAAGCCAATATCCTATAATGAGATACAGGAAGCTATCAAAAGTCTTCCAACAAAAAAAAGCCCAGGACCAGATGGATTCACAGCAGAATTCTATAAGACCTTTAAAGAAGAACTAATACCCATACTCTTCAAGCTCTTCAGAGAAACAGAGAAGGAGGGAGCTATCCCAAACTCATTCTACGAAGCCAATATCACACTCATCCCCAAACCAGGCAAAGACCCAACCAAAAAGGAGAATTACAGGCCAATCTCCTTGATGAACACAGATGCAAAGATCCTTAACAAGATTCTAGCTAACAGAATCCAGAAACACATAAAAAAAATAATACACTATGATCAGGTAGGCTTCATCCCAGAGACACAGGGATGGTTTAACATACGTAAGTCAATAAATGTAATCCAGCATATCAACAGAGCCAAGGTCAAGAATCACATGATTATCGCCACAGATGCAGAAAAGGCCTTTGATAAAATTCAACATTCATTCATGCTAAAAGCTCTGGAGAAAATAGGAATAGAAGGAACATTTCTAAAAACAATAAAAGCCATTTATGACAGACCAATAGCCAATATTATACTTAATGGGGAAAAGCTACAACCAATCCTCCTAAAAACAGGAACAAGGCAAGGATGTCCACTGTCTCCACTCCTCTTCAACATAGTCCTAGAACCCTTAGCCAGGGCAATAAGGCAAGAAAAAGACATTAAAGGGATCCGCATAGGGAAAGAAGAAGTGAAACTATCCCTTTTTGCAGACGACATGATACTATACCTCCACGATCCCAAAAACTCCATCCCCAAACTTTTAGAAATCATAAGTCACTTCGGCAAAATAGCAGGATACAAAATAAACCCACAAAAATCAGTTGCCTTCCTATACACTGATAACGCACAGGAAGAGAGGGAAATAAAGGGAGCAACCCCATTCACAATAACCTCCCAAAAAATAAAATATTTAGGAATTAACCTAACCAAAGATGTAAAAGAACTATTTAATGAGAACTATAAAAAGTTAAAGAAAGAAATTGCAGAAGACACTAGGAAATGGAAAGACCTCCCATGCTCCTGGATAGGCCGACTTAATATAGTAAAGATGGTGATACTTCCAAAACTAATATACAAATTCAATGCAATTCCTATTAAAATCCCAATGACGTACATCACTGAAATACAGAAAACAGTCCAAAAATTTATATGGAACAACAAAAGACCTAGAATAGCCAAAACAATTCTAGGGGATAAAGACAATATGGGAGGGCTATCCATGCCGAACTTCAAACTCTACTACAGAGCTATAATCACAAAGACAGCATGGTACTGGCACAAAAACAGACCCGAAGACCAATGGAACAGAATAGAAGATCCAGATATAAATCCACAGGCCTACAGCCAGCTGATATTCGACAAAGGAGCCAAAGACATACAATGGAAGAAACACAGCCTCTTCAACCGCTGGTGCTGGGAAAACTGGGCAGCCACATGCAGAAAACTAAAAGTGGACCCCAGCCTATCACCATGCACCAACATCAACTCAAAATGGATTAAAGACCTTAACATTAAACCTGAATCTCTGAAACTACTGCAGGACAGAGTAGGAGAGACACTTGAACTAATAGGCACAGGAAGGAACTTCCTGAACAGAGTCCCAGGGTCACAACAAGTTGGAGAGAGACTCGACAAATGGGACTACCTTAAAATAAAAAGCTTCTGCACAGCTAAATCTATCGCAACTAAGCTAGAAAGACAACCAACTAATTGGGAAAAAATATTTACCAGCAATATATCAGACAAGGGGTTAACATCCTGTATATACAGGGAACTCAAGAAACTAATCCCTCCCAAACCTAACAAACCAATTACTAAATGGGCAAGGGAACTAAAGAGGGACTTCTCAAATGAAGAAATAAAAATGGCAAAGAAACACATGAGGAAATGTTCATCATCCCTGGTGGTGAAGGAAATGCAAATAAAGACAACCCTGAGATACCACCTTACCCCAGTCAGAATGTCCCACATCCACAAATCAGCCAACGACAAATGCTGGAGGGGATGTGGAGAAAGAGGAACCCTATTACACTGCTGGTGGGAATGTACACTTATACAACCACTTTGGAAAGCAGTCTGGAGGGTCCTTAGAAAGCTAAAGATTGACCTCCCTTACGACCCAGTCATACCACTTCTAGGCATCTACCCTGAACAACAGGAACCAATATACAAGGACACGTGCACCTCCATGTTTATTGCAGCACTGTTCGCAATAGCTAGGATATGGAAACAACCTAGGTGCCCCACCACAGATGAATGGATCCAAAAATTGTGGTATCTATACACAATGGAATATTATGCAGCCATTAGAAATGACAAAATAATGGCATTTGCAGGGAAATGGATGGAGCTAGAAGGAATCATGTTGAGCGAGGTAAGCCAAGAACAAAGAGACAAACGGTACATGGTCTCCCTCATAAGTGGATGCTAAATCCAAAAGGTTAGGTGATACGACAAAACTAACAGGACTTAAGAAACAAAGAACTCCCGCTCATCTGGTTGAACCACTACTAAATATCCTCATGCTGCTGATCACAAATATGGTATATAACATGTGAACACTGTTATATATTACAGACTGTGGTAGACAATTTGCTCCATGGAAGTTAGAATGAACTTGTGACTTTGAAATTATGTAATCATTTAATCACAATCAAAAAAAAAAAAAAAAAGAACCTCGGGGAAGGGAGGGAGGGAGGGGATGGTAGGGGGAAAACAATGGAGGGGGTAACAATGTTCAAGAGGAAGTGTACTCATAACCTCACTCATGTAACTGTAACCCTCTGTATAGTAGCTTTACAATAAAAAAAAAAAAAAAAGTCATTTGCCTCTGATGTGCTCAAATTAAGTAGTTTTAAAGGTATTTTATTAATGCAAGGAGGTTCTCATGGCAATATTTCTGTCCAGACATGTCATGTCACCCATCAAACGGCTTCACTCTCACACTTCTTCAGCTCACCTTCTCCCCTCGATTTAAAAACAATTTCAGCAGTTTTCTGGGTTATTTTTTTAATGTTAAATACCTACAGATAAAGTACTTCAATCATTTCACTTCATCCATAGTCACTTCTCTACCCATTCTACTCCTGCTAATAATACCTGTCTCCAAAAAGAACATAATTACCTTTCCTATCTTTTAGTGTGTGTGTGTATGTGTGTCTGCGCACATGCACAGAACCTGGCTTGAGTTAAGGATCTAGGCACACTCCCTTATCTTTATCACTCAAAGCTGGGACTTACTATGAGCCACAGCTCCACTTCTGGATTTTTGCCAGTTATTTGGAGATAAGAGTTTCATGTGTTTTCCTGCCAGGGTTGGCTTCAAACTGTGATCCTCAGATCTCAGCCTCCTGAGTATATAGGATTACAAGTATGAGCCAGTGGTACCTGGCTAGTTTGTTGTTGTTGTTGTTGTTATTGTTTTACCATGATAGTTCACGTATGTATACATTACACAATTTAGTCAAATTGACCTCATCTGTTGCCCTCTGGATTTTTGCTAGTTGTTGTTTTACATGACAGTCAGAGGCAGCCGCAGAAGAAGACAGAAGAGGGGCAGAAAAGCAAAACTAATCCTATTACAGCACTTAGAACCTGAAGACATACCACACCACCATGGTGAGACACACACAGAAGCATCAGCTTGAGCTAGAAAGCAGCAAGGGCAAGGTCAAAGAAAGATCCTAGGTCACTATCTTCATATGTTTCTCAAAGAAACCCAAGATTGGGCAGAGCAGCAATTTAGCATTGGTTGGTTTGCCTGATTTCATCAGGCTCTGAGCCATGGGGTTGATGTGTAGCTGCTGGATACCTGACTCTGGATGGGTAAGGTAGAGGAACATTGTCTCATTAGGTCCAAGGGCCAGATGGAGGGAGTCTGCATGGGTCCATTTAGATATCAAATACAGACTCCTGGTAGGAGCCCTTTATTATCAACAGTTGTTGGTCCTCAGGAAGGGGCAACAATTCTCTTCCCAGCCAGAATGGTATTTAAGACTTCAAAACACCATAAACAGAGAAAATGAAAAATATAAATATCCCAGTGTCTTATTGTTTTATTCTTATCAGTGGATAAAGTAATTTTTATCTGTGTTCTACTGACATGCAAATGAACAGAAAGCAAGATACTCGATGTCTCATGCTATTTTGTTGTTGTTTAACTACCTTTCTGATTGGCATATGGTAGCTAGCTAGAGCAGAGGTCTAGGAGAGACTGTCTATGGACATATGCTGGGATGAGGGAATGTTCAAATGCCATGACTTGGCTGCTCACAAGTAGGACTTCCCAAGCAAGAGTTTAGTAAATACACACAGACAGTTAAACTCACAGTGAACTATGAACTTGAGCCCAATTTTGAACTTAATTGAGTGCAGCTTCTCAGCCTGCAGGTCTAAGGGGCAGAGAAGGGAGCTAAGTGTAGTAAGCACATCTTTTCCTAAGCAGAGATTGTCTTCTTTTGATTTTTTGGTTTTTTTTTTTTATTTATTCATGCAATCATACACATAGCTAGTGCCTTTTTGCTTGCAAAAAGTTTTTATTTTTATGCTAATTATTTAACAAAAAATTCACCTTAGTCTCCATTAGGCAAAACAACCGCTCCTTTCCTTCTCCAAAGTCATCATTGGGTAGAAAAGATTTCACTTTGCACAAAGAAATGTATTAATCAGGAATGTGTTGCAAGAATATCATCTCTAAGTTAAAAAAGAGAGACCATTGAGCTTGGGTACAATTTTTTTTAATGCCTGGTTGATAACTCTATTGAAAATAAATGTGGAAAAGGAGATGTGTGCAAATATCCTCCATCTAAGAGGGCTAAGAAGACATCAAGGTTTTTTTTTTTTGGTATGTTTTTTATTGTAAAATACTGTACAGAGAGGTTATAGTTACATGAGCAAGCTAATGAGTACAATTCCAATCCAGCATTGTTGCCTCCTCCTTTGATTTTCCCCTACCATCCCTTCCTTCCTACCTCCACAACTACCCACCCCCACCCCATCAAAGTTGTAAAGTTTGTTTTTTCAACATAGTGTCTTGTATATCTCATTGTTACAATGGGTCAACCTGTATCCCTATTTAAGCATTTTGTTTTGTCCCCTTCCCTTCCCTGAATTAGAGAAGTGTATATACAAGATGCAGCGCACCGACATCAAATACAGTGAAAACAGGGATTATACTGTGGGGGAGGAACATACAAAGAAACAAAAAAAATCACATGGTACAATATAAATGCGTTAGAAGCAATAGCAAGAAAGAAAAAAAAATATTTGTGAACCTATCTTGGGGTTCATTTCTTTAACATCATCTTATCTGGTCATATGTACATAGCCTTTGACCTTTTTTACTTGTCCTACACATGTATTAGTTATTGCAAATAAGGAAAACCATGAGACTTATGTTTCTTTGGGCCTGGCTTACTTCACTTAATATAATTTTTTCCAAGTCTTTCCATTTCCTAGCAAATGGAGTGATGTCATTCTTTCTGATATGGAGCCAACCCAGATGACCCTGAGTAGATGAATGGATCAAAAAATGTGATATATATATATATATATATATATACACACACACACACACATATATATATATATATATATATATATATATATATACATATATGAATTTTATGCCTCCATCAGACATCACGTTTTTTGGAGTTTTTTTTTGTATTTTTGTTTTATGTTTTTTTTTTTTTTTTTATTGTGAACATACCATAGAGAGGGGTTACAATTTCATGGGCAAGGTAATGAGTGCATTTCTTATCAAGCATTGTTGCCTCCTCCTTTGTTTCCCCTTCCCATCCCTTCCTATCTTCCCGCAACCCCAACCCCCTCCTCCCTCACCCCTACCCCCGCACCAAAGTTGTAAAGTTCATTTTCTACATAACATCTTGTACAACTCATTGTTGCAATGGATACACCTGTATCCCTATTTAAACAATTTTTTTTGCCCTTCCCCTCAACAAATCCTCTCTCACAGTATAACCCCTGTTTTCTGTATCTGACATCAAGGTTTTATAGACACGTGGTGTACAACTTTAGATTGACTTCTTGTCCACCAACAGCACCTAGCCTGTACAATCAAAGTCACAGGAACACAGCAAAACAGCAGTGACATTCTGAAGGTCTCAAGACTTTTGTATCCTATGTGCCTTCAAGTTTCTGAACCTGAGACACAGAACCAAACAAGGGTTTCTTGGCAGACTTGATAAAATATTTAATGCTGTAACTGGTTAAAGTAAATGAGATGTTATTATTTGCAGAGCAGACACTTAAATGCCCCATCCAAGAATAGATTTCTTAGTTTACAATTAATGATATGCCTATTAAGTAATTCCCAACGAACCTAAGAAATGGGGTCCTATTTAAGCATTTATTGAAAAAGTTGGAATTTTTGTCTTACTTAGAAACAAATGCTGAAGATATTATGAACTATAAATGGTGAAAGGTAATATCATAATCCAACTAAAAATTAGAGAGGTTTTCTGTTTCCAGACTTGCTTTGCTATTTTTAAAATTTTATTTTATTGTAAAAGTGATGTATAGAAGGGATACAGTTATGTAAGTCAGGTAGTGAGTACATTTCATTTCAACACCCTCCCCCAAGTTGTAAAATTCATTTCCAACATAGTGTCTAGTGAGTATCACTGCTGCATTGGTTCACCCTTTATCCTACCATTTCTATGACATACAGAGTATCAAAAAAATTGTGTAGCAGATGCAAAGATAACTCAATAACTATTCTGTTGAGTGATTTGTTAGACATTGAATTTGAATATATGAATAGTTTGCTTAAAGAACTTAAAGGAAAGCCAGAAACTCCGATATTGGGAAAGGAATATGAAATAAAACAAAAACAATCAAAAAAATTCTGGGCAAAATGACAATGACTTAGTGAATTTCTACTTTAATTAGGAGAATTAGTAGGAAGGGTATTTCAGTCAGATGAAAACATTGTAAATCCCTAGACAGGAGAAAATTCTTGGCAGTTTTCAGGAGCTGATAATGGTCCAGAACAGCAGTTGCCTGGATGAAAAGGGAGCTTGCAAAAACTGAATTGGGAGAGTTATGTGTGTGCCAGAGAATGATTCTCATACACTGCCATCACACTAGGAGGAAAGAGAACTTCATCAGACCGGGAGCGGATTGCAGGTATCCCACCAGCAGAAACGTGTAAATTAAAGACAAGGGCAAAGCCAACCCAATCTGGGCTACAAACTGAGCACCCAGAACACAATCTCCCATTAAAGAACAAGACGGTTTTATTCACTTCACAATCAAAGGAAATTTTAGAATTGGTTCATTTCATAACATTTAGTGGTAAATTCCAGCACTAGCTAAAACCCTATGAAAAGAGGAAGAAAAGTGAGGGGAAATGATATTATGAACCCACAGAATGCAGTGGACATGAAATAACAAAAAGATAAAGGAAAACTAAAGTATAAAGGTTTACTGTGGGAGAAGGAATTATACTATAGAAAGCTACTTGGAAATATAGAATTCCATTATAGATAGATAGATAGAGATAAAGATAACACATTTTCTTGATCCATTCATCTACTAAGGGGCATCTGAGTTAGTTCCATATCTTAGCTATTGTGAATAATGCTGTGACAAACATAGTTGTTCTGGTAGCTTTAGTATGGCCTTGTTTGTGTTCATTTGGGTATATACCCAGAAATAGGATTGCTGGCTCATAGGGGAGCTCTAGGTATAGTCTTTTGAGGAACCTTCTCTGTCACTGTACTTGGTTTTGGTACCCTGCATCTTGTATATACAGTTATCTAATTTGGGGAGGGGAAGGGGAATAACAAAACATTGAAACAAGGACACAGGACTGAAACAAGGACACAAGCTGACCATTGTACCAATGAGACATACAAGACATTATGTTGAAAATGAACTTTGGAACGTAGTGGGGAGGGAGGATTGGGGAGGAGCGAGGGAAGGGATGGTAGGGGAAAAACAAAGGAGTAGGTAACAATGCTTGGTAGGAAATGCACTCATTACTCATGTAACTGTAATCCCTCTGTACAGCATCTTCACAATAAAATAAAATTTTAAAAAAGAAAACTTCTTGGCAAGCATGATAGAATTAAGGGAGAAATTAGGTTCATCAAACATGATACAAATGATATGGTGATTACATCCATCTTTGTAAATATCATTAAGAAATATAGCATCACTCTGGCAAAACAAGAAACCAAACCAAACAACAAAACAATTTTGCAGTGGTGAGAGGACTAGAATATGGGAACATGAACTCTATTACCTTCTTCCTGCTCACAAAAGTATCAGAGGTCTGAGAGATTTCAAATTTTTTCACATGTAAGCCAAGTAAAAGTTGTCCTCAAACACTTATAATAACAATATTTATTTCCTGCTCCAACTGGTGAGAATCATAACTTTCAAGAAAATGAAAGTCCCTTTGAATACACTGTGTGAATGATAGAAGTTTAAATTGACATATTTTAAAGAAAAATTGTCAATAGTTTTTTTCTGCGTTGCAAATATTTGAATCACTTTCTACTTCTTTGAATACAAACTTTTTCTTTAAGAATGTTTATCACTGTATCATCTAAAACCCTGAAAATCAGACACAATCACAATTTCAACAGGAAAAAAATTTTTTAAAGTGTAGCATACTCTTATAGAAGGGGGACCATATATGATCCTTAGAATAAAGTAAATAGATACATTGTACAATCTTCAAGCTCTTTCATTTTCCAAGGAGAAGAGCAATTTGTACAATTTGTGCAACTGATAATATTAGCATCATAATATACAATCTTAAACTTTCTCTGATAATTTTTGCATATTGCCATTATAATATAATATCAGGGCTGGGAAGGTGGCTCAGTGGTAGAGCGCTTGCCTTGCATCCCTGAGGCCCTGGGTTAGATTCCTCAGCACCACATAAGCAAAAAGAAAAAAAGCCAGAAGTGGCGCTGTGGCTCAGGTGGTAGAGCGCTAGCCTTGAGCTGAAGAGCTGAGGGACAGTGCCCAGGCCCAGAGTTCAGGCCCCACGACCAGACCCCTCCAAAAAATATATAATATCACACACACATTTATTTTGTACATGTTTATATAAGCAAAAGAAAATATTATTTGGAAATTTTAATTTATTTGTTTGCATCATTTAAACATGAAATTATTTATGGAAAATAATTAGTATAAAATTGAATGCTCTCTTGAGCATTAAAAAAGTATTTTGGTGTTCATCAACTGTGATGCCTTCCTACATACTCTGTTTTACATGAAAAACAACTTACAGAATCTTCCATGTCTCATTGCTGTTATTTCATTTTCATGCTTGACACCATGATGTGAGATTTTGGCTTCCTACCCAACAAGCTTCTGCCAGGGAAGAAATAGCTGATTATTTGGTATGGTTTTAAAAAAACCACAAAGCACATCATCTTTAGAAATTCCTCCCTTTTCAAATCCAACATTTAATTTACTGCCAATAATTTGTTCTGGAGACATGAACGACGATGATTAATTTTAAAATGTTCCCATGAGACGGAATAGACCTTTCCTCTCATTTTGTTCAACCTAACAAGTGCATGGCAGCTTTAGAATACAGTAAAGATTACCCAGACTGCTTCCCCCATGAAAGAACATCACAAAAACTCCAAGTGGAACAAAGGAAATTTGATAGAATTTTATTTTGAATAGCCAAACTACTTTGTAAATTATTAGTAACCGATGTTTGTAGGATATTAAAGGTACCTCAAGGGCAACTGAAAATAAATGATCATTTCTGTGCTAGCCTAAAATCTTTGAAATTCTACATCTTCTTGCCAGAGAGAAAAGTTAATAGAACAAAATACATATGATCAGAGCTGATGGGAGATTGGAGTTCAAATAAAAATGAAAATCAGCAGGCATGATCTTCAGTAATATATTTTCCTACTCCATTCATGTCTTCCAGGCTTGGGAATTGCATTCTCTCCTCCTTCTTGCAGCCCCAACATCTCCGTAGTCCATTTAATTTCTTATTTAAACAAAACATTCAACGCATTTTCACCACTCTCTCTCTTTCTTTCATCTGTGTTTAGCTTCCTCTAAAACCAGTGCCTCACCCACGTATCAAGCCCCAATTGTCTTGTCTACCCAAAAACACTGCATCAGTAAATCATACCCTCCTCTTTGTGGCAACATGACTTCTGAATTCTCAGTGGTCAGGTTTGACATATCAATATTTTTCTATTTCACTCATTAGGAAAGATTGTTTCCAATCTCAGCCGAGTGGGCGTTCATCCCTATGTGCCTCCCTCTTCTGCTGGCCCCACTTACATCAAAGGGTTTGATAGAGTCTTCCATTGGCTCTCCAAATCCACTCATTCAATATCCTCTCAGCTCTGTTAAAAGCAACACCTCAAAATCTTCACCCATTGAATCCACTTCCTCCTGGGTAAGCCAGAAGTCTGCAATTCTCAATCTTTCTAAGACTTGCTCTATTGCTATCATGTTTTTTTTAATAACTTTTTTATTGTAAAAATACTGTACAGAGGGGTTACAATCACACGAGCAAGGTAATGAGTACATTTCTTATCAAGCATTGTTGTCTCCTTTGTTTTTCCCCTACCATCCCTTCCCTCCCATCTCCACAATTACACGTCCCCCCGCCCCCCTGCCAAAATTGTAAAATTCATTTTTCGACATAGAGTCTTGTACATCTCATTGTTGCAATGGGCCCACCTGTATCCCTATTTAAACAATTTGTTTATCTCAGATCATAGCATATGTACATTGGTGGTGTCACAATGGACTCATTTCCACTCTTAGAGACAGAGGCCTTCTGCAATGCTACTTTTCACGTTGCTAAGGAACAGGGGGTCCTGGAAGGTGTGTGGAGGTTTTGAAAGACAGGGAGGAATAGGAAACTTCGTGAAAGAATGAAGTCATAATTGACTAAAGAAAGTACAAACTGAACCCCACTTGCTTAGGATCACTCCTGCCAGAGAGAAGTAAATTTCATAACTGCCTTTGGTTTAAACTTCTCAAATAAGTCCCACTTAAATCATTTGAGGGAATGTAGAGTGTCTTCTAAAAATTAAAGCTCACAGAATTCTAGACATTCATTCCTCTGATGTTATACTACATGTTTCTCCTCACTCTTTTCTAACGTCTACAATGAAAATACTTGTACTGTCATCTTTCCCATTTAATCACAGAAATCATAAACTTGTTTCTTCGTAAAGAATTAATAGGGATGCATGCTACGCGATTAACAGACCCCTGTACCCTTTTTCTGAAGGAAAAAGGGAGGCTGAGATCTCTCTTCCCAATTTCTTAGGAGTCTGTCAGAAGAGGACTGCATGAGTCCTGGAGCTCCATCCTGTAGTGCAATATGCTGATCTGTGTCTTGGAAAGGTCATTATTTATACAGTAATGTCCTGGGAACCGAAGCCAGCACTCTACACATGCATAGACATGTTGTGGTGTTGTAGCTGTGAATAGCCTTTACACTCCAGCTTCAGCAACAAACCTACATTACATCTCTTACATCAAAAGATAAAAGTAAATGGAAATGTTCAGAAGAAAGTGTCACTTGATTATCAAAATTGAATACCCCATTAACTTTTAAGTTGAATTAAAAATAGACGATAACTATACATAAACCTAAGACAAGCCTAGATTTTCCATAGTGAGCTTCATGATTCATAAGAAATTACTTAGCTTTCCTTTACTTATTGACTAGATATAAACACATGTTGGTTTGATTAGTGTGAAGAGAGAAGATAAAATAAATATAAAAGAATTATAGTGTTTCTTAAAGTATTAACCATAAATGAATTAATGTAGACATAGCTGCAAATATATATGCTTATCTTTTTAGAACAATGACTAAATAGAGGCAAATGGAAATTTAAAAGAATATTTGGGAAATAAATTTAGGTAGGGAGATAAAATTTTACTTAAATTTCCTTGTGTTAAGATTGCTTTTAAGATGTAACAATGTTTACCAAATTGTTCTCAAAAATTAATAACTTTGAATGTCTATGATTTTTTAAAAAACAGGTAACATTAGAAATTATATTAAGTTTTGAAAAATAGCAGTATGGTGCTAAAATTTTCACAGAACATCCAACAGTGAAACAATTAATTCCTAAATTTGAAATTTCCCAAGTGTTCTAATCACAATAGATACCAATGAAGAAACCCTTAAAAATCTTTGGCACATGTGTCCCGGAAAATACCATTTTTTTTCCATAAACAGAAAGACTTGATAGTAGAACGTCTTCATATCTTTCTAAATATCTGATGATCTAAAAAAAAGTTAGTAAATTTTCAGTAAAGTTATAGTGGATATTCTCAAACTTGATTTTTTGAAGGTCATATGGAAATTGAAATGCTTGAGAATATGCAATAACATTCTTAAAAAAAAGAAAAGCTTACTGATTGAGTACCACTAACATGCCCCTGTGTGAAAAACACAGTAATGACTGATTGGTGATTAGTGCTTGATCATGGGAAAAGAAAAACAACTTACACATCAATTTATTCCATGATCAAAAATAATTTATTTTCTTAGGAAAGCTAGTAAGTTTTTAATGTAATGGTATATATATATATGTGTGTGTGTGTGTGTGTGTGTGTGTCTGTGTCTGTGTCTGTGTGTGTGTACATTTATATATATATGTGTGTGTGTATATACACACACACATATATATATATATATATATATATATATATATATATATATAATTCAGTAAAAATCTTTCTCTTTGGTATTCTGTTCTCAGTCTTATCAACCAGATAGTATTGTGTCATCACCAATCAAATTTAGGTAGAGACCAGACTTTCAACTCTAAACCTTTTGCCTATACTGCTTTTTTTCAAGTAACTCTCCACTTTTGGGCACGAATGATTTGTATTTAATTCCCTCTTGCATGTATCTCCTTAACAAACTATATGGTGTAAATCTGACAGGGTTTTGCATTTTAGAACTTTTTTTACATAAATACTCCTTTTATCTGTGTTAAATGCAGTGTTGTTGCTTCTTTCTGATTTGTAGTTCCCAGTTTTCTATTCTTTGTCCTCCTATATGACTGAGACCTTTCAGTTCAATGAGAATGGTGGTAGTTTGCAAACATCCCAGTCATGTTTAAATAATATGGTTAGAATTAAATAACTCAGACTTTGATCATTAAATATGATATCAGTCCTTGGGTTAGGTAGATGGCCTTGTCAGCTACAATTATGTGAAGACTGCTTTGCTGGGATGTACTTTATAACCAAATCAAATTGTTTAAGAAATAATAGAATCATTCAGGTTATCAAATTTTCATTTTCCTAAATGTATTACTGGCTGGTTGTGTCCATTTGAGGGAATATGTTCCATGTTCCATGTTTATAAGAAGAAAGAATATAACTAGAATACCTTATTCCTTATCTTTGAGAACTAACTGTATTTCAAATATAGTATATATGAATGATGAATGAAACTAAGAATAAATGAGGGATTGTGTATACATAAAGGCTTCAGCATGAATATGTATGATAAACAAGCTTTCTAAGTTGTGGCAAAAGTAAATTACTTTATGCAAATAAAAAGTGTGTATTTTGCATTAAAATTTTCTCAAAAATTCAATTCAAATGTAACTATTGCTCAAATCTTCTACAATTGAGGAAAAGGAAAATTTATATGTAACTTACACATTAGTCATTAACATGAATTAGGCACAAAACAGGAATAGGTGACTAAAAGAATCAATAAATTCTACAAAAATGTATAGAAAGTATTATTATTATTATTTTTTACTGTTTTCATGTGTGTTTGTGCTGGCCCTAAAAGTCTGAATTCAGGGTTTGGACACTGTCCCTGAGCTTTTGTATTCAAGGATAGCACTCTACCACTTGAGCCACATCTCAACTACCAGCTTTTTGTTGGTTAATTAGAGATAAGTGTGTCTCATAGACTTTCCTGCTCAGGCTGACATTGAATTTTAATCCTTACATCTCAGACTCCTGTGTAGCTAAGATGACAGATGTGAGCCACCAGCACCTGATTTATTTTTGATTTTTTCATTTATTATCTAAATAGCTTTTTATCTAAGTTTTGTTGTTTTGTTTTGTTTTGCAATTTTGGAGACACTGGTGCTTATAGTCAGGACCTTGAGCCTGCTTAGCGTGCGTGTTCATGGCTTGCTTTACCACTTGAGTTATACCTCTAGCTTGAGTCTAGTGGACGTTATTGTTCAGGCTGGCTTCTATTCACCATCCTCCAGATCTCAGTCTCTTGAGTAGTTAAAATTACAATTTGAGACATAGGCATCTCTCCTCTCAATTGTACTGAGCCCAAAATAAATATTGAAATTGAGCCCAAAATAAAGGTTGAAAATTAATTCATTCTTGTTGAAATTGTAATTTATTATATCTTCTTTGAAATAAAATACTTATTTTAAGTAGTGTCTAGTCTGTCTTACTAATTATTGTTCCAGGAAGTACCTTCTTGGGTAAAGGGATGCTTAAAGATATAGTTAGTCAACCATCAGTTGGAAAGTATTAGAATAAATGAGGGTACACCAAATGACACAGGAAATACAGTCACTTAGTTGTATGTTAATTACTTCTTGAGAAATAAATAGCTTTATTTTGTGACGCATCATTTATTTTTTGTTTATTTTTCTACATACACTGATAAATGAAAATGTTTTTACACATACAAGCAACAAATTTCTGGAAAAACAAAGGTACATTCTAATAACTGAATATAGTTTTGAGAATGTGGAAAGCACTTTGAACTGTTTGAGCTTTTATATCTTTTCCACGTGCATACACTAATTTTGCTATATGGAAATATTTTCTTAATCTAAACATTATAGACTTGTTATTTAAAAGTCCTTGAAAATATACAAGAACATGACCAGAAGAACACAGAGAGTAGAATTCATAAGAGGAAAGGCACATGGCTCCTAGTCATTCCCTCACAGCTTACTTTCCAAGGATGCCGTGTTGTGTGACAACCCAAAGAAGTATTGCTTACTCAAGAGGCTCACCTAAGCCTAGCTTTCTGTGGTTTCAACTGTGATTTGCCATACAGTACTTGGGTGATGAAGTTACTCAAGCTTTGCTCTGTAGAGAAAGAACAAATGTTCATCATGTACTCTCGCTGTTAATGAAAACATACCTGGATATGCTGGTGTACCATGCTTCAAAGCCTCAGGCATACCCAAAGTGCCCTTCCCAGACTGTCCAGCAGTGGGGTTCTGGAGAGTTAGACTAGAGCCAGTTAAGAGCATGGACTTTTCTTGGAAATGCTCACAATTGGAAGGCATGCTGTGTTAACTTCCCTTCATCTAGATTATCTCCCATTGTGCCCACCAAGCACTCAGGTTTTCTTCCACCCTATTCCATTTGTGTTGGCCTATCAAAGAAATTCAGGATGGCCTTCGTTGTTGTCACAATTTTCAAGACTTTGTCTATTTTCCCAATATGAATTTACACTCTAAGTCAGTAATATCTGCCTTTCTGAAATATTAAAAGCACATCACATGAAAACACATCATAAAATGCATCATAAACGATATTGCTTTATCACCACATCAGAGCCAATTCAACAGAACAAGCCACACAGTGCAACAGATCGTACATGAGATAAAATGAGTTTACACAAAATCTTTCCCACCTCAGCTGCCTCGATCATATTCCTTCTTCTTGGGAAATCTGAATCACATTATTTGAATGTGACTTTAAGTTTGACTGGCTCAAAGTTGTTGTAGCTGGTAAGTCTTAAATAATGTATTTGCACTTAGGAACCTGAGATTTAAGGTTTTTTTACTTGGAATTTAGACTCTTCAGCTTCTCACCCATATTTAATTCAGTATCAGTACCCACCATGCTTGAATAATTGAAGGACTTTTTTTGCTACCGCTGTATTAAAGATTTTTAAACTAATAACTTCTCAAGTGATTATCATATTATTGATCAGCCACCGTATGGAAGTTGAGATGGGCCATAAATTTGGAAGCACACTTGTTTATAAACTAAAATACATCCTAAAATTTTCAGAAGAATGAATATAATTTTGCTTCATATTAAAATGGTCAAAAAATCATATCAACTGATATGCAAAACATTTAATTTTATATGAAAATTTGCACAATATTTAAATGAAAACTTCTATTTTGGACAAAGACTTTAGTGATTCACAACTACATAAAATTTTTTCAGGCCTTCTGTTGTAGTAATTCTGTAAAAAATGATCTAACTACTGTCTACCCATGTATAGTAATATGTATATGTACAGAGGCATAGATGTGTATATGTACTGTACATACATTATTCCTGAATTGTTTTTACTACTTCCCAGTGTAAGTTTCTTCTGTAATAATATCTATTTATTATATTAAAGGTAATTTGTTAGCTCCTTAGTGCTTTTGCTTCACAGCTAATAAAATACTCAAATTTTAATGAATAAATAAAATACTAGTGATTCAGTAAATAGAAGGGGTCAAAATCCAATCATTAAAATTTGAAATAAACTTTGCCTTCTTTAAAAAATATTTCATATTTGCTCATTAAATAAGTGAAGGAATTTGATCCTTTAACAATAATTAATAGTCATTCTTCTCTGAATAAAGGTCAATTTCTTTGGAAGGCTTGTAAGACAGAATTATCTGGTCTCCTCACCCCCTATCCTATCAGTCAGCCTTCAGTCCTATTCAATTCTTTCTGGTGATGCCTGCTCCTATAAGCCCAGGAGGGATTTTCAACAGTAGCCTGGCAGAAATGCTGTTCAGCTACAGAAAATCAAAAACTAATAAATTCTGCACTCTTCCTGCTCATCCTTGTGCTCATTCTGCTCTCCCCGTAGCATTAATTTTGAAATCAGCTGCTTTCGCCTCCAGCCCAGGAGAGAGGGAATTTCAGTCACTTAAGAAAGACATCTGAAGAAAGTACATGATCCTTATAAGGTACCACGTGATTTCTTTGTTGCTTTGTATGTCCTTCCCCCACGGTATAACCCCTGTTTTCACTGTATTTGATGTTGGTATAATTTGGGAAGGGGAAGGGAAAAACAAATTGTTTAAATAGGGATACAGGTGGACTCATTGCAACAACGAGATGTTATGTCAAAAAACGAACTTTAGAATTTAGGCAGGGGGCGGGGAATGTGGTTGTGGAGATGGGAGGGAAGGGATGGGAGGGGAAAAACAAAGGAAGAGGCAACCATGCTTGATAAGAAATGTACTCAATACCTTACTTATGTAATTCTAACCCCTCTGTACAGTATTTTCACAATAAACATAAGAAAAAAGAAAATACATCATCCTTACTATGTGATGCAAAATGCACATGAATAGAGATAAATAGCATTTCATGACTCAGGAAGTCTGTAAAAATGTAATTTTATCTTAATTCTAATCATGAAACTGAACTCTAAGGTCTTAATATTTTGAAAGTTTGTTTGTTTGTTTGTTTGTTTTTGGTTGTGGGTCTTAGTCCCTGAGCTTCTTTGCGCTCCAGGCTAACACTCTACCACTTTGAGCCACAAGGCCACTTCCAGTTTTTGAGTGGTTAGTTGGAGATGAGATTCTCACAGAGACTTTTCTGCCCAGGCTTGCATTGAACCCCAGTAGCTAGGATTACAGATGTGAGTCACCAGCCACCTGGCTAGAATGACTTTTGTTGCAATCAAACTTTTGTCCCTAGGGCCCAGTGGCTCACCCCTGCAATTCTAGTTACTCAGGAGGCTGAGAACTGAGGATCACAGTTTGAAGCCAACCTGGATAGCCAAGTCTTTGAGATTCTTATCTCCAATTAACCAGAAAAAAGACAGGAAACTGTGGCCCATGTAGTAGAGCACAAATCTTGAAGAATGAAAAAGGCATTGTGCTGGCCCTGAGTTCAAGCCCTAAGACCATCTCACCTACCCACACATGAATACACATACATACATACACACACACACACACACACACACACACACACACACACACACACAACCTTCATAAACCCACATATTCACCAACATACACTTTATAAAGAAAGTCCCAAGTAAATACTTTAGACTTGCCATTTGAGGGAGAATTTTTCTAAATTGTGGGATATGTGTGTATGGTATGTGTGTGTGTATCAGAGAGAGAGAGAGAATTCTGCCTCATTTTTATTCAGCACACACAACCTCATCTGGGGTCATTGCATAGATACGACAGATTTCAGCTTACTTAAAAAAAAGGATATGGCCATTCACCAGTCAGCTGAATAAAAAATTGACCTACCAATTAGATTAAAGTTGGCTTTAAGTCTATTTAATAGACACAGTAGAAATGAATTAGTAGCAAAATCTTAGAATATTATAACTTAAGTATGCACTGACTAACCTTGCCAAGACAAAATTAATTCTTAGGTAATTGAAGCCAACAGGAGTAAAACATTGGCTGAGAGTCAATTTGTGTGATAAAGAGGGAGCTCATTCTTCCTAAACAGCTTTGAACAAATCTTTTTGCATTTTTCCCTGTCATGGTTGAAGCCAAAAAAGATAGAACTAAAGCATGTGCACATGTGCAAGAAGGAGAGAGAGAGAGAGAGGGAAAGAGAGAGAGAGAGAGAGAGGGAGAGAGAAAGAGAGTGCACAGAGAAATAGAAAAAAAAGGAACAAAGTCAGATACATGCAAAAATACTTTTAAAGTACTTTTTTCTTTTTATGGAAACTAATAAAGTGGACCATGAAAGTTATCATTCTAGAGTTTGAACCATTACTCCTAAGAGTAAATGAAAGGAAAATGTAGAAAGGTACAGGGATTCACTCCATTTCACACCAATGACATGTAATTAATGGTTTAAATTGCCTGGACTGATTCATTATATTTTTTAACACTGTAGAAATTAATCTATCAAATTCCTAGAGGTTGTGAGTTAAACTTAAAATAGCCTGGAATTGTTTTAAAAGACTAGAGGGACATGTTTAAAAGGCAGAATTAAACATAGATATGTATTCCATACAGATAAGTAGTCATGAGCTCCTAACCCCGGTATTGTTAGTATTGTAGGTGTTTTGTACAAGGTTACTCTCTGCTGTGGGTTCTTTCTTTATTTTTAAGTATTGTTTTAGGGAGGAAATGGATTGCTTTCATGACTTCAATTTCATCAAATTCATTGTTGGTGTACAGGAATGTTAGTTTGTATGTGCACACACATACACACACACATAACTCAAAAATGTGAAGCCTACAGAATGGAAGAAAAATCTTTGCCAGCCCATCATCTGATCAGGGATGATTATCTGGAATAAATAACAAGCTCAAAATATTAAACAATCAAAGTTGTGCAATCAAATGGACAACGAAACTGAGCTGACATTTTCCAAAAGAAAAAGTATAAAATATGCAATACATGCATAAAAATGTGTTGAAAATCTTTAGCCAAGAGGGAAATGCAAATAAAAATTATACTCAAATTCTCTCTCACCCTAATCAGAATGACTACCATCAAGAAAACACATAACAACAAATTTTAGCAGGGAAGTGTGTGAGTGGTGGAGGAGGAAGTCTTATTCATTATTGTTGAGAATATAAACTAGTCTAGCCACTATTGAAATCAGTATGAAAGTCCCTCAAAAATTAAAGTAGAGGCAGGCACCAGTGGCTCACGCTGTAATCCTAGCCACTCAGGAAGCTGAGATCTGAGGATCACGATTCAAAGCCAGCCTGGGCAGAAAAGTCAGTGAGATTCTGATCTCCAATAAAAAACCCTAGAAAACCAGAAGTGGCGTTGTGGCTCAAGAGATAGAGTGCTTGCCTTGAGCTGAAGAGTGCAGGGACAGCACCCAAGCCCAGAGTTCAAGCCCCATGACCAAAAAAAAAAAATTAAATAAATAAAAATAGAGCTTACATACAGTCCACCATACTAATTTTGGATTTTTATCCAAAGGCACCAGAGTCAGTTTACTACAGAGATACCTAAGCATCTGTTACCTTAAAACTGTTGACAAGAGTAAAACTATAGAACAAACCTAGATGTCCAGCAATGGATGAAAGATAAAGAATATATTATATATACAATGGAGTTTTAACTTAGTCATTAAGAGAATGAAATCTTTGCTACCTGTGCTGCTCAGAACCATGTTGCTTCTGATCTCAGCATCCTGAGTAGCTAAGATTGCAATCCTGAGCCACCTGGGCCTGACTGAATATATGCAATTCAAATTAAACTCCAGGTGCAGCTAGTAGACCTCAGAGAGTAACGGGCTTCAGAAAACCCCATGTGGGCAGAAGGATAGCTTCTAAATAGACAGGAGAACATTCTATGATGTCCAACTACTGCATACATTTTATGTTTTAGGTATCACTTTAATTAAAAATATAAAAATGTGCAACAGTTGAAAAATTCAGTCTTTCAATAGTGAGTAGAAAAGACACAAAATGTACTGTAATTTCATAAATTTTTATGAGATACACTGAGATTTAGGGAAAATATTATTTTATTTTTATTTTTATTTTTTTTTTGGTCATGGGGCCTGAATGCTAGGCCTGGGTGCTGTCCCTCAGCTCTTCAGCTCACGGCGAGTGTTCTACCATTTGAGCCACAGCACCACTTCCATTTTTCTGGTGGTTTATTGGAGACAAGAGTCTCATGGATTTTCCTGACTGGGCTGGCTTTGAACTGCAATCCTCTGATCTCAGCCTCCTGTGTAGTTAGGATGACAGGTGTGAGCCACCAGCGCCCAGTTTATCATTACTTTTTAAAGTAATTTTTACAAATATCTTTCAGTTTAACTTGTCAGTTTATGAGTACAATGCATCTTGATTCTTTTAAAAAAGAAAACAACGTCCATTTTAAAGAATCTGGGCATGTACATCAGGTGGCATTGAAATATGGACAGTGGGTCTAACTGTTCCCATTTAAACAGAGTGAAGGATGCTGGGATTTTAGGTAAAACTCTTAGAGATGAAATCCCATCCGCAACTCCAAGTGATAGGTGTGCCTAAATCCCTAGACGCAGACAGGGCACAATAGGTTCCCAGACCTTCCAGACCTGTACTGCCAGACCTGTAACATGAACTCAAGTAAAGTCTCCAGCTTCCTGTGACCCTGTCCCCTAATCATGACCCTATTTAGGCCCACCACCTCTGCTTCCATCAGGCCATGCCTCCTGACTTCTGACTCTCCTGGAGGTCACCATGTTGTCCCTTTCTGTTAGAGGTGATCTGGTTTGTTGAAATTGTTTTCTTCTCTTTATGGCCCTCATGGCTCCATTTTCTAATAGTATTAAGTATATTTGAGGCTGCAAGTTTTTGGGGGACATGTGTCCACTACCAGTTTCTGGCTTTCTAATCAAGACTCCCAATTCGAACTTTAAAACTGTGGCTTCCCTGTAGCTCACCGTTGAATTCCTGCATAGCACTATATGTTACGAGTACACATAGCTTGCTCAATAATTTGTGGTCTCAGGTTTGAGGATATCGCAGAACCTAAAAATGAAAGTAGATCATCCATAATATCCTTTTCTCCTTAAGAGTGAGGCAGGCTCTTACATACCAAAAAATTACTATGTTGGAAAGGAATATGATTCTGAAAGCATATATTTGCCAATCTTGCTATTCTAAGTATAACTGAGGCTATTTGTGATACGTACAAAACTGACACAGAATTTCCAAGGCAACTTTTATTTAAAGAATACTTATCGCATGCCACGTACATGATTACATTTAACTATTTTAGCAATAAAATGTGGGTAGTATTATTTTTGCTATTTAATTTTGAAAAAAACCTTAGTTCAGGCTAGCAAGGTCAGGCTACAAACACAACAATTCTTGTCATTAAGTAGATTTCTGGAAAAGAAGGAATTATTTTCCTCTCTAGTGACTGTGTAAGAAGCCACATATAATGAAAGAATTTTCTGCTGATCAACTGGTACTTCCACAGTTAATCTGATCTCTAAACTTTAAAGGGAATACAAGATACCAGTATATTCTTTGCTGATATTTTTTCATGAAAAGGATTGTAAAATCCGTTATGAACAAGGTCAGTAACATTCTTGAGGTCTATTTTAAAATACATTTCACAGTACCTTTGTATACAAATATTTAGAGAGCAAACTCAGATCATTAAGCTTTCTTCAAAGTACTAAATTCACTTTCATATTGAGAAAGAAAATAATTTTGAGATTTACATTAGTAGTTACTTTTGTTAGACAGCCAACTGTTCAGATAATGTGTTCCTTATGCTTCTCGTTTCATTGATCTTACTTAAAGACGGTTTAGCAACACTTGTCTTCCTGCCAGAAACTTACCTGCATTCTTCCTTACTTCCCCAGGCAGAGTGCAAACTCTGTTCATTCCTCTTGCAGTTTCAAACCAATGCATATTTTATTTCTGTGACAATTTTTATTCCATTTCCACTGCTGTGGAGAACTAGAGACAGACAGAGTAAGATGCACTTGTAGGGTTGGGGTGGATAAGTAGTTTGATAATCTTGATAAGTGCTGCAGGTCATGGTGTTCTGACAAAGAATGAAGCCACCTCATTCTCTTTATTTTTGTTTTTGTTTTGTTATTTTTGGTGGCCATTTCTGTGGCTTCAGTTCAGGCCCTGGACACTCTGCATGAGTTTTTTGCTCAAGGTTAGCCCTCTATTAAGTGATCCATAATTCCGTTTCTAGCTTTGGGTAGTTAATTAGAGATGAGAGACTGATGGATTTGCCTGCCCAGTCTGGCTTCAAACCATGGTCCTCAGATCTCAAGCTTCTGAGTAGAAAGGATGACAACTGTAAGCCACTGGTGCCCTGATTTCATTACTATTTTCATTTTCTGGAGTTGATATAGATATATATGGAACTCTTCATATTCATGCATATGCATGTATGTATATATATATGTATATATCTGTTAAGTCCACCTGGGGTAAATGTCCCCTTCCTTTTGTTCTCCCTCAGTGCACATGTGGTCCCTTCCTTAGAAGTTCCCACCCAGCATTCATAACCCAGGAACTTGTCACATCTGGGGGCACTGGGAGGTCCCCCAGGTGATGAGGTCCTTGGGTGGCTGCCCCTGCTTCCTACCCTTCACTGCAGCCACACCTATTCCCCACCCTCTCCCTACATAACCAATCTCCATCATTAGCTCTAGCCTTTTGCATGCTTCCCTTGCTTCCTGCACCCCTGGCACTGCCTGGCACCCTCCACCTGGTGCAACCCCTGCCCTCCTCCATCTTGTGCAGGCTCTACAGTGTGCTCTCCCCCCAGTACACTCTTCTCCGCCTAGACCATGTGATGGTCTCTTTCAGTGAATCTTACAATATTAATTGTATAAGAATTTTGGGTGTGCATATATATAATCATTTATATGAATATATATAAATATCAATCTCATAGAATACTATAGACGTGCTTTATATATATATATATATATTGCTGTATATATGTAAATAACCACAACTGTATATATGCATATATATGTGTAAACATATGCCTGAACATATTTGTATGTGGCTATCACTTCCAATTTCAATAGCCAAGGGACTATATCAGACAGAAGAAAACAACGAAGGGTCTTGCTAAATGAATTCTGAAAACAAATCTACCAAAGATCTAGAGCAATGATTGACAGGAGAGAAGGTTGAGGTTAATGTGTGGCATTCTGGCATGACATTCTGAAAAACTGGAAGCTAAGAATCCAGAAAATATCTGGTTTGGGTGTGTGATGCCCTTTCAGTCTTCCTTTTCTTCCACTGTTCTCTGTCACATATGCATTCTGTCTCTCCACAGACCAGAGTCTGGCAGGACTACAGGCTGAGTGACAGGGCTCCCTGGGGTACCTGTTTATTCATCTACTTCCTGCACTGGAGCAACACTTGTACCTGTATGCCCTGTACCTGGATGACTTCTGTGTTCAAAAGGACCCTTCAGGAAGTCTGCTAGGACAGCTCTCTTTGGATCTAGTGGCAATGACATGTGACATTAATACAACAGGTTCACAGCACAGGCTTATCTGTCAATCAAGTCATCTTACATTAAACCATAATGTGTAGACTATAATGCAGTTCAACTCTTTTCCTAGAATTTTTTTTTTTTTTAGCTTTAACAGGGGTTTTGTTTTTGTTTTTGTTATTAACAAAGTTCAAGTAGCTCCCATGCAGGAAACAAGAATTAAAGATTTAAAAAAGGAAGCTGTGGCCAGCTAACTTATTCTTTTTGAGCTGGGAGAATTCATTCCATCAGTTCCCATGCCTTAGGATCTGAGTAACCTAGAAGAGTGTTTTTATTTAAGAGGAGGAACATTTTCTGGGCCTACTCTAAACTTAAGGACATGGGCTGAGCAAGCATTAGGGCTGCCTGCTAGGGCTTGCCTCAGGTAAGCTACTGACTTTACTTTCTCTAGCCACACAGAGAGTTGTCAAATATTTACCATTTCAAAGGTGAGTAGCTCCTCCCACACCCTTAGGTCTTGTAACTTAGCATTTAAATAGAGGACAGTTTAACTATTTATTTGAAAAGGGAAGAAATGCTGTAAAAGAAAGTAGGGAGAGATTCCTAGTAGAGAGGAACCCCAAAGACTTGTCTAAGAGAGCTCTCTTGGAGTGTGCTTTTAATAGTTCAGGGTGACGCCCTAACTTCTCCCTTGGGATTTGCACTGATTGTTCCAGGCCTTGCTCTTCTTACCTTGCCCTGGGCTCTTCTCATTGTTTGAGTGGACACCCAGGGCATTATCAAGGAAGTGATTGAGCTGTAAGGAAAAATAGAGAAAGAAAGAGAGATTAATAAACATGGCCAGGGATTAGAGGCATCTGTGAAAAATAATTTCCCTGACTTTTAAATCTTCATGGTTAACTACACAGGTGACTTTCACTTTGAATTAATTAGCCAGTGTCACAAATATGTGGGCATGTCCAAATTCAAAGGCAACAGCAAATTATATCCTAAAAATATCTCGAAGGGAGAAAAATCATTTAGACCATACATGACTACCACAGAGTCCTTCTGACTTCATTTTCCACTGAATATTAAGTCCCACATCATGTGCCATGATCAAACTCTTACTTCATCCATGTTCTAATTAATGGCAATGCTTGAATGCTTGCTGAATATTTTATTCATTTAATGATTTATGGAGTAAATGCAACTTGTGGAAAGAATTTCCAGATAATTGGAATTTCAGAGACCAGTTTGCCCCATGGTAGAAAGGTGAGGAAGATTATACAAGAATGACTGAATTAGGAGACCATTAACATTCCTTGCAACTCTCAGTATCTCCTGTGAAAGTGACAGTCTGAAAAGAATCCCACAGAGATCGCATTGGAATCTTCCAGATTCTACACTAGAATACACTCAATTTGCCACCTGCTTGCGTCTTTCTCCAGACTCCCTTGTCTGCCATCTGGTAACATTCTCCTTGTTAGTTTTCTTGAGAATTAATAATGCATTACCTTAAACCAACTGTGCTTAAACGGACACACCAGTTCTTTGTTCCTAACAGAATGTTACACACTTCTATCAGGCATTGTCCTGACAACGATAACTAATATGGCTGTCAGACACACTGAGACAAGTTCTGAAGTGAACATGCTGTGTTGTACAAGAGTTCATGTAATAGACAACACCTTGTTGATGCAGTGTATTATTTTGCACAGGTGGTAGATGAATCCATTCATTGCTTTGCAATACACTTTCTTGCATTGAATTCATTCTTCTTTAAACTCAATATCTAGCAGTGTAGGTTGCTTGTGATACTGGTGACTCATCAAGCACATTGAAATTCTTTTCAACTGCTTTTGCTTTTCAGTTCTTTTTGTTAGTATGTATTCAGAATACACAGTAAGGAGTTTTCAGTACATGCATATTCATATTCATATTTACTGATCATATTCATCTCTGTATTGTTTTCTCTTTTATCCCTTCACCCTATCTAATTTTTCCTCCCACCTCTTTAGCAATTCTCCCTCTGTTTCTATGGCTTTACTTTGGTTTTACTTCTAACTTCCAAATGTGAAAAAAAAATAGATGTATTTAATACTTGTCTTTATGACACTTTATTTCTCTTAACATTATGATATTCAGTTCCATCTTATTTTCCAGCAAATAACATTATTTAGTTTTTCTTAATGATTAAGTAAACTCCATTCTGTATATAGTGGATATATTTTTATCCATTTTTTATTCATAGATACCTAGGAGTTTTCATAATTTGTCTATTAAGAGTAGTACTATGAATAAAAGGATATGTAGTTTTTTCTATGGAACACTGACTTTGATTCTTTTGGTGTATGCCCCTAAGTGGTAAGACCCCATAATATGGGAGTTTTATTTTCATTAAGCTATATTTAAAGAGGATAAAGCAGTACAATTCAATATAGTTTTCACCTTGGAAAATGTACCTGTGTTTGTTGAATTGAGTTGACTTTATTTATTTATTTACCCCTGAGTTTTTTCAGCTCAAGGCTAGTATTGTATCACTTAAATAACAGCTTAGCAACCAGAGTTTTACTTTTGTGACTAATTAAAGATAAGAGTTTCACAGAGTTTCCCTGCTCACGCTAGTGTCAAATCAGGGTCCTTAGATCTCAGCCTCAGTAGTAACAGATATATTTCTGAATTTTAAAGGAATACAGGACTCCTGACACAAAACCTAGGGGGAAAAATGAAAGCATCATTTTCATATTTCCATTTTTTAATTTGCAAGGCATTTTCCCATTTCTGAAATAAAAATACATTGTAAACTGAGAATTTTGGCAACTGTTTCTCCATGACAAAATTCCAAGTATTAATAGCACTTGACATAAACAGGTTCTCGTCAATTGCCTGGATTGTCCATTATTTCCTGCCAGAAACTTTTCTAATTGCAAATTCTCATACAAAAAATTATTTGAACCTCATTTTTCCTATGATGTACTGTTTTTAACATAGTCAATGATATATAACAGTAGCTAAACAAATATCACTGTATATTCATGGAAAGCATTGGGGATCTTTTGGAAATGAGATATAAATTGCCTACTCATATACCACAGAAGTCTAGAAATCAAATACAGGTGTTCTATGATTCACAGTGGGGTTACTTTCTGATAAGCCTATCATCTACTAAAAAGATCATGAGTGAAAACTGCATTTAATGCTAGCAACCAAGTGAACACCAGGGTTTAGCAACACAGTGTACTACAGAGTAGTAGTCACTTATAGCCATATCATCGTGATTGAGATGCAGCTAATAACTACTGCCTAGCAATGGAACTAGATATATAGGCATCACTAGCACTAACATTCAAAAGATTAAAAAAAATCAGAATTTGAATTCTGCTTTGTACTGAATTTATATTGTTTTTGCTCCATTGTCAAGTAAAATATCTTAAAACAAGTTACCGTAAACATAAGGCAGACAATGTATACTGTGAAGAATCAGAATATTATATGTGTCTCATCTCAATCCTAAACATTTCTTCATGCAAAGCCAACATATTCTTATTTCTCTTTGTAATTGCATCTTCCATGGAAATGGATTTGTCTCTTTTATCACATAATATATTGTGTTTTTATAATTATCAATATTGAATGCTATTTTGTTCTACAACTAAGTAACAATCCATTATAATCCATTTATTATATATATATTATCCATTTATTAAAGGAAATATTATATATTATATATATATATATATTATATATATATATAATATCCATTTATTAAAGGAAATATTAATATAAATGTGCTCTTACTTTGAATATGTAGCTTAACTGCATGAAATTTCTTTTAGATAGCAGTGTAAAAATTACATTTGGACCATAATCTTTACGATTAATTGTGTTTATCAAAATGAATATTATCAAATAATATAAAAATATCATTCATTAGAAATATCTGAAATTATTACATCAAGTACTGGAAAATATGGACATATTATTACTTTGTCTAATAAATATATTGGCTTTAATAAAGCTATAAAATGCTTTTGAATTTTACCTGTGTTACATTCCAAAATGAACAATATTCCAAGGACATTAAAATCAATTGATATTTTATTTCTTTAATAAATACCTCAGGAGAACACACAGTAGTCTGATATGTACTTCTTCATTACATTTGTTCCCATGTTACTTTTATTGAAACAAAGAGTTTTACACAGGCATGTATTTGAAGAAATGCAAGCCTATTTTAATAAAATTTCAGAAAATTATGTGCGTTCTTTTTTATATTACAATAAATCCAGCAATTCATAATTCATTAAAATTACTTGTGGTTTGGTCTAGTGAGAGTTGAAATCTCTGTTAAGGATTAAATACATTGAAGTACGCTGAAGGGATCTTTGAATTTTGCAAATCTTTACAGTAATTATTTGGAAAATGGTGATCTACCAAGTTATGCAGATATTAAAATATATTGTGCAGTATTATTTTTAATAAAAACAACAATAAATACATCTTTCAAAATCGCACAGATATTGTTGATAACAGTCTTCAGAATCTATGAAGTTGGAAAAGAGGAAAAGATAAAATCTAAAGTCGGAGAGAATTTTTTTCTTTTTTTTGTGTGTGTGTGAATATACCGTACAGAGGGGTTACAATTACATGGGCAAGATAATGAGTACATTTTTTATCAAGCACTGTTGCCTCCTCCTTTGTTTCCCCTTCCCATCCCTTCCCATCTCCCACCCAACCTCCCCCTCCACATCCCCCCACCCAAAGTTGTAAAGTTCATTTTTCGACATAACGACTAATACATCTCATTGTTGCAATGGGTCCACCTGTATCCTTATTTAAACAATTTGTTTTTGCCCTTCCAAGCCGAAAAGGTCAGATAAGTTGTTGTTAGATGAAATGAACCCCAAGATAAGTATTCAAATATTTTTCCTATCATGCGATTGTTTCTAACATATTTATAGGATGATTTCTTTGTTGCTTTGTATGTCCCTTCCCGCCCCCACATAACCAACCCCTGCTCTCACAGAGAATTTAATCTATGAAATTATATATATATATATATATATATGTAAGAACTTTTGAAATACAGAGAATGAGATATGTCAAGTGTTGGGAAAATGGAGAAGGAAAGAACCTCATTTTAAAATGTCAAGAATTCAGAACAAATAATGAATATTAAAAATCTGCAAGAAAATAGCAATCTCTTCCCTCAATGGCAAAATCATCAGAATGCTTAGCGAAAGCACCAAACACCAGGAAAACAGGGATTGATACATTTTATCCAGGAAAGTAAACAAGTGCCAATGAAAATTGCTATACCATCAAAGTTATTCTTTAAAATCTTCAAAGAAATTAAGCATATCAAGGTAATCAATAATTATAGCTATTGATGACAAAATCAGAGTCTCAGAAGATCCTTAAAATAATCCTTCATACAGGAAAGAAAGGAAAGAAATCAAAACAAGGGCTCACAGAAGAGGGAGGGAGGAAACAGATTAGAGTTCAGTTATGATCAATTTAATAAACCTGAAAACTCTCAAGATGAATCAAAGAAGAAAAGAAAACAATAATGGAATCCATCAGGAAAACAAACAAAAATTAGAGGAAAACACTTCCAATAACCAACATAAATCTAAATGGCTTTAACTTGCTGGTTAAAAGACTCATATTTGCACCATGACTTTGTGAAATACGGATTAGGAAAACTTCTGCAGTGTTCCTATCCATATGTGTCTTTTAGCATCGGCAATCGAATAAACTTTTCCACTTTTCTCAATTCACCTTTTGATAGTCCACTCCACGGTGAGGTTACCTTCCAGTGGTTCTGACTGTGTTCCATGTTGGATCTTCACACCATCGTGGTGACCACATTGGGCTGAATACATTTTTGAACAACTCAAGGGACTAGATCTTTCCTTCCAAGAGAGTCATTTCTCATGTTGGTACATTCTAGTTTCTATTTCCTTCGGTTAAAATCTTTTAAGTTGAGTTTCAGCATTTTCAAAAGTGAGTTTTGCGAATTGAGACATAATACTAATACTGTGGGAATTGGTGAGATCTTAAAGCTTTGTATTGTGATTTCCTTCTGGGTATATTTTGCTAAATGAAAAGAAAATTTCGTTAATTTTTTTTTTTCCTTAAAGACTTTTCCGCTGGGCACCAGTGTGTCATGCCTGCAATTTTAGCTACTCAGGAGACTGAGAGTAAGGTCCTAGGATTGGGGTTTGAAGCCAGCCCGGGCAGGAAAGTCTATGATAGTCTGCCTTCCACCCCCACTCGCCTACCCCACGCTTTTTAAAATTTAATTTTATTTTGTTGTAAAGGTGTTGTACAGAGGGGTGACAGTTACATAAATAAGGTAACCAGTACATTTCTGGTCGAACATTGTTACCCACTCCATTTTTCATCCATTGTCCCTCCCCCCCACCATCCCCCCCACCAAATTGAAAAGTTTATTTCCAGCCTAGATCTTGTGAGTATCACTGAAGCATTGGTTCACCCTGTGTCCTTATTTTATCATTTTGTGATTCCCCTAACTTTCCCTGAATCAGATAAATGTATATACAAGACACAGGGTACCAGGATCAAAACAGTGACTACTGGGTATAAACCAAAGGTTGAGGGTGGGGGGAATACTCTTATCTCCAATTATTCACAGAAAAATCTGGAAGTATAGCTGTGGCATAATGAAAACATATTCTCTTACTTTATGTTTATGGTGGAAGGTCTTTATTTCTCCTTTGATATTCAAGGATGGCTTCAGAGGATACTCTAATGTATTTGTTATATTCTTTCAGGGCTTATTTTTATTCTATGTGCTGCTTGTTTTTAGAGTGTCTATGGAAAAAGCTGCTGTTATTGTAAAAGGTTTGCATTTGGTGATTCTGTTGCCGGGTTCAATATTTTCTTTTGCCTTTGTCCATTGGGATGGTTTGAATACAAAACATATTCCCACTCCCTTCCCATGCTCAAGTGTTTAAGCCTTTATCTCCAGGTGGTGAGGCTATTTTAGGAGGCACTGGAAGCTAGTGAACCTAGCTGGAGTTCTAGGTCATTGTAAGCCACTAAACATGGATTCTTGGAAGTACTTTGTCCATGCAAGTCCCCATCATCCTCTCTAGCATGAAGTAAGAACAGACTGTACAGCTACTTCCTCCTGCATACATCATGTACTGCCCAACTGCATAGGGTAAGTCAAAACTAAGGGCTTCTTCCAATTAAGATACTTATGTTATTTTGATCAGAGTTCTGAAGCTTACTAACACTAATCTAGTATTTTAACTATAATAAGCAAGGAATTCTTTTCCTGGTCATGTCTATTTGAGGTTACTATTCATCTGTTTCCTAAGATTTGGGAAACTTTCTTGCTATTAGTTCATTCAATGTATTTTTTTAATTAAAAATTACTTTCCGATTCACATAATGACTTCTGAGTCAGCTGATTTTAATGTTCTACATCTGTACTGTTTTGTTAATGTCACTATACTGTGTATTTGGAAAATATCTTTCCATGTATTTTTAAATTTAATTTTATTGTCAAGGTGTTGTACAGAGGGGTTACAGTTTCATATATAAGGTAATGAGTACATTTCTTGTCAAACACTGTTACCCCTCCCTTGTTTTTCTCCCACTTTCCTTCTCTCCCCACCCCCCCGCCAAGTTGTATTTTGTATTTTGAAAATCATCAGTCATCAGTGAAATCCTCTAGATAACTCAAACTCATTTATTGGCCCTTCTCTTTAGAGCATTTTTTCCTCATTCATTGAAATGGATTTATGTTGACTTCAAACCTAGGTGACATTTTTAACCATAAAAATTCCATGAGAATGTTGATGTGTTCTGATAATGGAAAAATCATGTATTTGTTGTTGTTGTTCTTTACTGTTTTTACAGAAGGCTCATTTTAAACTTCTGTGTGTTTATAGTGTGTATTGAAACTACTTAGTATTTTATTACATTTCTGTAGAGCTTTATCTCATTTGTCTTATGAATTTATATTCATAACCTCTTTATCTAAAAGGCTATAGGTACAATTGTGAGACCATTAGTTTGGAATGGAAATTTCACATTATAGCTGTCTTTTGTTAAGTTTAGCTTCTATTTATTATCAGCTATATGTATTGCAAAAGAAAATATTCTTCTTTTTGCAAAGTATAGAAAATTTGTGAGTAATTGAAAGAATATCTTTGTGACAACTGCCTTCCTAAAATCTAGCTTTACAAAATTCTTTTAGACAAGTGTTACCTGAAATGATATTCTGAGAAAACTGTTATTCAAGGACAGAATAAAATTTCCTTTATAGTCCTTCGCCAAAAAATATGTGAAATGTCTATCTCAAAATCTTATGATATTCTGATCTGTAATTCTAAGAAATAATGGAAAACAAAAGTTTTCTAGTTAACCTTGCTTAATGTGGCCCCTTTAAACTGTTGTAGCACAGTATGCTGTCATTCAAATCACAGTTGTGCAGATGCTTTATTTTTAATTTGAAATATATGTAGTAACCATTGATGATGTTTACATTTTCTTCCAAGAACTTCAAAAGTTGACTGGAGGCTAGGAAAATCAGATTCAGATTTTGATTTCACAGTGTGTTCATTGCCTCTTCTCTTTTTAATTCTCTCTCCATCTCAAAATACAGATTCTTTTCCATGTCAGTGTGACATTTCATACAAAGCCTAATAATGAAAGCAATAATAAGGTGGAGATACAGCTCAGTGGTGCAGAACAATCATCTAGAACTCAGGTTTGATCTGCAGCACTGAATGAACAGAATGATAAATTTGAAAGAGATTGTGGAAAACTTCCAAAAACATTTGACATTAAAACATTATAAATTCAAATGCTGTCATAATTTTAATTAGTAATTATTATATTTTGGTGATTTTCCTGAAAAGTAAGTTAGGTGTCCTAATCTACACACACAAAACAGTGATATATATTTTTTTACACACCAAACAGTGATTTTTTTTGGCTTGTCATACATAGTTGTATAATGTTAATGATACTTTCCCCAAAGCCTATGTATTTTTACTGTCATAAAAATCAAATATAATCCAGAGTTGAAATGATTGTTTTCCTGAACTTCTGCAATCAGATTTTCATTTCCTGAATTCCAACAGAAAAGAATATTGAAGTGCTCAAGGATTCTCCATGCTCCAAAGCTCTGAAGAAGCAAGATATTCCAAACACGTAATTGTAAATTACCATATCAATAATATTGTAAGTATCACCTCTGCCATAACAATAAAACATTAAAAATATTGTGAAGAAAAATTTAGAGCCATTTTTCTTTCCACCAGAGGATGAAAGTGCTTTTAAATGAAACTTCATTGTGATTCTTTTAAATTTATTATTGGTAAATCCCTGTTTGACTCAATTTTAGCCATACTTTCAACCAAATAAAAAGGATGATATAGAAGGAAATATTAATAGTGAAAGAAGTGTCTAAAATGAGCTTTACAACTTCAGGTGGTGGAAGAATTGGAGGAGGGAAGGGATAGTGGGAGAATGACAAAGGAGTTGGTAAAAATGTTCAACAAGAAATGTGCTCATTACCTTACTTATGTAATTGTAACCCCTCTGTACATCATCTTTTCAATAAAATAAAAATAAAGAGTGTAAGCAGTGATTGTGAGCCTAAAGTTAGAAATCAGGTACTCATTATTATATTTTTTCCAGTAAAAGTAGACTTGTGACAGGTTGACAAGAATTTTTCTATTCTCTTCAGAAATCTGTTACTTGTTTACGTATATAAATAATACTTGATAATGCAAATGAGAAAAAAATGTACACCATCTATTAGTCACAGGCTTCCAGTTTTTCAAGTTGCTAAGCTGAAGTAAATTTGATCAAAGTAACAGATTACATAGACTTTTGAACTCCATGACACTTGTACCCTTCATTCAGATGCTTAGCAACATGTCACCTCACTATCCACAGGCAAAACTTCCTCTCAGACAGAGTCTGAGAGTTCTTGAGTCTTGAGTTCTTTTCATATATGATTTTTCCAAAGTGAACTTTCTATGTATCATCAGCAAAGGTTAAAAAGCATATTATTAGAATAATCCATAATATGTCTCTTGAATCTACTCTTGACCAGGGTAAGAGATCATGAACCGTAGACTTACTTAGTTAACACACAATTGCAAGCAACAAGGGGATAAATAAAGGCATGGTCCCATTGTCAGATACCTAATACTTTTCTCTAGTAACTGGTAACTGAGGAGCTGATGAGTTTCTTGAGTGTTCACAGGGGTATACTGCTACAGCGTCAACATCTTCAATGTCAACAGCATAAAATAACTTCTCCAGCACCTCAGGTAGACATCCCAGTAAGAAAGGTCAATATTTTTTAGGTTTTTTTTTTTTTTGTATGTCATGGGGATTGAACTCTGGACCTAGGAACTTTCCCTCAGCTCTTCAGCTCAAGACTAGTACTCTACCACTTGAGCCACAGCACCACTTCCTACTTTCTGGTGGTTTATGAGATATGAGTCTCACAGGCTTTCCTGCCTGGGCTGGCTTTGAACCATGACCCTCAACTCTCAGCCTCCTGAGTAGACAGTATTACAGGCATGAACCACCAGCACCCGGCAAGAAATGTTACTCTTAAATCCCTAAAGCCAGAGAGATTTTTGTTCTGCCTTGCAGATGGACTCATCACTAGTTGTAGAAAAACCCAGTGTTTTCATTCTGCATATAGATTGGCCTTCTTTTCAATGTAATCCTGGTTCCTTCCCTATTAGACACAGGGTTTCCTTTAGACAATTTGAGAATGATGGCAATTTTTCTTTTGGTAGCATTGCTAGTTCAACAAATGTTTTTAGAAACGAATGCACACAGTAGAATTTTAAAGATAACAGTATTACTGTTTGCTCTCTTGCTTCACTCTTACAACTCTCACTTCGCAGTAATCCTTAACTGAGTGGCTTATGATTGAAATTGTTTATAAATTAAAATAGCAAGAGGTAAGAAGGCCAATTTTGATATTCCAAGTATTGCAGTTGTAGAATGGAAGTGAAAAAACTCTATTTTTTTATTCTTGATTCTAATTTCCAGTGGTTTACTTGCTATTAAGTTTAGGTTTATAATCCATCATTTAATAACGTTAACTAAGCATTGTTTATAATTACTCACTTTATCTTCTTTATATTCCCTACTGACATTATATTTAATAGTGACATTACAATACCCCTCATTTTGTAGTGTTGATGAAATATTTTACTGCATTATTACTGGTACACAACAAGGCACAAATATTAACTATTCACAAGATACTTCAAAATAGAGTTGACTAAAGATTGACCTTACTTAAAGCACATAAGGCTAAATTAAATGTATTTACTTTGATAAATTCCTATGTGTATGTCTATTAAAATTTATAACTATCGGCTAGGATGCAGCTCAGTGGCAAAGTGCTAGGATACCAAGTGAAATGTCCTGTATTCAATCCCCAGTACCAATAATAAAAATAAAAAACTCACACACAAAAATAAAATATATAACTACATTTTGGATCTAATCATACCTAGTATTCAAATATACTATAGTTCTTCTGGTTCTTCTTTTAGATGGTTCTTAAAAACTGGGTATTACCACATAGAATAAATAAAAGAGTCTATAAGGAATCCTTCACACATTAGATGTTTTTGTCTTCTGATTTACTTCGGAAAATTTCTCTCTTTTATTATTTCCTCACTCAAAACAAACATTTCTTAATTTTTAAAATACTTCTGTCAGTCCCAAACTTCGAAAGTTCTTTTCACCTGTAAGTCACTGTATTCACCCTGTACTTAGAGCGGACCACACAGAATGCTCTGAATCAAGAAGAATTTTCCAGGGATTGGGCTAAATAGAGGTGTTGTTAAGAAGGACTGTAAGCCCTGACTGGAATCTTGTGGTAGCTGTGCTACCACCCAACTAAATGTATCCATCTGTATTATGGATTCAACGACTGTCATATGGTTTGCTAGCAAACCAGATATCCAATGGAATGCAAAGAAGTCTGAACAATGTCATACTGACATTTTTCGTGCTCAAGATTTAACATCTAGTGTCCATTTTAGTGTTCACATCGATCATTGACACAAGCAGAGCAATATTTGGAAGAGGGTCAGGAAATACAGGAATCCTTGGTTACAAGTACAAAGGGCCAGATTTTATTGATTGCTGGCTTTGATTTGGCACCTTTGTCAGCATTACCTGTGTCTGTTAGTATCTTGTGGATGACCTTCAGTAAAGTAAAAGATATAGAGGTAAATGAACCTTGCTGACATTTCAACTGATTTGTTCCTGAACTTTCTGCTTACCTTCCCCCACAGCAAGCCTCATTGAGAGGTACTGTTTTGCCAATGCCTAAAAACAGAATAATTTCTTATCCTGGCATGGCAGTGTTGTGAGACTTTCATGGAAAGAGAGTTAATTAAGCTAATCCTCTTGTGTAAGTACCTTGTAATGATTTCATTAGAGTCCATAAGAAAATTCTGATCAAGTAATATTTCCAACCTGAATTCTCTGGACAGGCTAAGTAGTCTCTAAACTGACAGAGCAAAGTGAAAACATCAGTGTGCTCTCTTACTGTCAGTATGGGGCAACTGAAAACTATATGATAGTTTTGCATTTTCTTCTGTATGGTGTCTGTCTTGGCCTATTTTATGTAGCTGTGGCAGTATACCTAACTTAATGCAATGTATAAAGAAATGGTGTTTAAACTAAGGGCTGATGGCTCCTGCCTATAGTCCTAGTTCCTCAGGAGGCTGAGATCTGAAGATAGAGGTTTGAAGCAAGACCAAGCAGTAAAGTCCATGAGACTATTACTTCCAATTAATCACCAAAAAAGCCAAAAATGAAACTGTAGCTCTGATAGTAGAGCAAAAGCCTGTAGCAAAAAAAAAAATCTCTCAAGGACAGCTCCCCAACCTTGAGTTCAAGCACCAGGACTCAGAAAGAAAGAAAGAAAGAAAGAAAGAAAGAAAGAAAGAAAGAAAGAAAGAAAGAAAGAAAGAAAGAAAGAAAGAAAGAAAGAAAGAAAGAAAGAAAGAAAGGAAGAAAGAAAGAAGAAAGAAAGAAGGAAGGAAGGAAGGAAAGAAAGAAAGAAAGGAAGAAAGAAAGGAAGAAAGGAAGGAAGAAAGGAAGGAAGAAAGGAAGGAAGGAAGGAAGGAAGGAAGGAAGAAAGAAAGAAAGAAAGGAAGGAAGAAAGGAAGGAAGAAAGAAAAGAAAGGAAGAAGGAAGGGAGGGAAAGAAAGAAAGAGAAAAAAGAAAAGAAATATAGTTCATTTGCCCTTTGATTCTAAGGGTGGAAAGTTCAAACAAAGTATAGCATTGCCATATGATTGGATTACAAATAGAGGAGGAAAGAAATGAACCCAGTCAAGTTCAGACAAGGAAACGTATAAGATGTGCCAGCTAGGTGCTGGCAGATACACAGCCTAGCTTTCAATAATTAAGTATATTAGCTCTCAGAATATTTCTGCAAAACCAGTATGTATCTCAATCTTTGCAATACTATGTGTGGCCCCACTGCCTTCTCCCAGATCCCATACATTGAAGTGCTACTGCCTGAACATGGTCACAATGACAGCCACGCATCCAGGACATCATGGTATTGGAGCACTCTCACCTAGACCCAAACCCTAACCAAGGTCACACACCAACACAGGTTTGCTAATAGCACTGATACAAGCTATCATCAAAGACAGATTCTTAGCAAGCTATGTTTCAGAATGTGTCCATGTACTCATGTCTAGGTAAGAATTTAATTTCATTTGTTGAGTCTTCACATGTGAAATTTAAGAGGAATATCATTTATTATATGACAGAATTATCAGGTCGTGACAATTAAAATTGTAGTACCAAGTAAAATGCTTCTTATTAGTTTGTTTCCTTATTGTTGTTATTTGAATTCCGAAGTAGTGCATGTAGACCAGAAATAGCCTCCATTAGGTTGATATCAGTTTTGGGAAACAACCTTGGTGAAGGACATGGTTGTGTGTTGAGTAGCTGATGTGTGGCAGCCCAGGGTATGCAAGTTCGGATGATATAAACAAGGCAAACAGGCAAATATAAAATTTGAGTCTGTTTAATCTATACGTGTTCTTGAGATTTGAACAGAAGTTAGGAAAAGATAAGCATTATGTAAAATACACTTCATTTTACTATTCTCACTAAGCAATGAGAAGAAAGTGAAAAAGCAAGTAAGAAACAAACGGTAAACAAATAATCAGATAAGTTAAAAAGCTAGACCATTTGGTAAGTATGGTCTAAACATAAGGCTGAGATATGAAAATAGGACATTGATTTTTTGGAAATAACAATCAAATTAATAGATGGAATAAGTAATTACATCCTGGCTTATAAAGCCAATTACTTTGTAGATTGAGACAGTGAAGAGTATTGATCAGTATCTGTGTTGGAAAAGAATTCAGTCACAAATAAAGGCAAATGTACATTACTTTTGAGACATACATTTAATTTTTACTCCTATCATCAGAAAACATCCCTATCTGCTTATATGGTCAAAGCATAGCATAGAAACCATTTGCAAATATGATGTACAGATAAAAGGCACAATGACCTCGTTTTTGGAGACTCAGCACAACAGCAGATAAATAGTAGGATGCTGATACTCACAAAAGCTACTTTACTGTGACTAGTTGCTGAACGAAGTGTGTGACAGTTTTTACAAATATCGACTTTAATTTTACATATGGAAAATGATTTATAGAGGTGATAAATTCAGATATACTCATTATTAATTAAATTTTACCTTGTGATTTGTTTTGATAATTTAAATTATAATCGTAATAATTTTTAAGACAATATGAATATGTAAGCCTACAAATAATGTAGAAATCTTAAAAACATGAAGAGTGAGCTTTGATACTATTGTTATTAATTATACAAAAGTATATTATGATATTTAAAATGGAAGTGCCACATTCTAGACACAAAGATAAATACATAGCTAGTAATTAAGTCAGGTTGATAATCATTGGGGTAACTTTTATTTCATAATTAATTGTGTACTGTATTTTTTCCCCAGAATCAATGCAATAGTAAATCCAAAAGAATGTATGTGTCATTGAATTTTCTAGTTTATCGAGGGTTACCAGGAGTATTTGTAAGTGGCTATTGGGATGCAAAGTTGTTATCAGATGATTGATTATTATCTACAAAGCAGTCAGGAAGAGATTAAGTTTTCAGAGCATATCATCATTCTGGCCTGATTACACAGAGATCCAGAGTGAGAATTAGATGTGGTATTCAAGGGATTTTTCTTCATTCTATAACACAGTGGTTTAATGTATGAGTATGCTACGTTTGGTACATTTCCTTTCATGTTACCAAAGGTAGCATAGAATCTACACAATTGTGTGTAAAACCAAAATATTAGTTGGGTTTTTCATTATCTTTAAATTTCTAAATTATGTGTACATTCTGAAAGTTCAGAAAACAAAAGCCATGCTGTTAAGTGTCATGTTTGGAATTGTTCTTATTAGATTTTTTTTTTAATCTCATCTTGTCCCCTTAGCAAAAAGCCAACTGCCAAATAAATAAATAAATAACATGCTAGTAGCCCACACGACCTTAGTTCATCAAACAGATGAAATGAGGCCTGATTTTCCTACTTTTCATTAATACCTTGAGTGAAGAGAGAAAAGCATGCTAACAGAAGCATCATTGCCTGGGAATCATTCAGACATGAATTGTGGAAAGCCCCAGATGTTTTATGTGACCTTGAGTAGCAAATTAAAATGAAAAAAAAAAGAAGTCTCATCTTTTTTCTAGAAAAAAAATCTATCTCCACAACTTGGAAAGGTTCATGACTTTTAAGTTTCATATCCTGATGAAACTGGGACTGTAAAGTGCTGTCCAGTTGATCTTTGCTCTCCTATTTATCCCAGAGGAACATTTGATTTTCTCTGCTGCTGTTTATTCTTTTAGTATTTTTGACCTGAGCAAGTTAATCAAAGTTTGTTCTAAGCACTAGTTCAGTGGCAGAACAGGTTAGGCTGGAAAATATCCTTGAAGCAAAAGGTCTGAACAACATTTGTGCTCTTCTGTTAAAAGCCAGTTAACTGGGGGCTGGGAAGGTGGCCCAGTGGTAGAGTGCTTGCCTTGCATGCATGAGGTTCTGGGTTCGACTCCCCAGCACCCTAGGAACAGAAAATGTCAGAAGTAGCTCTGTGGCTCAAATAGTATAGCGCTAGCCTTGATCTGAAGAGCTGAGGGCCAGCGCCCAGGCCCAGAGTTCAGGCCTCACAACTGACAAAAAAAAAAGGCAGTTAACTTTGGTGTGTACAAAAAATGGTAGATCTCATAGACTTATTTAACAATCTCAAATAGTTATTATCCTTGTTTTAAAAACTAATTTTTCTGCCAGTGCTGGTGATGCACACCTGTAATTCTACCTACTCAGGAGCCTGACATTTGAGGACTGAGCTTCAAAGACAGATCAGGCAGTGAAGTCTGTGAGACTCTTCTCTTCAATTAACTACAAAACAACAACTTCAAAATGAACAAAATAATAACAACAACAAACAAACAAACAGAGATAGAACTATGGCTCAAGTGATAGAAAGCTAACCTTGAGCAAAGAAGCTCAGGGACAGTTTGCAGGCCCCAAGTTCAAGCCCCAGGACCAGAAAAATCAAACAAACAAAAAATACAAACAAAAAAAACCAGACAAACAAAAGTCTTTGATTATTCTCTATTTTTTTCATACCTTGATGTGTTAGAAGTCACTGAACAAAAAGGATCCTAAATCTGAATTAGAATCTACTTGCTATTAAAATTCCATAATGTCTCTAGTACATTCCTAATCCAGTAGTCTTCAGAATTTGAAAATATAAAAATGATCACAACAGCTACTACTTAATAAGTATCAGTACTGTGAATCCATTTACCAAAAATTAGACACAAGAATTATGATATTTTAATTCTTTTCAAAATTCAATTAACCTAAACAGCTTATATGAAATTATTCACACTGTAATTCTTGACAAACGCTAGAGAGGATTTTGAGATAAGGGAACACTTAGACAGGGTTAGTATGGATGTAAATTTCCTCAAATAGGGATTGAATAGCTGATATTACCTTGATAATGAATTACAAAAAAAATGATGTAATGAGGACATTGAAATGTGGCAAAGCAGGCAAAGTTGGTAATCTCTACCCTGTACCACATTCAATTCTGAGAGCCATGGAAAACGTTTTGTACTTACAACAGATACTGAGAACTTTTTTTTTTCCCCTGAAAAGCACTGGCTCCTTAATAGGGTCCACAAGGGCACTAAAAGCAGAATAAAAATCTGGCATTCTTGCCTCTATTTTGCATCTACCTTTGAGTTCGACTCATGCTTAAACCTATACTAAGGCATGTCAACCACTGAAGAATTATTTGCCTGAAAATGAGTGATATCTAGTTTATCCCCCCTCAAGGGTGGAAAGCACACAACTAAAATAACTGAGCCATCTTCCTATCAGCATTTGCAAGGTCTTATTTCAGACTCTCAAAAGGTGCCTGAAAGGTTCTGATCATTGGAGATACAGAGAGATCACCACATGAGATCACTCCCAAGCCAGAGCAGTCATTTCAAGAGAATTGGATTGTCTCCTCAAGTAATAAAAATATCTTCCAGCCATGTCAACCAGAACTGAGACTGTTAGGGGAAAGGACAGATTTGAAAAGTGAGAAAAATGAAGGCAGACAAAGACCCTGACCTCAACAGAGCAGACCAACTTTAATGAAAGTTGAAGAGGGTCACCGTGGTGGCCTGAGAAAAGCCAGGAGATACAAGGCCTCATGGGGCAGTGGTGGAAGTACATAAGTAGGGTTGGGCAGGGTCACAGGTAGCTGGAGAGTTTCAAGGGGTTTCCAGATGTGTCTTGAGTATCTGCCTGGTTCCTGGAACCTGTGGTGCAGCCAGGTGTGGTCTGCTTAGAGAAACTCAAGTGCATGTCACCTGTGGGGTAGAGGTGGAGGATTGGGTTTTCACATTTAGATTAAGAGTCTGAGCTGGAGTCTTGGCTGGATAATTTCAGGAAAGTTCCTCAGAAGGTGAGTAGTCAGTGGGCCAAGCTTTGGGAGCAACATTCAATCATGAAAACAAAGCAGATTCCCACGAGAGACACCGCACAACGCTTTGACCAACAATGTTTAACTACCTATATGTCATTTGCCCTTGCCCAATTCTTCCTCTGTTTAAACCTAAAACTCATGTCAATACTTTGCAGATGGTTGGGACAAATACTTTTTCTGGGCCCATGGCCCATGGCTGCATTGATTAACCCTTTTGTGGAAAATGTACATATTTTTTACACTGAGGACAAAGCCAGTGTCTTATGCATATTAGGAAAGCACTTTACTACTGACTTATGCCCATCCCCCAAGTTTTGAAGTGACTTACATTTTTCCAATGTTTTGAGGTGTGATAATTATTTTTTCTCACAAAACTCTATTGAAGTTCCCAATTTTTATCTTGCATCTATTGTTTATCATGGTTTGTGGTCTTTTGTAGTTATTACCACTCTTTTACAAGTATTAACTATTAAAACAAAGTAGCTAAAACCCATCCTATGATTTTGACTGTTAATATAATAAAAATTGGTACCATCAGAGTTGAGAAGTTGGCTCAGTGCTAGAGCGCTTGCCAGGCATGCATGAGGCCCTGGGTTTGATTCCTCAGCACCACAGAAGCAAAAAAAGCTGGAAGTAGCTCTATGGCTCAAGTAGTAGAGTCTAGCTTTGAGCTGACAAGCTGAGGGACAGTGTCCAGGCCCAGAGTTCAGGTTCTACTATCGACAAAAATAAATGGTCCATAAAAATCAAATATTGCAAATATTTTTTATCATATTTTTATCCTATGTATAAAGAAGTCATTGTATATAAAGGTTATTTTACTGTAAATACCAAGAATTTGAATCCTGTCTTTGGAGGAAATGGAGGGGGAGGTTTTAAGGGAAGGGGACCAGACAAATGGAAAGAGAAAGAATAGACAAATAGAATCATAATTCAATGTATATATGTGACATAAATGACATGTTGAATTTAAGCCCCTTTGTATAACTTCTTAAAGTAAGTTAAATATGGAAAAAATAAAGGTTATTTTACTATTCTTTTTTCTCTTCTTCAATAGCTTTAAATATCTGTGGAATATTCTCTGAGATATTGAAGTCTTTCTTTAAAAATTATCTTTCCTAATTTCTAAGAGTCAATTGCTGACAAATAGCGTAGCAACATACCCTTAATTGTTCCTCTCTCCTTGCCAGGTAAAATATAGACAACTTATAAAACATAACTCTTTATATAGACATACTCCAAGCTCTTCTCCCTCTTAACTTTCCTGTGGCCTAGATATCATGGGTTCTGCCCTGCATTCAATCTAACCTGACTGAGATGGAGGACATATTGGAACTCTGCCCAGAAGTCTCCCCTACCAGCATCTCAAGTAACAAGCAAGATGCACAAGCAGTCTTTAATAGCAACAGCCACATTATCCAACCCTCTTTACGCCTGCCATCTTGGCAAAGCACCGGAATCTGTTTATGTAGTTTGCTCTTTTCTGCATTGTCATGGTTTATAATCAATCACACCCTGTAAAAAGGAGATACTTTGGAAATAGAGTATCTTAATTTCCTTGGGCTGAATAAACACTGAATGCATAGATTATTTGACAAACAGCTTAGAAATAGCAGTAGAGCTAGTATTTGATAAGAAGAGCCCTGAAACCTTTTCCTAAGAATGAAATCTCACTTCATCATCCAATACAAGCTGTCTAATATAACTATCAGCAAAATGAGGATAATTGAATTTTCTTAGAAAGAAAATCAAAAGCCATTGGCTGGCTCTAGGAGCCCTTGTTGCTTTGGTATCTAAGTAGTGCAGACTAGAAGAATAGGGAAAGAAATTTTGATTTTATTTGATGTGGGAAGAATGTGCTGTGCACATGGTAGCAAAAATTTCATCCCACATTATAACAAGGTAGCCAAATCTCAGGAAGATTAATTAACTTCATATTGGCCAAATAAAGAGAAGCAGGTTAGGATATTGATTTATTAATTTTGGTACCATGAAACAAGGTGCAGGAATTGAGTACTTCATTAAAGACTGCCATTGTTTGTCTTAGAGAAGATCAGAACATCTCTAGAAACATATAGAAGAATGTGACTCTTTCACACCAAAGTGTATAGATGACATACTTCTTGGAGGAAATGTTGTAGTCCATGGTAAGTGATTTTATTTAAAAGTATGGCCACGGGTAGAATCAGAAAACAATGTCTGGACCACTTAAGATGATACAAAAGGCTTGAAATATATTTTAAGAAAAGCCCACCATTGTATGTAGGGGAGGGGAAGGAAGGGGGCAGTACTGGAGCTTAAACTCAGAGCCTGGGCACTGTCCTTTACTTTTTAGCTTATGGCTAGCACTCTACAAACTTAAGACACGCCTCCAATTCTGGCTCTGTGTGTGTGTGTGTGTGTGTGTGTGTGTGTGTGTGTGTGTGTGCGTGCGTGTGTGTGTGTGTGTCTAATCCTGGGACTTGAACTTTGGGTCTGGATACTGTCCTTGTGTTTCTTTTGCTCAAAGATAGTACTATACTCCTGGAGCTACACCTTCACTTCTGGCTTTTTTGGTAGTTTATTGCAGATAAGAGTGCCACAGAATTTTCTGGCCATTTACTTCGAATCTTGATCTTCAGATCTTAGCCTCCAGAGTAGCCAGGATTACAGGTATGGGTCACCAGCATCCGGCTTCACTCATGACTATTTGATGGTTAATTAGAGATCAAGGTCTCAAGGGCTTTCCTGCCTGAACTAGCTTACAACCAGAACCATCAGATCTCAGACTCCTGAGTAGCTAGGATGACAGGTGTGAACCATTGGCACCCAGCTTGAGATCAGTATGTATTTTTTAAGTATTTTATGCTTTTGTTAACTAAAGTTTTGGTAAGGAAAAGAAAATATATTAGAAATCACTGTTCTCCCTACTGCAGGAGTGTCCTTGACCTTGTGTGTAGCATGCTGAAACCAGGTATTGGAATTATACACAACCTGAGCTCACATGAGCACTGGACTTTCTGACCTAGTGTGTACATTTAGAAATATACAGCCTGCCTTAAATGCTTCTTAAATTATGGGCTTAATTCAACTCCTTGAAAGAGAAAGGATTTCTATTTACTGCAACATACCCATCTCTTCTTTTTTGCAGAGCAAGCAAGCAAAATATTATTAGGTCAGTGTACTTGTTTGATATGCATTATGGCCTGTCACCCCCAGTTCTCCTGGGTTCAAGCTAGGTATCTATCTATCTATCTATCTATCTATCTATCTATCTATCTATCTATCTATGCGTGTATATGCATACACACTTTATACTTTACATCTCAAAGTATCTCCTCCTATTTTCTTCAGTTTTTGTGATCTATGTTTTATTTCATACTCTCTTGTTTTGTGATACACACACGCACAAACATTCACACAGTTTCTTTGTAACCTTTCTGGCTGAGCATTTTCCCCATTTCACCTTTATCTCATCCTTGCCCAGAGGAGAAGTCAATATATTTACCAGATGAGACTCTGATTCAGTGTTAAGACTATGTGGTTTATAAGTTCCTGAAGTTTTATAGAGTAGGGATTTGTGCTACAGTGGACCAAGATTAAAGGATTGCCCTTGGAACCTGTCAATCCCCTTCCCAGCTATCAACATTGAATTCCCCATTCCCTCCTTGGTGCCTGGTTCAGCTCTCAGTGGAAGAACATTTTATCTTTTGATTCCACCTGTGTTGCCATATGAAATGTACTTTCACATCTGAGATGCCCCTATAAATCATAATAAACAATAAGTAAACAATACTCAGTTTATATAATTTTGATTTCTCTCATTCATTCTTCTGTGTAATTTTATAGGAATTCAATAAATTGTGACATGAACACAGTGGGTTTGGGAATTCTTCTTTCAGACTAAATCAAATGAGGCAAAGCTTCATGTCCTTTTGTTACTGTTATTCTCCTAACACAGAGATGTAGAAACCAAGAATGATAGATGTGAATTGACTCAGTTGGACCTATGTCAAAAGAGAGGCTTTGTCCTACTGAAAGCTGATAAATACTTAATCTAAAGCAAGGTTGTCCATGCTATGATATAATTGCATTGAGATTAAAAACATTCATTGAAGATGCTTTCTATTTCTGTATATATTCTCTTCATTTCACAGTTGTTCTAATTTACAAACTGCCTAACAGATTGTACTACGAGCTACATGTGAAGTGCTATATTTATTACATTGGAACTGTGGAAAAACCTTACTGGATTTCAAGGAGAAAATGAAGAGTACCTATAATTCACTTAAACAGTGGAATAAAAGTGACATTTATTTTTAAAGAAAGCCTGTTTGGTGAAACAGCAAACACCATCAACAAGATATACTTCTTGATTTCCAAAATTAGAATATGAAAAGCAATATTTTCATTTGTGTTACTATTGTTATTATTTGCTTACAAATCCCTTAAATGTTAATTTGTGAGGCAAGTGGAAAGCCTCTTGCCTTTAAACTGCGATTGGGATAATGTAACTACATTTGTAAAACTATAGTAAATATTTTGCTTAATCCTCTCATGTAAACAGAGCTATGAATTTTGATTTTTTTAGCCACATTAAATGCAAAATAAGATATGTTGTCATTCCTCTGAGAATGGCAGCTGCTGGAATTCACCCAGTCTTCAGGCAGATGGTTAAAATATAGATCTTAGTAGACAGAAGTGACAGGATTATGGTTCTACTAAATTGGCCAGCTTTGGTCGCTCCCAGGAATCTGTATGAATGGTGTTTTATCATACTATTTTAGGTTTTAAGGAGAATTATTTTTCTTGAGTAAATACACAACAGATCCTAAGAAGAAATTCTAGCACTCTGTCTGCCCATCTGTGTCAAAATGGAAAGAACTCAAAAAAGATGATGCTATCAACATAAAGAATTCACTTTGACTCCCAAGGCCCTCTGAAATGCAATTATTTTTCCAGCTATTTAGTATAGATGCTGATTCCATTAACTGAATCAATTAGTTCTAGAAATTAGCCTGTTTCTCTTAATCAAGAAATGTTTAAGACCAAACTCAACACACAAACAAAAAATTGTAAATAAGTTATTTTATACCATTACCTTTTTCATATTTCACTTGGAAATATTCAAGCAAGTTCATAACCCTAATGATCACTTGGCTTTCTCCATTAATTGGCCTTTTATACAGCAAAAAGATGGAATGTTGGAGGACAAGCAAACAAACAAGGAAACCACTAGCATAAGGCTGATTCCAATCAATTGATTTACATTGTCATTATTTGTTTAGCAAATATAACTTAACCTGGAATAAAAGTTCCCAGAAGGCAAGAGGTCAGTATACCCAAGTGCATTAAGATTTCTATTGAGCTGAACGCTAGTGGCTTATGTTTGTAATCCTAGCTTCTCAGGAGGCTGAGATCTGTGGATCATGGTGCAAAGCCAGCCTGGGAAGGAAAGTCCATGAGACTCTATCACTACCTAAACACCAAAAATTTGGAAAGGGAAGTGTAGGTCAAGTGTTAAAGCATCAGCCTTGAGCAAAACAGCTAAAAGACAGCTATCACTCTATTCTTGAGCCACATCTCCACTTCCTGATTAGATGGTGGTTACTTGAAGGTAAGACTTACAGACTCTCCTTCCCAGGCTGGCTTTGACTGTGATCCTCAGATCCTTGCCTCCTGAATGGCTAGTATTGCAGGCACGAGCATCAGCATCTGCCTCTCTATTTATCATTTTTAAATGAACAACAAAGAGGGTCTGAAGGAATTCAGAGGAGAAAAAATTTGGAGATAATTAGATCTAAAAATATGAGACGACACGTTAACTCACAGCACCTTTGCCTTTCAGTCCATCCATTCCTCCTTAAATTATATTTACTCTGCTATTGAAACATATCTTTATTACCTTCTTCATTCAATATAAATGAATCAAGTACCTATTATGCACCAGAGACAAGGATAAGTGCACAGGATATCCAGAGAATGAAAATGTCATGTCAATAGTCTCATATTTAAAACAAAAATGCTTTGAACGTGAAACTATAGGCAAACAGCTTATTTTGCTTAAGGCCACAGTGGAAAAAGCAATGCCTCTGTACGGTAATTAGGCAGTAGAAATCCATGAAGCTGCCTTCCCTGACTGTTTATTTTGCATCAGTAAAATCCATAGACTCTGAAGGAGAGATCAGCCATAATTAAAAGTGTTATTGAGCTAAACACAATTACCGGTGTTTACCTCATTATATAATGCTGTTGGCACCAGAATCAGAGTTCAAACTAGTTTTCTTTCTGTGTTCTTGTTAGACACAGATTAAAAAAATTAATTCAATTTGATGATGACCAGTACTCAAGTCAAGGATGAAAAATTGGCTGACATATTGATCAAGATTCTAAACTACAATTCGTTTGTGATTTCCAGTTCCCTTGACACCAAGAAATTCTTAGCATAACACAAATCTATTGGTGCTTTTATATGATATGGTATTTTAGCTTCTAAATCTTTAATAGATACACAAAAACTACCTAGGAAAATAAAGAGATCATCATTTAAGAAGGTAAATAAGGTCAGGTATTTTGTGCTTATCATGAAGATGCTAATAATAATTTTATCATAATACAACTACCAGGACACAATGCATATCGTATAAAAGAGAGAATTCTACTCAGTGTATTAACAAAATGTTGTGCTCAGGGTAAGGAAGATCTTAATATTAATGAAATAATTGCAATTTGAGTCAATAGTGTTTTCAAAGATTTGAGAAAAACCTACCATTTTTCGCATGTGTACTTATGTTCAATCCATCATAGAACTTTGCATGTTATCTAAATGCAAGTACAAGATTCCAAATGGCACAGTTTTATATTTTGTTTATCCAGGCTGTGAAAGGAGATATTGATAATTGGAAAGTTGGTTGACCTTTAATGATACACATGTTGAAAAGTAGAGAAAGTGTGGCTCCTTCTTATTTTCCATGTTTTTGTTGATTCTCAGACTACACATGTGGTGTTCTTATACTCCAGATTCTTTGGGGGAGATGTTTGCCAGGCAAACATCTGCTATTATTTTACTTATACAAGACAACACAAAATTTATCCAATCATGAAGAGTTATTTTTCCTAGCAATGATACCTTAAATGTTTTTCCTTCAGGCTGGGAATCCTTCTTTTCCAAGACTGTATAATACAAATGCATGTATGCACACACACACACACACACACACACACACACACACACTCACACACACACCCTTAACTTCACAACTATTATTTTCTGCCATATAGCAGCCACTTCCTTTACATTTTGTGAATGCATAAACGAGGTTGCACAAGGTGAAAAGCATTTAAGTCATAATTCATTTATTCAACGCAGAACTGGAGTAATCTGGGGACAGAGTATGGTATCTAAAGATTATAAAAATGATATTATATGATGTCTACATAATTTCATGAAACTTTACCTTAGCCTCAAAACAAACAAAAAGTAAGAAAAAAAATTTGTAACAAAATAACCTCTTTGTTTGCTGAACATCAATCAATTTCACATTGTGTATTGAAAAATTATTTGAGAAAAAAATGCTTATATCTTAAAAGGAAAAACATAATTAATAAAATCTTAGCTAAACTACAGGAGAGAAATAGAGGAACCTAGAGAAGACACAAAGCAATGAAATTAGAGACAAAATTGGGGTATTACAACAAATGCAATTAGATCAGTAAAAAATAAATCTAAAATAAGGAAAGAGGTTAAAATATGTCTACAATCAAACTGTCAAACACTAAAGACACACTAGAAGAAGACACTAGAAGATGGAAAACCCTCCCAGGTTCATGGATTGGCAGAATTAATCTACATATTCAGTTCATTTTACATCTTCAGTATAATTCCAACAAATTCCAGTGACAATAATCTAACATGAAAAAAAATCCTAAAATTCAAATGGTAGTACAAAATATCCTTAATAACTAAAAAGTACTCTTGAAAGAAACAAAATATAGCTGGGCAGTGGTGGCTCACGCCTGTAATCCTATCTACTCAGGTGACTGAGATCTGAGGACCTCAGTTCAAAGCCAGCCTGGGCAGGGAAGTCTGTGAGACTCTTATTTCCAATAAACCACTAGAAAATCAAAGTGGCCCTGTGGCTCAAGCAGTAAAGTACTTGCCTTGAGCTGAAGAGCTGAGGGACAGTACCCAGGCCCAGAGTTCAAGTCCCAATATAATGTTGGAATTAAAATGTGACTTTGTCTTATACAGCCATTATCACAAAAACAACATGGTCCTGATACACAAAAGAGAAACAGACTTGTTGAAATGAACCCCAAGATAGGAACACAAGTGGTTTTATCTTTCTTGCTGTTGTTTTTGATGTATTTATAATGTATTATGTGATTTTTTTTGTTTCATTTGTATGTTCTTCCCACATGGTAAAACCCTTGTTTTCGCTGTATTTGATGTTGGTGTTCTGCACCTTGTATATTCATTTTTCTGATTTGGGGAGGGGAAGGGAAATAACAAAATGTTGAAATAAGGATACAAGATGACCCATTGTAACAATGAGATGTACAAGATACTATGCTGAAAATGAACTTTACAACATTATTGGGGGGAGGGAGGAGTTTGGGAGGTGGGGAGGGAAGGGATAGTAGGAGACAAAGGAAGAGGTAACAATGCTCGACAGGAAATGTACTCTTTACCTTATTTATGTAACTGTAACCCCTCTGTACAATATCTTTTCAATAAAAAATATTTACCAAAAAAGAAAAAAAACAAGGAAAAAATGGAATCGAGGATGCAGAGATAGATGCATGCATGCAGCTCTAATGATTTGATTATTTTCAAAGTTGCCAAAATATACATTAAATAATTAGTACCTCTTCCATACTGGTGCTAGAAAAAGTTATATCTGTCTATAGAAGACTCAGACTTTCATTCTATACCTATCTCATTCTATACTAATAATTGAGTCAAAGACCCTAATGTAATTCCTTAACATTTGAAACTACTACACAGAAATATAGGAGAAACACCTTAAGAGTTAGGCACCTGGAATGAGTTTCTAAATGGGCTCCAAGTAGCTGAAAATAAAAACTGACAAAATAAGGTTGCACCAATGTAACAACAACAGCAGTAGCAGCAACAATAACAAATTCTAGGCAGCATTTAAGACAATGAAATACCAGAGGGAAGATATAGTCCACAGGATGAAAAAAAAATATTTTGCTGGCCCTTTGTTAGACAGGAAATTTATATCCAGAATATTTAAATAGCACAGCAAAATTAAGTAAACATGAAAAGAATGAAGTAATTAACAAACAGGAAATTCCTAAATAGATAACTTTCAAAAGAAGAAATGCAAGTAAAGGAAAAAAGAAATAAAACTTTTTCAGCCATCAGGAGAATATACAAAACGATATTGAAATTCCATCTTACCTCAGTCAGAATTGCTGTAATCAAGGACATAAAAACCAACAAATGTTGGTAAGGGTGTGAGATATCAGAAAACACTTAGACACGTCTGGTGGGAATATAAACTAGTCCAGGCACTATTGAAATCAACATTTCCATGGAGACTAAGTTTGTTCAGGTGCCTTATGAAACTTAGAATAGAACGATATCAATTTCCAAATGTGAAAATGGAATTAAGAAAATTGAGGGGATGAGTGTGGGTGGGTGAGATGGGGAAGAAGAATGCAAGGGCGATCTTGGATCAAGATGCATTGTATTAATAAAATGACATGTTGGACGTAAGCCTCTTTGGGCAAGTATTTAGAGATGATAAAAGCAAACACAACAAAATAAAATGTCTTTATAAGCTAGCTATCCTCCTTCTGGGAATGTACCTACACGAAGCGAGGTCAGCATAAAATTGTTAGATATTCACACCAGTGTTCATGGAGTCAGTACTCATAAAAAAGCCATATAATTTAATTAGTCTATGTGCTTATTAACAGATGAATTTATAAACAAAATGTGTGTGTGTGTGTGTGTGTGTGTGTGTGTGTGCGCGCGTGCGTGCCTGTCCACACCTACAAGGGACTTTAAGTCATTCTAAAGAAAAGAATTACATCCTTTTCAGGAAAATGAAGCAGAAACTCATTGCTGTAAGTGAAATAAGCCAGACTGCCAGGCTCCAGAGGAAAGACTAGCATTACATGTTTACTTTATATGTAGAATCTTCAAAAGGAAATACATGAAAGCAGAAGAGGGATCATGAGGGAATGGAAAGTCAGGGGATGGCTGGTAAATAGGACTGAGTGATGAAGATGTGACTATTACCAAAGTCATCTGTCTGAAAAGGTCATAATGACGCTCATTATTTTCTATTACTAAAATAAGCTCATGAAAACAATGACAAAATAAACCTCCTCTAGGGCTACCATGTTTTGAATTGTTCTAACTGCTCAGGTCTGGCTAGATCTGCATGTAATTTTAATTCTAGAGAACTAGGAATTACCTCAGAGATTAGAAATGTTTTAATATTTAAAAGAGCTTGCTCTGTTCATAATATTATGTTTCCTAAAGAGTATATGACTTCATCCAAACTCATACATTTTATGACCTCTCATTTTCTTAATCCAGAAAACAATAACATTTATTTCATTTCTACAATTACTCATTATAATTTGACTCTCTGTGAAAAATGTTTGTCTTCTTCTTCTTCTTGGATCCCATGATCTCAAATTTAGATTTCACCAAGTTCTTTCTCTTGGCTTGACCTTTCCCTGTAAGAATTTCATATGTGGCCTAAAGTTTAATGTTCCCCTTGTTCTTTATCTGAGTTTCTATTTATCAGGTCTATCCTAATGATTCATTTCCTAATCTTTAGACTGCAAAGTACGATTTCCATAATTGATATGCATACATTGACATGCAAAATTGAAACCCTTTGAACAATGACGGAAAGAAAGTAAAGAACAAGTTTAAGAAAGAGAAATAAAATAGAACAAAATAAGATTTTTATGACAGAACATACGCCTACCTCTTTACAACATACCTAATTTATAGGCTAAATTTTGATGACCAAAACTGCAGCATGTGCTGCATTTGGTTTGAAAAAATGTTTCAGAAATTCCTCCACTTCTGTCCGACACCTACTTACAAATTCACTTTAGGAAGACCAGGTCTACTCTTTAACTTGTCTTGAGTCCATCTCACCACTCTGTCCCAAAGTTTATAGACACTCCTTTGTTGAAGAAGTTGTTACCACAGAAGGAACTCTGTTCTCCTAGCCTGTAGGCCAATCTCTGAATCCCTAGAGAAGATAATTTCCCTAAAATCTAAATGACCATGACTCCAAAGGGCTACTGCAGATCTCAGCCACCAACACCTTAAAGGAATAAGTCTTCCCTGAATCACCTTCCCTTGCACCACTCAAAGCTTTTCTCTTCTTGGGAATATGTTTTGTTTATTGATATGGTTTGTATGTTTATAGAGTTACTTCCTAGTCAGTAAAATCTTTCCTGCTTGTCTCAAATAAAGGATGTATCTGTTCCTCCAAGATTAATATTTTATCGTTTTTTCTGCTGAACTTGGAGTCCCAAAATATAAAAAACCTGTGTTAATATTTTTCTTATCAGTTCCAGGAATGTTTATTTGCACACAGTAAGTGTTCAGTTCATATATGTGTATACATGTGTGTAGTATGTATATGTACTATATATGTGTGTATATACATGCATATATGTACATATACGTATATATGTATGTTTATAATGCATATATAGTTTATATAGTGTATGTGTGTATATATTGTATATATAACATGTATACAAAATGTATATGTATCTATAAAATACATATATTGTATGTATTAAAATGTTTGTACCTATATGCATAAATTTAAATAAATACATTCAATAATTAGTAACAAATATATACTTTACGCTTTCCTAGCTAACAATAACACAACCAATGATAAAACAGACAATAATATCAGTTTATTAGTATTTTAAAAAACTTAAATAGAAAAATATTATTTATGTGTGCACGCATGTATACGCATGTGTATGTGCATGCTATATACATGATTAACCCAAAGTTAAGTTGTAAGTCATCACACACCTTTTACAAATGCTGAGTACTGGAGATTCCATGAAGAGCTGATTATATATTCACTTATTTAAGTAGAGACTTGTCCTATTAGTTTTAACTCTTGAACCCAGCTTAAGCCTTCTTTGTACTGAAAACTGGCTTATATTTGGAAAGAATTAATAACATGATATAAATCTCTGGATTATAAGCACATAAAATCCAAGCTTTGGATACTCCATGAATTTCCAAAGAGTTTGCAAGCTGCTTTAATGTCATTGAATATTATTAATGAGGACTGAGCAATCCCTCATGCATGACTATAATTTGCCTCATGTTCAGTAAATCATACTCTTAAATGTCTTAAACCAAAATAAGTTTGACTTCTCTGGTTCCCCAAAGAACCAATATTTCTCCAGACTTTAAATCCTTCTCTGATTTTCTTTCATCTTATCACTGGCTTATTATTCCAGTCATGATTACTGAACATCTGTTTTATGGTTGTTTTGGCTCCATTTGGATTTTCTAGAGAAAAGAACAGAAATACTTGTGAACAATGGAAAAAGTATTGAACACCAGTCTTGATGTTTTCAATAGCATCGGAATAACATCTATGAGAACATCTATGGAATCACAGTCTATGTTGGATGTTGTTGGGCATTTTAGTGGCAGTTTAATTGAGGAATAACACAAACAATATAAAAGACATAAAAGGAGGAGAAAGATGTCATTGTCAAAGAAGGGAGAAAAACAAAAAAGAACATATACAAAGAACAAAAGAAGACTTAGAATTATGTGACATCTTAACCAAGCAGTTTATCCATAGCTAGACTGCAAATAATTTGTGCCTGCTCTCAATCATTGGACTTAATATACTGATAATCTACCAAAAGCTTTTAAGGAAGATGGCTATAAGTGGGCTGATTAAAATTCTCTTTAAAAATGAACACAGAGGAAATAGTTGAGATGGAATGGCAGTGTCCTTTCCAATGACAGGAAAAGTTTATGGCGAGGATATTTTGAAATTAATTAATATTTACCTTATCGTTATAACAGAGGTGATGTACGAGGGGTTACATGAGTCAGGTAATGAGTATCTTTTCTTTTGTAGAGTGTCTTTTCTCATGTCGTCTCTCATTCTCTTCCAGTCCCTCCTTCCCATCTCAATCCATGAGTTGTATAGTTCATTTTCATCAATGTCCAATGAACTCCATTTCTGCATTTTTCACCCTCATTCCCTCGAATTCTGTGCTCTCTTTCTCCCTCCACTCTCCCGAAGATATACACGCTATACAGCATGCATAAGGTAAAAAAGAATCATCAAAAACTGAAAACTAAAAAAAAATTTAAAAAGTCTCTTGCTTCCATATCTTGGAGTTCATTTCAGTATGCATATAGTTTTTATGTAAGTATGAAGAAGCGCTTAGGCATTATACCTCTGTATTTCTCTCCTAAGAGTATCCTCCTTTGGTCTCACTGTGCGTATCAAGAATCTTATATAATTTTCCATATCCCAATGCATTTGGGATCTAATTTTCGCAAATGAGAGGAAATATGCACCATTTGTCTCTCATCTTGGCTTATCTCACTTAACATGATTTGTTCCAGTTCTACCTATATCTCTGCAAATGACATTATTTTATTCTTTCTAATGGTTGTATAAAATTCCATTGTGTATAGGTACCACATTTTTGATCCAATCATCTATGGTTGGGTTTCTGGGCTATTTCCATATCTTGATTATTGTGAATAGTGCGGCAATGAACATGGATGTACAGGTGTCTTTGTCACATCCTGGCTCATGAGGATCAGGATAGCTGCCCAGAAGTGATATGGCTGGGTCATAGGAAAAGTTCATGTTTAGTTTTTGGAGGAACCTCCAGACTGTTATCCAGAGTGATTGTAATACATATTTTCCCACCAATGGTGCAGTAAGGTTCCTTTTCTCCCACATCCCCTCCAACATTTCTTGATCAAATTCACAATGCTAGCCAAATTTTTTGGGGTAAGATGGAATCTCAGAGTTATTTTGATTTGCATTTCCTTTATGGCCAGTGATGATGAGCATTTCCTCATGTGTTTCTTTACTGCTTCCTTTTAGAAGTCTTTCCTTAGCTCCTTTTCCCATTTAGTGGTTAGTTTATTTAGTTTAGGGGAGATTAGATTTTTTGTCTGATATGTTGTGGGTAAAGATAGTGTCCCAGTGTTTTGTCTGTCTTTCTAGTTTAGTAACTATGACCTTAACTATGCAGGAGCTTTTTGTTTTGATGTAGTCCCACTTTTCAAATCTGTAGTCTATCTGGGTCTCTATTAAATAAGTTTCTGCCTATACGTATAAGTTCTACTCTTCCTCCTACTCCCTCTTGCAGTAGTTTCAAAGTTTCAGTTCTCACACTGAGGTCTTTGATTCACTTTGAATTGATATTAGCGCATGGTGACAAACTGGGATCAAATTTTAACTCTCTGCATCTGGATGCCACTTTTTCTCTACACCCACTGTTTATCTTTGTCTCCCTTATCAAATATCAGGTAACTGTTAAGTGCATGGCTTTAATTCTGGGTCTTCTAATATATTCCATTGATCTTCGGGTCTATTTTTGTGCCAATACTAAGCTGTTTTTGTTTTTGTTGTTGCTGTTATGGCTCTGTAACTAGAATTTGAAGTCTGGTATTGTGGTACTACCTGCATTGCTTTTTTGCCTAGAATTTCTTTGGCTATTCTAGGTCTTTTGCTCTTCCATATGAATTTTAGGATTGTTTACCTTATCATGGTAAAGAATGTTATTGGGATTTTAATGGGAATTGTGTTGAATTTGTATATTGTTTTTTGCAGTATGGCAATTTCCAAAATACTGACTCTACCTATCCATGAACACGGAACGTTTTCCCACTCCCTGGTGTCCCCTTTGGTTTGTTTCTTCAGTTTTTTGAAATTTTCACTGTAAAGATCTTTTGCATCTTTGGTTAGGTTAATTCCTAGGATTTTTGAGGTATTGCAAATAGAATTGCTTTCATGATTTCCCTTTCTACTTGTACATTGTTGGCACACAGAAAAGCTACTACATTTTGTGAGTTGATTTTGTATCCTGCTACTTTGCTGAAGAGGTTGATCAGCTTAGCAACTTGGGGATGGAGTTTTTTGGGTCCTTCCGGTATGAGGTAATGTATCACTAGTATATTGAGGCAATTTAACAGAATTAAGAAATTGTAGCATGTAAATGACTAACTTAAGTATAAAATTTCAAGGAAGAGAAAGCTACGGATCAAGGAGGGCATCTTCACATCTGCTTAACACAATAGGTAAATGGTAGGACCAGTCACTAAGAGAGGAATCATGGAAGTAAGAGATTTGGGTAGAAAACTATAGCTTTCTTTTGAGACATATTTTTATAGCACTTGACATTTCTTTGTATACATAATTATTTGTTTAAGCCCACCAAATTTGTGGGCTAAATTATTTTTTTCTCCTCCATGAATGAAAATGCTATTTTTTTCACTTGACATTGAGAAACAAACACAAGACCTCACACAAACCTTAAATAAACATTGCATTGTGAAGCTACATTTCAGCATTCCAGTAGTAGGATCTGTTGAAAATTCAATAGTATCATTAATGATAATCTACCTTGAATTAGGTTATGATCTTGGCAGTATCCAACACAAATAAATATGTCTTTCTTGTCACTAATTCCAAGTTCAATTGATGTTGCTTTCAAGAAGTTGAAAGTAAGAAAGGATGGTTGCTTTCCTGTACTAAACTTGAAAATTTAAAGTTTGTTAATAGGTAAAATGAATATATGTTTTGAAAAATAAAATGATTCATAAATTAAATCCATTCATATATCTATATATCTATCTAAGGCAAGGTTATTTATAAATGGTAGGAGATTGGTAATATTTATAATTATTAACAAAAAACAAAAATTAGAAGAAAATCTTTAGCAGTGAAGGGACAAAGAATTTCAGCTATAAATATTGAGTATTCAAATCTAAAATATGAAAAGACGAAAAAATCTTTTAATCTAAAGTCTTAGAAATGAATACGTTGAGGCTGGGCATATTGACACATACCTGTACTCTTATTTATTAGAGAAGGAAACTGGAAAGGAGTGCTGTTTGAGATCAGCCTAGATAAAGTATCAATTGGACCTCATGTCAACTAACAAGTTGAACGGGGTGTTTACTTCCATAATGACAACTATGTAGGAAGCATAAATAGGGGAATTTTGATCTGAGTTTAGCCTCAGTCAAAAATGCTAGAACCTATTGGAAAAAATATCACGTGCTAACAGAATTTTGGGGCCATGGTATAAGTTTCAAACGATAAAATTCTTGCATAGCAATTAAGAATTTTTGAATTCAACCCCCTCTACTGCCAAGAAGAACAGAAGAAGGAAGAAGAATAGGAAGATGAGGAAGGCAAGGAATAGGAGGAGGAGGAAAAGGTCGAGGAGGAAGAGAAGATGAAAAGAAAAAAGAAATGAAAGTTTTCAGTATTCACAGCATTCATTGGCGTGTGTGTGTGTGTGTGTGTGTGTGTGTGTGTGTGTGTGTAGGTACTGGAATTGAAGTGTTGATAGTAATCCTCATATTAATACTGGGCTAGAGTTGCACTGGGATGTGACCTTTACAAATGCTCCTTTCTCTGAGTCAATTGTTTCCCTGTGTATAGTATCGGGGTGGGGTGTGAGGGGAGGGGATGGAAGACTAGAAGGCTTAGAATTGCCCTTAGTCATGTTAGATCAGGCTCTGATAGAATAGTTTCCCTTGGAGGGAAGTAAGAGTAAAGAAAGGTTAATTTACAAAAGAAGAGAATATTTTATTTTGTCGGTCATCATGGGGCTCAAACTCTGGGTTTGGGCGCTGTCCCTCAACTCTTCAGCCCAAGGTGAGTGCTCTACCACTTGAGCCACATAATCACTTCCGGTTTTCTGAGTGATTTATTGGAACTAAGAGTTGAAGTTTCCTGCCTGGGCTGGCTTTGAACCCTGATTCTCAGATCTCAGCCTCCTGAGTAGCTAGGATTACAGGCGTGAGCCACTGATGCTCTGCGAGATTTTTTTTTTCTCCTGACTTCTGTCATGAAATCTTGATGGGACTTTTTAAGGCAAAACCCATGAAAATGGGCCAAGCCAATACTGGACCCACAGATGCTTTCCATAGCCATCAAGGTAGCTTTCATTGAGCCTCCAGCATTCTTCAGCATCATCAGTTGCTGTCTAAAAAATTTTGCATCCAGCAGCTTCTGCTCTGGGTAAACTGAACTGACTTGTGTATGGTTCTCTGCATTTCACTGCTTCCTTGAGTTTCGCAGTTGATAAGTGGCACAGCTTTGTTTCTGATGGAACACAAAACAGAATTCTTAATTTTTCAATGTGTTATTTGTTTTCTCGTTATGAGGATGAGTGACAACTTCCCAACTTTTTTCAATGAAAAATTGGAAAAAAAATAAGTCCCTCCTTGATTTAGTTTTCATTGTATAAATTAAGCAACAATCTTCTCTGTATCTTTTGCCCTTAAATACAGCATGTTTTATTAAACATCTCTGTACCCCTGTACTGTTTGTCAGGTCAGGAACTCCTGGCTGTCACTCAGCCTTGCTGCTCATTATGACAACTATGTCTGCCTTGTTTCCTGTTGGGAAGTTCTGCTCCTTGGCCTCTATTGTTGCAGGATGTCACCTGTAGAAGGCCGGGTCATCCATTACCCCTCAATCATCTGGATTAAGAAATCAGTGTCTGATGATCCTCTCAACAAGTATGGCACTCCTGTCACCAGAACCACTGCCTTTAAAAGTGGTGAGTGCTGGAAACACCAAGGAAACATTGTCAAGTGCTAGATTCCTAGATTCCAAAAACCCACCTAACAAAAATATTTGCGTAGGAAAGTGTTTCCTCTTTCTATAATATTCCATTGCTTTCCCTAGTATTTCCTCAATTTCTATTTATTTTCATATGATTTCCACTTGGGCGATTCCAAGAACCAGCTGAGTTAGACATTTTATGGTTGGCTAAGAACTGTGGGTTGGATATTGGTAGGAAATACATTCTAGACTGCTGACACTGAAGGGCTATTCACAATCACCGTAGATTACAGCAAATAATAGCCTCAATATGAGCACCCAAAATCAAAAATAGCCTTCTGCCCTACATGTTAGAAGAGTTGTTGACAGAAGTCAATTACATATTATCCAGTTTCCTAGGACTGACCACCCCTCATTTGTTCAGACAGGACCTCCACTGCAATATTCTCTTATGAGTCTGACCACTCATTCATGTAGAGAGGGATCATTTGCTTTCCCTTATTTTGCTTTATTTTGCCTGATGAACTTGATCTTATTTGTTACCTGTGTGTCCATCCTTATTTTATTGGTATATGTGTGTGTGTGTGTGTGTGTGTGTGTGTGTGTGTGTGTGTGTGTGTGTGTGTGTGTGTGTGTGTGTGTGTGCCAGCACTGAGGCTTGAACTTGGAGCCTTGTACTCTCACTTGGATTTTGTACTTAAGACTGGCACTTTACAATTTGATCCATACCTCTACTTCCAGCTTTTTCCTGGCTCATTAGTGATAAGCGTTTCATAGACTTTTCTGCCCTCGCTATCTTGGAACTTTGATTCTTAGATTTTAGTCTCCTGAGTGTTAGGATTACAAGTCTGAGAGACTAGCACCTGTTCTTCCTTATTTTTTCTATGTATTTTGGCAAGCCAAGCCAACAGACTTGAAGAGATCAGACTCAGAAGCAAGTGACTAATTATTGATTGACTTACTTATAACAAATTTACCTGAAGTCTTATTGATATGAGAGAACTGCATTTGTATTTTATATTCTCTTTCTCATTATCTTACTAAATTGTACAATAGTGGAGATTTATGATTTTCTCCAGTTTCTAAAAAACACACAATTACTCAATAATTGTTTTGTACCCTAAACTCTAACTACAATATTAATATGTAAAAACTTTGAGCTCTTCATGTGTTTTTTTCTCCTTTGTGCCTTCTCCTTGTGCTAAGATAGTTTTACTATTCAAGGTTGTTTGGAAATTTGGTCATCTTAACCAGCCCTACTGAAATGTAACATACTCTAATTCTTACCCTCCCATAAGACCAAACATAAAAGAGATTGCAAGCAGTGGTAAAGTTTGAATAATATATACAGCTACAGGAGGGCAAATAACCAAATGAAAAGGAACTAGTAAGTAGGAGATGAAAAAATATTAAAAAGGTTATAAAGCAATGCATTTGGGGATAAGAAAGCTTTATAAATAAGTTTGTAAATATGTTTGCAAATTTGTAAATAAGTTTTGTAAAAAAGTTCTGTCCTAGCACAATGGAAAGAGGGAGCTTAGGGCAAAACTAGAAAGCTAAAATCATATTTCAGAAGGCTTTTTTTTAGCTTATGGTAGGATATAATTGTGGAATAAAATAGGACAAGAAGCAGAAAAAGGAAGCTAAAAGTTAAGGACACTTCCTGGATCAAAAATGTTTGTTAAGAGGTAAAATAAAGTTTTATCTTGAAGTGAAGGTTGGTAGCCAGATGGCAATTGACAGCTAGGGCCCAAATGATGAAAGTACAACCATTGCAGAAATATTTGGTGGAGTTTACAGTGACTTTTCAAGAACATCAAGCCACAGATCACAGTGATAGGAACTACAGAATTGTTTTAATGAATTGATAAGATTATCTGAAAACTTCCCCTTAAACCCACAAAGAAAAAGCTAGGACACAAAAAAGTAAATTAGTAATCTCCTCTCTGAGATAACATTTCTCCTCTATAGCGGTATATACTTCTTTCTTTTAATAAACTACTATTCGTAAGCTTTGCTATTATATATATATCTATCTACATATATATATATATATATATATATATATATACATATATATGTATATATATTATCGGTCATGGATCCTGGACTCTGGGCCTGGGAGCTGTCCCTCAGCTCTTCAGCTCAAGACTAGTGCTCTACCACTTGAGCCGTAGCTCCACTTCTGGCTTTTTCTGCTTATGTGATGCTGAGGAATTGAACGCAGGGCCTCATGCATGAGAGACAAGCACTCTACCACTGAGCCACCTTCCCAGCCCGGTATTGAATATATTTTGCAGATTGCTTGAAGTCTCATCTTGCAGGAATGTAAGGACCAAGAATGCCAAGAGAAACTCCTGGTATCACTATACTGTATTGAGAAAACATTTATCTTTGTCCCCTTTGCATACATATCCAACTATTGGCAGTGTATATTTGCTGGATTCTATTTCTCCAATTGTATAGACTTTAGTTCCTCCACTCTCCTTTTTTGTGCTTACCCTGGGGCTGGAACTAGGTCTAGTTGTTATCCCCGAGTTTCTTTTGTTCACAGCTAGCTCTCTACCAGTTGAGACATAGCTCTACTTCTTTTTTGATAATTTATTAGATATAAATGTCTCAAGGAATTTCCTGAAAGGCCTGGCTTCAGTTTTCAGCCTCTTGAATAGTTAGGATTACAGGCATGAGCCACTAGCACCCACTTGTCATCCCTTTGAATTCCCTTCACAAACATAGCCCTTGTTTGATTGAATGGGTTATTGGTATATTAGACAAAGCAAAACTGGCAGTAAATGCTATGTATTGCTTGCATAAAGCAATAGTCTTAGCATTTTCTACAAAGGCGCAGAAGTACCATCATGTAATGGAGAACAGAGAACTACTTTTTGAAGAACCAACAGTATCAGAGTACATCAGGAATTCCAAACTCATGCATATCAGTCGAAGATCAAAGTAACAGATTTTAGGCTACAAGCCTTTAGATCAGAGCCTTGAATTTGTTGCAATAAATTTGCTTGGTTACAAATTCAACTTTCTTGAGGGAAAGGGTGACATTGTCCAAAATGAAATGTACATCATCTTTGTAATAACATTTTTTAATTCAACTTTCATTCAAACAGCATCCTTTAAAATTGACATTGGCTTAAGCACTCAGCTTATAGATTACTCTTAGTGTAGACGATCAGAAAATATTTTTAGGTTTCACAGAAGCGCCTGAATGGCCAATTATTAAGTCTTCAGTATATTAAATAAATAGCACTCAACAACATATAACCAAGTTTATGGTACTTACGAGAATTTATCCTATTCAGATTCTAGTGCCTCATGTCTACAATTCTAGTTGCCCCGGAGGCTGATATTTGAAGATCAGACTTTGAAGTCAGCCTGGTCAGGAAAGTCAATGAGAGTCTTATCTCCAATAAAACACCAAAAAGCCAGAAGAGAAATAATGACTTACATGGTCAAGTGCCAGACTTAAGCACAAAGGCCAAGGGAATTGCCCTGGCCCTTACCCAAGTCCTTGCCCTTGCTCAAACCCCACTACTGGGGGATGATGTGGTATTGATCCTCCATATATCACGAACACCTAAGATATCAGCCATTGTTATTATAGCATAGGTTAACATTAGAGAACTTTTTATGGATTGCATGATTATAGCATCTCACAGGCTTGTGGGACTGTAACTACCAATAGCAATGGCATCCAGTTAGGTCACCTGTAGCACAATCCTAAATTTCTGCTAGAGTTTTTTTTTTTAATATTTCTTTTGTAACAAAGTGCTTTAGAACCATTAGTGGAAGAAGATTCTGCAAGAAAAGATGTCATCAATGTTGATTTAGCTCCCAGGAATAATACCAGTATGTGATGTATGAAGCAGGATTGAGATTATGTTTAAATACAAGCAGAATTGAATTGCAAAAGAGGCAACAAATGATCTGTGTCCCAAACTGAAATAGAAGGGCTGGCCATTGGAGGGGAGATTATCAGGGAACAAGGCAACTTTCTTGGCAAATCACCAAAGAAGATTACCCTTGCATTCTGAGACTCAAGTTGTGGAACCAATCTTTCTACCTCTCAGAGGCATCAGGTGACACAGCAAAGTATCAGTCCACTACTCTTCAGCAAGAGAGCTTGCTCTCATGTTAAAACAGCACTTTGCACCACACATTAATAAGATTCATGTGTTTGACAACCTTGTTCTGCATCACATTTCAAAGCTTCCTTATGACAAATGGACCGAGAAAATGAGTATACACACACACACACACACACACACACACACACACACACACACACAAATCATTCGGAAAAAAAAATAAATGGAAGGACCAGGAAAAAGCTAGATCAGATTCAGAGAAAGAAAGGTTGCATGTTTTCATTCACATGTGGAAGCTAGAGTTAGGTTATAAATACAGAAGTGAATATTTCACATGCTATTCAAGTATAATAAACACACATATTCATTGAAATATGGTAGATTCAGAAGAGAACTTAAATAGTGTAATTCCTTCAAAAGGCTAAATCAAAGTTCAACACAATGAACACCAGAAAATTGGTACTCTAAGGGGTGAGGTGAGATCAAGAATAGAGGGGTAGATGAATGAAAAGAAGAAAGCAGAGAGAATATAGTCAAGGATCTAATGCATATCCTAAAACATTTAAGAGGAGCGAGGGATGGATGGGCAGGGGAGGGCTGGGTGAGTTGAAAGGGGAGACATTGATCAAGATATATTCATAAACTCCTTTGTTGAATGGCAACTCCTTTGTGCAACAACTTAAAGATTGTAAAAATATTAACAAAAGGTTGAAATAAAAAAGAAAAAAATAAGAAAAATATGTTGCCCATCAAACAATTTTTTTTCTCATCAGCTTGTGCCCTAAGGCTCTTTAAAGATGTCTCTGAACTTACTAGGGAAAATAATACAAGATCCAGCGGATGAATGCACGGAGAATTAACCACAGAAAAAAATGTTACATTTTTATATAGTGTGCGATGCTAAATGAAATTGTAACATAGTGCATTATTCAATTAACTAAATAGTCTTTATTTCTGAGAGTACCAGATGGACACAGGAATGTCAAACATATCTCCTGAATTAAAACTGGCTAAAAGGCCACAGGATAAATGCGAAAAGACAGCCATTCTCTTATCACACAGCCTCCAATGCTGTTGACTAAGCCATTCACTGACATTCTGTTTGGAATATGATTGATTAATTAGGTAAATTTGTGATTCTACTATTGAATCCAAAGCAGGTTCTGTTTTAGCCCAAACATCTAGATTTTCACTTTTCTCATTTACTATTCTGGTGAGGAGAGATAGCTTCTGAGCTCTCTAGGCCATTTTCTCAGTTTGATTTGTGATGTGTCAGCAGTAGTGCGTTCCTTTACAGCGTATGCTACATGACATTCCAATTAAATGCAGATATATTAAGTATTAAGGTACTCTGTTTTCCATCAGCTAAGTCTACATCACTTTGCTTTCTGGGCAAGTGCTTATGGAAGAGGATTACTGTCCATTTTAATTTCAAGTTGTTTCAGTGGGAAAGATAAGGAAGATTGTGAGCAGATGTTGTCATCACATAATGTAATTTAATGCCCTGTAAAGGGACACAACACTTGTTATAGCACTTAAAGTCTGCGCATGCATCTCAGGCAAATGGAAAACAAAATAAGGACATGTGAAAAAAAGACTAGGACTACTAATTTGCTGCTAAAGATAAAGCTATAATATACGCTTACAATTATCAACTTCAAGTGGGAGTCATTAATTAGAAGCTATCTGAGAATCTAGAAAAATTGCTCTCCCAATTTGTGACTTCTCCCTTGGTAACTTCTTGGATAAACTGGAGGATAATGGTTATTCCATTTGGGAAATGAACATCAAATGTTTTAGAAACAAATTCACTTGTTCATAGGTTGCTTTACTAAAAAAAACAGAGAGAATGTATTTTGTTAAGTAAATAAAGCTAAATGCCTTTGATCTACAATAAAATTGTACTATATGTATATGTAAACGTATATGTTAATCTATTTTTTATTTATTTATTTGAGCCAACACTGGTGTTTGTTCAGGATTTTTGGGTCATCCTTAGTTGTTTTGTTTTTCTCAAGCTTTGATGCTCTTACCACTTGAGCTACACTTGCACTTCCAGTTGCTGTTTTTTTTTTTCTTTTCTTTTTGGTTAGTTGGAGAATGGAGATAAGAATCACTTGGCTTTGTCTATATTGGTTGTCTTTGAGGATCCTCAGATCCTCAGCCTCCTGAGTAGCTAGGATTACAGGCATAAGTCACAGCATGTGTCTCATTCAATCTTCTCTTAATGAACAATTCTACGTGCTGGAAATAATAGTAGAATCAATAAAACCAAAGAAATGTTTTTTAATAGATTGTAATTGCAATTGTATTCCAAGAGATGTTACAAAACATTTTATTAAATTAAACTAAACACAAACTATGTACTAGAGTTAAAATCAAGTTCATTTTTAATAATCTGTAAAATAGGTAAGGTTTTTACTAGGTTTCTCTGGTCATAGCAATATTTCCTTGGAAAGCAAAATTTCTTCGAATTTTACCCAGGCTATCTACAAATGTCTACGTAAGTCATAGGCCTGTAACGATTTCTACAGCTTTACAATACCATAGTTTAACATTCTTTCTCCAAAAGCTCTTAAAATGATAAGCACGTCAGGCAGCTCAAAATTCAGTATTTTTGAAAGAAGGAGTTATTTCCTAAGTCTCCAGGCACATTGTGGCTACCATGAGACACTGGCAGATAGAATAAAAAGAACAAAAAGTGTGTGCATATTTAATACCTTAGAGACATCAAGGCACGCTTGCACCAAAATTTATTTCAGTATTCTACATATCTACCACTTCATTAGCTGCATGTTTAAAAATAAATAAAATTGTTTAGCAATGTTCTAGGAAAATTAATTATTTATTTAATTTTTATATGTATCAATATTAATACTGGATAGATACTAAAGAGAAAAAAAAAAGCAAACTTTGCTGTCCAGGTCCCAATGGATTGTGCCTATAATCCTAGCTACTCAGGAGGCTGAGATCTAAGGATTATGGCTTGAATCAACCTCAAAAAAAGATGGAAGTTGGGCTGTGGCTGAAGTGGTAGAGTACTTGCCTTGAGCACAAATGTTCAGGGACAGTGCCTAGGCCTAGAGTTCAAGCACTTGGACTGGAAAAACAAACACCCTTTTTGAAAACCACACAAAAGTTTGTAAGTCATGTAATTATGTCCATAAAGTCCTGAGGGAAAGGAGATGAAAGACTCCTTTATTCTTTCCTCAACGACCTCAAAGTCTTCAGTAAAATGCCATAAAATCTCTTTTACAAAAATAGTAAAGTGAACAAATATAAAAGTGTAGTTATAAATTACAGAGAATGAATTTTATTTGTAGTGAAAAATATCTTTAAGTAGAAACTAACTAATAGTAGGTGTCATTGGGTTTATTTATCACCCTCTTTCTCTCTTTACTTAAACCAAGGATTAATTAAATCCCTGTCTTTAAAACAAATAATGCTCAATTTTCAAAGCACTGTATGCTTTGAGTTACTTTAAGGTCTAATTAGAATTTCCCAGCAAGGATATATTCCTTCACAAGATGTAATTTCACAATATAGGTTTATAAATATTTGAATGTATGTTTATTACCTATTTTATATTAGAATCTAATTTTATATATAATATTATAAAGTTTTATGAATTTAAATATTCACTAGATGAATGTGTATATGTGTATGTCAGTGAATGTATGTTTTTGTGTGTACAATATGCATATATAAAGTGGGGCCTATACCAATTTGAACTATTGTTTCCCAAACTCTGTTGCTCAGGGGAGAAGAGCACATAACAGTTTTCTTCCGTGAGGTAAAAATATATCCAGTTTATGTTTCTCACAGCCTAAGAATATTTCTGTCTTCTTTTTTGAATTATATTCATTTTATTGTAAAGGTAATGTATAGAAGAATTACAATTAAGTAAGCCAGGTAAAGAGTACATTTCATTTTTGAATAATGTCACCCTCTCCCTCATTTTCTCCCAATTTTTCCCTACCAGATCTCCCTCTTTCAAAGTTGTATAGTTCATTTCCAGTATGGTGTCTAGTGAGTAAATAAAAGTAGGCGATGTGACAAACACACAGATATTTGTTATGGTTAGAGTAAAAAAGATGTTTGCTGCCTCTTATATCTACATAGAAGCTTTTTTTCTAAAAGAAATAATTGATGCAAAATTTAATCTAATTGATAATGGATGAAAAATTTCATTCAATCCAGTTTACTAGAGTTTCATTCAATGCAACAAATGATTTCCAGTCACTTATTATTTGTTACTTACTAAATATCAAGTAAGAAGACTGAATTTGCAAAGCCTCACATTCAGAAGAGAGAAATGAGACAAAAGAAGGCATTACACTGTCAATATCATATGTGTGTGTGTGTGTGTGTGTGTGTGTATAATGGAAAAAAGATGGCATAAATATTTATTTCTTGGCATATAAACAGAGGCATCTGGAATTGAGATACTCAAAATGAAGCTGGTGTAATGGAGACCTCCAGCCTACAATTTATGAAATAAGAGGAAGACATCTGAAGAGGAAATAGTGAAATCTGAAACAGGAATATGGGGTAGGGTGCCTGTGCACAGCCAAGTACTGAAATAAAATGGATTACTGTCACACTAAGAGTGGTGAACTTTCTTCTGCAAACAACAGATAGCACAAACAGATCAATAGTACCCTGTGTTCTTTGATACCGTTACCGTAGGCTCTGTGCAAGGGCTCAACTCTGTGGTTGTCATGGATAGTGTGAAGGTTGCCAAAGATAGCATGAAATAAACCCTAGTTCTCCATGTCAAAGACACAAATTACGTAGAAATGATGGTGGCCTGCATTCAGCCATTTTGCCACAGTTTGATAAACCTAGATGCACAGAAGAAAAAAAAGATGAAGAGGTGAGGTGGTACCTATCTCTCCCTGCTACTCAAGAGGTAAAATAGGGAAGAAGATTGCTGTCTGAAACCAGCTCATACAAAGATGGTAGACTCCATTGAAAAATAACAAATGGATGTGGGTATGGCTTAATTGGCTAGAGTGCCTATCTAGCAAGCATGAGTCTCTGAGATTAAATTCAAATACTCTCATACAGCAGAAAAAAACAACAATAACAATATTTCTTTGGCTACATGAGTCTTTCAGATGTTACTGATTCTGGCTACATTATACCTGAGGTACATACATACTATTGAAAATAGAAATACAAGCTGGGCACTGGTGGCTCATGTCTGTAATCCTAGCTACTCAGGGGACTAAGAGCTAAGGATGGTAGTTCCAAGCCAACCCTGGCAGGAAACTCCATGAGATTCCTATGTCCAATTTATTCAGAATAGGCCAGAGTGGCACTGTGATTCAAGTGGTAGTGTGCTAGCCTTCAGCCAAAAAAGCTCCAGAACAAAACCCAAGCCCTGAGTTCAAACCCCAGGACCAGAACACACATAGACAGACAGACAGACAGATACACACACACACACACACACACAAACACACACACACCAAAACTAATAAAGAATAAAAGAAAGAATAAAAAAGAGAAAAGAAATAAACACACATATAATTTATTCTTAAAACAGTATTATCTTAAAAGAGACCTGTATGTGACAATTATTGTATTGTTCTGCCAATTAACAAATGCAATAGGCCATTACTAAGGTAGAGAAAACACAATATTATAGTTATTTAGGAAAAATAGAAAATATCGCTGTGATGATTAACATTAAGGGTCACCTAAGCTATGCATGGCGTTTAGTTTTTCAACAAATATTACTCTAAAATTTTGCCTTGAGTATGTGTTTTTGATAGTAGTATCACTTAAATCAGTGAGTTTTAATTGCAGCAAATCATTATTTTAATGTAGGTAAGCCCTGGGGTTTTCAAACCAAGGAAATCAGGCATCTTCTTTGACTCTTTCTATGTGATGCTTTCTGCTACCTCATGATTCCACCAGCAAGATGGGTATCACCAGATGATGTCCCTAGATCTTGCACTTCCAGATCCATGAGCCTGTCTCAAGTATTTCCTTGCAATAAGAAAAAAAAAAGTCTTAAAGAGCCTCAAAAGAAACCACGTCCTCATGGCTTCCAAGAGTCCACCTTGTGACTATTGATATCTGAAAGAAACATTAGTTAAGCTTAGCCAAACCCAATGGTCAAAAATAGGAGAAAATGAATATGTAACTTTCGATATCTGACTCTGTGGTATTTTTTTTAATGGAAGCCATAGAAAACTAACATAGTAAGCTGATATATCAGCATGCAAATGATGTGCATATATATTATTTCTCAATTTAAAATTATTCTGTATACACATAGTCGAGATAGCCATTGTAAGTATGATTATTTTTATTAGCAATATAAGTTGAAAATTTCTTATAGTAAATCTCAAGGCTGGAAAATACAACCAGGAGGGAAAAAAAATCCCTTCGAACTATTAAACATTACTACATGATACAATCTAGTTTTATTCATCTTAGCAAACAAAGTAAACCCCAGATTACTTACTATCAATTATCCTACCTAATGTTTTTTCAAGAAAAATATTGTGGCATTCAAAGTAATAAGGAAAAGTGGACCACAGTTGGGAAGAAGGTCATTTTAATTTCCAGTATACAATCTTGAGGATCTTCTCATATCTGAAAGATGGTGAAGAGGACGTTATTTTTAAACCTTTCTAATACTTTGAATGGTTGTCATATCTTTCATAGAACAAATGACATTCTCTGCTCATGAAATCCCATCACTGGACAAGAAAAGCACAATGTGCAGTATTCCATCCATGATTATGTTTCTTTTTAAAAATTTGATTTTATTGTACAGATACCGTGCAGGGGGTTACGTTAATGCCCACCTAGTCCCACACGCCATTCTGGCAGGGGAAACATGGATGATGGCCATTGGTGGACCTACTTTTTGGGAAGAGAAATATACTCTCCATTCTTATTGTGGCTGTGCAATCACACTCAAAGAAACAGGTTTTGTGGTTTTTGTTTTGTTTTTTTTTTGTTTTTTGTTTTGTTCTGCTTCTTCTGGAAGGTCTCATTGTGGATTGGCAGCTCTACTTTGGCTGAAGGCACACTGGAAAACACAGGGTTCCCATTCCCCTTAGTTTGTCCAGTAAGGCACTGGTGTTATTATATCTTGAAGGTTTGACAAGCCTACAAAATCTGAAATTACTGCTTCCCCAGTCACCTCAAAGCACTTCTGATTTGGAAGCGCATTCGGAGAAGCCTGCCATTGTCAACCTCCTATGCTGCAACCTATCTCAAAGCATTTGCCTGTGAAAAGGAGCAGATGGCAATGCATCTATTGTTTTCACAATAAACTGACTTCATTTGGAGATACTCTGCAAATTAGTTGGGATTCTGATACATTAGCAATCTGGAAGTGAAGAGGAACCTGGAGAATTTGGGGATCCAGAAATGAATTTTTATAGCTGCCAGGAAATGAATCCCAAACTCTTACCCGAAACCTTAGTGAATTTAAAAGAGAATGGTCCCACCTGAGCCTCTGTATGAGAATGCAGCCTATCTGTTACTGATTGTAGCTCTTAAGGACTCTATGTAGAAGATCTGACAACCCAAGCCCAGATTTCTAACATACTCACAGCACAGTGAGATTATGGGTGTTGCTTTAAGTCACTAAAGTTAAAGGTGTACTGTTTTTGAGTTTTATTTAATATTTTTAATTTTAATTTTATTGTCAAGATGATGTACAGAGAGGTTACAGTTAAATAAGTAAGGTAATGATTACATTTTTTGACTAACTTGTTACCCCCTCCATCATTTTTCTCCCTCTTTTCCTACCCCTCATCCCCCCACCCCCTGAAATTGTACAGATCATTTCCAACAAAGTCTTGTGAGTATTGTTGTTGCACAGATTCCCACTTTGTCCTTTGTCTTAGAGTGCACATTTTGCATCAACAAATAGAATGGTAAGGCTCTGAAGGAAGTCAGAATCTTTACAGACTCTTGGGTAAATGTAAACTGTTCTTTTAAAAATACCCTTTGAAATGTAATTGATGATAATGTATCTTTCATCTGTTTTGTTTTGTGTGTCTGTTTTCTTTTGTTTTTTTCTTTCTCTTTTAGAGTAATGTGCTCTGAAAATAGTTCCAAACTCCCAAACCAATTGTTCCCTTTTCCTTTATAGAAAAAGCTTCTAGGAACAATAGTTGGGGAAAAATTAACTACAATATACCCATTTGCTATTAGTCAATTATGGAGGCAGACATGGATTAAAATAACAAAGCTTGAAAAGCTCAGTATTTCAAAGACTGGAGTTTAGAGATGGGCATTACAACATGTTCCACCTGAAAGATAGAATGTGTTCAAACGAGTTAAAATTAAACAGAAAATGCTAGCAATGCTTACATTGTTCTTGAGAAGGAATTCAAAATGCAGCCATGAAGAAATTAGTAATTGTATCTCCACTGGTAATCTAGTAATCCCAAAATATATAAAAGATTGTTGAGCATGCAAAATAAAATTTAACTAGATTGATATTTGCCATCTTTGAAATAAAATAGGATCAGCAGGATAATCTTTTTTCATGAGAACAAATCCTGACAGATGATGTTATTTTTTGAGAACCAAGACATCTCTAAAGAAATCAGTTGAGCTTTTGAATAATCAAAGGTCAATCCTAAAATGCAACTGTCAGGATCTCCTTTTTGTTTCTTTTCTAGAACTTTGATTAAATTTATTTTCTTTTTCTTTGTTTGGAGAGTCAGATCATAATGCCCCCAAAATGCTCCATTGCATGTTATGATGAATGAGAAATTTAAGAACGGTTTTCTGAAGGCTAATTAATAAATAATTGAAAATCAATTGAAACATTACTAAGAAACTCTGATTCTGCTTTCAGTGTACAATCAAATATGATTTCCAAGGATGTGATATTACAAGAGATGATTGGAAGATAAATCGTAATTACAGATGGAATTGATGAAATGAAACATAACACACTTTATGTCTCTATATTAGGTGCATAAAAATTGACTCCATAATTATATGATAAATGAAAATCCTAATGCAATAACCTACAAAAAAAAGCAGAATTAGGGAATTTATGGTGAAAATTTTCTATGCACCTCTTCACTATCCAGTTTACATTTCTGATCTAGTTTTATATTGACATGGAAACAAACTACTTAATTTTCACCCCTCAAACTGGTAATCTGTATTCTCAAAGAGGATGGATGCTATTTTAATGGGCAATTTGCAAAACAATTAAAATCTGTTTCCTTGTGAAACAGATTACCAGTATAATTATACTGTTCTACAAGAAGAAATGTATATGGGAAGACACTTAAAATTAGTCATGGCGAGTGGGAACCTGTGGGACATTTCTATCCCACCACGTGGGAATGGGTAACACTGATGGATTCCATGTAAACCTATATTTTCACCACAATGTCACCAAAGCAGTTTGAGCTGAAGGACTTAAAAGTTTTCTATATCCTATTATGACATAACCTGATATAATATGAAATAATTATCATGATATAATCTGTATCCTATATGACATAAGCCTTAATATAATCAAGGCTGTGGGACAGGTATTAAATAGACATCCTCATTACAAAAGGGAGAACAAAAAAGAATGAAAGCAAAGAAGGCAGATATATATTCCACCAAATCTAAAATGGAACAGGGAAACCATTAAATCCTAAAGCTTGAGAATGATTTTCCTTAAGTCTACTTTTTGGAACTATAAAACCATTTCTACCTTGTTAAGCCACTTAGTTTGGAGTAGAAATACAATTAGTCTCTCTGATGCCTTCTTTGCAAGGGCACTTTTGAACAATTAGGTTAACTACTTCAAAATGGCCCTGATTCTTCATGCCCTAGCACTTGGGGTTCAACTTATGATTATTAGTGACTCTAACATTTGACTACAGCAAACATTCTCTCTCCTGAGGGTTGTAGTCCTCATCACTGTTACTTCCCACCAGTTCCACTTCCAAAAACATGGGGCTGAGGTTTTAGTCTATGAATGACAGAGGCACACATTTGAACTATAATGTTTGCCTTTGAATGTCACTATTATTAATAATCCAACAAATACATATGCATGATTTGAAATTTGGAATTGATAATATTAGGAGTAACACTAATTGTTGAACAGCATCTAATGCTTTAGTCAGTGTTCTGGATAGACAGGTACATAGAATGATAGGAGAAACTCAGAAGGATGAAATCCACAATATAGGTTCCTTCTTATTCCCTGAAATAATTAAGTTCCATTAGTAATACTGAAGTTAAAAAATACAGGTAATAAAGAGTCAATGCCTAATTATTCTGTTCTTGGTGTTTTATATTGATTATCATACTTGCACTTCATGGTAATACTACATAAGACATGCTCTATTACTAGCTCAGAAGCCACTGAAGCACAGAAGGTTATAATATTTTTTGCCTATAAAACTTTAGACATGGGATTGGGTCAGGTATGCTGTAAATGCAGAGTCTAGTCTTTTGACCATTAAACTTTACTCAGTAAATAAACACCTCTGTAGCATATGAGCTAGAATAGAATCCGTTCATATTCCATAACGTTATCTAGATTTGTGTTCAGAGACCTTAGTGCTTCATTGTTTTACTAGTATGAAAGGAGTAAATGAATAAATATAACACAGGGCTTTAGGCCAATTAAAGTTACTTAGTATTACTGCTTCTGAAAAGGCTATGTATAAAGATTTTTATACTAATGAACTTTTCTGGTGCTACAAAGAGTTTAATATATCACCCCATGGCCAACAGCAGCAATTTACTTCTTAGCTTCTAGGTCATGTGATAAGGAGATTACCTGTTATAAAAATAGTATATTTTACATCCAAGGGTATGTTTTTCTTGTTTGGTGAAAACACAGTGTTGGGTATTATATAAAACCATCATTATTTTAACTATATATATGCAATACATCTAATACTTGTGAATAACAGTCAATAATAATAATAATAGAAATAATAATGATAACAACAGTAGCAACAACAAAGTTCATTCCTGGAAAACCACCCTCCTTCAAGAGAACCTCTCTCAGAGACTTCCTGCAGTTATATGGTTTCAGAGCCAGAAGGAATAACGCCCCACTTCACAATAGAATACCAGGGTTTCTAGAGTTTAGAGATGCTAGAAACTCATCTAATTGAGAGGAAAAAATGAGGCAAGAAAATATTCCAATTAAGATGAACTGTGTGGAGCAAAGGACTTATCTGTTTGACATGCTAAAGAGGAACAGGCAGAATACAGTAAACAAACCCTGTTTGTGTGACACAAAGAGGCTTACACAAATCATAATCACATGACAGACATTATGCAGATGTGACAAGGGAAAGAAGTGAAAATATGAAATCTTCATCTGTTTGCCTTGTGTTAACTGAAAGAAGAACCTGTTTATTCTTTTCTAACATGGTGATTGAACATGACTTGCTCGATTGTGAATGAAAAAAAAGACAGTTGTTATTGAATATGAAATTGCACTGAGTATTTCAGTCTTGTATTGTTGAATGACAAACCACTGCAAATCAAGAGCAAAGAACTGCAGTGATATATCAGTTGTTGCAACTGCATGATGCAGATTGATCAGCAGAGCCACTCTTCTGATGCAGGTTACATTGATGATGGTAAATCTGGGTTGAGTTCAGCTTGGCAGAGACCGGAAGGTAGAACTTCTGGGAAGATATTTCAATTATATTGGAGATAATTGGTTAAATCCTTAATTGCTTTGTGGTCTTTCAATGAGAGAATTGTATTTGGTAGTTGGCCTATTCCTCCCTTGGGCAGAATAATGGGCCACTGAGATGTTTACTTCCTAACCTTCACAAATTTATCTATCTACCTATCTATCTATCTATCTATCTATCTATCTATCTATCTATCCATCCAACATCTATCTATCTATCTATCTATCTATCTATCTATCTATCTATCTATGTCTATATGTAGTTAGCTAGCTAGCTATATCATACTTGAAAAAAGTCATTCCAAATATTAGGAAATTAAAGATCTTTTTTTTTTTTTTGGTCAGTTGTGGACTTGAACTCTGGGCTGGGGATTGTCCCTCAGCTCTTCAGCTCAAGGCTAGTGCTCTACCACTTGATCCACAATGCCACTTTCAGTTTTCTGGTGGTTTATTGGAGATAAGAGTTTCACAGACTTTCCTGCCCAGGCTGGCTTTGAACTGTGATCCTCAGATCTCAGCCTCCTGAGTAACTAGGATTACAGGAATGAGCCACCAGTGCCCAACTAAATTAAAGATCGTGACATTGACAGATTATCCTAAATTATAAGGTTGCCTCCAATATGACTCTTTAGTGCTTCTGAGAACAAGAAGGATGACAGGACAGATACAAAGACAATGACAGACGTAATCCAAGAGGCATGAAGATGGCCTCTGGACGTTGGAAAATCAAGGGCATGTATATTGTCCTAGGAACTGGGGAAGGAATTACACTTGAAGACATTTTTGTATTATGCAGTAATTTGATTGTAGATATATGAACTCCAGAACAAGATAATAACAAAAATTAAAGCCAGTGATTTTGAGCTAATTTTTATAGCAGCAATGGAAATCTGGTACAATCCCCTTTAGTCAGTCAGACGCTAGTAATCTAACAATGATGGAATTCAGATGGTCATTTCTGAGTTAAAACTGAGTAACTATGGCAGCAACATAAATTAGGAGAGTCATCATGTAAAACAGCATGATGATTGCTAAAAAGAATTCAAGGTAAGACTACTACTGTGTAGTAACAATCCTACTACTGTGTAGATACCCCAAGGAAATGGGACCTATCAAATCAAGATATGTTAGTACTTTCGTGTTCCCTGCAGAAATTTTCATACCATTCAAGCAAAGGAGCCAACCTTGACAAATGGAAAGAGAAAAGTGCTATATGTGTGTGTGTGTGTGTGTGTGTGTACACAATGGGACATTGTTCAGCAATAGGGGAAAAAGCTTCTGAAATCTTGTCATTTGCAATTATTAGAGTTGAGCTGCTAATCTCTCTATTAAGTGAAATAAATCAGGAAGAAAAGGACAAATATCACATAACCCCATGTACATGTGGAGTATGTAAAGAAAGGAATTTGAATATTTTCACTGTAAGTAAATGATGAATGCCTGAGGATTTAGATGTATTGACCTTGATTTATATATGCACAAACACAGTGTGGAGCCAAGAATGTAACTCAGTTCTGGGGCACTTACCCAGCATATGCTAGGCCTTGAGATCTATCCCTAGCACCAAAATTAATGAACTAATCACTTAAATTTAAAAATGCAAATATTTATCATAGGTATTCATATTTGTGTGTATTCTCCCATAAGTATGTATATCTTTTATGATTTGTATATCAGTAAAATAAATTTAATTTAAATTTGTTAAATTAATTTAATTTAAATTGTAAAAAAATTAAGAAAATAAAATGTAGCTCAAAATATTCCAAATGAAGGAGTCAATAATAATTCCGTGAAAATGGCCCTGAGTTAAACAATTTGAATGTGGCCCAAGGAAAAGAAGAAATGGCAACTATGATACATTATTCAAGAAATGTATGAAACATCTTTCTTCTCAGACCAGTTCCATGAACCCAGGGAATGATGTGATAGAAGAGTCAAGCTAAGTATGTGAGAAACAAGTTGCATGGTCTCCCTCACTTGTGGTAGCTAGAATATGCCTATAAATCTACAAGTGGACAGACTGGATGGTAAAAAAAAAACAAATACATTGGACATGATTATACAGGACTCTAAGCATTCACATACAGTAAGACCAAATGAGGATTCTATTAGGAGAGAATCATATAGGCACAATAGTTATGTGCATCTGATCATATAAAATAATATTTATCAAAATAAACTGTAGGAAATGGAAATAGGTTTTTTTCCCCTTTGTTGCTGTTTTTGTTTTCTGTATCTTTTGTCTTGTTTGTAAGTTTATCTGTTTGGGGGAAAGCAATGGGGAGCTCAGAAACAGTGGGACAAAGGGTGAATCAACGCAGCTCTCATATTCACTAGGGAATACTTGGGAGAGAGGGAGGGAAGGGGCAACTTTATCCATAAAGAAGTACAATCGTTACCTGACTTATGAGACTGGGACCGCTCTGTATATCACCTTTATAATAACAATAAAAATGGAAAATAAAAGCAAAACTGTGAGAAATGAAATTAACAAAACAAATAATGAACAGTGGCTCTCAGCACCTGCTTACAACAAAATGAAAGTACACAGATATAAGGGCTGGCTGGAGTGACATGCTTATAGTCCCCATTCTCCAGCTGAGGTAGGATTACCACGTGCCAGGTCAACTAAAAAACTGCAGTGTAAGACATTGTCCTGATACAGATAGGTGTGTGATGATGATAATAATGGTGTTGATAGGTAATAGATAGAAAGAATGGAAAAATGAGAAGAGAGAGTAAAAAGAAGGAAGCAAAGAAGGAAAGCAAGCAAATAGAGTTAACTAATAAGAACAGAACAAAAGTCAAATGCCTATATGCACTGTGAAGAGGACAATGGTGAATAGTTCAATATCAAGATAAACATCTGAGAGGAATTGTACATATATAGTTATATATGTGTTGCATATGTATATGTAATTATGCATGCATCAAATATAACAGAGAAAAATATAATCAGATTAGAATATCAAGTTTAGTGATAAAAAGTCCTACCTACCTCTCATTGGTGAAAGTTTTCTGATGGAAATAATTGAAGGATAAGTTATCCTTATTGCTAAATGAAAAAGAAACTAAAAGTAGATATGGAGGTGCAGACCTATATCCTCACTATTCATGAGGCTAAGAAAGGAGGGCCATTACTTCAGGGCCAATCTGAGCTACACAGTGAGACCCTTTCTTAAAAATAAAAAGGAGAGCTGGGAAGGGATGTGAAGGGTAAACAAAGGAGGAGGCTGCAATGCTTGGTAAGAAATGTACGCATTATCCTGCCCATGTAATTGTAACCCCTCTGTACAGTATGTTCACAAATAAAATAAAATAAATAAAAAAATAAATAAATAAAAAGGAGAATGCTCACTTCATCAGAATACATAATAAAATTGGAATGATTCAGAAAAGGTTATCATGGCTACTGCACCTGGATGACATGCAGATGCATGAAGTGTTCCATATATTTTAAAAAATAAATTAAAAAAAATAATAAGAATTACAAAATATAAAAATATGTTGAAGTTGGTGCCGGTGGGTCATACCTATAATCCTAGCTACTTGAGAGACTGGCTCAAAGACAACCTGGGCGGGAAATTCCATGATAATACTATCTCCAATTAACCACCAAATCTGAAAGTGAGGCTAAGGGTCAATTGAAGAGCAAAAAGACCTTGAGTTCAAGCCAAAGTAGCAGTACCAAAATAAATAATAAATAAAAAGAAATTGATTTTGAGAATGGTGAATTCAAACTTATTCTGTAGTATTCTATATTTTAAAGCTGGAGAAAGGATAAATTGTGTTGAGTCTGTGTTCTTGCTTATGAGGACAAAGATTTTTATACACGTTTTATACAAGTATAAAAGAAATATTCTGCTGCCTAATACAATCTTAAGTTATTTCAGCTACATGAGGATTTTATTATATTTATGCAGTTCTACTTAAGCTTTCATTTTTTTCTATTTTTAATGTAAATTATCTCTATCTTTGAAGACAGTTTGGGGTTGGATTGTACCATTACTATCAACTACATATTTCTTCAGAGTCTTGGTATAATTACTGAAGAAAGAATGGGGCAGGGGAATCTATGTGTATGAATAAACATCCCTCCTCCATGGGCTTACAGCCTACAAGCAAGAATACGTAATGACTGAATGGCTATTGTAGGGAATCCTAAAAGAAAGTTAGTAAGGTCTGACCCAGAGGGCCATTCAAGGAAATCTGCCATGAGGATGTGAGTGGCAAGAGGACAAAATGTTAATTGGAGTCAGTTAGAAAGTATCATACAAAAATGAAATATTGAAGCCAGGGTTGTGGTAAAGAGAACAGGAGGTGAAAGGTGAAGAATGCAACTCAGAGCATCCAACCTCTGAAGCTAGGAAAATAATGGGAGGGAACAAAAGGCAGGTTGTCTGTTGGAATATTTTATCTGAATATTTAAATACAAGAAAACTTGTCTACCATTCTAATCTGCTTTAGAAATATGAATCTAGGATTTTTCCTATATTTTTATTTCTATTGTCAAAAAAAACCCCACATTTACCACACACCAGTGACTCTCATCTATAATCCTAGCTACTCAGACTGCTGAGATCTAAGGATCACAATTCAAAGCCAGTCCCAGCACAAAAGTCCATAAGATTATTTCCTTTATTTAACTCCCCCTGCCAACCCTTCCTCCCCCCCCCACGCCCCCCCAAAAAAGCCAGACATGGATCTGTGGATCAAGTAGTAGAGTGCTAACCTTGGGCACAAAGGCTCAGGGACAGCACCTGGGCCCTAAGTCCAGGCTCCAGGATGGGTCCATGTGTGTGCATATGTACATGCATGCTCCTGCACATGAGCAAGCTCGCGTGCGTGCGCACGCGCGCGCGCACACACACACACACACACGATTTTCTTGTGTCTTGTTTCAGGACTGGGGCTTGAACACTGGGTCTTAGTACTGTACTTTAGCCTTTTATCCACTACCATTTAAGTCAACATGTCACTTGCAGCTTTTTCTTCTTAATTGAATCTCATGACTTCTCTGCCCAGGCTGACTATAAGATGAAATGAGCACATCCCAGCCACCTGAGTAGCTAGATTTTAATCCTTAGAAGAAAAGTCAACAAATCTGAAGCTGAATGTTGACATCTAAAGTTTAAAATACCTCACATTACCAAGGTAATTAGAATGACTCAATCTTTCATACATGTCCTCAGATTATATACGTATGAAACAATGGTTTTGGGTGCAATATGTATACACATATGATTATCTAGATTACCTATACATTATATATATATATATATATATATATATGGGGGGGGGAAATGGTCTTTACCTTGCTTAAATGATTATACAGAGAGATGTACTCTAATAAACAGAACCCACTAGCTAAGGGCAGTGCTATTCTCTGTGGGAGTACTTGAGAGGAGTCTCATTTGCCTTTCACGGTTTTGGAGACACAGGAAGCATTGCTCCTCTGTGGACTGTGACTCCCTTAGCTATGGTGGACATTCTAATGGGTCTCACTTCACCTGGCTCCCGGCAGGAGCCTGCCAAGGACTCTCATTTGCCCCCCAGCCATATGTTTCGGTATGTCTCTCTTGCTGTTGAAGCCAAACTCTGATGTGCTTCATAAATTTTTGGATGAACTTGCAGAATGTGAATTCAAAAATTAATGAGCATGGATTAACACTCTCCCTGGGCAGTCTTTGTTTATGTGCTTAACACATTAGACCTGTGACCCATTCAAATAATTTTCATTGCATTATTGCAAACCTATGATCCAAACAGGTGCAGTGCAATTGGATAATGCGCCCTAATAAATAGCATCATTGTCTGAGCAGCTTCATTTCACCAGTTTGAACTGCATGAAACTCTGGGGCTATGTTTAAGTAAAACTTAGCAGATTGTCTCTGGAAAGAAAAAGTTCGTAAGTATTTGTCTATGACATCAGATTCTAAGACTGTATCATAGATGATCAAATTATGACAAAATATGAAATAACGTTTTAATGAAGCATCGAAGGATCATGTAAACAGGATCATGATAAGTTAGTTTTTAAATTATATTTAGTGTCAATGGAATGAGAAAACTGAGATACGGAGATCAACACACATCACTTTGAACATATAAAAATTTGAAAATGGCATAAAACTAAACACCTTAGAAACCCTGGGTGTTCTTGCAGAAAGCAAGCATGATTCAGTACAAACCACGGGGACTATCCTACTGTCTAGGCTGTGCCTAGATCTTACACAAGGAAACGACAGCCAAAATAACTTGAGAAATTTACCCAAAGTCACAATTTCACCCAGGAACCATTGCAAGGTACATTCATTTGAATTTTCATATTATAATTTTTCAAGATCCTTCAGGAATTATGTGTGTTCATAATTAGGCTGATATCGATTAAAAAATTGGTTGCAAACTCACTGAGGAGGGGTGCTGAATATGAAAAGGTATCTACCAAAGATCTTCTTCTGTCAAGCTTTGTATCATCACAGACAGCATAGATGACACGCTTATTCAATTATACGTGGTCAGTCTGAAAATATAGAAACTGTATGTACTGGCATTCACAATGAACAAGTTTTAATTTTAGCAATATCTCTCCACCTTTGAGGAAAAACAAAAACAAGTACTACACAATTCTAAGTCTAAACTTACAGAACAGAAAAACAAACTGTACAACTTTGGCCGGGGGTGGGGGTGGGGGGAAAGGAAGGGGGGGACGCTGGGAGGGGGTGGGAGATGGGAAGGGATGGGTGAGGAAACATAGGAGGAGGCAACAATGCTTGATAAGAAATGTACTCATTACCTTGCCCATGTAATTATAATCCCTCTGTATGGTATTTTCACAATAAAAAAAAGAAAAGAAAAAGAAAATAGAGAACTGTGTTGGAAGCACTAAAAATGCTGCATGGTTATTTACTATTTGTCCAAATAACTCCACAATCTTAGATTGCATCAATTACAATCCATATTTGGGAAATAAAGAAAATAATCTATTTACCACAAGATTTCCAGGCACAAAAGGAAAAGAAGACAATCAATGCTGTTGAAGCAATATCTAATGCTCTAATTATACACATATACAAGTGCTAAAACCCTGATAGTTATTATTTTTTAGAAAACATTTTTTTCCAGGCATGGGTTTGAAATCAGGGCCCAGGTGCTGTTTCTAAACTCTTTTTGCTTGAGACTAGTACTCTACCACTTCGAGCCACAGCTCCACTTCTGGTTTTCTGGTAGTTAATTGGAAATAAGAGTCTCACAGACTTTTCTATCTTGGCTGGCTTTAAACTGCAACCCTCAGATCTCAGCCTCCTGAGTAGTTAGGATTATAGTCATGAGCCACTAGCACTGAACTAGAAAACATTTCTCTTCTCCTTGCTTTATCACCAATATGGGAGTTCTTCTACTTTAATTTGGTCCCTGGAGAGAATAAGAATTCTAATAAGTCACTTTTTAAATAATGCTACTAATTTCTGTCTATTTTATAAGAAATTCCAGGTAGGCACTAGGTGAAGTAGTAGTGTCTTGTACAAAGGTGTACTTATATACCTCTTGATATTTGAAACTCTTTGTATGGAAATGTTCATCTCAGAGATTCCCAACTTAAAAAATCATAAAGAAAGTGAAATTTTTATCTTGATATGACCAAGAAGACATTGGCATTTTGCAAATGGTTAGCTGAATATTTGAATAGATGGAGGAAAGGTGGGCATATACAGTTATAATATTCAAAGTACCTTCATGAAACTAGAGCCAGGTAAATTGAGGGGATGGATGATGTTGCAAGTAATAGGGGAAAAAAGTGATGGGAAGAGAGATACTGATCAAGGGATATTGTATTCACTAACTGACATGATACATTGAAACTCCTTCGTACCACCACTTACAGATAATAAAAATAAGCAAATAAATTTATTTTAATCAACAGCACAAAATAATTACATTTTAATTACAAAGTGGAAATCAAAGTTACTTAAAACTATATTGTTTGTGGGTAAGTATAGAAGTGTTTGAAATAACATAAAGTCAGTGGGGTAGATCACACATTATCTTCTGTCTGTAGTGAAAACACAGGTAAATGAGATGAAAATGTGTGTTTATGGTATAAAACATTGAATGCCTATTTTGATTGATGTCCTCCTGGTCTGGGTGTCATACTGGCTTAGTCAGGCTGTTGAGAAAGCTCACTCCCTATCATTGCTTATCTTCTTCTACCCTCTCAGAAGCTACTGATAGTGTACAGGAGACGGTAGCATTCTCCACATTATGGTTACTTATTTCTGGAAAAGCTACAAGAATCTTGGTCTCCTAAAAGGAGTTGTACACAACAAGATGGCTTAACTTGATTTTATTTTTGTAGTTTCAGCTCTCTTTGATCCAATAATATGGACCTTACATAGAGGACCAAAAAAAATCAATCCTAAACTTTTTTTTTTACAAATATGAAGCAAATAATACTACTTGTCTTACAAAAATACAAAATGGTTAGCCTCACTGCACGTACAGTTCATGTCCATGCTCACTTTGAAGCCCTCTCAGATGACATGTAGCCATGTCAACATACTTACTTTTCAGTAACCCATCTTTCACTTGGTAAAGTTCTGTCAAAAGAAGTAGTGATCCAGAAAAAAACAAAAAAAAGACACCAGGGCAGCAGCACCTGGAAATGACAGATTAACTCTTATGCTACAGGGTCATGCCATAAAGAAGAATATAAGAGAAAACACACTATAAAGAGTCTTCAATGCTCTGTGGTTTTAGATAATTCAATGTAGATCTTAGAATGTGCCCCATTTAGACAGAGTGGCCCACTGTACACCGTAACCTTTATCTTATAAGAAAATCTGATCAAGGAAGGTACAATCTCAAATTATTCAAAATCTTTCTTAAAAACAAAACCATATATATATATATATACATATACACATGTATGTACATGTATGTATATATAGACATAAATAAATATATGTGTGTATATAAATATGTATATATACATATACATATGTGGTTCTCTAAGAATCATCTTACCATAGCAGGGAATATGTATAGTTTTTTTGGGGGGGAGAGATTCAATTCTTGTGAAGGCTTAGTCTATTTTCAATTCACTTATCCATTTATTCATTCCTTCAGTAATAATTTAGCAGTGCCTTTGCCTGACACTTGATATGGTCTGGGACTGATTACATGCACTCTGCAGGTTAGCAGCTCAAATCTTTACAATTTCTTCCAATCAGACATTATCTATGAATTTCTGGGGTCTTCAATTTATCTATCCTTTTAATCAAAAGTCCAAAACTTCTGGACTCACTACAATCCTCTCTTATCCAATACTTTATAGAAGGATAGAGATCAGGAAAGTGTTCTATTTTTATGACTATTTTTACTTTAATGCTAGAAGTTAAGATCAGACAAATAAGAGATATATTCAACACATGTGACTGCCTTAATTAGCATCTCACCACATAGTCATGAGTGATGCATGGCCACTGTGACTGAAGTAATTGTGGAATTAAGCATAACTGGAAGCTGTCCGCCAAGTGCTACCGAAGACACAACATTTAGATAATCAAGAGGACACAGAAGGTGATGGACCCAAGCCCATTCAAATCAAGTGTTTGTCTGAGACTAGGTGGATCTCTGAAATTGACCTAATTCATTGGTGATATCTGAATTGACTCATTCAACTGACAAAATGAACATTGTTTTTCCCTTGAAGTAGGACAGTGCAGTATTCAAAATGAGTAAACAAAATGATCTGTTGTATATTATTTCTTACTGACTTACTGCAATGAGTTCATTCGGTTCCTTTCAAACTATGGTATCTTAAGGGAGGAAAGAAATTAAATGACGTCAAGCCAGAGATGAAAAGAATCTGGCATGGTGTCTCACATTAGCAATATCGCCTATTCAGAAGACAAAGATCAGGAGTCCATAGCATGAGCTCAGTCTGTGCAAAAAGCAAGGAAGAATACCAGTTTCAAATAATAAACCAGGAATAGGAGTACTCACCTGTAGCTACCTACAACTAAGGAAGAGGTAGGAGAATCATAGAGACCAAGGCTGTCCCTGGACAAAAATGCTAGATTCATCTGAAAAATAATGGAAGCAAAAATGAGTAAAGTCTCATTTGGGTATTAGACAGCCTGCCTATTCAGGGTATGGTCTGAATTCAAACCCAGGCATTACCAAACCAAAAACATAATATTAAAGAAGTATATGGCTCTAATATGTAAATGAAAGGAAAAGGAAAAGGAGTTTCATGGAATGAAGAATAAGCTAAAATAGCATACTCAGGAGGAGTAGAAAACTCTTATCTGCCTTGTGTGGGAAGAAGACAATCTTGTCTTAGTTATTTTTATTCATGTTCCTGATCAGGAGCAAGACAAAATAAAATTGTCTCTTTGTAAGCTCTAGCATAAGAAATGTACCCATCCATTACCAAGAGCTGAGTTTAAGAGAAAGAATCCAAAAAATCGTTTAAATAGGGATACTGATGGGTCCATCGCAACAATGAGATGTACAAGTTGTTATGTGGAAAAATTAACTTTACAACTTTTATGATGGGGGAGGAGGACTGGGTGGGGGGGGCGGGGGGAGGATGGGAAGGGATGGGAAGGGGAAACAAAGGAGGAGGCTGGAATGCTTGATAAGAAATATACTCATTATCTTGCCCATGTAATTGTAACCCCTAGGTACAGTATTTTCACAATAAAATAGATAAATAAATAAATAAATAAATAAGAGAAAGAATCCAATATGTTAAGAGTCTGAAAATTAGATGAACCTACCAGGGCAGAGGTATAACCATAGACACAGACACAAGGAAGCCCCACACGGAACCACTGGACCCAAAGAACAGTCATTCTCCTCACACAGCTAGCTGCTTCTAAGAAAAAAAATTAAGTGTATACTTTTTCTACAGAAAATACACTATTATTCGTATACTTCCCTCCTGAGCCTGACACTCCACAGAAGCCTTTCATAGTACCCGTTGCTACTTCTGACTTACAGAGGTTCTTTAGCTAGTCTTCATCCTAAATTCCCTAAGCTTTTCCTCCATATGCTGTTCCCCCACCCAAGCCCCATGGCCTCTCTTGCCCACCATTGGATTTTAATCTTGACAATCAAACCCAAGATATTTTTCATTTCATTTCCCCCTAAAGCTCATTTGACATGTAGCTTACTAAACCACCACTGCTTCAGCTTCACCATAGGCTTCTTCTTCTTCAGCTCTATTTCTGTCTCATTGCAAATTCTAGTCTTGTCTACTACAGGAAGCTGATACTGTGCTGGTAAACAAGAAGTTTGTAGACAATGGAAAATAGTTTTTATCTGTTTTGGAACATTCAGAAGCCAAGCCTGAGGAAAAAATCTGGACGTTTATGAAGTCATCACATTTTAAGTAGACATGCTTTACTGAAGAGTCAATGTTAGAGGAACATTCCTAAATACTTTCTCATGGAGGAGCCTTGGGTAAAATTGTCTTGTCCCTAAACCAGGTGCATAGCATTAATGTATACATCAGGCATAGCTAAAGTCTTGTTTGTCATTAACCCCAGCAACTCAGGAAGAAAGGGCTTGCAAGTTTCGTTCTAGAAAAGATAAAGAAATCACAGATATGTAGTAACATCCTAAACTAAAACTTGTTGCCTCCATTTAGGCTTGTATTCATTTATTGTTTGAAAGTAGCTTTTGGTTTATTTATTCTTATTTAAAAATCACCTTTAAGTATTTATACAAAGGGGTTCCAATTCATCATGTCAGTTTATGATCAATGCCATCTCTTCTGTGGTTCTCTTCCCTATATTACAAATAACTTAATTTACTGTACAGCTAACATTCCTGAATTACTGGATAGTTAAATAATGTTTCAACTGATGGAGAGACTGACTGACAACATATCATTTCAAAAATCCTATCATAGGATTATATTTTGCAAATACCTAGAATGTTAATTTCCTACGGGGAGAAAGCACAGGGTTTTGGTTGGACATTTGAAAAGATGAGATGCAGGAACATAACAAATGACGTCATCCATTATTCTTTTACTGCCATGGTTTATCTCTGAACAATCTGGAAAGGTAGATTTCTTTTTTTTTTTTTTATTGTGAAAATACTATACAGAGGAGTTACAATTACATGGGCAAGATAATGAGTACATTTCTTTTTTTATTTTTTTAATTTAATTTTATTTTATTTGTGAACATACTGTACAGAGGGGTTACAATTACATGGGCAGGATAATGCGTACATTTCTTACCAAGCATTGCAGCCTCCTCCTTTGGTTTACCCTTCACATCCCTTCCCAGCCTCCCCCCTCCCCCCCAATCCCAATCCTTCTCCTTCTCCCCCCTTCCCCCCCCCCCCCGCACCGACGTTGTAAAGCTCCTTTTGGACATCACAACTTGTACTTCTCATTGTTGCAACAGGTCCACCTGTATTCTTAAACAACTGGTTTTGGAAAGGTAGATTTCTTGTCTTTCTGTGTCCTCATTATAAACATGACCATGACCTTTCTTCTGGAAATACATTAACCTCAGTCAAAAACTTTACAGAATGTCATAATAATATGTCAAGACATACTATCCTATTGTTTTCCATCTATTTTAATGAAAAAGCAGAAACTGGCTAATTATAGAAGACTAGAATTTGAGATTAAATGTGCTCTAAATCGTTACCAACCTGGTCTCATAAATTTAGGGGATGTGATTCCACCAGTTAGGTCACATTTAAAAAATGTTATTTTTATAGCAAACAAGATCAATAGAAAGCCCACGGACTGGGAGAAGATCTTCACTAGCCATACAATGGACAAGAGTCTCATATCTAAAATATACATATAACTCAAAATATTAAACCCCACAACAAATCCTCAAAGAAACAAATTCCTGATTAATAAGTGGGCTAAAGAATTAAAGAGAAACTTCTTTGAAGAGGAAATAAAAATAGCCAATAGACATATGAGGAAATGTTCAACTTCTTTAGCCATAAAAGAAATTAAAATTAAAACAACATGGAGACTCCACCTCACCCCAGTTAGAATGGCTATAATCAAGACATTTAATAACAACAGATGCTGGAGGGGATGTGGACAGAAGGGAACCCCACTGCATTATTGGTGGGAGTTTAAACTTGTTCAACCACTTTGAAAAGTAGTATGGAGGTTCCTCAAAGACATAGAGCTCCCCTATGACCCAGCAATACCACTTTTGGGCATTTACCCTAATAATCACAAACAAGACCATACTAGAGCTACCAGCACAATTATGTTTATCACAGCATTATTTACCATAGCTAAGCTATGGAATCAACCCAGATACTCCTCAGTAGATGAATGGATCAAGAAAATGTGGGATATACATATACATGTGTGTGTGTGTTGTGTGTGTATGTGTATGTGTGTGTGTGTGTGTGTGTGTGTGTGTGTGTGTGTGTGTGTGTGTGTAATGAAATTCTATGCCTACATCAGAAAGAGTGACATTGCCCCATTTGTTAGGAAATGGAAAGACTTGGAAAAAAATTATATTAAGCAAAGTAAGCCAGACTCAAATAAACATAGGTCTCATGATTTCCCTTATCTGCATTAACTAGTATATGTCTAGGATAAGAAGAAAAGGCCAAAAGTTATGTACATATGACCATATAACCTGATGCTAAGCAAAATGAACCTGAAGATAGGGACACAAGAGGTTTTATCTTTGTTGCTGTTCTTTTTTTTAATAAGTTTTTTATTAGTGAAACTGTAAAGAGGGCTACAGTTACATGAGCAAGGTAATGAGTACATTTCTTATCTAGCATTGTTGCCTCCTCCTTTGTTTTTCCGCAACCATCCCATCTCTCCCTCCCTCCCCAACCCCACCTAAATTATAAGATTCATTTTTTGACATAGCATCTTGTACATTTCATTGTGGCAATGGGTCAATCTGTATCCCTATTTAAACATTTTGTTTTTTCCCTTCCCCTCCCCAAATTATACCAACATCAAATACAGTGAAAACAGGGGTTATATCATGGGGGAGGGACATACAAAGCAACACAAAAAAATCACATGGTACCTTACAAATATGTTAGAAACAATAGCGAGGAAGACAAAACCACTTGTGTCCCATCTTGGGGTTCATTTCTCTTAACATCATGCTATCTGAGCTTTTCTGCTTGTCCCAGACATATACTAGTTATTGCAAATAAGGGAAACCATGGGACCTATGTTCCTTTGGACCTTGCTTATTTCACTTAATATCATTTTCTCCAAGTCTTTCCATTTCCTAATGTACTTATAATGTACTATGTGTTTTTTTTTTCTTTGTATGTTCTTTCCCCATGGTACAACCTGTGTTTTCACTGTGTTTGATTCTGGTGTCCTGCATTTTGTATATACATTTTTTTAATCTGGAGAGGGGAAGGGAAATAACAAAATGCTGAAATAAGGGTACAGGATGACCCATTGTAACAATGAGATGTAAAAGACAGTATGTTGAAAATGAATTTTACAACTTTGAGGTTGGGGTGGGTAGTTAGGAGGGGGAAGGGAGTAGTTGGGGAGATGGGGAGGAAAGGGATGTTGGAGGAAAAATAAAGGAGGGTATAACAATGCTCCATAGGAAATAGACTCTTTCCTTGCTCATGTAACTGTAACCCTTCTTACAGTATCTTTACAAGAAAAAAAATATATTAAAAATGTTATCTTTATTCATTAATTTATTACTTATTACACTCATTAAGCTTTTTTTAAAAATGTTAGTTAAAAAATAAAGCTATGTACCTACAAAAAAATGTCTACCTGAGGGGCTGGGAAGGTGGCTCAGTGGTAGAGTGCTTGCCTTGCATGCCTGAGGCTCTGGGTTCGATTCCTCAGCACCACATAAGCAAAAAGAAAAAAGCTGGAAGTGGCGCTGTGACTCAAGTGGTAGAGCGCTAGCCTTGAGCTGAAGAGCTGAGGGACAGCGCCCAGGCCCAGAGTTCAGGCCCCACGACACCCTCTCCCCCCAAAAAAAATGTCTACCGGAAAAATGTCACTGAAGCAATGTGTCTATGTGCCCTTCCTTTGTAGGTGAGGGAATGTAAGACCGATTAACTTAAAAGCAGCTTGGAAAAAGAAGAATTTTTTTCTCCCTGGAATTGGATTTATAACTCCTAAATTCTAAAACTGTCAGTGTCATTCTTTTGGGAGATATAACTTAGTGCCACTGGTAGGTTGACATAATATGTATAAATTTATAGTTAAGATCTAAACTCTAAGAGCATATGAATTGATGCAATAAAAAAGAGCACGGAAGAGACCTGCTGTTTAAGCAACCTCGTATGTATTCTAGACAACTTTGATTCCTCTTAGTTACCCCACTGGTCTGATCAGAGATTACAGCTAACTTAGATTTTCCTAAGCCGTCTGTTTACATGGCAATCATCTTGATAGGGCCACCGCTTTTAATCCATAGAAATTATTTCCTTGGACATTGCTTTGACCATCTGTCCATCGTGCTCTAATTATATTATTTATTTTTGTGATATTTGAAGCTGCTTAAAAGCTTATAGCGAAAATTTGGACAGCATTTACATTTAACTTCAGCCAAAGTGAAGCTTTGGCAAAGATAGAAATTGAAACACTCCAAAATATGTTTAAATCATGTAGTCAAGAATTACTTTAGCTTGTTCAGAGGAAGCTTAAATTTTAAAGAAAAAACATGTTAGAATTATCAACACTCAACAATAAATGGAGTTGTTGAGAAATGTACCTCCAAAAGCATTTGAACTGACAAAGAATTTCAAATTGCAGTTGCGACTTTGAAACAGCATAAAATAAATAAGAATCATTTGGTCATTCAAGCATAACACCAGAATGACAGCTAATGCCATTTTCTCCTTCCTAGGAAAGAATGTAGCCAGATTTTATGAGAAGAGAGAAATAAAGATTTTAACCTTGCCATTAGAACATTAGATGCAAAGTTACCTAATGGGAGTTTGCTTTTAAAAATTATGAAACTGCAATTTGCTTTTAAAAGTTATTCTCATAATGAATATTTGGGACATAGAAACATTTTTGTAACTAGAAGTAACTTGTTCATTTAATGTATTGAACTCATATACACTGTTGTAAAGTGTTAGCTGGGCACTTGTGGCTTATGTAATCTTATGAGGGTGAGATATGAGGATCATGATTTGAAGCATGCAAGAAAGAAAAGTCTGTGAAATTCTTATCTCCAATTAAACAGCAAAACGTCAGAAGTGTAGCTGTTGTTTACGTAGTAGGTAGGGTGCCAGTTTTGAGGAGAAAAAGCCAAGTGAAAGTACCGGTCCTGAGTTCAATTCTTAGTACTAGCATATTAAAAATAAAAATTACAAATGTGACCAAAATTTCACACTATTTACTCATTCTTCCTACAGAGACATAGACATGAAGAATCCATAGATTCTTAATTTCAATAGATTGGGTGGCTATGAGCTACCCAATTCATAATCAGAAACTACAGTGTAGTATGTGTCATAGCACAGATCTTTCCTGGGCTCATGTGCCTGAATTAAGGACTGTTTTCTTATATTCTCCATCAGTTGAGGTTTCCCAGTAGTATATCTTTTGACAAAGATGAAATGGTAAATAGAATATTTAGGAAACGTAGATAACAATATTTTTAAAGTAAATGAAACAGTAATACTATGGTAGTATTCCAGAGCAAATAAGGGAATTTGGAAAATTTTACACATATTTTACAATCTACCTATTCATTGTTGCTTCATGAAGACATAGATATTTTTAATAGAATGTTTTATGTTATGCAAATTTATGAATATTTATTTAATAATCTATAACATTGTTAATAAATATTTGGATAGTCTCCCAACTTTGATACTTGAATCATTCTGCCATGACTGTTACTTTATAATCTTGTGCAAATGTGCAGTAATTTCTCCTGGCTGTCCATCTAGGAAAGGCATGGCTACTTTACAAAGCATGTGAGTTTAAAATCCAAATAATGGCAAGTAATTTCAAAAAGTAATATATAAATGTTTCTATCAGTCCATATTCTAGCATGTAATTTTACCATAGCCATGATATGGAATCAGCCTCAGTGTCCCTTAATGGACAAATGGATCAAGAAATGTGGTATATTAGGTACACAGTGGAATTCTGCTGATCCATTTAAAAAAAGAGACATTGAAGGAAGACATAAGGAAATGGAAAGACGTGGAAAAAAAATATGTTAAGTGAAGCAAGTCAGACACAGAGAATCACAGGCTGCATGTGTTGCAGCATTTTAGACCAACAAAGACTGAGACCACTTCAAAGAAGATGAAGGAGTTTATTACTGGTGACCTGAACCAGGATAGTGCCAGAAAGAAGTTCATATATGGAAGGAGGGGAGACTCTGGTTTTATATAAGCTGGTTTCACACAAAATAAGGATTAATCAGAGATACAAAAGATCAAGTGGGCTGACATCAACTTCTGACCAGACCAGGTAGTCAATTTCTTTCTGGTTGTGCAGAAATCATGACATCTTGTTACTACTCCTGTATTATTATTTAAAATAACATCTTTTGGGTCCCCCATTACTGATTTGGATGGCCCCACCTGGTCTGCCCCTTACCCACATTCCAGCAACAGCCCTAAAAGGCCACATTTCTGCAACTGCAAGTGGGTGGAAGCCACTTCTGAAACTGGATATTAGAAATTGTCTCACCTGGAAGGAAATTTTTCTACTTCACTTGGTTCCCCTCATTTGTTCCCCTCATTTGTAGGAACTAGAATGTACCTATAAATCTATCAACATACTCAGTAGTATGCAAGCAGTTATAAATGAATTAACTGAAGTATAATAGACTAAGGAGAATGCATAGAATATAATTATTTAAAAGACTAAGTGAAAGCCTAACAAGTAAGTATCAGGAAATGTTGGGCAGGTGGTGGGGGATGGTAAGTGGAGAGGGATAGAAGAATAAACAGGGAAAGGAAGTAGAAAGCAGGTAAGAAGGCCTTGTATATACTAGAGAATTGAGAAAAATATAGGAAGGGGTGGCTCAAAGGGGGTGAAGATATTTAATAGATGGCACAGATCAAGATCCATTGTAGACATAAAGTGCATTGTTAAATTATAAAAAAAAACATTCCGTACATAATCCAAAAATTAAGAACAGTGAGAGAAAGAGTAGGGTGGGAGAGGTAGGTGAGAATGTTGAAGTGGTGACATTGATCAAGAGGCACTGTATTCATAAGTTGCTTTGCTAAATGCAACTCCTTAAAGATAATTAAAATATTCAAAAAATAAATGTATATCTTCATTTCCTCATTTTGTAAAGTTTTAGATCTTTAAAAATGATTGTATTTTTACTATAAAGATGATGTACAGTAGGCTTACAGTTACATAAGTCAAGTAAAGAGTACATTTTTGGGGGAACAGTGTTTACCCTTTCCCTTGCTCTCTCCCAGTTTTTCCCTCCCATCCCTGACCACAAGTTGTATAGCTCATTTTCAACACAGTGTTTAGTGAGAGTACCACTGCTTCACTTGACAATATAAAATTCACATCATATATAGCATATATAACACATTTGTTGTTTTTATATTTTAAAGCAGGACTTGTTCCCCTTTAATGCTTGTTCTCTTTGAGAATAGAAATATATAACATTAGTATTTTAAATTAATTGGCCAGAATTGGATATTGCTTTCTGATAGACATATGGAGAAGGATTTATTAAGACTCCCATCTTGCAGAGTGGAAGTATGTTGGAAGTATATCATGGCTAAATCCAGAGGGGGACAGCAGTCTCCAAGGGAGAGGGGGAGGGCTCACAGATTAACAACAGAAACATCTTGAAAAAAAACAAAAGGAGCCTCCATCTGTTCACTCCAGTAGTAACCGGAATAATACTTTCTATAAAATTCCTACATATCCAACCCCTGGGAAAAGGGATCATACCATAGTCTGTGTACTAGGAGAAAGAGTATTCTGTTTATATTCTGCATAAATAAGAAATAAATGAGGAATAGGAAAACACACTTTATTATACTGTCAGAATGTAAAGTTGTACAAATATGGTGAAATCCAACACAATAAGGGAGCGTAGATAAAAGGGGAGACAGAAATATTTCTCAACGATTACAGCAGGACTGGAAGTAGATAGTTATTTTTTTCTTTTTGATTTAAAATTCTTAACGATTATAAACTTGATCGTAGCATAAAAAATGTGAGGAGTTGTTAGGCCTGCTATCACTCATCCAAGACCATGGCTAGAACAAGTGACCTAAGACCACAATTAAATTCACATGCACACATTAATAATTATGACCACAGTGGGACCCTTGACCCACACTGAGGCTTCAGCTGTCTTTTAAAGATGGCTGAAGCCAGTTTAGAAAATCTCTTAGGGTGGCAGGGGCAGCAATTGGGGTCACAGTAAGTTTAAGATTGGGTAAGATTAATGCCAATATTTTAGAGAGAAGGTTCATTAACTCTTCACACATTCGCAGGCATGTGTAATTTTATTTATCCTTCACATGCATTGACCTTTTACCTAAGCTCTCCAAAAAGATATCCAAAAATGTTTGCAGACAGTATTATTCATCTGATATTGCTACCATGAAAAAGCACTATACTCTGGGTGATTTAAACAAGAGAACTGTATGTTTTGTTATATTCCAGAAGATAAAAGTTTAAAATGAAATTTCCATTATTCTGAAGCTAGCTCTCTGTCTTTAGCAAGTAGGAAGATGCCATCTTTCTGTTCTTCACATCGTCTCCTCCATCTATGACCTAAGCCTCTGTTCTTACATGGATACAGATATTACTCTGGTAAACTTATTTTAATTTTGACACTTCTTTAAAGAACTTCTCTCAAATGTGATCATATTATGATTATTTTCTCGAGGGTTAGAGATCCAACATTTGAGTTCTGGAATGATGAAATTCAACACATTACAGAAACCAAAGTGCAAAGTCAGATAAAAATATCTTAAGGGTCCGGAGGAAGATGACAGAGAATAAGCCGGGTGCTAAACAAGCTCTCACGTATAAACCAGTTTTAGTGTTCCAGTGAAAAATCCAAGGCTAGAGAGTCTCACCAAGTGTGCAATCATAGTACAGAGAGTTTGGCCAGAGAGGAAAAAAATCAGGCAGCTTGGTTAAAGGAGACAGTTTTGAGTACTTGCTGCAGTCTGTGGTATCAGCAGCCATATCAGCTGAGAGAGACCTGGGCAAAGGCCTCAGAGGTGGTGTGCGAGTGGATTCTACTCACTAGCCAACAAGAACTGACAAGGAGTGGATATCCTCATCTTGCTAATCATAGATAGTTGCTGACTGTGGATGACCCAGAAACCAAGGGAAAGTTATGAGTATCCCACAAAACATCCTCACTCTTTCTCACAGAGCAATTGTGGGAATATAGTCCCTCCCACACCACCGGAGAAGAATTCCAACTTTGATACTGACAAAGACAAGGCCAGAGCAGATTGCAAGTAACTCAGGCCTTGGAAGAAGACATTAGGAGACCTTCAAGAAGTCAAAGAAGTCTGACCTGCAGGACTCAGCTCCACCCCAGGGAAAGTTACCCTTCTCAGGCTGTGGAAGCAACTCCCAGGGAGGAGTGACATTCTTCACTGAGTAAACAGAGCCAGAGACTGCCCCACCCCACTATAGCACAGGCAGCAACTCCAGCTACAGCAGGGTAAAAGAAAAACAATTGGAAACTCAGTATTTATAAACCGTGAGAATGGCTCCAGGTTGGGCTGTGTGAGTGTCTCAGGAGCTAGCCCCTCAAGGAAAACCTACTAATTTCTGAGAGGCTTCAACCCTACCCACAACCTACCCTGTCACAGCAACTCCAAGCTAGAGGAAACAACCACCTCCCTCTTCTATGATACTAAAGCAGATTGTCCTCTAACTGAACTAGCCTGGGAAGAGGGTAATAAAGTTCCTGGTAAGGCAGAGCATTATTCTGCCTGCTCAAACAGATTTAAGAAACCAATCAAGCAACAGGAAAACCAAACACGACAAGCAAACTAGAGAATCAACCAAGAATTACCTACACAGGGAAGACACAAGATCCCCCTACCCCCCAAAAAGATTGAAGGAATCTTTTTTTCTACCTAATTAAAAAAATAAAAATTGTTTTCTCTTTTCTCATCATTTTCAATTTAGGTTTGTTTGCTTGTTTTTAATTCTTTTTTATTCTTTTCCTTTTTGTACCTTTTCATATTTTTTTTTGCTTTACTTAATTGCTGTTCATCCCCAGGTATATACCTATTTTCAATTATTAGACCTTCATTGTGCATAATTAATTCAGATATCCATTACTCAATTCATAGTCTCACCCTTAACACCGTTAATTTTATTATTATTTCTTTATACGTATATATTTGTGTTTCATTTTTATTTTTTTAATTTTCTATTTCTCCTTTTTCTTTATTCCTCTTCTCCTTTCCTTCTATCCTTTTCCTCTTTCTGAATTTAGGTCTTGGTTATATTCCTCTCTTTCTTTCCCTCCTCACATTCCTCTAATCGTATTTCTCCTCATAATTCTCCCTAAGCCTATTAATTTCTTGCCTACTGACTCTTACTTTGATTTTCTTAGTCCATTGATCCCTAGTTGTTTGTTGTTAAACTAGATTTTATCTGTTGAGCTAGATTGTATCTGTACTCATTTTGACTACATCAAACAATCTGCAACTACAGGTCTCTGGTTGATGCTTGCTTTAAAATAGTGTTCTAACTTGGAACTGGTTTTTCTTTGATAGCCAAAAGGGGCAGAACAAGCCAGAGAAACAAAAGAAAAATGTCAAGTCCAGGTATCTCAATTCCCATTCATGATAATCAAGCAACAGAGCAGTTACTGAATACTTCAGAGGAGAATTCCTAAAATGCTCTACAAACACTAATGGTAAACATGCTGAATGAAAAGATTGAAAGCATGCAAAGGACTCTGTGTAATCATGATAAAGAAATGTGTGAGCATGATGAGGTTAATCAAAGATAAATACAGGAATTTTGCAAGCCTGAGGAGGCTAATAAAAGATTAATAGAGGTATTGTGTGAGCAGGATGAGAATAAACAAAGATTAAAAGAGGCATTCAAGGACTTCACAAACCAGAAAGCTGGGAGAATCCTTGAAGTTCACAAAGGGAATGTTGAATGAAGCCCAACAGTAGGAAAGGGAGTCCAATGAAACAATAAACAATAAATTAAGGATTTGAGAATGAACACTGAAAACCAAATTAATGAGGTAAAGACATCCATACAAGACCTAAAACAAAGCTTCAATAAAAAATTTGAAGCCATTAAATCTGACCAATTCAAAGGAAAGGAAATAAAAACAGGATGCTAGCACAGAATTTACTAAACATGCAATAAGATAGGCCCATTCAGCTACAAAAAGCCTTTAGAACTCCAAATAGACCATACCAGATCAGGAGATCCCATAGTCACATAGTAATCTGCAAAGGATCAAATGAACCAAGGAAAAGATCCTTAAAGTTGTCAGGGTGAAAAGATCAACTACCTATAAACGGAAAACAATGAGAATAACTTCAGATTTCTCAGCAGAGACAGTGGAAGCAACAACAACCTGGAAATATGTATACCATGCCCTAAACAACTATCAACCAAGCATATTGTACCCAGCTAAACTATCCTTCATAATGGAATGACAAATAAAAACCTTCCACAGCAAAGAAAGATTGAAACAATATATCTCTTCAAAGCCAGCCCTACAAAAGATATTTAAAGATGTCCTACTCATAAAAAAACAACAAGAGCCCAATAAAGGCCAAGAAACAGCCCCCAAATAGTGAATCCAAGTATCATATGAAGAACACAGTTAGCATACCCCCCAAAAAGGTAGATAATATGGCAGGAGCTACCAAACATCTCTCAGTCCTAACTCAATATAAATGCACTAGACATAGATTCTCTAGTTGGATTAAAAAGTAAAGTCTTTTTATCTGCTGTCTTAAAGAGAAACATCTTGACCACAAAAACAAACATATTCTGAAAGTGAAAGGCTGGAATAGAATCTACCAAGCAAATGGTCCCCATAAATAGGCAGGGGTTGTAATCCTAAGATCAGATAAAGTATACTTCAAATTAAAATTAGCAAGAAGAGATAAAAGAGATTATTACATATTAATTAAAGGATCTCTCCTTCAGGAGGCTATTACCACTTTAAATACCTATTCACCAAATAACAGAGCACCCAAATTTATCCAAAAACCCTACTTTCCCTAAAATCTCACACAGACCCAAAAACATTAATTTTTGGAGACTTGAACACACCTCTTTTCCTGCAAGATAGATCAATCAATGTGACAAAACTCAACAGAGAAACCTTGGATCTAAACAACTACCTAGACCAACTAGACTTAATAGACATCTATACAATATTTCACCCAGCAGCAACAAAATCCAGGTTCTTCTCAGCAGCACATTGAACATTCTCCAAAATAGACCACATTTTAAGTCACAAAGCAAATTTATCCAAATTCAGAAACATTGAAATTATGCCCTTCATTCTCTCAGACCACAAGGAAATAAAATTAGAATTCAACACCAAAAGTCACACATGGAGGCTGAACAACATACTGTGGAACCACCAATAGGTCATGGAAGAGATAAGAAAGGAAATTCAAATGTTCATGATATTCAACAAAAATGAACATACAAATTACCAGATTCTCTCAGACACAGCAAAGGCAGTACTCAGAGGAAAATTTATAGGTCTGAGTTCTGATATCAAAAAATTGGAGAGATCTCAAAACAACAATTTAATGATGCACCTGAACCTCCTTAAAAAGTGCAACAAGCCAAACCTCAATCAAGTAGATGGAAACAAATAATTAAAATTAAATCAGAATTAAATACATTAGATTCCATAGAAAGAGTGAACAAAACAAAGAGATTGTTCTTTGAAAAAATTAAGAAAATTGACAGACCCTTAGCAAATCTTACCAGAAAAAGAAGAGAACACACCCAAATAAGCAAACTCAGTGAAGAGAATGGAAAGATCACCACAACCAAGATTCAGAACATTATAAAGGAATTCTTCTCAAACTTTTATGTTAATGAATTTGAGAATCTGGAAGAAATGGATGATTTTCTAGCAAATATTGACATGCCCAAACTAAACCAAGATGATTTAAAACAACTTAACAGTCCCACATAAAGCACTGAAATAGAAACAGCAATATGAGACTTCCCACCCGAGAAAAAGCATGGAGTAGAAGGATTTACAGCTGAATTTTACAAGGCCTTCAAAGCAGAACTCACACCAATATTCCTCCAACTCTTCAATGAAATTGAAAGTGAAAGTTCACTACCAAATTCTTTCTATGCAGCCATCATAACCCTCATCCCAAAACCAGGCAGGGACTCATCAAAGAAAGTGTACTAGACCCATTTCTTTGATGAACATCAATGCTAAACTTTTCAATAAAATTCTGGCCAATCGACGTTAACACTCATCAAAAAGCCATACACTATGATCAAACAGGATTCATCTCAGGGATGCACAGATGTTTCAATATATACAAATCAATTAATATAATTGATCACATCAACAAGAGCAAGGATAAGAACCACATGATTATCTCAATAGATGCAGAAAAAGCATTTGACAAAATCTCACATCCCTTTATGATGAAAGCTCTGGAAAAAATAGGAATCGATGGAACATTCCTAAATACAATAAAGGCTGCGCAAGAAAAACCTACAGCAAGCATTATGGTGAAAAGCTAAAGTAATTTCCTCTAAATTAAGAATGAGACGAGGTTGTCCATTCTCTCAACTTCTCTTCAATTTAGTATTAAAACACTTAGCTAGAGAAATAAGACTAAATGCAAACATAAAGGTATCCAAATAGGGAAAGATGAAGTAAAACTCTCCCACTTTGCACATGACATGATCTTGTATGTAAAGAACCCCAGGATTCCATTCCCAAGTTACTCAAGGTGATCCAAAACGTTGGAAAAGTAGTAGGGTATAAAATAAATGCCCCAAATCAATGGCTTTTCTGTATGCCAACTTCTATATGAAGTTAGCTGAAATCAGGTAGGCAAGTGCTTTTGTAATAAACCCACAAAAAATAAAAGACCTAGGAGTTAACTAAAAAAATGAAAGACCTACAAAGCAACAAAGAAATATCTTATAAATATGTTAGACACAACAGCAAGAAAAAGAAAACATTTAAGTCCTTATCTTGGGGCTCATTTTGCTTAACATCAACTTATCTGACCAGTTCTGCTTGTCTCAGACACATACTAGCTATTGCAAATAAGGGAAACCATGGGACCTGTGTTTCTTTGGGCCTGGCTTACTTCACTTAATATAATTTTTTCCAAGTCTTTACATTTCCTAACAAATGGTGCTGTTTTCACTGTATTTGATATTGGTATAATTTATGGAGTGGAAGGGAAAAAACAAATTGTTTAAATAGAGATACAGGTGGACCCATTGCACCAATGAGATGTATAAGTTGTTATGTCGAAAATGAACTTTACAACTTTGGTGGGGGGACCTGGTGGGGGGGTTAGGAAGGGCTGGGAAGGGGAACAAAGAGGAGGCAACAATCACAAATGCTTGATAGGAAATGTACGCATTACCTTGCCCATGTAATTGTAACCCCTCTGTATGTTATTTTTACAAAAAAAAAGAAATAAAAGACCTGTATGTTGAAAACTGGAAGAAGAAAATTAAAGTAGAAATAAGGAAGAGGAAAAAATCCCATGCTCCTGTATTGGGAGGATTAACATCAAGAAAATGACAATACTTCCCAAGGCTATCTACAAATTCAATGTGATACACATCAATATCCCAACCTCATTCTTCAATGAAATAGAAGAAGCAACCCAAAAATTCATATAGAACAACAAAAGACCCCAAATAGCAAAAACATTCTGTAGCAGAAATAACAATTCTGGAGGAATAGCAATACCAAATTTCAAACTCTACTACAAAGCCATAGTAATCAAAAGAGCTTGGTACTAGCACAAGAACAGACCTAATGATCAATGAAATAGAACTGAAGACCCAGAAATGACCCCACATAGCTATAGCCATCCAATCTTTGATATGGGAGCTCAGAAAATAGAATGGAAGAAAGACAGCCTCTTCAGTAAATGATGCTGAAAAAAATTAAACAGCTATAGAAAACTAAAATTAGATTCCTATATATCAGACTGCACCAGAATCAACTCCAAATGGATCAAAGACCTCGAAGTCAAAGCAGACACCCTGAAAACATGACAGGAAGGAATAGGAGAAATTCTAGGGCTCTTTGGCACAGGCCGAAATTTTCTTAATAAAGACCCAAAAACAACAAATCAAAGAAGGGTCGGACAAATAGTACTGTATGAAGCTGCAGAGCTTCTGCTTGGCAAAAGACATAGCTAGCAAGATCAATAGAAAGTCCATGGATTGGGAGAGGATCTTCACTAGCCATATAATGGACAAGGGTCTCATATCTAAAATATACTTGGAACTCAAAAAATTAAATCTCCCAACAACAAATCCTTGAAGAAACAACCATCTGATTAATAAATGGGCTAAAGACATATAGAGATACTTCTCTGAAGAGGAAATAAGAATGGCCAATAGACACATGAAGAAATGCACAACCTCTCTAGCCATAAAAGAAATGCAAATCAAAACAATATTGAGATTCCACCTCACTCCAGTTAGAATAACTATAATCAAGAAATCTAATAACAACAGATGCTGCAGGGCATGTGGACAGAAGGGAACCTTACTGCATTGTTGGTGGGAGTGTAAACTTGTTCAACCACTTTGGAAAGCAGTATGGAGGTTCCTCAAAAGACTCCACATAGAGCTCCCCTATGACCCAGCAATCCGACTTTTGGGTATTTACCAAAAGAATCACAAGCAAGGGCATAATAAAGCTACCAGCACAACAGTGTTTATTGGAACATTATTCACCATAGCTATAATATGAACCAACCCAGATGTCCCTCAATAGATGAATGGCTCAAGAAAATGTGGTACACACACACACACACACACACACACACACACACACACACACACGTACATGTATATGTATATAATGAAATTCTATGACTTCATCAGAAAGAATGACACTACCTCATTTGCTTGGAAATGGAGAGACAGGAAAAATTACATTAATTGAAGTAATCCAGGCCCAAATAAACACAGGTCTCATGGTTTCCCTTATTTGCAATAACTAGTATATGTCTATGACAGCAGAAAAGGTCAAATGCTATGTACATATGAGCATATAAGATGATGCTAAGCAAGATGATCCACAAGATAAGGACACAGAGGTTTTAATCTTTCTTGATGTTGTTTTTAATGTACTTTAATATACTGAGTGATTATTTTTTTGTTTCTTTTGTTATGTTCTTCCCCCATGGTATAACCCCTGTTGTCACTGTGTTTGATTCTGCTGCCATGTGTCTTTGTATATATTTTTCTAATTTGGGGAGAGGAAAGGAAATAACAAAATTTTGCTTAAATAAGAATACAGGTTGACCCGTTGTAACAATGAGCTGTACAAGACGCTATGTTGAAAACAAACTTTACAAATTTGAGGAGGGAAGGGAGGATTTGGAAGTGGGGAGAACAGGGTTGGTAGGGAAAAAACAAAAGAGGGGGTAATCATTCTCAATAGGAAATGTAATCTTTACCTTACTCATGTAACTGTACCCCCTCTTTACAGTATCTTTACAATAAAAATATACATTAAAAATATCTTTAATGAAAATAAATTCTGGTTTAAAGAAAATCTTAGCAAGATAGTATAGGACAGGAATAACAGTAACAGTATATCTAAACACTGAAATCCAATAGGAGCAAGGAGGAAAATGTGAGGTTTGTGTTCAGACACGATGTGTATAACATAAACACACATGCACAGTGTTTTTAACTAAATCTGATCAATGCACACAATGGCCCATAGTAAAGCTTCTGAAACAGTTAGCATGTACGTGCTTGAGTAAGAGGCTTTTTCTCCTTTCTAAGTAATATCTTAATAAATTTAATCTAATGTCTTTTCACACTCAAGTCTTTATTTCTAAAGAAAATCATTTTGTGGAATTTAAATAACATCTGGAAAGTAGTGAATTTTTTTCTATACAAGTTTACTCTTTGTTTGGTTCAGTTTTTCATAAGAACTAGTGCATTTCCTTAACATATAAAGCTTTCTGAGTCCTCTTGCTGTTCCTCTAAAAATTGAGGTGTCCTAATTTTTGATTGCATTAGATAAAGACCAGTTACACCATTGGACAATTGTAATAACAATGCAATGCAAACAGTTACAGAATAATTGGAGTTACACAGATCATTTTCTCTATCCTCTTCATAAGACAAATACAATGTCTCCTTAAATGTATAAGTGCATTAATCAATTCCATAGTAAGTATATAGTAAATAGATAGAGAGAGAGAGAGATTGATAGATCCAAATAGATGACATATAAATGAGATACAGATATATATATATAGATAGATAAATGTACATATATTTATCTAGGTATACATGCATGCATATATACATATGTATGTACTCACAAGAATTTCCTATTTTAAAAAATACCCATTTTAGAGTTATGGTTGAACTCAGTGATTAAAATTTATTCAACTCCTACAAATTAAGATCAAAAGTGATAGGGAAATCAAGCTGTACTTTTTACCAAGTGGGAAGAATGAGCACTCCTTGTCAGTGAGATAAATGAACAGACAGGCACTGGAGGGATGGGTGTTGAAAGAAGGTCTGACAGTATCACAGAGGTAAGTATGGAGATTGCCTAGATAGGACAAAGGCATTAGCAGTGTAGTTCTCTAAGATAAAAGGCTGAGTTCATGGGGTAAGACCTTCTCTTGATATTTGCAACTGTTATCTCTTAAGTGCATGGCCCCAGAAGTATTAAAGAATAGTAATAGTGTATGGCCTGCAGCATACAACCAGCACTACCAGAACTAATCTTTTTATAATTTTTTTCCTCTTCCAGCACTAATATTTTTCCCTCTGGAGAAGAACCAACTTAAATACATAGAAGTAAAAATAAGAATAAAGAGATTGCCTTCCCCCAAAATGTGGGCCAACTACAGTATGGTTCTTTAACTCCTCATCCTTGAGAAAATTTCCAGACTCAAATATAAGAAAAGATCTATCTTTTTCAAGTGTTTGGAAATAAGTAGCATTCAAAAAAATTCTAAAAGAAAACTATATCTTAGTAATAGTAACAAAAAGGATGCAAAAGGAACGGGGTTAAAATTCAATGAATCACCAACAGAAAACATTAAAAATGCATGGAGCAGATTCAAAAATTACGTCAAATGTAAGATTTTAACCTTCAAATTGATGAATCAGTCAACCAAATCTAGGGAAAATAAACAGGAAATGAATTATACTCATATATACATACACATATAAACATGTATGTATACCTATCTATATGGGTGATATGTCATATGTGTATATAAATGTGTATATGCATATATACACATATATGTGTGTGAATGAATTTGTGCATACATGTATACACTTGTGTATTTTATGTGCAGAAGAAACCGAATAAAAAGAATGAAAAATATATTTAAATATTATAAAATATTAAATGATTGCAAATTAGACAAACTAAAAGAATTAAAAGTAAACATAGATCTTAAAAATTGTCATCTAGAGTGTGATACTAGTAGAGTGCTTACTAGCAAGGTCAAACCCAGTGACACCAAAAATAAAATAATATCATACAGAAAATGAGAGGCAAGTATATTAGAGCCAGCATATGTATTTAGAATTACAGATTCAAAAATCCAAATTAAAAGTAAATGAGTAAATATTTAATTATGCACTCATGTTATACACTGGTCGCTAAATGTTCTCAGGCAGCATATATATCCATCTTCCACCATCAAGCCATAACTATATGCACCACTGTACTCAGATGACATGGAAAAGAAGATATTAATATAGGAGCAAGTCTGTGTGTGTGTGTGTGTGTGTGTGTGTGTGTGTGTGTGCACGTGCCCGCGTGCACGCAAGGGCGTGCACACACACATGCAAGAGAGAGACAAACATGTAGACAGAGAGACAGAGGTAAGACAAACTGAGAAACAGAATCAGAGAAAACAGAGATAGACAAGGAGAGACACATAGGATTAGACAGAGAGACACTAATGAGAAAGCAAACTCTTTTGATTTTTTTTTACCTAAAACCTTTGAGCTTTAGTGCTAGACAGAAAGAACATTTCATAATCCACTTACCATCTATATAAAAAACCTTTTGCCATCTTATAGTCCTAATTAAAGTATTTATACTAAGTAAGTCTTTTCTTTCCTTGTCTCCCATTGAGATTCTAACTGGGAAATGTTCAACACTAAAAATCACAGGAGATATGACATTTATAACCATGCTCCCCTTGCATCTGCCTGAGTAGGGTAGCAACTCAAATTTTAAAAGTTAACGTTGAGTAAATGCACTTTGAATTGACATATAAATGTATAAAACATAAAATGTCACATTTTGGGATGTTCACATGTCACTCTAATTTGCCTCTCCTTTTTAACTACTGTATACAAATATCAAATGAATAAATGATATGAAGATAAAGATGGGTCTTGTTTATAATATTGTCCTAGCCATTAAAAATATAGGAATCATTACTGAGAAAATGAAGAGATGTCCTCTTCTATCAGAACACCAAATACGATAATATTGAAAAGAAAGCACGAAGAGATACTTAGCTGTCAATACACAAACAGACTGAATATTATAAATTTAAGAAAACAAAGACTTAAAGGTTTTGTTTGGTCTAAGACTTCAACAAAGAAATAGCTTTTATACCTTCATGCACATGTAGATAACAGAGAAAAAATGGAAAGCAATTGTGCAATTATATGTAATTTTAGAGATAAAGAGATGTCAAGTAATCTTGTATTATCAGCAGTGCATTATCAAGAAAAACAATATGCTAAAGACATTTTAGAGATTTAAGGCAATTATGAAGGTAATAGCAAAAAGAGACTAGTCTTAAATAATTCTTTCTATAAATAGAATAATAAATAGCATGATCTAGTTTAATTTTGTAGACACGCACAATATCTAAACTTGAAGATATAGAGTATGAGAGCCTAACATGTCTTCAGGTATGCCTCTGTCTCTCTGTCTGTCTGTCTCTCTCTCTCTCACTTACTGGCCTGGGTGCTATCCCAGACTTTTTTTTCCTCAGGGCTAGTGCTCTACAACTTGAACCACAGCGCTACTTCCAGCTTTTTCTGTGATTAATTGGATCTAAGAGTCTCAGGGACTCCCTTGCGTGAACTGACTTTGAGCCAGGATCCTCAGATCTCAGACACTTGAGTAGCTAGGATTATGGGAATGAGCCACTGGCACCTGGCAACAATAAATATATTAAGACACATAAAATCTCTCCTTATCGCTAGTGACCTGTCAATTGCATTTTCTTGCTATCATTGATATGAATTATATTTCCTCAAAATTCACACTGAAACTCATTACTCCCAGTCCCTCAAAATGTGAGTTTGGACACACGATTTGTTAGGTTTTTAAAAAGAGGTAGCCAAGTAAGAACAGCACCATGCATGTGGTATTCAGGTAAGGGGTAGTTTTATTCATCATTCTGGCTGGCACCAGGTCACTTTGGCCCTCCACGCGGCCGGGAAAAGCCTGGGAAAGACCTGGGAAAGAGGTGGGAAAGAGCTAGAAAAAAGGGCATCTGGGCCTGGGCTAAGCCTTATCTAGGGTTTGGGCGGAGTAAGGTGTGGCCACATCAAATTCAGACCTGACCTCAGTGGATGCAGATATGACCTCTTGCAGGTGTGCCGTTGCCTAGGTAACACAGGTACTGGGTGGAGACTTTGCTGTGAGGAGGGTGGAGTCTGCTTGCCATCCAGGAATGGACCTTGCAGGATTTAAATAGGTGAATAAGTAAAGTGATGTTCCCTTTGCCCTAACCTAATCTGGCAGGTGTTCTTAAAGGAACTGAAAAGATGGGCACATGGAGAGACAGCAGGACTGTAAGCCCAGAGACAAGAGACCATATGATGACTGGTCAAACCTATAAGGAAGCCTCAAAAACAACATCAGTACTGACTCCTCCATGTTGTATTTCTAGCTTGTAGAACTGTAAGTAAAAGAATTTGAGCATTTTACACCACAGAGTCCTCTGTGTTTATTAATGTTCACCTAAGACATCCAGTATGATCATTTTGTTCTCTTTAAGAGGCATCTATTTCCGTCTGTGGTTACTTATATTGCATACTAAGACACAAACATAACTGTGGTTGATTTACCTCCTAGGCATAAAATGTCTTCATAATCATCAGAGTCGGGACAAAGCTTTGCCTTGCAAGTTTTGGTAATGTGCATTGCTGGATTCACAATTCACACTGATGTTTTTCTTTTGGTTTCTTTGAGTTATTGCTGGGGTTCATATCAGAGACCTCTCCAGAAGGATTAACTATCTGCCTCCTAGGCTAGAACATTTTATCATGAAGATATTTCAAAGCTAGTCCCAACAAGAGGATTTGCTTTAAAATCCACAGACTGAAGATCAAGCACTTGCATGGGCCTCTTCTTTGATTCTACTTCCCTAGTCATCATTATATCTTCCCTATGTCATGGAAATTTCTTCTCATCTAGAACTTCCTGCCAAGTCTCCCTCTCTCCCCTTTTTGCTTCTGTTTTCCAGTCAAGGAAAGCTGTTCTTGATGCTGTTTATCAATGAACTTATTCATGTTTGTTGTTCTTGTTGTTGTTTACTTTCAAATGGAAAATTAGTAATGTGCCAGAATCTGAATTTAAAGTTTCCATCTATAAAAGTAAGATCCTAGCTGGGAGACGGTGACTCATGCCTGTAATCTCAGCAACTCAGGAGCCTGACATCTCAGGATTGGATGCAATCTTGGTTCCAAGGCAGCCAAGGCAGGAAAGTCTGTGAGACTCTTACCTCCAATAAACTACTCAAAAAAGCTTGAAGTGACACTATGGTTCAAGTGATGGAGTGCTTGCCTTGAGCAAAAGAAGCTCAGGAATATTGCCCAGGCCAGAGTTCAAGCCCTAGGATCTGAAAAAATGAGAGAGAGGAGTGGAAGAGGAAGGGGAGGAAGAGGGGGAAGGGAGATGGAGATTTATAGATTCCTCTTTAATACTATCAAAAATATTGACAGAATTCATTATTTTTGTATATATACAAAGTTCTCTAACTTTTCATTGTATTTTTTCTAGTTGGAGGAAGGGAGTATACTGAGACTTGAACTCAGTGCCTGGGTGCTGTCATTGAGATATTTTGCTTAATGCTAGCACTCTAATATTAGAGCTGCAGCTCCACTTCCAGCTTTTGGATTTCAGTCTCACAGATTTTCCTGCTAGCTCTGGTCTTGTCTTGCTCAGGTTGGCTTTGTAAGGCAATTATCAGACCTCAGCCTCCTAAGCAGCTAGGATTCTGTGTCAGCCACTGGAACCTGGCTTGCTTTTTGGATTTTCATACAGCCTGCTTCCAAGACCATCCCTCACGGTACACTTTTAATGCTCATGGGTTAAATTTCAGTGATACAAATTTCTCATCAATCACCTGTGATATAAATAAGATCAGCTTTTTGTAATTTAACAAAAGCAAAGATATGTTTTATGATAAGTTTTGGAATATTAACTTTCACCATCAACTCTCCTATTCTTCTTCCTTGAGTAATAAATGTGATATATCACTGGTAAAATACGTTCACTGATGTTCTTTAGCTGAAAAAAAAGGAAAGACTTTTTGAGAATCATTACAAAGAGAGATAGAGGTGATGATGACAACCTCTAAGAAATAGAGAGTACTTCCATTCCCAAATTTGAAGTTCAAGGATGTACTTTGTTAATGCTCAGGGATTATTAGCATCCTTGAAGTCCTTGAAGCTACTTTCCTGACTCATTAGAAAGTTCCTGAAGCAGGAGATGACATCAGCATGATACATGTGATTTATGACAATCAGTAATTGTCGAGGGAAGTCATATATTGAATTGGTGCTGTGGAAAGATTTGGTTAGGAAAGTGCAAACAATCAAACATCATTTCTTATTTTATGCTCTCATTTTTATAACTTCTTTAGTTTTACAAAGGGTTTGCAAAAACATTGTATTTTTAAAAGTTGGTTAAAAAGTAGACACCTCAAACATCGATTTACATTCCCAGTACCCTTCCCAGCTGTATGCGCACACGCTCCCACATGAATGCACACTATATATCAGTTTACAATTCATTGCAGCTCCTTTTCGGGAGACTGTTACTTTTATTAAATTTCTAATCTAATTTGGTTTTACTTTTATAAAAGCCCCAAATACTGAACTATAGAATATTAAGGCAATTAAAAAAGAAATACTTTATCCTACTATGGAATAGGAAAAACAATGCCCAGCCTAAAGGATGCTGTTTTTTCAGTGATTTCCCAAAAAAAGAAAAAAATAAGATTTTTCGTTTTCTGAGTATTGTTCACTAGCTGTGCTTATAGGGCTAGTGACAACTATCTATCTGAAAGCCTTCACAAATCACAGTTTCAGTCTGAGATTTTTTTGTGTGCTAATTCCAATTGGAGCATCATAGAGAATTATAGAAGATAAGACAGTTTATTGGATCCTTTATGTGTTAATTCAAATGTTCTCTTACTCAATATATATTTGGAAGATCAAGTTATGAATCTTTAATTTTTTAGTGCTGCAGCTTTTCCAGTGCAAACACACTTGTATCTGCTTCAGGATCGATGAGTCACCTCTTTGTTTTCATATCCTTGACCTGTTGTCTAAATAGAAATATCGCATGAACCATACTAGCTGTTTTATATATATATATATATATATATATATATATATACATGCATATATATATATATATATATATTAGCAAATATAAAAGCTAGTATGCACACAGATAACCACATAATTGCATTAAATATATAAAGTATTAAAATTATATACCATCACATATCTATGTGCACACAGATAACCACATAATTGCATTAAATATATAAAATATTAAAATTATATACCATCACATATCTGTGTGCATATTAGCTTTTATATTTGTTAATATATATGTACATATATATATAAATGTATATTAATTATATTATGTCTAAGATTGGTATTAAAACATAAAAGCTTGAGTCCTGGCTTTCACTGTTATGATTAAAACACATTTTCATGGCTTAATATCTGGACTTTAGTTTCTTACTCTTTGAGATTATCGTAGTTATAGTCATTTTAAAATAAAATTATTTTCTTCCATTAGTGAAGCTAGAACTTAGGGATTTGCACTCTTGCTTAGATTTTTCACATGAGCTGGCACTCTACCACTTGAGCTGCCTCCACTTCTGACTTTTGCTGGTTCACTGGAGATAAGAGTCTCAGAGACTTTTCTGCTCTGGCTGAGGTTAAATGGTGATTCTCAGATCTCAGCCTAGGTAGTTAAAGATTACAGTTGTGTTGCTGGGTGCCTGTGGCTCACCCTGTAATCCTAGCTACTAAGGAGGCTGAGATCTGAGGATTTCAGTTCAAAGCCAGCCCGTATAAGAAAGTCTGTGAGATTCCTATCTCCAATAAACCACCAGAAAACCAGAAGTTGCACTGTGGCTCAAGTGGTAGGGCGATAGCCTTGAGCTGAAGAGCTGAGGGACAGAGCCCAGGCCCAGAGTTCAAACCCCACGACTGGAAAAAAAAAAAGAAAAGAAAAGAATAAAAGAAAGAGATTACAGAAATGAACCACTAAGATACAACGTATTTTGTTTTAACTTGAAAGATTATTGCTGCAAATATATTTAAAAGCATAGTTTCAGAATACTGTACCCAGCTAAACTCTCCTTCATAACTGAAGGCCAAATAAAAGCCTTCCATAGCAAAGAAAAATTGAAACAATACATCTCCACCAAACCAGCCCTACAAAAGATTCTTAAAGATGTCCTACACATAGAAAACCAACAAGACTGCAATAAAGGCCAAGAAACTGCACCCAAACTGAGAATCCAAGAACCATAGGAAGAACCCAGTTTTCGCAACCCCCAAGAAGGTGGAAAACATGGCAGGAACTCCCAAATACCTCTCAGTCTTATCTCTTAACATTAACGGACTTAACTCTCCAATTAAGCGACATAGACTGTCTAGTCGGATTAAAAAATGAGACCCTTCTTTCTGCTGCCTTCAGGAGTCACATCTTGCCTCTAAAAACAAACACATTTTCAATGTGAAAGGCTGGAGCAAAATCTGCCAAGCAAACGGTCCCCATAAACAGGCAGGAGTTGCAATCCTAATATCAGATAAAATAGACTTCAAATTAAAATTCGTGAGAAGAGATAAAGAAGGTCGCTACATACTAATTAAAGGATCTCTCCTTCAGGAGGATATTATAATTATAAATATCTATTCGTCAAACAATGGAACACCCAAATTTATTAAAGAAACACTACTTTCCCTCAAATCCCATATAGATCCAAAGACATTAATTGTTGGGGATTTTAACACACCACTCTCCCCACTAGATAGATCAACCCAGCAAAAACTCAACAGAGAAACTGCAGATCTAAACAACTGCATAGATCAACTAGATTTTACAGACATTTTACCAAACATTTCACCCAGCAGCATCAGAATACACGTTTTTCTCAGCAGCACATGGAACATTTTCTAAAATAGACCACATTTTAGGCCACAAAACAAACTTGTCTAAATTCAGAAACATTGAAGGCTAAACAACACACTGCTGAATCATGAGTGGGTCATGGAAAAGATTAGAAAGGAAATTCAAACGTTCATGCTATTCAACAAAAATGAACACACAAATTACCAGCTCCTCTGGGACATAGCAAAGGCAGTACCCAGAGACAAGTTTATAGCTCTGAGCTCCTACATCAACAAATTGGAGAAATCTGAAACCAACAATTTAATGACACAGCTAAACCTCCTTGAAAAAGAGCAGCAAGATAAACCCCAATCCAGTAGACGGAAAGAAATAATTAAAATTAAATCAGAATTAAATGAATTAGAATCCAAAAAACTATAGAAAGAATCAACAAAACAAAGAGTTGGTTCTTTGAAAAATTAACAAAATTGACAGACCCTTAGCAAATCTTATCAGAAAAAGAAGAGAACACACCCAAAATAATAAACTCAGAGATGAGAATGGAAACATCACCACGGAAACAACCAAGATTCAGAACATTATAAGGGAATACTTCTCAAAACTTTATGCTAATAAGTTTGAGAACTTGACAGAAATGGACCTTTTCCTAGCAAATATTGACATGCCAAAACTAAACCAAGATGAGTTAAACCAGCTTAACAGGCCCATATCAAGCATTGAAATAGAAACAGCAGTAAGAGACCTCCCAGCTAAGAAAAGTCCAGGACCAGATGATTTCACAGCGGAATTTTACAAGGCCTTCAAAGCAGAGTTCACACCAATACTCCTCCAACTCTTCAATGAAATTGAAAGAGAAAGTTCACTACTGAGCACATTCTATGAAGCTAGCATAACCCTCATCCCAAAACCAGGCAGGGACTCATCAAAGAAAGAGAACTATAGACCCATTTTTTGATGAACATTGATGTGAAACTTCTCAACAAAATTTTGGCCAACCGACTTCAACAATTCATCCAAAAAATCATACACCACGATCAAAGAGGATTCATTTCAGGGATGCAAAGCTGGTTCAATATACGCAAATCAATTAATATTATTCATCACATCAACAGGAGCAAGAACAAGAACCACATGGTTATCTCAATAGATGCAGAAAAAGCATTCGACAAGATCCAACACCCCTTTATGATAAAGGTTTTGGAAAAATTAGGAATCCATGGAACATTCCTCAATACAATAAAGGCTGTATATGACAAACCTACAGCCAGCATTATAATTAATGGTGAAAAAATAAAGCCATTTCCTCTTAACTCAGGAACAAGACAAGGATGTCCACTCTCTCCACTTCTCTTCAATCTAGTATTAGAATGCCTAGCTACAGCAGTCAGACAAGATGCAGACATAAAGGGGATCCAAATAGGGAAAGAAGAAATAAAACTCTCCCTCTTTGCAGACAACATGATCTTGTATTTAAAGAATCTCATAGACTCCACTCCCAAATTACTCAAGCTGATTCAAAACTTTGGCAAAGTAGCAGGTTATAAAATTAACCCCCAAAAATCCATGGCTTTTCTGTATGCCAACAATGAGAAAAGTGTGGCTGAAATTAGGAAAGCAACTCCATTTGTAATAGCCCCACAAAAAATAAAATACCTAGGAATTAACCAAAGAAGTGAAGGACCTCTATGATGAAAACTTTAAAATCTTGAAAAAGGAAATCAACACAGAACTTAGAAAATGGCAAAACCTCCCATGCTCCTGGATTGGAAAGATTAACATCGTGAAAATGGCAATACTTCCCAAGGCTATCTACAAATTCAACGCAATACCTATCCAAATTCCACCTTCATTCTTCAAGGAAATAGAAGAGGCAATCCAAAAATTCATATGGAACAATAAAAGACCCCGAATAGCAAAAACGCTCCTCAACGGAAAGAACACTGCTGGAGGAATATCAATACCAAATTTCAAACTCTACTATAAAGCCAGAGTAATCAAAACAGCTTGGTATTGGCATAAGAACAGACCTCAGGACCAATGGAATAGAATTGAAAATCCAGAAATGAACCCACAGACCTATAGCATCTAATCTTCGATAAGGGAGCTAAAACAGTAGAATGGAAGAAAGACAGCCCTTCAGTAAATGGTGCTGGCAAAATTGGTTAACTACTTGTAGAAAACTAAAGCTAGATCCTTATATATCACCCTGCACCAGAATCAACTCCAAATGGATCAAAGACCTCGAAGTCAAAGCAGACACTTTGAAAACATTACAGGATGGAATAGGAGAAACCCTAGGTCTCCTTGGCTCAGGCCGAAATTTTCTGAATTGAAACCTGGAAACACAACAAATCAAAGAAAGGTTGGACAAATGGGATTGCATGAAGTTGCAGCGCTTCTGCATGGCAAAGGACATAGCTAACAAGATCAATAGAAAGCCCACAAATTGGGAGAAGATCTTCACTAGCCATACAACGGACAAGGGTCTCATATCTAAAATATACTTGGAACTCAAAAAATTAAATCCCCCAACAACAAATCCTCAAAGAAACAACTGCCCAATAAATAAGTGGGCTAAAGACTTGAAGACAAACTTCTCTGAAGAAGAAAGAAGGATGGCCAATAGACACATGAAGAAATGTTCAACCTCCCTAGCCATAGAAGAAATGCAAATCAAAACAACATTGAGATATCACCTCACCCCAGTTAGAATGGCTATAATCAAGAACTCTAACAACAACAGATGCTGGAGGGGATGTGGACAGAAGGGAACCTTACTGCATTGTTGGTGGGAGTGTAAACTTGTTCAACCACTTTGGAAAGCAGTATGGAGGTTCCTGAAAAGACTTCACATAGAGCTCCCCTATGACCCAACAATCCCACTTTTGGGCATTTACCCAAATGTTTACAAACAAGACCACACTAAAGCTACCAGCACAACAATGTTTATTGCAGCATTATTTACCATAGCTAAGATATGGAACCAACCCAGATGCCCCTCAGTAGATGAATGGATCAAGAAAATATGGTATATATACACAATGGAATTCTATGCCTCCATCAGAAAGAATGACACTGCCTCATTTGTTAGGAAATGGAAAGGCTTGGAAAAAATTATATTAAGTGAAGTAAGCCAGGCCCAAAGAAACATAGGTCCCATGGTTTCCCTTATTTGCAATATCTAGTATATGTCTGAGTCAAGTGGAAAAGGTCAGATAATGTGATGTTAGGAAAATGAACCCTTAGATATGTATTTTAATGTTTTTTTTATTTCATGCATTTGTTTCTAACGCATTTATAAGATTATCTCTTTGTTGCTTTGTTTGTCCCTCCCCCACAGTATAACCCCTGCTTTCACTATATTTGATGTCAGTATAACTTGTGGAGGAGATGGAGAAAAATAAGTCGTTTAAGGATACAGGTGGTCCTGTTGCAACAATGAGAAGTACAAGGTCATGTCGAAAACGAGCTTTACAAGGTTGGTGGGGGGGGGGAGGTGGGTGGATTGGGGGGGAGGTAGGGAAGGGATGTGAAGGGTAAACAAAGGAGGAGGCTGCAATGCTTGATAAGAAATGTACGCATTATCCTGCCCTTGTAATTGTAACCCCTCTGTACAGTATGTTCACAAAAAAATTAAATTAAATTAAAAAATTTTTAAAAAAGCATAGTTTCACTAAAATTGATGTATTAGAAAATTCATCTATTATAATTTTAAATAATAATTATGGAATTAAAATAATAGAATTAAAATTCTAGTACCATAATAAAAGAGCATTATTCATTCCATACCACAAATGAGAATTCTAAGGTTACCATGCATGCTGTACATTTAACAGCTGGTTTGTAATGATACGTTTTCTCATATCCTTGACAAAAGATGTTGTAGGGACCCTGGTAGTATAATACATTTGATTTTAAACAGTATGTGTTGTAAAGAAGATGGGCCATTGAAGAAAACATATTTCAACTTAGTATTTTCACAATAAAAAAATAATTCTAGGATGGCCATCTGAACAAAGTGAGCAATTTTCAGTACATAGTGATATATTTATATATGGATTCAGTGCAGATTTCTCAATGTTCTAATAACTGAACATCACCATTCTATAATATAGTGCTCTAGATGAAGGCAGAGAGACAGAGAGTCATATAAACTCTCCTGGATTGTGTAAAACATCAACCAATTTAAAATATTTTAATAATGTATCACATGGATTCTACCCTTAGGGAGTCAGTAATGTATCTGCAGCATATATACAACTAATCAGAAAAACCGCAACTGATATCTGCAGATTTCTTTATCAGTTCTACTAGTAATCATTTGTAAATGTTCTGAGCATGTGCTAACTAGATATTTTGAATCAAGATTGTACTTGCTTCCACTGATATATGTATATATATATTTTTTTTTTGGGGGGGGGGGTTCCGGTTGTGGGGCCTGAACTCTGGGCCTGGGTGCTGTCCCTCAGCTCTTCAGCTCCAGGCTAGCACTCTACCACTGAGCCACCTTCCCAGCTCCATGATGTATATTTTTTTGAATAAGTTTTTTATTGTGAAAGTACTGTACAGGGGGGTTACAGTTACATGAGCAAGGTAATGAGTAAGTTTCTTATCCAGCATAGTTGCCTCCTCCTTTGTTTTTCCCCTACCATCCTGTCCCTCCCATCTCCTCAACTACATCCCCCCACCCCACCCCTGCCTAAATTGTAAAGTTCTGTTTTTGACATAGCGTCTTGTAAAGAATTTATTTTTTCTGAATGAATCAAATGGATGTTCTTTCAGTTATTTTTGGTTCACAATTTCAGTTTTATGCCTAGATATAAATTCCAAATTTGTTCAACTACATTCAGTTAAACATGTTGAGAGCTGGGTGCTGGTGGCTCAAGCCTGGAATCCTAGCTACTCCTGAAGTTGAGATTCAAGGATAGAGATTTAGTTTTAAGTCAGCCAGGGCAGGAAAAGCCACTTGACTACTGTTTCTGATAAACCACCTAAAAACTAGAAGTAGATCACTGGCTCAAAGTGGTATAATGATAACCCTGAGCAAAAAAGCTCAAGGATAGCATCCACACCCTGAGTTGAAGACCCATGGCAGATAAAACAATACAAAACAAACAAAAATTAAAGTTGAGACTCTCTTTAAGCCTGTATTTTCTCATCTTCTGTGCCATGATTCTTCTAATGAATGTATTAAGAACTATAATATGTAAGTATATGATTTTTATATAATAATGTCTTAATAAATAAATATTTTAACATATTTTCTTTAAAATAAAGTGGCTCCAGTGTGAATATGCAGTTTCATGGGAGGTAGGGGAAGAGAAATCATAGTCTGAAATTGGCTGAGCCAAAAGTATGAAACACTTAGTGAAAAGCAAAATATAGGCCAGGTGCTGGTGGCTCAAACCTGTAATCCTAGCTATTCAGGAGACTGAGTTTTGAAGATCATGGTTCAAAGCCAGCCTGGACAGGAAAGTCCATGAAACTCTTATCTCCAATGAACTATTAGAAAACCGGAAGTGGCACTGTGACTCAAGTGGTCGCCTTGAGCTGAAGAGCTGAGGGACATGCCCAGACCCAGAGTTCAAGCCCTATGACTGACAAAAAGAAAAGAAAAGAAAACTATAAACAAAAAGACTAGTGTGCATACTTAATTAAAAATATATTTATTTTTGAAGAAATTCAAAATAAAAATGATATTACATAAGAAAATGATTAAAACATAAAGAGAAGGAGAGAGACAGCAGACAGACAGACACACAGACGTAGGGAGATTATCTTTAGTTACTTCAGAGATATACGTAGGAAATTATGGTTCAACTTTATCCCAAGCAACAACAAGATCCTCTGTGATAAGTAAACTATGAAAACAAAATGATTAGAAGCAGAGAGAGAGAGACAGAGAGAGACCAAGAGTTTGAGAGGGGGAGGAGTAATAATAGATGTAAAACTGATCTGAAATCCACACCCTAACTATCTATCTTAAGAAACTAGGAAGAGAAGTACAAACTATTCAGAAAACAAGTAGAAGAAAAATAAAGAACATAAAAAAATCAGAAACTAATCTGAAGAATATAGGAAAATAGGACAATAAGAAAAAACAAAAGGTCCTTTGTAAAGATTAAAAATTAAAAAAATCCTGGCTAGCCTGGTAGAGAAAATCATTACTCACATTATTAAAACCAATAATGAGAAGAGGTATCATTAGTTATTTACAACCCCTGAGTAATGACTCAAAAGAACTCAAAAGGAATGGAAGAAATAACTGCAATTAAACAAACTAGATAGCCTAAAGTTAATGGGGAGATTACACACACACACACACACACACACACACACACACACACACACACACACACACACACACACACACACGATCAAGAAGAAGAAAATTAGAATCAATTTTTAATAAAGAGAATTTGAATTATCAAAAGGCACTTCCAACAAAAAGGGAAACTCAGAAGAGGATGCTTTACTAATAAATTTACCAAATGATTATAAAAAACTTAAACCACTTCTTCATGATCCACTTAAAATAAACTGAAGGAATATTTCCATCTCATTTTGTCAGATAAATATCAATAAATTTAATTCATTAAGTTAAAAATGGAGTAATGAAACAAATATACAAAATTCCAATTAAAACCTAGATGTAATAATTTTATATTACCTATGAATGAATCTATATGTTCAGTGAAGGTTTTATATAAAACTGCCAAAAGCATTGCAAGTGAAAGCAGGATTTTATTTTATTTTGCCACTTCTAAGCATTTAACTTCTCTCTACTACTTCCACTCCCCTGAAGAGGGATTTTTAACATAGAGTTTATTGAAAAAAAATTTCCAGAAAAAACATGATGCAAAAAAATGTAAAGATAAACTATGTACCAAAAGAAAATATTTCCAGAGCACATATCTGATAAAATATTTAATAGAATACAAAGAACTTTCCAAAGTCAAATATAAGGAAAGAAATAATTTTAAAGAAAACTTTCTAAGGACATCTAACAAAAAAAATCCTGTAGAAAATTATCAATTGAACTGTTATTAAATATATTTTCTCATTTGAATATTGCAAAATAAAGGAATAATTAGATTAAAAAATATCTAGCATGGCCAGTCTTAAATACTTATTGCCAACAAAGATGTAATGGGAACCCTTGTCATTGTTGGTAAAATAGAATGAAGTAGTGCCATTCTGGAATATAATTTGGCAATCTCTCACAAATCTGAATGTTGAATTACCATGTGATGAATCAATCGTGTTCCTACTTATTGAAATGGTTTGCAACTTTTGTTCACCCAGAGATCTACAAGTAAATGTTTATGACAACTTAATTTATATCCACCACAAAGTAGAAGCAAATAAATTCTTTCAAAAGATGAATGAATTAAACTTTAGCAAAGCATATAATGAAATTTTATTAATCAATAACAATAAATAAGCTGTTGATCCATGGATATATGTAGCTTAAATACATGCAAAAAGCCAGTTGCCTTAAGATTCATAGAGAGTAAGCTATGTAATAGATAAAGAAAGAGGGATTTGTTGTGATTATGGAAGCATTCTATGATCAAAGTGTATGAAAAAATATAAAAATATATGGATTGAATGCTCTGTCACCACCACCTGGTATTATTACAAGGTAGAACCTTCTGGAACTAGGACCTGATGGGAGGAAGTTAAACCATTAGGTTATGTCATTTCAGTGGGTACTGGGACTCAATTTCCTTATGTCTCCTTCTGCTGCCTTGAGGAGAGCAGCTTCTATCTCACACTTCTTTTTTAAATTTTCATTGTAAAGGTGATGTACAGAGGGGTTACAGTTACATAAGTTAGATAATGAGTACATTTATTTTCGAATAGTGTTGTCCTCTCCCTCATTTTCTCCTGCTTTCCTTCCCCTACCACACACTTACACCATGATGTGCTGCTTTGCCCCATCCATAACAACATGTCAACTGGATAAAAAACAAATAAATAAAAGCATTGGGTAGCCAGATATCAGTGACTCCTGTCTGAAATCCTATCTATTCAGGAAGAAGAGATATAAGGATCATGGTTTTAAGGCAGTGCAGGTAGATCAAAGTGCAATATGCTTATCTTGAATTAACCTGCCAAAAAATGCAAAAATGGAGATGTCCTTCAAGTGGAAGAGCAACAGCCTTTAGCAAAAAAAGTTAAACAGGAGCAGAAGGCCCTGATTTCAACTGTCAGTACTGACACAAAAGAATAAAAAGGTATTTGACTGACACTATCAAATCTAATACAGATTTCTAGAACACAGTGAACTTAGTATATGTAAACTCAAACATCAATGATTAGGATTCAGGGAAATTCTGAGATGGTATGTAAACTGTGAGAAAAACATGGCTATATAATAGCACCCTTCAAGGTGCTAATAAAACTAATTTTGCACATGTGTGAAAACTATAAGTCTAAACATAAAAATGCATTTAGTAATTATAGTCAGTTGGTGAAGTTTGTCCCTGTTGGGGTTATAAGTTAACAATTTTAATAACACTAGATACTGTAGTAGAACTGTTAAGTAAACATGGTGCTTGGTGATAGAAGCTAAAGATTACTTTTGAAAAAAGAAGTCACACAGATACTTCCAAGTGGGTCATTAATAAAATGTTCATAGACAAGTCAGTGTAAATGCTTTAGCTTCATGTCTGATTAGTAATTTTAAACCTGTTATGCTCATTAAAGGAAAGAATAGCATAAGAAATTATCATCATCAGGAGATTGTTAGTAGACATGACTAATAATTTAAATGTCCTGACTTAAGTGGGAGGATATTAGAATAAAATAATAATCAAAGTAAAACTAAAGTATTGACTGTATTTAACTTTAATGAGCCCAGACCATTTCATTAATTGTGATGTAAGTGACTGCAAGGCATATTTAAAGAAACTTAAAAATGAGAGCAAAATTAGTGGGTCAGGTATCATGAGCACCTACCATTTTCTGAGTATCACACCAACAACAGAGTTCCTCATCACTTACTGCCCTGTTCCCCAAATCTCAACTTCACTTCTTCAATCCCTGATCAAAATTCTTTTAAACTCCAACAAGCTCTCCTACTTCAAATCCCTGAACACTAAGCAGTTTATCAAAATATTTATTTGTTTTTATCAGTAAGTATTTGTTCAAAGAGGTTCCAATTCTGGAAGTCAGGTTATGAGTAAAATTCTTCTTGATCAATGTCATCTCTTCTATCATTCTTCCCCAATTTTCCCTCTCATCTCTACCCTTAAATTACAGTTTAATTTTTACATAATGTGCATTGGATGCAATGATTGGATTTGCTCACTCTCCCTCCATTCCTGTGACCCTCCCTCCTTTGCCCTACCTTCCAAAAAAACATCTTCTGGTGTTCATTTTGTTAAACAATTTATTGGTTGTTATTTATTGGATTCTTCTATACGTACCATCCCTTAGTCTATGTATTTATTCATATAACTGTATATGTTATCATGTATGCTTGTATTTTAGATCTAACTTCCACAAACAAGAGAAAACATGCTATTTGTCTTTGAGCCTGACATAATTATTTTTTCTTAGTCCACCCATTTCCCTGCAAAGGACATACAATGATTCTTTCTAATAGATGAGCAAAATTCATTGTATATATGTAGAGCAATTTCTTGATCCATTAATCTATTGTAGGACATCAGGGTTATTTCCATATGTATTAATTGGAGAAATATATGATAGTAAATGTTGAATATTAACTGGAAAACTGTGCACTGCCTATCAGTGACTCCAGGTTTCCCTCTTATTCATGATCCATTCCCAGACCCTATCAGTTTAGGGCACATTCTCTGCATGAAACTTCTCTGTACTATTTTTGCTCATATCTCTGTAAGTCCAAAGATATCCTTGAATAAAATGCTTATTTGACTATGTATAATACTGCATGATATTTCACATTTAGACTCCATAAGAGACTTGAGGCAGTTGAAGACAGAGCTAGTAGGTATTTGACTGAATAACAGTGTGTTTTGAAAGTAAGACATGAAACACAAGGTAGTGTCATAAATGTTGGCTGACCATCCAATTTTCCCTCAAGGACCCACTGTTCCAAATGCTGGACATGAACTCAGAAGACAATCTGGTGCCATCATATATTCAGAGACTATCTTATCAGAATGGGACACTGTTCTCTCCATGTCTTGGAGAGGACCTCTAATGGCTCATGTTAGTCCTATTTGCCAGTAGCGAATGCTATTGTTAGACCTATCTTACAGTCCAGTTTCCCTGTCTGCCTAATCCCACTCACTTCCCTACTTTTGGAGGGACAGAAGATAAAGGCACATTCAAATCAATGTCCCCTTCATTCAATAACTGTCTCTCAGGGTGTGCTTCTCAAAGTGTGATTTCCAGAAAACCCATCTGGGTAATGAATATGACTTACCAAAAAAAAGTCACATTCCTTTTGTTTGATAGATATCTACTGGGAAGATTAGAAAGCATAGTTTTCAAGTAGAAGGGACATTATATCAGTAAAAAAAAAAAAAAAGTGGGAAATCATGAAAATGAGTAAAGTAAAAATGACTGTAGAAAGAAGAGAAAAATAATGTTGGTTAAGACAAGAATTTTGGTAATAGGAACATGTAAGATGGAGGAAAATTTGTTCTCTAAGAGTAGCTAGAAAGAAAGGGTCGAAGTTTGGGGAACAGATTTCCGGAAGCCACTGAAGGAAGATCTGAGATGGAATGTGCACAATGTTTCTTTCACTCATTCAATTTTATTTATAATGTGTGATGGGTCATAAACTCACTAAGAATATAGAAAGTCAAATAATAAATGTTAATTCTTCCAATGATCTAATAGTCTTGTCAGAGTCTAATCTAGTTGGGTCACCAGAGAAGAATTTGGGAGAACCTATTGACAAGATGAGAAATTCATTACAAGTTTGCTATTTTATGACAGGATGATCATTTTCTTCTTTGCCCCCTCCTCCTCCTCCTCCTCTTCCTCTCCTCCTTTTCCTTCCGTCCCCTTCCCAGTCCTCCTACTTCCCCCCCCCATACACACCGGTGTTGATACTAGCACTTAAAATCAAGGCCTAGTGTTGTCCCTTAGTTCTTTTGCTCAAATCTACTGCCCTAATACTTAAACCACAGTTCCACTTCTGTTTTTACTGGTCCATTGGAGATAAGAAAACAAATCCTTAAAGAAACAACCACTCCATTAATAAATGAGCTAAAGACTTAAAAGAGACTTCTCTGAAGAGAAAGTAAGAATGGTCAATAGACACATGAAAAAATGCTCAACATCTCTGGCTATATAAGAAATGAAAATCAAAACAACATTGAGATTCAACCTCACCTCAGTTTGGCTATAATCAAGAAATCTAATAACAACCGATGCTGGAGGGGATGTGGCCAAAAGGGAACCTTACTACATTGTTGGTGGGAGTATAAACTTGTTCAACCACTTCAGGAAGCAGTATGGAGGTTCCTCAAAAGACTATACATAGAGCTCAGCTATGACCTGGCAATCCTGCTTCTGGACATTTACCCAAATGACCACAAACAAGGCCACACTAAAGCTACCAGAACAAATTTGTTTATCACAGCATTATCCAACATATATATATATGGAAAAGCCTTGGAAAAAATCATATCAAGTGAAGTAAGACAGACCCAAAGAAATATAGGTTCCATGGTTTCCCTTATTTGCAATAATTAGCATACCTTTAGGATAATCTTAGCAAGTCAGCAGAATAGCTCAATAGCTATGTACATAGACCATTATGCCAAGTGAAATGAACTCTAAGACATAGACACAAGAGATTTTTCCTTGCTGTTGTTACTTTTAGTGTACTATGTGATTTGTTGTTTCTGTTGTGTGTTCTTCGCCCTATGGTTTATCCCTTGTTGTCACTGTATCTGATTTTGGTACCCTGGGTATTTTATATGTATTTATCTGAATTAGAGAAGGGAAAGGGAACAACAGAATTGTGAGACAAAGGACAAGGCAGGAACCAATGCAACAGGGATAATCACAGACAATATGTTGGAAATTATATGTACAAATTGGGAGACGTTGAGGGGAGAGAAAGTGGAAGAAAAATGAGGGAGGGGTAACAAGTTCAACAAGAAATGTACTTATTACTTTACTTATGTAACTGTAATCTCTCTGCACATCACATTGACAATAAAAAATAATATAAAATTAAAAAAATAAGAGTCTCTTGTAATTGACTTCCTGGGCTGGCATAGAACTGTGAAGCATTTGTATACCTAGGATTACAGATGTAAACCTCAAGTATCTGGCCTTATGGTAAGTTTTGATGTAGGACATATTTAAAGTTGAGTAGTACATGTTTCAGTGACAGTTATTTGTACATAAACACCCTACAATAAATGATGGGAAAGTAATATAAGAGAAGTGGAGGTATGGCTCAGAAATAAAGGAATGTCAAAGAGGCAATTTACTGAGTAGAATTGGCATAAGTTGATTTTCCTGGGGTTCTAGTAATTAGCCTATGATTTTTTTCAGTTGTTCAAGTGAGGTTCAGTAAACCCAAACACATCCTGGAATAGCATGATTACTTTAGTACAATTATTTTAGGAAATTACCTAACTACACTGGAGAAAAGTTAAAATTAAAACCATCAGAGTTGAGGCAGATTTGGCTGCAGTACATTTAAGTTTTAAAATTTATGACATTTTCATAAGATGACAATAATTATCATAGTAAAAGTAATATATTGTGTTTTTCCAAAACTACTAGCTTTTTTCTTTTATAAAATAGAATGCCATTTAGTCATACACTTAGAGTGTGTGCTAATATTTTCCATCAGTGTTAGATGCTATGAAATTGAAATTCACATTAATGATTATTCATTACACACTCCCTAATAATGAATGTAAGCTGCATTTATTTTAAGTACCATCCTAATTTTAGTACCACTAAGATGTTTCATTCTATGATGTTAGAAATAAATTTGATGGGTTCCCCACTGCATTCTAAAATTATATGTTGTGAGTGAAAGCATAAAGTATTTGCCAAAAATGAGAGAGACTTCTAATGGTAGTTTTCACCTTCTTTGTGCCCATTAAGCATCCACACTGATGATTGATGGTCATAATTCTATTCTAAATGTGTCATTTATTTCAAAGATCTAAGTTAATATTTTTTAAAAGGTACCTGATAATAAAATTTATTCTCAGAGTCACTGCTAAAGTATAATTTATTCAAAGGTAATTTCAAGTTTGGATAACAGCCTAAACTCTATTTAACTGAAGATTTGATAACTTTTTTCCCCAATATCTTTCAAAAGAAGTTATTCAAATTATACTTAAGGATCATTAGTCACAAAGATCTTGCTGCTTCATGATTATCATAAATAATATACTTGAGTACATTTTAGAGAATACAAATATGACTGTCTTGTCCAATAAATTTCATAATCTAAGTATTTTTTGTGGTAGTCAGATGCTAATGCCTTTGGATATATTTGGACATCTTGGACTATAGTCTCACTTTGCAATAGCTTTCCTAGTCAATGATCTTATTGGAAAATGAGTCAATGATCTTATTGGATATATGTGGACATCTTGGACTACAGCCTCACTTTGCAATAGCTTTCCTAGTCAATGATCTTATTGGAAAATGAGGAGGTGAAGTCGGTCTTCTCATTTCTTTATATTAGTTTCTAACGTGGGGGTGAATAGAATAGCTCCTTGGCATTCTCAGTAATGTTGTTCCAAAGAGATGATTGTTGAAGGAAACCACAAACTCTCAAGATGTTGAGCTTGGTAGTATATCGTGAAGGGTGCTTGATGCATTTTTCCAATACTATTGCCTAACTTCTGTTAAAGATGTGACATTGTTAAACAAATCCAAAGCTTTCTTTTTATCACTTGTACTAACATTGTATTTTAGTTAGCTTATTAGGGCAACATTTCCTTTGGGGAGCCATATAAATATAAAATGAAGGAGGGAAATACATACCAGGGTGCAAAGAAATTTAAACACAACTGATGGTAAGACCAGATGGACTGAGCTTCTAGCAACGAATTGAGATTCAAAAGGTGTGCAGAGGGATAAGGAAAACAATAAAATGTGTGACATTGATCAAGAGGTATTAGACCCAGGAACTGGCAAGTTCATTTGCAGTCTGTTTGTATAACTATAAAAGATAATAAAAATATAATTTAAAAATTTTAAATTTAAAAATGAATTTAATTTATTTCCTTTTTTTGAGGGGGGGTGGAATCCAGTCGTGAGGCCTGAACTCTGGGCCTGGGCGCTGTCCCTCAGCTCTTCAGATCAAAGTTAGCACTCTACCACTTGAGCCACAGCGCCACTTCCGGCTTTTTTCTTTTTGCTTATGTGGTGCTGAGGAATCGAACCCAGGGCCTCATGCGTACAAGGCAAGCACTCTACCACGGAGCCACCTTTCCAGCCCCAATTTATTTCCTTTTTGAATTTCTACAAATTTCTACAATTTCTTTTGAATTTCTACAATTTTCTTTTGACTAATCTTTGTCAAAGAAGTAAAATCATTGATAAGGTGGGTTTAATGAATTCAAAATAGCTTTTATAATTTAAAATAAATTTTTTGGTGATGATTTCTGAATATTTGCATAAAGTAATATTTGTCTAAAATATTTGTAAATTATCAGATTTGTAGTTACATACTTTTTCTTTTTTAAATAAGTTTTTATTGTAAAAATACTGTACAGAGGGGTTACAATTACATGACCAAGGAGTACATTTCCTATTAAGCATTGTTAGCTCCTCCTTTGTTTTTCCCCTACCACCCCCATCCCTTCCCTCCCACCTCCACAACTATACCCCCACTTTGCCTAAATTGCAAAGTTTGTTTTTCAACATAGTGTCTTGTACAACTCATTGTTCCAATGGGTCAACCTGTATCCCTATTTAAACATTTTTTTCCCTTCTCCTCCCCAAATTATACCAACATCCAATACAGTGAAAACAGGGGTTATACTGTGAGGGAGGAACATACAAAAACAAAAAAAAATCACATGGTACATTATAAATACGTTAGGAACAATAGCAAGAAAGAAAGAAAAAAAAAACCACTTGTGTCCCTAGCTTGGGATTCATTTCACTTAACATCATGTTATCTGGTCATATGCACATAGCTTTTGACCTTTTCTGCTTGTCCCAGACATATACTAGTTATTGCAAATAAAGGAAACCATGGGACCTATGTTTCTTGGGGCCTGGCTTACTTCACTTAATATAATTTTTTCCAACTTTTTCCATTTCCTAACAAATGAGGAGATGTCATTCCTTCTGAAAGAGGCATAGAATTCTACTGTGTGTGTGCGTGTGTCTGTCTATCTATCTATCTATCTATCTATCTATCTATCTATCTATCTATCTATCTATCTATCTATCTACCTACCTACCTACCTATCTATCTATATCACATTTTCTTGATCCATTCATCTACTGAGGGACATCTGGGATGATCCCATATGTTAGCTATGGTAACTAGTGCTGCAATTCTTTCATGCAGTTACTGAAAATATTTTCTTATACCCTGTATAAAAAGTTACTTATTTTATACCAAAAGCTTGACATGATTGATTCTTTTATTAATCCAGGACATCATTCATGCTAGTAAATGCTCTACCATTTGAGTTATAACTCCAGTTCTACATTTTAGATTGGACCTCTCTAACTTTATACTGGCTAGCCTCAAATTTGAGATCCTTATGCCTCAGACCCTTTAATAGCTAGGATTATATGCATGTGTCACCATGCCCAGTTTGATAAAATATTTTCGGTATATCTGGGTCTGGGAAAGATGGAAATATGGATGATTTTCCTCTGTTAGTGATTCAAATCTTATGGGAAGAAACTAAGAGTTGAAACATTAAAAAAATTTAGAAAACCAGTGTGCAGCATTTGCAATAAAAATCAGGTAAATATGAAAAGAAATCCTAACAAGTACATAATAGTAGTGCCAAGAATTCATGTGTTTAGTTTGTTATCTTTGCCTATAGCCTAAAGAAGAAATGGTGAAAAAGTATATGTGAGTATTTTTTCTTTTTCAAGCAAATACTTTATGTACAAGTATATAACATATATACATGTGAATGCTTTATATATATATATATATATATATATATATATATATGTGATTTGATATGCATGTTTGTTAAGTAAATTGAAAAATAGTAGAATTACTTATTGGTTGAGTAATTATTTAACATATTGGGAAAAGATGAAGGCACTCCAGGGGGATGGATTTTAAAAGATGAGAGGAGGGATAACATACCGGGTTATACCAAAAGTTGTCTGTGACCATCACCCTAGCCAGTTCCCTCACTAAACTTAAGCACCATCACTGCACAATTCATTGTTGGTAGTAAGAAGAAATAGCACCACATTTAACCCAACCAGGAGAAGGGGAAGGGTAACAGCATCGAATGCTGAAACAGTGAAGAGAAAGAGTTCCAGAAACTTCTAAAAATTTCCAGAGCTACCAGAGAATTGAGACAAGAAAGCTTGGAAATCCTGTGAGCTAATGCTCCATTTGATGTTACTATTAATCCCTAAAGACAGTATAGCGAAGATTATGAGTTATCTTCTTTAGGCTCTATTATTGACACATTGATTTCTTGTTATACTACTAAAGAAAACTTTATTGGACAATGACTTAACATATAATGCACTCAAATTAATTACTGGGTTTTAAATGAGTGTATATAATCATGTAAATATCTTTCTATTAAATAAATAGAACCTGTACATGACCTCATATAGGGCCTTCATGCTATGTTCCAAATGGAGCTGTGAGCAACTTTGTCTCTGCACCTTTTTGTTCATTCAGTTTCCTTTTTTCTCATACAATGAAATTAAACCTTATGAAGTGCTTTCTTTCAGTAAGTTTATCTATATATCTATATATCTATATATATATGTTTTTATGATGAAGAGATACATTATACTGGTTCATTTTCCAGGCTAAATAATTTTTCACTCAGTATGGAACTATATAAAAATGTTTATTTTATTCTATGGCAGTTATTCTCTAAAAATTACAATATTTACAAGATGCTATGTTCTGAAGATCATAGTTCCAGCCAGTCTGTTCAGGAAAGCCAGTGAGATTTTTATCTCCAAGTAACCTCCAAAACATTGGAAATGGAACTGTGGCTCAAGTAGTTGAGTAGTAGCCTTGAGAACAAAGAAAACAAAACAAAAAACAAAATTCAGGGACATCATTCAAGTCCAGACTTCAAGCACATAGACAGGCACAAAAGCAATAAAATAAAATAAAATAAATATATTTATAAGCTGGGCACAGGTGGCTTAAGCCTGTAATCCTAGCTACACAGAATGCTGACATTTGAGGACTGTGGTTCAAAGCCAGTCCATTTGGGAAGGTCTTAGGCACACTTAGCTCAAATTAACCACCAGAAAACTGAAAGTGGTGCTGTGGCTCAAAGTGATAGAACACTAGCTTTGAGCAAGAGAGCTCAGAACAATGCCCTGGAAGGGAATTGAGATATTTTGTTTTCTCTCCTGACTCTCAGATGTAATTTCACCTTGCACATATCTTCTTTTCCAAGAACTAGAGGTCAAAAGGTGTAAAGATGTTTGATATTACACTAGTATCTCTAAAGTTGTAAGCTAACTGAACATTTTATCTTTATGAGCATTTGCCTCAGGTAATTTATTGTAATATTGGAAAGCTGAATAAGGCAGTCAACATGAACAATCTAAATCTTATTGCATCTCTCTATCATAACTCTCAAGTCATTAGATTCATTGTTTGGAGAGGAATACTTTTGTTTGAGCTGAATCAACATCAAGCTGTGAGATTAAACCCTTGTTGCCCACTCAGCAAATGGGCTAAAAACTCAGAGACTTCTCAGAGGAAGAAAAGAGAATGATCAATAGACACATGAAGAAGTGTTCAACCTCTCTGGACATAAAAGAAATGCAAATCAAAACAACATTGAGATTCTACCTCACTCAGTTAGAATGGCCATTATCAGGAAAACAAACAGTAACAAATGCTGGTGGCAATATGGCCAAAAGGGAACCCTATTACTTTGTCAATGGGAATGTAAACTTGTTCAACCACTCTGAAAAGCAGAAAGGAGATTCCTTGACTAAACATAGAGCTTATCTATGATCCAGCAATTTCACTCCTCATTTATCCAATGGACCACAAACCAGGCCAAACTAAAGCGACTAGCAAAACTGTACTAGCACAACCATGTTTATTGCAACATTGTTTACCATAGCCAAGATCTGGAATCAACCAATATGTCCCTCAACGGATGAGTGGATGAAGAAAATGTAATAGATAGGTAGACAGACAGACAGACAGACAGACAGACAGACAGACAGACAGACAGACAGATAGATAGATAGATAGATAGATAGATAGATAGATACAGATGCAATGGAATTCTACTCATCCATTAGAAAGAATCTTTTTTATATCATTTGTAAGGAAATGGAAAGACTTGGGGAAAAAATAATATTAAGCAAAGTGAGCCAGAGCTAAGAAACATAGGTTGCATGATTTCCCATATTTGTAGTAACTAGAATGTGTTTATAAATCTACAACTAAAACATCAAATGACTAAAATTAGGCTTGAATTTAGGCAAATGGTATGGATGTCATAATTTATCCAGATCTTTAGAACTTTCTCATTATCTGAAATTAGGTTGTTTTGCTTTTGTATTATTCATGTGTTCACTGAAGTAGCACTTTTCATTCATTTCCAAAATTTTTACTTTGCATTCAAAATTGATCAAGGATTTAATTTATCTTGATTTTCAATATACCTTTCCCAGTATCTGTAGTGATTTCTGGCATTTAATGGATAGATATGAGACATTTTCATACAGTTGCACAGCTATTTATAGAGCTATTAATTGTCATAAATTCAACACCGGTTTTTCAGTGAATTGAGATTTATGAGGAGAGATATGGGAACATAGCCAATACATACTAGAATACAAAATAGGGATTATATTTACCATTTTACATGAGTAATGACATGGATTCGAATTGAAATGTTTCCTTTTTATGTGTACTGGTATTGAGGCTTGAAGTCAGGGCCTTGAATTTATTAGGCAGATGTTCTACTGCAGAATGATACCTTTAACCCTATGTATGTCCTTTGCATATACATTTTTATTAGCAAAGGAGAAAATACAATTATATTTATTTATTTTAGTATTTTTTTGTTTTTTATTCTTTCAGACACTGTCTTGTAAGTTGAATATTTATTTCCTTTACATTTATTGTGATCAGAAATAGGATAAGATTTGAATAATGCTGCACTGTTTTCTATGTATCATATTTTTTTCGTTCAGATGCAACCATTCTTGCAGTACTAAATAAAATAGTGTTCCTCTATCCCTGTATGCTCCTCTCCCTTCAGAATATACTAATATGGCATTATTATGGAAGAGGATTTTGCATAATCTTATGAGATAGACTCAGGAAGAATGGATCATTGGTGGACATTGACCATACACACTCATGACTGGACCAATGCAGGATGAGCCAAGAAATAATCTAGGCTCTAGAAATTGAAAGTAAATAAATAGATCCTCCAAAATAAATTAGTCTGCTAATACTTTGATTTTAAGAGCTTAATTATTTTATTATTATTTTATTTATTTTTGTGTGTGAGAGAGAGAGAAGGAGAAAGAGAAGAGAGAATAAATTCTGAGGCTCAAATTCTGGGCCTTGCTCTCTTGGATGGCTTTTCACAGAAGCCTGGAATTCTACTATTTGTCCACACCTCTGCGTCCATATTTTTGATGATTAGTTGGAGATAAGTCTCTTGGATTTGTCTGCCTGGGATAGCTTTGAAATGGATCATCAAATCTCAGCTTCTTGAGATAACAGGCGTGAACCAAGACTGCCCAGCAAGAGTTTCATAATTTGTAACATAATTTACATTTGTAACATAATTTAGACATTACTTTGGAATAATTTGTTATAACAGCAATAGAAAATATATATATTTTATATTTACTTTTGATTTATTGAATATTTTCATACTCTAATCACTCATATTTCAGTTATAACATTTTTAGCATCATTCAGTGTTGTACAATATATTAAATAATGCTTAAGCAAGTTATTATAATTCTACTTAGGTTACTTTGCACCACACTATATGAAATATAAAAAATGCAACAATGCAATACAACTTACATATTCATTTTTATAATATTGCCAAATGTTTTTACAATTACACCCTATGCATCCCACAATAATATAATTATTATATACTTATATTTGTATACTATACGTCCTACAATTATAATCTCATGAGAGGATAATATTTTGGGATACTTAGCCTATAAATTAAAAAACAGTTGTGCTTTGAAGAATTAAAATTATTTTATTAAAAACATCACTAAATCGATACCATATTTATCAAATCTAATGTTTTCTTGTTGTTTAATTTTATTTTTAAGGTGATGCACAGAGGGATAATAGTTGCATATGTAAGGTAACAAGTACATTTCCTGTCAAACATTATTACCTCCTCCCTCATTTTTCTCCCACTTTCCCTTCTCCACATCCCCTCTCCCCAAGTTGTAAAGTTCATTTCCAACATATTGTCAGTTGAGTATCACTGTGGCATTGGTTATCCCTTTGTCAGAAAATGCGGTATATGTGCACAATAGAATTCTATGCTTCCATCAGAAAGAATGGCATTGCCCCATTTTAAGGCATTGGAAATACCTGGAAAAAATCATATTAAATGAAGAAAGCCAGACACAAAGAAACATAGACTCCATAGCTTCCCTCATTTGTTATAATTAGTATATGTCTAGGAGTGTCCTAAAACAGGATCATAATAACTCAATAACCATGCACATGTGGCCATATAAGATGATGCTAAGTGAAATGAACTCCTAGACATGGAAACAAGAGGTTTTTAATGTACTATGTGGAGTTATTTCTTTTTCTTGAATTTTAGTATAACTTTTATTTCATTTTTGTGAAAATGATATTCTTTTTTTTCGCAAGGTGATGGATAAAGGGGTTATAGTTATATAGGTAAGGTAATAAGTACATTTCTTTGTCAAAATTGTTACCGCTTCCCTCATTTTTCTCCCACTTCCCCCCAAGTTATTCAGATTATTTCCAACATATTGTCATGTGGCTAGCCCTGTTACGCTGGTTCCCCCCTTGTCCTTCTTCTCACCATTCTGTAGTTCCCCTTCCCTTCCCTAATTCAGATAAACCTATACAGAATACCAGGTTACCAAAATCAAATACAGTGACAACAGAGGATATACCATAGGAGGAAGAATATACCAAAGAAACAAGAAATCACAGAATACACTAAAAACAATAACGTGGCTAGGTGCCGGTGGCTTATGCCTGTAATGGTAGCTACTCAGGAGGCTGTGATCTGAGGATCTCGGTTCAAAGCCAGCCCAGGCAGGAAAAGTCTGTGAGACTCTTATCTCCAATAAACCACTCAAAAAACCAAACTGATGCTGTGGCTCAAATGGTAGAGCACTACCCTTGAGCTGAAGAGCTGAGGGATAGTACCCAGGCCCAGAGTTCAAGCCCTATGACTGACAACACAAAAAACCTCTTGTGTCCATGTTTTAGAGTTTATTTCTCTTAGAATTATCTTTTATGGCCATATATACATAGTTATTGAGCTATTCTGCTCATCTGCTAAGATTATCCTAGACATAAACTATTCATTGCAAATAAGGGAAACCATGGGACATCTTCCTTTGGGACATATGTTTGGGACATCTTCATGGGACCTATGTTTCTAGTACTCTACCACTTGAGCCACAGTGCCATTTCTGGCTTTTTCTGCTTATGTGGTGCTGAGGAATTGAACCCAGAACATCATGCATGCAAGGCAAGCACTCTACCCTTGAGCCACCTTCCCAGCCCCCAGCTTACTTATGACTAATAAAAATATCTTTTACTACAAATTACAACTTAGCTAATGAATTCCATCTATTTTTGTTTATTCTGAGAGGATGATTGCACTAATTACCACATTCAAACATCAAGCACTTTTCTACAAAAACTTTATTTCATAATAGGTAAAATTCTGTGTCAAAGAGTACTAATAAAAATTTTAAAACCTAAATGTCAATTTCACTTACACTTTTTCAAGTTAATTTATTTTTTTCTTCTACACTTTTATAGTATCCATTAGTTGCATAAAATGTTTTAATTTTGGCATATCTATAAATACTAGCAACATGCCTTGATCAGACTCACCCCTCCATCATTTTTCTCATCCCCCTCTCCTGTTTTTCCAAAGCAAATTCAACAAACTTCATTGTTCCATGTTCAGTTGTCAATATAAACTAGTCTAAAAGTGGCACTGTGGCTCAAGCTTCAGCTCAAGCCTTGAGCTGAAGAGCACAGGAACAGCACCCAAGCCCAGAGTTCAAGTCCCAAGACTGACAAAAAAAAAAGTTGTATAAACTATTCTATTATATGCAGCCTCCTTTACACTCGCCATATTTATTTATTTTTAATGAATATTATTTATTAAAAGGAATTCCAGGGCTGGGAAGGTGGCTCAGTGGTAGAGTGCTTGCCTTGCATGCATGAAGCCCTGGATTCAATTCCTTAGCACCACATAAGCACAAAAAACCAGAATGGTGCTGTAGCTCAAGTGGTAGAGTGCTAGTCTTGAGCTGAAGAGCTGAGGGACAGCGTCCAGGCCCAGAGTTCACGCCCCATGACTGACAAAAAAAAAAAGGAATTTTGATTCATTTTTGATTCATACATGTATGTCTTTTTGAGGTATATTTCCTGGATTTACAATTCTAGATAAATGTGTTTGTTTTCCCTATCAGCATTGTACTTTTCCTGATACAACTCATTCCCATCCTATTCATATTACACTACTTTAAATGTAACGTCTACCTTTTTGCTCTGATAGTTCTAGACAGTCTTTTTCCTATTGACAGAAGTTAGATATGGCTCTTCTCTTTAAAACTTGAAAGAAGTGAGTTTCTTTTCTTTTTTCTTTTTTGGATATTGTTAATAGCATATCTTGTCCAGATCAATAAAAATATTTATGCAGTATGTCTTCAAATATTGTCCTTTCTTACCTCATTATACCACACTATCACACTTTTGTCTTCTGAAGGTGAAATGCTGCAATGGAAAGCTTAATTTTTATTTTCACCCATTTACAATTCAGAAAATTCAAAATCAATCAAAATCAGTTAGATGGATGGGGAAAATAGTATTGCTTGAATTATTATTTAAATAAATTCTCACTCTACATAGGTTCAGCGTTTTGCAAGTAGTCATTTGCCACAAAACAAGTCATTTTCAAAAGCTAAGAATAATTGAATGTTTACATTTTTGATTAGACATTATAATTGTGTAATTTTATGTGAAGTTACTTTCGCATCTTTTTTGACCTTGCTTGTCTCTGGTAAGAAATTGGATTGGTAGTGTGGTGAACATTTGTTGTAATATAATAACCATGGTAGGTAATATACATAAAATATATTTTCCAATTAGCAATGACATAAGGATTGTGAACTATATTGCAATGGGTATAAAACATTGAGCTCTAGGGATCATTTTTCAAATGGTACATTTTGTGTAATGCCCTTTCTACTTGGAAACAACTATTAAAATTTTTATTTGTATTTTGACCCAGCACTAAAATGCAATGCAAACTGTGTATTAATGATCCTTGACAATATTCTCTTGATGCTCACCATATTCAAATCAAGCCCATCATCATCTAACTATGGAAATACTTCTATTTATTTATTCATGTCTACAAGTCCATTAAAACACTAATACACCCAAAAGAATGTGATACAAAAGCAGGATTAGGAAGACATGCATTTTTATTGCTATTAAATTCTACAACAAAAAGACTCAAAAGCATATAAGCTTCATAACTCAACCACGATCTTTCTTTAAAAATTAAATTTCATAGTTCTATCTCTATGTTCACCTCTGTTCACCATAATCTGATAGCTTCCTTTTGGCTAGAGCCAAAATCTATTTACTATTTGTGTCAGTACATCTGATCTACAGAGAAATTTCAAATATATTAAATTTTCACTTTATTTTTGGCCATTTCTATAATTTGAAGGGGCATTATCTCCTTAATTTTCATGAGACCACCCTAGCTTCAGCAAAACCCACTGGTATCTGCAATGAGCCTACCATTTATCCTCATAGGGATGAGTTTCTCCACTGGCAGGCTATGGAGTATTTCTGGAATACTACTTGAATATTTTTAGCAGTTATCCTTCCCTATGTATAGATTGAGTCAGGCTATGCTTTATGAAGACATGCCTTCTTACAGAGTGGTCCACTTGTAAGGATTAAGCACTGCAGCATAAGGTGAATAAAGTTCTGAAGTTTCACTAGTTCTAACTCCAACCTTCCATTTCTTTCAAATATTTAATTTTCTATACATAGTACGATAATTTGAAGTTAGGGTCTTGCTCTTGGTAAGCAGAAACTCTACCATTTGAGCCAAGATTCCAATACTATTTTGGCTGAGTATTTTTCTAGTGAACTTTTGCTGCCTGGCTGATTTCAAATTTCCATCTTTCAGATCTTAGCCTCCTGAGCAGCTAGAATTGCATGTGGGAGTTATCAGTAACCTGCTAATTATGTCTGTCTATCTATCTATCTATCTATCTATCTATCTATCTATCTATCTATCTATCTATCTATCTATCTATCTATCTATCTATCTATCTATCTATCTATCTGTCTATCTATCTATCTATCTGTCTATCTGTCTATCTATCTGTCTATCTATCTATCTATCTATCTATCTATCTGTCTATCTATCTATCTATCTATGTCTACCTGTCTGTCTGTCTGTCTGTCTGTCTGTCTGTCTGTCTGTCTATCTATGTATCTATCTACCTATCTATCTATCTATGGGATTTGAACTCAGAACTTGTGCTTGCTAGACTTTTACAATACTGCTGAGTATTGCTTCCAGTCTTACTCAGGACTTATTTTTAAAACTTCCTCTATGAATTTTTAAAGGCTCTACGGACAACATCACAGAACAGTTATAACTTTCATTCCTTTTATATTCACTAATTATAAGAATATCTCCTAAGAAAGTTCCTGAGGTCCATATTCATTTTAGAATCATCTTTGTATGAATTCACATTACAACACATGGTATTACTAAGTGCAATATAACTTTGGATATTTCTCTTAATTCTATACTGTCATATCAATGGGATTTAAGCCTAGCAGTTCTTAATGTATTCTGTGTGTCTTCAATGACTTTTGAACTCTTGATCATCTCTAGCAAGTAAAGACTTCACCTTACATGAGATGAGATGAAACTGATAAGTTTAATATTTCCAATAAAAATAAGTAGAATTATCCTACATGCTGTGACATTGTCTAAATGGGAAATTTGAAGGAAAGGGATCCAAAAGAATAATAAAAGTGTTATATATGATCAAAGTATGTTATACACAAGTATGCAAATACAAAACCTCTCATTTTCAGCATTTAATATTCCTGAATACAAATTTATAAAGAGTAATATCTACTTGATCCAAATGATATCTAATTTTAGGTGCTTATTCTGACAAGATACACAGAGTCAGTTGTATAGATTTTCTGATATGACCCAATAGAGATAGAAGAAATGTGGTATCATAGATTTAGGTAAAATGGTAGAGATTGTTTACTTTAAAAGCAAAATAATTTAAGAATAGCCAAAATAATGTAATGAATGCATCCAAGCCTACTTTGTGAAACATCATATTTAATTATAGTCCATTTGTGGCTGAGTTGTTCTGTAATTTTTAAACAAAATACATGTGTTTTAGATGAAAATGTTTAGCAATCATTGGATGAAAATGTAAGATTAGTTTAGGATTGATCAGTATTTAACCCTATCTAAAAGTGAATCCCAGCATTTTACGGGAGCTTTCCAAAGGTCTCTTGTCATTTGCTATAAAGTCCACCACCCTCCTTGAAAACACTCTGGTTTCTTTGTTCTGTTGCTCAGGTTAGTCGTGAGATAGCTAGTCCAGGCCATAGGCCTGAGCTCTTCAGCAATCCCAGTGCACACAGGGATCCAAGAGGGCCATTCTCTGGTATCAGCTGGTGTTTAAGATCTCTATTAGAGTTAAAATTAGACCACGCTCTGAATACACTTTTCTCAAATTTTAAATTAATCATTGTTGGCTCTTGCTAAATGCTAAATGTGTAGTTGCTGAATTTCAGGCCAGAGTTGCATTTGAATCAGATTACTATCCATGTAGACATAGACAGCCCCATCCTACCAGCTGAGATCTCCTCTAAGTCACCTTCTCTATCTTATTTCCTGATGAGATGCAACAAAAATGCCCACTGGTTTCATTTGGGTTGAATGTATTTCCTGTCCAACAAAATGAAGTTCAAATGTAAACTATTTCATCACAAACATTGCCCTTTGACATTATTATTCAAATTTGGTGTGTGTGTGTGTGTGTGTGTGTGTGTGTGTGTGTGTGTGTGTGTGTGTGTATCCACATATGTACAATTGAGGGGCATATAAGAAATCTCTTTGGCCCGCAGTTAGGGATAGACCCAAAGAAGTACAAAGCATATTCGTAGGCACAATATAAATTCCAATGCAAATACAGAGTTAAAAGAGTGCACTGGGATTATTCTGTCACTACAAGCTTAATCTCCCCAAGGAGAGATGTGTCAATGATTAGGCCAAGGCTGGCCAGGAAACCAATATATTCAGGAACTGAACAGAGCCTAGCCTCAACTTCTTGAAGATGATTCAGACAGGATCTTAGAGATTGTCGATTGCATCTGGAGTAGCACTCTGCAACAAGTGCTTTCTGGAGAACGGTCTGCACATGATTCTTGTCTAGAAAACTCTAGGAACATGTGATATTTTGTCCTGGCACTTGGAAGTTGGGTTCAGACTGCTGAAGTATAAGAACAGTTTCATTTCAAGCTGAATGGCAAATCTGAACACATTTCTGCCTGGAGCAGCACATTCGACTTTGACCTTTCACTTAATGTATCATTTAATTTCTATGAATTAGTCCCAAGAGGTAATGGACCAAAAAAACTAGTTGGACACTTGAAATTTAATCAGCTAGTATTTCACAGAAAGTTATTTGAGCTGCATCCCATCCAGACAAATTCCAGTTTATTTGCATTCACAAGAGACATCCAAGTGCTGTAAGCCTCACAGATGAGGACAGAATAGAGATGAGATATTATTGGGCCACTTAGAAAGCAAAAGAAATCTATTGCAATGTGGATCAATTTAATTTTCAAAGAAAGACAGTTAAATAACCAGTTTTGCCCCTTCCTGTAGACAGCTACTTATTTATGAACATCAATGACCTTATAGAGACTTTAACTAGTAATTCCAGATCCAATTAATTTGGGATAACAGAATGTTAAAAATTATCAAGTATAGCTGGGTGCTGGGACTCATGACTGTTACCCTATTTATTTAGGAAGTTGAGATCTAAGGATCACAGTTCAAAGCCAGCTCATGCAGTAATATCCATGAGACTCTTATCTCTAATTAACCATCAGAAAACCAGAAGTGGTGTTGTGGATCAAGGTGGTAGAGCACTAGCCTTGAGCTGAAGAACTCAGGGACAGTACCTAGGCCAAGAGTTCTTGCCCCCTGATCGAGAAAAATATGTGTGTGTGTGTGTGTGTGTGTGTGTGTATGTGTGTGTATCAAGTATAGAAATTAATATCCTAGAGTCACCATGCAAATAAATATACTGTAGGTTTTATTAGAATGCTGAGCTAAAAGACTTTATATACATACAATATCACATTATTATTATCATTACTATTAATAATCTCCAACTCAATCCCAAAATATCCCATGTGATGCTTGAAGTCTTTTTTTTTTATGGGAGTGGTTGGGGAGATGGACCTGTGGCTTGAACTTAGGTCCTGAGTGCTGTCCCTAAACTGCTTTTGCTCAAGGCTCTACCACTTAAGCCAAGCTTTACTTCCACTTTTTTAAGTATTAGAAATACTTTAAGTTTATTTGAGATAAGATACTCACAGACTTTCTGTCCTGATTGGCTTTGAATCATGATCCTCAGCTCTTAGCCTGCTGAGTAGGTAGGACTGATTATAGGGGAGAGCTACTGGCACCTGGCTTGAAGACTCTTCTTTTTTCCTTATAGAATCTATTATTTTATTGTGTCCAAACTTTCTACTTAGATGCCTATGGTTGCATATACAAAGCTAGTTAAAGCCAACATTGATACACAAAGCTTTATTTTTATTTTTATTTTTTTGACCTGTCTTGAGGCTTGAACTCTGGGCCTGGACACTATCCTCGAGTGTCTTTTGCTCAAACTGAGTACTTTATCACTAGAGCAACAGTGCAGTTTCCAGCACTGTGGAGATAAGAATCTCACAGACTTTCCTGCCCAGGCTAGCTTCTAATCACCATCTTCAGCTCTCAGCCTCCTGAGTAGCTAGAATAATAGACATGAGTCACCAGTGCCTAGCAAAACATTTTTATGTATAATCATATGTGCTCATCTCATTAACTTACTCTTATTGTAAAAGTAAAGCTACTTTTTAGTGAATATATAAAACACTTGATGTAGAGAGAATTTCCTATGTCATTTATGGGGCCTAGTTCAGAATGGAAATCAACTTCCTCATATTCTTGCTTGATATTCGCAATACCTGACCTGTGGCCAGATGAATGGCCACTTAGGAGTCTTCTAGAGAATTAATCATGGCCTTGTCAACCTGTATGGATGAAAAACTCATGGCCTAGCCAGATGAGAGATGCAAGTACTTCCCTGGACAGAGGTAAGGTCTCTAGGAGAAGGGAAGCCATGGCTCTGGACCAGGGTCAAAGGGTCAGGGAGGCCCAATCATCCATAAGCCAAGAAATGGAAAGGACAACAGAGTCAGACTTTACAACATCTAATGAAATGAAGTTTTCTTCTGGTAACTTTTGCTTTCAAATCTTTATTCTGCCCTGCAAAACCATATAATAAATTTATTTTCTTGTGAAAGCCACTTAAATATTTAAGAGCACTTAAAGTATCTTCTTTATATTAAGATGTTTTATATTTACTAGCTGAGGAGAGATCGTTAATTCTTTTTTTTAACAGTTATTGAGTGTCTCCTCTTTGTCAGTTTGTAAAGATAAAAATGATATACTATTGCTCTTGCTCTCAGAGAGATTGCAATATTATGGTTAAATAGACAGTTTTTCGAATGAAACAAAGGAGGGAAAATGAGAGTGGGGGTTAATATCAGGTGTTAGCAAAACACACCCAAGATTGGCCAACCTATAGCTGTCTGAGATTTACCCAGGTCAAAATGTCCAGCTTTGGATCTACATTTTTATATTCCTAAAACAAATGAAAACATGATATGGCTGAGAACTGAACTGCTATTTTAGTTCCCCTGAGAAACTTAGACAGAGAATAAAGTGATAGGGCAAAACTTAAAAAAAATGACTATAAATAAGTGGAAAAAAAGAACCTAGGTTTTACAGGCCATTAGAAACCTTTTCAACAAGTTTGAATTTGATGTAAAGTTTCAACAACAGCATTTACATACTGCAAAGGTAGATGCATACTATATATTACATGTACAGGTGCATTACACATACATATTACAGCTCATCTTTGTGTAAAGACAGATCACTCTGGAAGACAGAGATACATGCCTGGGGCTGTCAGAACAGTACTTATGTGCTGGAGTTCAGGTAAGAGATAATGGTACCTGTTTTTTAGGTTCAGTCCTCTCTGAGGGCAGCAAATAATGCAGGCACAGATAAGCCCACTTTAGGACATGGAGATTATAGGACATGCTGCTTGATTATGAGAAAAATGAAGGAAAGAATTTTTACAAATGCTACCACCCCTCATGCTAATTTTAGCAGTCTTGTTAATGGTGACATGTCATATCAAAGTTCACAATTCAGGAGAGCCAAGTTTATGATGTGAATGAGAAGGAACATCTGACATTTAATGGATAAACTGGAGGCACAGAAGTGACAAACACTGTCAGAATTAACAGCAAAAAGAGCCAGAGTCCATGTCAGAGGTGTGGGTTAACAAGAGTCATGGCTCAAGTCAACACAGGTTGCATAGATTCAAGGAGAAGGATTAACTTTTTCTACAGACAGTTCTCTCAATTACATGGAAAGGATGTGAGAAACGCACAACTGAGGGTAATAGTGAAGCTGATTTCTTTACAAAGTAATGAAGGTCATTTGCTAAAATGAAGAGCGAATATTTGAATGTGATGAACAATGACATGCAGAATAGTTGTTGTGAAGAATGGGAAAGAAAACTGACCAGATAAAAGTCGAAGAGTAACTGGGAAGAAGAAAAAAGGGAGCCAGATTCTTTAGGCTCTTGTCTAGGAAGGCATCAGAAACACTAATTTTTCTCAGTGGAATAAATAGGAAGATTACCCCATGAGTAAGAATGGAGAAAGCTGTGTGTGAGTTAGAGGTAGACAAGACTGAAAGGTGTAAACAGGGAAAATAGCGCCATTATTGCTGACTGAATTTATAAGATAGCTTTCAGAAATGTTTAAGGTGTCTCCCCCTCCTCTAGTTCCAGTTAAAGAATTTAAGCAGAGCTTTATTTCCTAGCTCCAAGGCATAAAAAGGGACTTAGTTGGAAGCGAGAGAAGTTCTTCAAGCATCAAAATGTAATGTCAACATGCTAAATTTAATGCTTGTGAATGTTTTTTTAAAGGTGTTAATGACGGATTATTGGCATGATCCTGGCACTAAGTCTTGAACCTAAATATTTGATTAGTTGTGGCATGTACCGAGGTGACACAATAGGAAACAAGTCAGGAGGAAGGGGGTGAAATTTTCAGAATAAATATTCTATGGGACTTAGATAAGTACTGATTGAATCCCAAGGCATGACCAGTGGAATGAAGATGGCGAAGGTGGACTAGAGGACAGGAAGGTAGGATTTCAAAACCTGGTCTACATGAATACATACCTTGCATGAAAGAAGAACTGAAGCTGGCATCCTTTTAGAGAGAGTGAGTAGACAGAAAATCTATTTAACTAGACTTTAGAACCATGGGAACATCCATGTGTCTAGGTTTTATAAAGTATGTGCTTTGAGGAGAATTTGGTTTCAGTGGAGATAGGTTACACACTTCTCAAGTCTAAGCAGTACTGCCTTTTTAGAGAACTGTGAGTGAATAGCTGCTTACTTTAGACCCCTGATGCTAATCGAATGTGACTAGCTATTGATTGTGAGTTACTGTGAGGCAGTGAAATGCATGACTGTACAAAGGGATGGGCTGCTGTAGCTTTCTGAATTTCTGCACCAAAGACTATCAATTAAAAGTGTCTGATTAACGAGGCAATCTATTACATGAATTATTACCAACTGAAACTATGTTTCCAGAGGTCAGTTTCAAATTAGCACTAGCCCCCTACATGCATTTTGTTTCATTAAGTGAAACATAAACATCATCAGATCAAATAACTCCCAGTCCAAGTTGTAAAAGGAAGTGAAAGTTCTAGTGAAGTTCTAATTACTGGGAGGTCGTTCCAAGATTTTTAACCTACACTGGACATAACCAATTTATTAAATTAAGTGATAGATACCATATGCTTCAGATTGCTTGAACCTTAAAATATAGGATTTGGGAAAAATTATTTCCTAACCAATTTTTTTGAATATGTCAGGAGAAAAAGTTATTACATATATATACATATATGTATAGAATTATAATTTTATAGACTTTCATGCATTAATATTTTTTCAGATTTAACTCCAATATAAAATGAAGAGTAGAAATGTAAATTTTAAAATGATTTGAATGCCAGGCGTTGGTGGGTCACACCTACATAATCAGGGAACCTGAGATCTGAGGATTGCAGTTCAAAGCCAGCTGGGGAAGAAAATTCTGTGAGACTCTTAACTCTAATAAACTACTCAGTAAAAGCCAGAAGTAGTGCTGTGGTTCAAGTAGAGAGCACTATCCTTGAACAAAATGAGGCTCAGGGACCAGACATCAGGCACAAGCCCAGGACTAGCACCCAGGACTAGATTTGAGAAATTTTGTATCATCATGCAAAAATAATTAAAATTTATCTTTCAATGCATTTTCCTGACAGCCTCTGATATTACTATGGCCAGGGATGAATAAAAGTGCATTTTCAATAATCTTTGGTGTTGCATTCATATGACAAAGTGACATCAGTGGAAGTGAAATCATATAAGTCTGGGAAGGCCTGAATTGTCACTGAAGTGTGTTATTCAGATATATGAAGTCAGCAGGTATCAGGGATTCATGACTGTAATCTTAACTACTCAGGAGGCTGAGATCTGAGGATCATGGTCCAAAGCCAACCCAAGCAGGAAAGTATGAGACTGTTATGTTTAACTAACCATCAAAAAGCTGGATGCTCAAGCAGTAGAGTGGCAGCCTCAAGAGAAAAAGATAAGGTGCAGTTCCCAGGCACTGAGGTCAAGCCCCAATATCGACACACACACACACCCATGAAAAATATGTACAATCTTTAGTGGATCACAAAGGCAATGACTGAATCCAAAGACAATGACTGTGCAGAACTAAATCGTCAATCCAGCACCAATTTTAAACCATCTGAGGCATTTGTACTTCTTTCATTTATTTATTTATTTTTGGTCAGGGGTCTGAACTCTGGGACTGGGCACTGTCCCTCAGCTCTTCAGCTCAAGACTAGTGCTCTACCACTTGAGCCACAGCACCACTTCTGGGTTTTTCTGCTTATGTGGTGCTGAGGAATCAAACCCAAAGCCTCACGCATGCAAGGCAAATGCTCTACCACTGAACCACTTTTCCAGCTTTCGCATCTGTACTTCATAGTAGAATAGGTATCATAGCACTTTTAGAAGAATAGTTTGTATTCATTCCTTGTGTCAACCATAAATTCCACAGAAAAAAAATTAAATGCTTACATGAAATTCCTAAAAATAGATTATATGGGACATGATATAGAAGCTAAAACTTGATATAGTTTATGAATAGAGCTTAATTTATTAGTATATATATTTTAAAAGTACTTAACAATCAAACAAATGCTAACATTATATCCAACTAAAAATAAAGCTGGATGGGCACCAGTGTCTCATGCCTATGATCCCAGCTACTCAGGAGGTTGAGATCTGAGGGTCAAAGGTAGCTCAGGCAAAAAAAAAAAAAAGTCCTCATGAGTCTCCAGTTAACTACTGAAAACCATAAGTGGTAGTGTAGCTCAAGTGGTTGAGCACTAGCCTTGAGCACAAGAAGGCTCAGGGACAACACCCAGGCCCTGAGTTCAAGTCCCACAACTGACAATATATGTAGCTGGAAATGTATAGAAATTGTAGAAAAAATTACTAATTCTATAAAGTTTCTCTTAGAAAGAAAGTTTCTCATACCTGTATTCTGTATTCCCATGTACTTAGGAGGCAGAAATCTGGAAGATGACAATTTGAAGACAGCCCAGGCAAACTTTAGAGAGACATCATTTCAGTCAATGAACTAGGAATGGTGTCACATGCCTGTCATGCCAACTATGTGGGAAGTTTAAATAGGAGATTCATAGTCTAGGGAAAGCAAGAGTATAAACACATTTTGTTTCAGTATCTTACTGTTTTCATTATTATGACTCTGTTGTATTGTTTGATGTCTAAACCTTCATTAATTAGTTTTATTGCTTGGGCTGTTCTATCCAGGAAGTCACACTTCTAAATACTACAACAGTTTCAATGGCGAAACTACAGCAATTACCAAATAAAGAAAAATAACTAAAGTATTGCTAATAAATTTTAATGAAGCTAAAATTAAATGGAAATCTATTTAACTTTGTATTAAAATTGCAACTTGTTGTCTAATTTATGCAACACTATGTGGAATGTATAAATTTACACATAGTTGAAATGCTCACTAAACAGTTTATAGAATAAACCTACATGGTGGACCAGTGAAATAGCTCTTAGAAAGCTATAAAAGTATGAGTAGTACCTTGTTTTTTTTCTCTGAATACCAAGATAAAGAAAATGTACAGCCAGGTGTCCAAGACTCATGCCTGCAATCCTAATTCTCAGGAGACTGAGGGCTGCAGTATCACAATTGAAATCCTGGCCAGAAAGAAAAATCCACAAAATTTCATCTCTAGTTAATGAGTTGAAAAGTGGACAGGCTCAAAAATACAATGCCAATCAAACAAGTGTGTACCAAAAATTCTAAAAAGTGAATTAGAGTGTATAATGAAAGCCTTCATACATAAACATGCTTCTATTTTTAAAATAAAAGAATTTTGTTTCAATAATTATTTTAAAAGGAAATGTCTGTATCGAGTATGAAACAATCTTATCTTTTCCTAACATACTTTTATATATTTATCTTGGAGAAATAGGAATACTTTACATAAATATGTATATTTATCCATATTTAAAAATTGTAAAACATACCCAGTCCACTAAAAGTGCATCAATTCAATGACAAAAGTTCCAAGAATAAAATGGTTCTAAATATCTTGGAAAGTGATAACTTGAATGTGAAATCCATCTGTAGTATTACTTGAAAAACCAAAGAATTTCAACAAAAATGTTTATTAATATGAGTGGATGTCTCAATCATATTGGTGGTTGCAATTTTCTTTCCTGTATTTCTTTTCTTAGTACTGGGGTTTGAACTCAGGGCACTTGCATGCATGGTGCTCTATCATTTGCACCACACCCCCAGCCTTCCTTTATCTTAGTTATTTTGGAGATGGGAATCTGATGGAGTTTGCAGGCCAGGTTGGATTCATTCTTAGGTTTTTCAGCTCTTAATCTCCTGAGTAGCTAGGATTACAGGCATGAGCCACAGAGCCTGCCATAATAGTGGCTATTAAAAAAGCCTGGCATAATAGTGGTCATTAAAAATATATATTTAGTTTGAATTTTCAGCCAAACAGAATTTTTTGAATACGAATAGAATATACCAAAGTTTGATAGTAACAAAATAAAATTATGCAAATTGTCATTGCTGATACATATATCATTATATGTGAATATGTACATATATAAAGATTTATATATTTACGTATAAACAATATCACCATATTGATAAACATATAAATTGTAACACATATATATTTTGTTTTCATGTGATTTTAAAAATTGCTCTATTTTATATTTCATGAGTAACCTTTTAATCTTTTGTTTCAGGGCTCAAAATACTCTTCTTCTTTTAGATTAGACCCTATAAACGCCATACCTAGTCATTTAGTGGTTGCTTTAGTAATTTCATTTATTTATTTATTTATTTTGCCATTCTTGGGCTTGAACTCAGCCTGGGTGCTATCCCTGAGCATCTTTGTGCTAAGGTTACTTCTCTACCACTTAAACCACAGAACCAGTTCCAGATTTTTCTAAATAGTTTATTGGAGAGAAGAGTCTCACAGCCTTTCCTGCCCACAGTTTGAAGGGCTGCCTTCAAATTGTGATTCTCAGATCTCAGCCTCCAGAGTAGCTAGCATAGCAATCATGATTCACCCGTACCCATCTAGTAATTTTGTTCAGGGAGGTACTGGGACTTGAACTCAGAGCCTTCTGTTCTGCTAGCATTATTATACATTGCTGGTGTTCTACCACTTGTATCATTTATCCAGTTTCAGATTTTTGTTGGTTAATTTGAGATGAGTCTCTTGGATTTCTCTACTCCAGTTGACTTCAAACCCCAAGGCTCAAATCTCATTTACCTGAGTAGCAAGGGTTATAGTTGTGATCACTTGTACTCTATTTCCTTTATATCTTTGAATGCCTTTAACTGTAAGCAATTATATTATTCACAAGTTTTTCTCCTTAGTTCCCCAATCCAATAAAGGCCCTCTTATTATTTTATGAAACATTGTTCCGTTCTTTTTTGTTTTATTTTATGCAAACTGAATTAAGCATTATTAATATTATGTTGCAGAAAGATTTTAACTGTGCTTTCTGAAGTGCTCAATAACGTACAGCTACAGACTTTATTTGTCTGCAAGTGAATGATCTTCCTGACAAACATGTACACATACTTCTAAAGAGTGAGATATTGTTTATATTTTGCTAAAAAAATAATGGTAACAATTGACCAGGTCAGTTTATATCAACCGTTGCCAGAGCACCCCATTTGGAATCACATAGTCAAATTTTCTGAGAAAAAGAGCCAAACTTCAGGTCAGTCATGCATGAGGAAAGTCATTCTGCAAAAGGCCATTTGGAAATGTAAAACATCATTTGCAGTCCATACAAAATTATCAACATAGGCAGACTGCCAGGGGCATCCTGTGAGAAGCATGGAGAAACATACATATCTCTCTGGTCATGTACCAAATGAGCTCATGGACCAGAATTCCCTACTTGAGGAAGGATTCCAATATTATGCTTCAGGATCAAGGGCAGGAAAACTACCAGTAATCAAGAGTAATCAGCAAAATTTAATAAATCATGAAGACATTCCTTAATTTGATAGCTTGATATTCCTCATTAATAGAAGGATGCATAATCCCATCCAGGCATTTGAGTTTCATGCCACCAATAATCCTAGCTAATTCGGAGGGTGAGATCTGAGGATTGATGTTCAGAGACAGCTCGTACAGGAAAATCCATGAAACTCTTATGTACAATTCACCAGTGAAAAGCCAGAAGTTGATCTTTGGTTCAATTGGTAGAGTGTCATCCTTGAGTGAAAAAAATTCTCAGTCCCTGAATTCAAAGCACAATAATGACACAAAAAAAGAATGGAAAAATTAAAGGAAAAAGGCAAACGTACAATTCCTAGTTGCAATGGCTGCTTTAAAAAGAATACCCCAACCAGGGATTCTTTAACAACAACTAAATTTTATTTTCTGATGTCTCTGGAGGCTGACATGGGAGCCCAAAGTGTAAGCAGATTTAGATTCTTCATGGCCTCTCTCCTCTGGCTTGTAAATGGCCAAATTCTCACTTGTCTCTTCATATGGTTTGGTCTCTGTCTCTGTTTTAATTTCCTCTTTTTACAAGGACTTTACTGACACACAATTAATGCCTACATAAAAGTCCTTTTTTTTTTTTTTAAATCTCAACTAGCTCTAAAAACATTCTATCTCCAAATACAGCCCTACTATTTATATCGGGGCTTAGGACTTCAATGTTTGAATCCAGGGAAGACAACATTCAGCCCACAACAGTGCACCTTAGAATGATTAAGTAGCTTGTTCGAAGTCAAAAAATACGATTCTAAGTTAGCAAAGCCAGGATTCTAACCATACTCTTCTTTCCCATAAAGTTTATGATGAACATTGCCTGCCAACTAGGGCTAATCATCAGTAGCATCCTATGGTAGGAGAGCTCTATAAGCTGAATTTTTTTCGGCAGCAGGTGAGGTTGAGCCTCCTCGAGCTGGTGATGGAGATGGTGGCGGAGGTGACGCGGCGTGGTCTCGCGCTCCTTCCGGCACAAGCGAAGGGGCTGAAGATCCGAGGCCTCTACACCACAGGCCGCCTCCATCACCCAGAGATGGAGATGTAGAGCTGGGGACCACCACGCCTCCTCCTCCACCCCACCCCACCCTCCACCAGCAGAAACTCCATCTCCAGAAGATCGCTGCCCCTCCCCAGGTGCCGAACACCCTCAACTTGGCCCTAAGCCCAAGCTGCGGGGTACTGAAGTACCAGCAGGATGTCTTCCCACCACAAGGCTGTGGCAACCCAGGGCAGTGGGGCTTCTGCCAGGCACCGGGAGGCTGACTTGGTGGGACTGGCCACCCTGCGACCCTTGCTGGAAGAGAAAGCCAAGTGTGTTACGATCAACTCAACTCAAGCTGAAGAAAAGCAAGCGTACCCCGTGTCCCAGGAAGAAGAGGAGGAGATGCGGGTATTGCCTCTCCCTCTGCAGGCCCACCATGCCATGGAGAAGATGGAGGAGTTCGTGTATAAGGTGTGGGAGGGCAGCTGGCGGGTCATCCCGTATGACACGCTTCCTGATTGGCTGAAGGACAATGACTACCTGCTCCATGGCCATCGACCACCCATGCCCTCCTTTCGGGCTTGCTTCAAGAGCATCTTCCGCATCCACACGGAAACGGGCAACATCTGGACCCATCTCCTCGGGTTCCTGCTGTTTCTCTTTTTGGGCATCTTGACCATGCTCAGACCGAACGTCTACTTCATGGCCCCCCTGCAGGAGAAGGTGGTGTTCGGGGTGTTCTTTCTGGGCGCAGTGCTCTGCCTCAGCTTCTCTTGGCTCTTCCACACCGTCTGCTGTCATTCAGAGAAAGTCTCCCAGACGTTTTCCAAACTGGACTATTCTGGGATCGCTCTGCTAATTATGGGGAGTTTTGTCCCCTGGCTCTATTACTGCTTCTACTGCTCCCCAAAGGTTCGGCTGGTCTACCTCTGCACCGTCTGTGTGCTGGGCATTTCTTCCATCATCGTGGCACAGTGGGACAGGTTCGCCACTCCTAACCACCGGAAGACCAGAGCAGGAGTGTTCCTGGGCCTGGGCTTGAGTGGTGTGGTGCCTACCATGCACTTAACCATCGTGGAGGGCATTGTCAAAGCTGTCACAGTGGGCCGGATGGGCTGGTTCTTGCTCATGGCTTTTATGTACATCACCGGAGCCTGTCTCTACGCTGCTCGGATTCCTGAGCGCTTCTTTCCAGGGAAATTTGACCTATGGCTCCAGTCTCATCAGATTTTCCACGTGCTGGTGGTGGTGGCTGCTCTGGTCCACTTCTACGTGGTCTCCAGCCTTCAGGAATTCCGTTATAGCCTAGCAGGTGGCTGTACTGATGACTCCCTGCTCTGAGCCTTTCCAGCTGAGGGGTAGAGGAGGAGCTTCCTAAGTGCTTTGAAAAAAAAAATAACTTCTTTGCTGAAGTGAGAGGAAGTCTGAGTTGTCTGTTTCTACATATTCATATCTATTTATCTATAGATATAGACACCTATATCTCTATCTATCTATTATCTATGTATCTATGTATCTATCTATATGTCTGTCTGTCTGTCTGTCTGTCTATCCATCTATCTATCTATCTGTCTATCCATCTGTCCTCTTAGAGAATTGAGTTACCACTCAAGTTTCAGCTCACTGTTACAGCCATTGGGCAATAAAATTTCCATTTCAGGAAACTCTTGGTTCCTCACAAAGACGAGTCTTTGAAGCTCATGTTGAGATTTTACCCCGCTTCCAATCATTTTGGGGAAAACAAACAGATTGAAATTCTTCAGAATTTTTTTTTCCAGAAGAAAATGTCTCTCCTTTACTCCCATCTGTGTACAGGTTACTGTGTAACTTTGACTCCCATCAGGCCAGCTATTTGTGTAGCATACTTTTCAAAAACAATTGTAACTCCATTTCATCTTTCAAGGTCTCAGAGCAGGAAGAATGAAGCCATCAATATTTATATAGCCCAGCTAATCATGGAAGTGTGTCCAAGCCTCATGTAATGAGTCTTAGTTTTGTTTTGTTTCTCTTGTCAGAGTAATGTAAAATTAAAATGGGGAAAGATACTCAGTTGGGGGGGATGCTGATCCTAGGATTTGAACTCAGGGCCTAAGCATTGTACCTGAGCTTTTTTGCTCAAGGCTAGAGCTTACCCACTTGAACCATAGCACCACTGCTGAACGTTTACGTTATTGGTAGTTAACTGGAGATAAGAGTCTCACACTTTCTTCTTTTTTTTTTTTTTTTTTGGCCTGGGCTGGTATTGAACCACAGTCCACAGATCTCAGTCTCCTGCATAACTAAGATTACAGGAATGAGCCACCAGCGCCTGGCTGATATTCAACTTTTCTTTTTTATTTTGTCAGTCCTGGTGCTTGCACTCAGGTCCTGGACTCTGCTTGCAAGTTCTTTTTACTCAGGCTTAGTGCTCTACCACTTTGAGACACAGTTCTACTTTCAGTTTTTTGGTGGTTAATTGGAAAAAAAGTGTCTCAAGGACTTTCATGCCCTGGCTGGCTTTGAATAGCAATGTTCAGATCTCAGCCTCCTGAGTAGGTAGGATTACAGGCATGAGCCACCAGCCCCTAGTTTGATACCCAACTTTCAATAGGAAATTTTAAAAGAAAACTTACTTTTATTGCTATGTATCTTGATGCAAAGACTATAAGGATAAAAGAAAGAACATAAGACATATTTTCTTTCTATCTTTATATACACAAAATTTTTGAATACTTTCTTTATGTATTTGAATTCTGAAGCAAAAAAAATCCTGTTCTGTTTCCAGTGGCAGAATAAATCACAACAAAATAATTATAAACATAAAGGCAAAAATACTTCCTAATGTTCATTTTCCAGAAAAGATTCCTGTGAGTGATTTTACTTTCATATATGTTGCACAAGTTTATACATATTTATGTAGCAAAACAGTGATAAATTTGTTTTGGAAAAACTAAATTTATCTGCAATCAAAATGGTTTTCTTTTATGGGCAACAAAGCATTGTTTTGATGCGTACTTATCTTGGTTGATCGAAAATTTACATTTACTTTCCTCATTCAGTAATATTTACATAGCCGTTTTTCATATGTCAACTCACTCATGCAAAAGCCTACCTACAAGTCAAGTCCAAACAGAGGGTGCGAATATTCCCACAGACACCTGACATGCCTTCCATGATGGAAAGGACGGGAAATTTACTGTAGCCCTCTGCTTTGATTTCTAAGGCTGTGGACTTGGTCAGCACATGCTGTTTCATTGAGACAGTAGTGTTTACATGATCCCTGGTTCACTGCCACCCAATCCAGAAGAAAACAAATATAACAAGTTATCTTCACAAGGAGCTCCATTCCGGTTCTGTTCATTGTGTTATTTCATTTACAAGTCTCACAAAGTAACATTACTCACACTTAAGATTGTTCAGAACAAATGATATTGGGAGTCATCAATTATATATTTGTGTAACAGAAACTCATTTCCAAAATAATCCTCTATAAAACATGAAAAGGCATAACATTACTATTTCAGACAACATCAAGTTTCTGCAAAAATTGTACATGGAGTGATAAGATGCACTAAGAAATGAGGAAATAGATCCAGCCAATAGCTCAGATGAAACGTTAAGGTGGCAATTGCTTTTATTTTTGCAAGTATTTTTTTCTTTATCCATGAAAACAGCACAGACTTAGTCCTAATCAGTGAACTCTAGTACTACTTATACATTATGTGTCCAGTCTCTAAAGTATAAGCAGAAGCTCTTAAATTCCAAAGTGATCATCACGTATGAGTTCGGGGGCTTCATAAAATAGGTATATGTTTTCTTTGTCTACATCGTCTAGAAGATTCCATAAATGGTTCTATACAATTACCGTTGTGTCCATAGGCTTAAAACAACCTAAGACATTTGAAAATGTTGCATAATTGCAATTCAATTTCTTGAGGAAAATGAACTATTCTAACAGTTTCCAGCATATGTAATAAATAATAAATGAGAAGGTAATGTGAACGTTAGTTAAAAAGCTTATTACATGACTGAATATAATATACTCAATTGTACTTTCCTCTAATATATTATGAATGAGCTGGGTAGAATGTCTAAAGACTATAACTCTAGCTACTCTGGAGGAGGATATCAAGAAGATCATAATTTGAATCCATCTCAGGCAAAAGTTAGCAAGATCCCCATGTCAAGCAACAAAATATGAATAATTGTATACCTAGCTTGGAACAACTAGTCAAGATCTCTAAGAAGCACAGTTAAGAAGAGCTTATTCTGGGTCTGACCCTGGGTAAACACAGGAGACCCTATCTCAGGGAAAAATAATGACCTATCTCCCCAAAAAAATGGCCAGAGATGAGGCTGAAGTGGTAGGTCATCTGCCTGGAATACAAGAGACCTGGAGTTCAAACCCAGTATGACTGAAAATATCTTTGTATGTATGTACGTATGTATCTATATATCTATGTATCTATCTATGTATCTATCTATCTATCTATCTATCTGTATATATGAGTGTATATATATATATATATATATATATATATATATATACACACACACACTTTCTTTCACTTTTCTACTATTCTGATACATCTAGCACAATATAAAAGCTATACATAGTTCTCATTCGTATGTTTCCTAACACGACAATTGAAGACTCCCATAGAATAGTGGAGGTCTTCTAAATTCCTGAACAAATTTTAAACAAATTCTGGCAATCATGCACATTTTTGTGTTTCTTAATAAAAAATAAACTCTATAGCACAACATTCACTATGTATATTATATTTAGTATCTTAACAAGTGAATGAAGGATCTATGGCAGTTCATTAACATGCACTTGTATTGCATGGTAGACTGGAGAGCTAGTGTGTTCAGATTAATATAGACTAAAGAGTCATGGTGAGAACTTCTTCTGTAGCTACCTGTTGACAGTGGGACCTATATACCCAGACTACATCGGACCTTCCGTGGTCTGTGATGTATAAAGTGTCCCTTTACATGGTCAATGAAAAAAAAACACATTTATATGGCTGTCCATGGTTTTCTGAACAGCCACAGAAGATTTTATAAACATGCCTATGTGGTTATCATAGTGCCATAGCTACCCAAGACATTAGAACCTGTGGATAAGGAGAGTGAAATTTAGATGAGTCAATATCCACTGGCCTTCTGCCAAACCTAGGAGAGTGTCTGTGAGTAAAGAGCTGAGTTAATGTACACCCACATCACTGTTCCATGCCCCTTGGCTTCAGGGAAGCAGGGAGTGTGTTCTTGCTCAGAATACACATAACAATGGTAGCGGAGATGAGAATAGGATACACTGAACAACAAGGATCTGTGGAATAACCTCATGCCTGACTGCTTCAGTTTAGCTTAAATCCAGTCAATTCAGTAGCTAAATTAGAGAATGCTTAGTAGCCTCTATCTGCTTTGCAGACATATAGCTAACATATGCCATGTGACCATAGCTAACAGACTCCATTCCACAGTACAAAAGAAGACTCTTCATCTTGACAACCTTTCAGAATAGTTTCCTGCACGTTGTTCATTTGTTAAGTGCTTATCAAAGGACAGCTCAGAGGATAATGGATCCCTTTCCAAATGATGCATTAGTAGGTCAGGCAGGTAATAATAATTGCCAGGTTCACCAGAGATTGTGTTAGACAGTTCAACAAGTAGACACAAATTTATTATTCACTTGTTCAACATTGATTTTCTTTTTACAAATGGTACTTCACCAACCATTTCTGCATATTTTGTTAAATATTTCATCTGTTATATTGGAATTAAGGTGTACAGATACTCTCATAATTGTCACTACTAAAATTAGACTAAAATTCCTATTTTACATAATGTTCAGTAATGTAAATCATAAATTATAAGTTTTATAAGATTGTTTCATACATATTCAATATTGTTCCAGGAATCATATAAAGAAACATAGTAATAAAACTGACATTTATGCATTAATATACTTATTTCTGTAATTGGATTAAGTTTCAAGTGGGCAACTGTTAAAGAAAAGCAGTAGAGAACACATTGTCTTATAAAATTTAATATTCAAGAGAGTAATCCCAGCACTCAGGAGGCTGAATTAGGAGGATCATGAGTGCAAGGCCAAGGCTCCAGACATAGTTCAATGTATAGTATGTTGACTATGATTCCTTTGTATTGATACTGTCAAAACAACAGCAGAACTGTTCAATCATTTTTAGTACAATGTTTACTCTTTGATGAAGAAGTTGGAAAATTATGTCAAGGACCTATGAAATAGATTAAAAGAGTAACATAGCTAGGTAATGGTAGTTTATGCCTGTCATCCTACCTACAGCAGAGACAGGTCTGAGGACTGATGTTTGAAAGCGAGAGAGTTTCATCTCCAGTTAACTAACTAAAAGCCAGAAAAGGAAGTGTGGTTTAAGGCCAGCCTAGAGCATAAAATTCATGCTAATATAAGTCACCCTGAGTTCAAACCCTAGTACAGGCATGCATGTGCGTGTGCACGCAAGTGCGCGCACACACACACACACACACATACACACACAACTGCAGACAGACATATTTTGACCTTTTAAAAGATACTCAATTATAAGGTAATTTCTACTGATGGTATGTACATCTGGGGAAAATGTCTGTTTTTCATTAAAATTATACGAGGAAACGGAGGTAATCAAGTTAATGACTTTCTCTACCACTTAGAGAGCTGAGATTCTTCTGTGGGTGGCCTCCTAACAGTGATGAAATATAAACTCCAGATCATCTGTGACAGACCACAGAAAGTAGACATGAATGGATGTCTTCTGTGAATGGATAGAAAAAAAACAAGCTGGGATTGCTGGAGTATTCCAATGTCCACGTGCAGCTTAGCTTCAAAGAACAGTAGCATTAATAGCCACAGACAAAGAGGAATTTATACCTTTCATGAGACCAACTACCAGGAAGTGGTGTTCAGGAAGATAGTGAAAAAATGTACTTTTTTTTACTACTACTGTCATGGAAAATAACTTATGGTATCTTTAGCAAACACTGTAAGCATTTTGTATATGGAAGGAATGTAACTCATTGGGAAAGGTATGGCAAGATGCTTCTAACATTGCATTCACCGCCCTGCTGCCTTCTGCCCTCTGCTCTTTTATATATTTTTAAGATTTGCCTGTGAATACAGAAGAATTGGTGAGATATTAATACTAAGTCTAATAATAAATGCATATCACTTCCATTTTGCTTGTTGAATCTCTCTTGTTCATTCTCCCTCCACCCCCATCTCTTTCATTGACTTTTTCTCTCTCTTCCTCTCCCCATCCCCTCTTCTTTCCCCTCAGTCTCCTCTCATATTCTTGCACTGAAGAATCCAGTTTGACATGCTGGAGAGGCCTGAATGACACACAGATGAAAGAATCCACAGGCCATGTGCCAACATGGAATTAGAACTGTCAGACCAAAAGTTTGTAAGCAATTAAATTCTGCTAACCATCTCTGAGTAAGCCATCCTACTTGGTCCATAAGATGAAACTGCAGCCCTAGCAACATCTTCAGGAGAATATTATGAAAAATCCACTAATATATTACTGGATCCCATTGCCACAGAATCTGTATGATTATATATGTGGTGTTTTAAGCTGCAAAATTGGGAATGGTGATGCAATAGTAAGTAACAAATAAAAATCAGAAGGACAAAGAAGAAACCTAAGAAAGTCTCTATAGGTGGCTCAAGCCTGAAAGAGGAGTATGGCCCCTGACATAGATTAGAAATCAAACCCTGCCTGGACTTTCCCACTATAGAGGACAGACTGCACGCACTGCTGAAGGACAGTGAATACTGTTGTACTGCTTATATATGAAGACTAATTCTGGGAAAAGGAAGAGAACAAATATCAACATGAGAATACAAGGGAAAACACAACTGCCAGATGTTTTCAAAGCAATGAAAAATACATACCATATTAGGAAAACTAAAAGCTGAAAAAAGTTTGTTAGCTGCAGTTTTAATGTAAGAAGTGGGAAGGGAAGTTAGGCAGAAATCAGTACCTAGTTAAAAAGAGTGGTTCATACCAAGAACATTAAGATCCTTGAAAATTACCAAAGGAAATATAAAAAGTATTTCATCTTTTGAATCACTTAAATATAGTGAGCTACTTAAATTTTTAAAAAGTAGAAAAAGTTGTGTAGCTCACAGGATAAATGCTAAGTAAAAACACATGAGAAATATAAAAAATAAAGATGGAGAAATTTGGAGTGAACTGTATTAAAAAGTCTTAGGCTATCTTTGATCAATATTAGATATATGAAGATTGAGTATGTTCAATCAAAGTAGATATTACAAATTTCAAGATAATAATGAAAATACTCTCTGACATAAAGAGGTATAAACAAACTAATAATGGAGATATAATGGAATCCTAACACTTGTTGAATCCAAAACAAATAGAATAGAAAATGTAGCCTGAAAAATATCCAAAACATTGTCATATTAAATATCCAATATTAAATCTTATCCAACGAAAGGAAACATATAAAATATAATGAACTACACATAGTATTTAAAACAGAAATTGACAAAAATAGACTTTTAGCATACCAAAGAGAAAACTACTACAAACAAAAGAAAATCACAAATAGGATTAAAAGGTATTTTAAAGATACACCAAAGTAGACATTTACCAAAAAATAATAGTTACTTCGAGTCAGAAGAACTTTTACTGGGAGTTAACCCAGATCATCACACATCTTATCTTGGGCAGGTGTTTTACCACTAAGTCACAGTTTCAGACTCTAGAATTAACTTTAGAATTTATCAGAGGTAAAGAAGAACAGAAAGCAGTAATGAAGAGATTAACCCACAAATGGCTTACCTTCCCCACTGTGTACAAAACTAACCCCAGAGCTCCATAATATATGAATAAAATTAAACTAATAGAACTAAAAGGAGAAACTGCTATTTTCCTCAGTCTCTCTTAATTCACTCCTGATATTCTTTATGCTAAGAATGAAAGGCTCTTAATGAATAAAGTATATCTTTATCGCTGAAGGAGAAATAACATATAGCCCAGAAATGGATGCAGTAATATATGGCTGGAAAAGGTGGACAATAGAGAAAAATAGATATTCTTTTCAACAAATTTTGCAAAATAATGAATCTTTCCTTATATCTCAGACTTAATAAAAATTAACTCAGTTGAATATCCAACTAATTATAAGATTTAAAATTATAAAAATTTTGAAGACGCCAGGTACCGGTGGTTTAAGCCTGTAATCATAGCTATGCAGGAGTTTGATCTGTGGATCGTGGTTCAAAGCCAGCTCTGGCAGGAAAGTCTGGGAGATTCTTATCTCCAATAAACCACCAGAAAACTGGAAGTGAGATCTAAGAATTAAAGTGAGATCTAACAGGAAGCTGAGATCTAAGAATTAAAGTTCAAAATCAGCCCAGATAGGAAAGTTTGTGAGACTTTCTCCTCCAAATAACCACCAAAATGCCAAAAGTGGAGCTGTGGTTCAGCTGGTATAATGCTAGCCTTGAGCACAAAAGATCAAGGACAGTGCCCAGGCCCTGAGTTTAAGGTCAACGACTGGCACTCAACCATATACATTTTTTAAGAAGAATATAATAGAATCTTGTTTGCCCTGTATTAAATAAAAGTTTCTTTGCTACAAAAGCAACTTCTGGATCCATGAATTATTTTTAATAAATGTGATATTTGGATTTCATTAAAATTGCAGTATTTTTGGGCCTTAAGAGGCACTATTTAGAAGACAGTTAAAAATTAGGAGCAAATATATGTAAGACATTCCTGATATAAGGTTTGTATTCAGAGTAAACAAAATTTCAAAACTGAACTAGAAGACTAATAGTGATGACTTTATATAATTGTTATAGTTGGGCTGACTGTGACAGAAAACTAGGAAATATTCTAGATTGGATCATAATTATAATGGTTGTTAAAAGTATGTATTTCTTTTCAAATATAAAAACAATACACTTAATAAGTTATACTGGAATGCTTGTAAATTATGCTTCAATAAAGCTGAGTGTTAAAGGTAAAAATATTAAAGACTATTGCCAAAATTCAATGTGTATATTATAAGAGAAATATACCACGTTAGAAAATTTATGAAAACTTGAATAACTGATTTATCTTTTTATGATTCTCCCATCTATTAACATGCCTTCTAATTTGAAAACAGAATAATTTCCAAAATATTATAATAAAATAGAAATGTAGTTACATTTTTGCTAAAAGAAATTATGCTTTGTTTCTTTTTTAAATGTTGATTTTATTGTGAAGATGCTGTACAGAGGGGTTACAGTTACATCACTAAGGCAATGAGTACGTTACTTGTCGATCATTATTTCCCTTTCCCTTGTTGTGCCTTTGTGATCATTTTTCTTTTGTAAAAGATGTTTCATTTCTTAGTAATCATTTTTCCTCTTTTTACAACTTAACAATACTTCTATTTGTTGTCTAGTCTATAGCAAATAGTGATCGTCAACATGCAATGATTTCTAAAAAAATTGACTGAAATAATTAATAATTCCACTTCTATGCACCATTCCTAACAAAATGAACAATTAAAACAAGACTTTGGGAGCAAGTTTATATGGTTTTAACTTCTATTCAACTTGTTTTCTTATTCTTGAACTTCAAACAGGCAATTGATGAATGCCAGCCTGCAAAAACTAAAGCCTTATTTATATTTATCTCATGGGAATTGTAATGCTTCTTTGTGACAAACAGGAGTAAGCTGTCCACCATACTTTAGACTACAAAAATGGCAGTTTCTCTCCTAGGACAAAGTCCTGACTGATCCTTCCATGACCCCTCTCATCTATTCTGAAGTCTCTGTGTCATCCTAGTTTCTTCCCCCCCCCCCATCCTAGTTTCTTCCATAAGTTAAAAATAAATTGAATGTGGAAGGAGAAAATACTGGCTACTTAGCTTCTATGTTATTTAGAACATAATACCTCTAAGACTGTGTGTGTGTGAGGGGAGGGGTATGTGTGTATGTGTATGCACATGAGCACTAGTCCTACGGCTTGAACTTAGGGCCTACGTGTTATCCCTAAGACATTTTGCTCAAGGCCAGTGCTCTACCACTTGAGCCACAGCTCTATTTCCAGTTTTTTAGAGGTTTAATTAGGGGTAAGAATCTCACAGACTTTTCCTGCCAAGACTGTCTTCAAACTCAATCCTAAAATCTCAGCCTCCTAAGTAGTTAGGATTACAGGCATGAGCCACCAATACCCAGCTAAATATGTCTAAGACTTTTACACATTTAAAATTAATGCATTATTTTTATGTATTTTTGAAAACAATAAATAATATTTGAAAATAGTTTATAAAATGCTAAGGGCCATGTGATAATTATTATTATTTTAAGAAAACCCACATGTACATGTTAATAATAGCACATTTTTGTGTCCAATGCAGTACATGGATTTCAGTGTCTCACACAAACACTTTTGCACTGAGCTACATCTTCAAGCTGGACAACGTATTATTAACAGATCTTTCAAGTAAATTAATGTATATACTTTTAAAATTTGTGATTTTTAGGTCATATAATTTTAAAAGAAAACAGAACTAAATAGCACACAAAATAAACTCATTGTAAATAACTAACTAAACCGTGTATTATAATTATATTTTAAGTTTACATTTCTATTCAGTGTTCTGTTACTACTGTGATTATTATTGGTTCTAAAAGATTTATGAGCATTTGGTAAAACAAGATTAAGAAATAAATTAAAGGTCATTATAACCAATATCCTCAACATTCTATTTAAGCAAATAAAACTTTATTTAGTGAATTCTCTAAAATTAATGATGAACTTGATGTTTCCCCAATGGTAAAAATTTGATAACCCTTAAAAGAATAGTTACGCTTCTGTTAAGATTTGATTTCTTTCTTTCTGAAAATATATAAGTTAAAAAACATAAACTACATCAAAAGCAAAAGAAATTTCCAAATGTTGGGAAAGCATTGAATAAACTTAAACTAAAATAAATAGGGCCAGAAAGGCAGACTAAAATAAATAATTTTTATGTGATGGTTTAGCTTAGCAGTTAATCATCATAAATCAAAATTAACAGAAGTGGATACATACTCCACACACTTTTATTACTTCCTATTAACAGAATAGGTAATTTTGCTTCAAAATTTCAAGATACTGGATAAACACATGCATACCACAGAGAGATATTGATGGCTTGTGATGGCTTGTGGTAGAACAAGTCTTTGCAATAAAACTACTCTCATAATTATTTAGTTTCCCAATGCCTATAAAAATAATGCTTACCATATACTAACATGTCTTAGTCAATTTAATTATTTCTGAAACAATATACTTATTCCATTTTAAAATATTTCTTTGTTGCTGGGCACTGGTGGCTGATGCCTGTAATCCTTGTTACTCAAGAGGCTGATATTTGAGGTTCACAGTTCAAAGCCAGCCCACACAGAAATGTCTATGAGATTCTTACTCCAATGAACTACAAACAAAACAAACAAACAAACAAAAGAAGAAGTAGATCTGTGGCTTATGTTGTACAGGACTAGCCTTGAGCACAGAAAAGTTCACGGACAGCATCCGGTCCTTAAGTTCAAGCCCCCAGAATTGGCATGTTCCAAAAAGTATTTTGAGTAACTGTAACCCCCCTGATCATCAACTTTTCAATAAAGATTTAAAATAAAAAAGAACAAAAAAAATATTTTTTGTTAAGATATGGTAGCAGACTTTTGTGCTTTTGACAAATTACTTAACCTGAAAAGCTTTTCAAATATCAAAAGATACTGTCTATGGATTCTTCCATTACTCTTTGGTTATTTTTGCAGGTTGCACGCTTTCCCTTATTAGTGAGAACTAGAATGTGCCTATAAATCTGTACATAAGCACATTGGGTGGCTCTCAAGCTGTTATAAATGAATTAATTGAAGTACAATAACATCTACAGAAAATGCAAAGAGTACAATTCCTTAGGAAGGCTAAGTCAAAACCTAACAAAAGGGATGGGAAGGTAGCTGAGTGGTAGAGTATTTGCCTTACATGCATGAGGCCCTGGGTTCGATTCCTCAGCACCACATAAACAGAAAAAACCTGAAGTGGTGCTGTGGCTCAAGTGGTAGAGTACTAGACTTGAGCAAAAAGAAGCATTAGGTATAGTGCTCAGGCCCTGAGTTCAAGCCCCAGGACTGGCAAAAAAAAAAAAAAAAAAACTAACAAAATTAGGAAACAAAACTAGGAAATGGGTACTTGTGCAGGGGGGGACCGGGGAGGGAGGAGGGTCTGGTCAAGAGAAGATCAGTAGAAGAACGCATGGGGGGAAATGAGTACAATGCAGAGAAATGCCACAGAGTTGAGAGAAGTGAGAAGAGATGGATGGAAAGGGGGTGAGGATGTTGAAGGAATGACACAGATCAAGATGCATTGTGCGCATAAATTGTCTTGCTAAGTGGCAAAAAATTCAATACATAACTTAAAAATTAAGAAAAGTGAGGGGTCAGGTGGGGAGGGAGTGGTAGGTCAGAAGGTTAAAAAGGGTGATATCAATCAAGAGACACTATTCATAAACTGCTCTGCTTAAAGAAAATTAAAATCTATTTTTAAGAAAGATCTTGCTTACACACTTAGGGTTATTAATTGATGAAGAGGGTGCTTGCTGCAGGTTTGTGTGGGTGTAATGTCTTCAAATAACAAGACAGTGACGTTTGAATCTTTGGTTATGCCCTTGTGAGAAATTTCTTCATAATAGGTCGTCTATTTGACAGTGTTTTACCTCCAGCAGATCTTTCAAAGCTGGAGATTGTACTTCCAAACCTTAGTATTGCTTTAGCAAAAAACTTCATGTGATATTGAAAAAAGAGAGGACTTTGATATATTCATCAACGGTATATTCAATTTCAAGAAAAGCTTCTTTACCTGTTCATAAGAAGGGATTCACCCATTAAAACTTTATCATTCAGTGGTGCCAATTTAGTCACATCAATTTCTACTTTTAGTTCTCTTGCAATATCCATCACATATGCTGTTACTACCTCTGCTGAAGTCTTGACCCTCCCATTTCCACCCAAGGGGATGAATTCTACTTCTAAATGTCTCCTAAAATTCACATTTGACCTCTTCCCACAAGCCACTTTTTCCTTTCATTGGGGTAATCTGTGCAGGGGATCATAAAATAGATTTTTTTTTTACAGGACGCCTTGATCCATGAGCTGCTGAATAAATATTGTACTAGCAATGTGAAAATATTAATCTCCTGTATCGTCATCAGAGTTCTTCAGTTCCAGGTTGCTGTTCAATGAGAAATGATTTAGAAAATATTTCCATTTTTTGCTTAGCAGTAAGGCTAAAGAATAGACTTAGGATATTTAGTATAGCACGTTTTATAGAACATTCCAGCCTCCATCCAGGCCTTTATTTCCATCTATATATCATAAGCAGAATATATTTAGTACAATTCTTAAGGATCCTTGGATTTTCAGAATGACGGTGTTGGTTTGAAGTTAAAGTTAACCAGCCGCATTACTCCCTGCACAAGAGCCAACTTGGCCTAAAAGCTTTGAATTCAGATAGTGAATTCTCTCTAGCTATGAAAATTCTTTCTTCTACAAGACTATTTAATCTCCATTGTGTTTGTAACGTTTGCCAAAGCCATTTTCAGCTCTAGGCTCAGCTACATCTACCATTTGTTGCTTAGTTTGCATTATTCCATTACAGATCTATTTCTTTCTTTAAATATTGTGAACTAACCTCTCTTAGCTTCAGTTTTTCCTTTTGTAGCTTCCTCACTTCTTTCAGCTTTTATTTTTTCCCCTATCTTGGGGTTCATTTCACTTAACATTATATTTATTTATTTATTTATATTGTGAGAATACCATACAGAGGAGTTACAATTACATGGGCAAGATAACGAGTACATTTCTTATCAAGCATTGTTGCCTCCCCTTTGTTTCCCCTTTCTATCCCTTCCCATAGTCCCCCCTCCTCCCCACACCGATCCTCCCCGCCCCATGCCGAAGTTGTGAAGTTCATTTTTCAACATAACGACTTGAACATCTCATTGTTGCAATGGGTCCACCTGTATCCCTAGTTAAACAGTTTGTTTTTTTCCCTTCCCCTCCACAAATTATACCAACATCAAATACAGTGAAAGCAGGGGTTATACTGTGGGGGAAGGACATACAAAGCAACATAGAGATCATCTTATATATATGTTAGAAACAATTACATGAAAGAAAAAAAAATGAATACTTATCTTGGGATTTATTCCCCTAACATCAACTTTCAGCTTTTATAAGTAGCATGGTGGTACATGCTGGTAATCACAGTTAATCAGGAGACAGAAACTAGGAGGACCATAGGTCTAAGCAAGCTCTGAAAAAAAATATTACTAAGAGCTCATCTTAACAAGTAAGCTGGACTTCATGGTATGCAACTGTCATTCCAGCTTCTAGAGGCAAAGATAAGAACAAATATTATAAGGGCAAAATTTATGAGAGCATAACTTGTAAATAAGTAAGAAAAAACTAGCTGGGGTTGTAGCACAGGTGGCAAACTGCCTGCCTAGTAGTTCAAATCCAAGTGCCTAAAAACAAGTATATAACTTAACTTAGAATTCTGGCTGTAAAAGCATGTATACTTTGTCCATTATTATTTGACCCTAATCATTGAGATTTTGGTGTATGTAGGTATATATAGACAGGAACCAAAAATAAAAGTCAAAATGTTGCTGGGCTTAAATGGTGTACACCTAGAAAACTAGCTACTCAGGATACTGGAATATCTAAGTTGAAATCCAGTCTGGACAGAAAAGTCCAAAAGATCCTAATCTCCAAAATAATAACCAAAAAGTCAGGCTGGAGATGTGGTTCAACTGAGCCAACTGAACAAATACCAAGTGTGAGGTTTTGAGTTCAAGCCCTAGTCACACACACAAAAAAATGTAGTGGATGAGGTCTTGAATTAATATTTGTTTTCATTTAAGAAGAGGGAGCTATAATAAATGGGATTGGTCTAACTGATATTCTTTCTGTGTTCAGCCACCCAGAGAGATGCTTTTATATATTAACTTGTGTTATACCTCATCAAAGTCTATGATATTTTCTTTTCCCTTCTATACAGATGACACTACTAAATCTGAAAGCTAGTGAACGAAATCATTCATCTGAGATTACATGAAGCTGATTCAGAGTACAAGAATTAGATTTTAGTCTCTGATTCAGAAGTAACTCCATCAAAGCAAATCAATGGAACTTGAAGGAGGATCTGTATAAAGTCTGTGCCCATCAAAGCATGGAAAACTACATGGTAAAGGAAAACCAGGGACCATGAAGATGAACTAGGAAAGCCTTCATCTCATTTGTTTAAAGAGGTAACATGAGCTGTGTTCAACAAAGTGGAGAAAACTTGATTAAAGATATGGGCCACTTCTCGTTGCTCCTTCCAGACAAATATTCTAACAATCAGTATTTGAGATCCTTCCCTTCTTCCCAGCATTATGCAGTTATGAACCTCAACAGGTAATTTACAGATCAAGTAACTTCAGGTCAAACTGAAAACATTTTATTTGCCTGACAAGTTCACAAAGAAAGTGTGCCTCTAATTGTAATAATGGATTGAATTTCAAAGATGATTTGAATAGCTAAGTTGAATATTTAATCTTCTTTGGTAAAATAAGTTTTTCCCCCCTGGTTGTGTGTGAATGCACACACACACATACACACACACACACACACACACACACACACACACACACACACAATATTTATAAGGACATAAAAGGGCACAGAATTCCTGACTAATTATGGGCCAAATCGTTGCCACTGTGAACATTCTATAGCACTGATCATTTTACAATAATTTAGATCTGTCTATAAGTGAAATCTAAACCCCCACATTATGTACAAATAATGTAATATATTCCTAGTTATACTGTCTTTAAGATTTCCAATGTGCCACAGAGTGATATATCATTCTATGCTTCCAAAGCCTTTTGTACACAGGTCTTCAATCTTCATCTTTTCATTTAATTTTTCAGCTAGAGTCTTATGTTTTGCTGAGGTCAGTTTTGAACCACAATCCTCCTATTTCTTCCTTGTGAGTAGCCACAAACACATGCTACCACCTCTGGCTTGATTTTGGAGATAGAATATAACTCAATTTTTGGCTGAGGAGAGGGACTGGATTGGTTTTATAGCATAATCTTATATCCTGAGAAAATCGAATTATGAGGGAGTGACACCCCAACCAGTACCTTTGCTTTACTATGAGGGAAAACAATGTGTAGGAGGGGTGAATTATCATGTCCAAGTTAATACAATTATAGGATCAAAGAATGGAACAAACTCTTCCAGAAACTTGGACACAAATATATGTGCATTAAGCTTGAATTTCCTTCATTATGAATAAAGTCAAATCAACCCAGGGAATCCTATGAACATCTTTATTTTTAAAAATGGGATGGGCACCAGTGGCTCACACCTGTAATCCTAGCTACTCTGGAGGCTGAGATCTGAGGATCATGGTTCAAAGTCAGCCAGGGCAGTGAAGTCCATGAGACTCTTATCTCCACATATCCACCAGAAAACTGGAAGTGGCGCTGTGGCTCAAGTGGTAGAGCTCTTGCCTTGAGCTGAGGGACAGCACCCAAGCCTAGAGTTCAAGCTCCAGGACCAAAAAAAAAAAAAAAAAAAAAGGAAATGGACATAGAAACTGTGGTTCAACTGGCAGAATATGTGCCCAGTACTGCAAAAAATTGAAGTGGAATGTCAGATTCTTTTGAACTTCAGATCCTCCTTGAGAGAAATATGTAAATGACTTCCTATTAAAAAGAGGAATATTCTGCTAATTTCTCATTGGAAATGTAAAAATAAGCAATACTGTAACTGATAGCAACATAACTTCCACATCAATCATTTTTACTGTAAATTTAGCTCATATAACAAGATTATTTCGCTATTTGGCAATTTTGCTTTTTTAATCAAGTAACAATTTTCCCCCTTGGCTTCGGACCAGTAATGTTCTCATACATGAGAGCTATAACCCAACAGACTTGGAAAAAGAATATTTATTCTACTTACAAAGGCTGTTAGGAATTTCCTTTAAGTCCAACTGGGAGCAGTTACTTTTCCTTTGAATAAGTCTGCTTTCATACAAAGCAAACAAATGTTTGGAGGCAAAATGAATCTCTTTTTTCTTAAAATGCTATGGTAAGGTTATTCTTGGCAAGGGAGAGTGACTAAGAAATGATAAACAAGGAAGCTTCTATGTTACTAAGAATGTCTTGTCTTGATTTACTGCTGGTTACAAGGTTAGAGCTATAAAATTTATTCAAGGCGATTACTTGTTCATTAACCTAGATATTGCTGTGTGAATTTTCTCTATTTATGCTATCAATTATATAATTTTAAACATCAGAAAGTAAACAGCACCCTTGGAAACTTACTTTATAGATGAATCAATTTGAAAGATTTTTAAGAAAACTAGATGACTCTGAGAGGGTAGTGTAACAACTATTTTTATCAGCTGCATTCAGTTTCACCTAAATTTTAACATTATTGAGTTTTAGGAATAGAGCTACTTAAGATTTGAACCCAGAGACTCATGCTTGCTAGTAAGATATTTTATAACTTGAGCCATTCCATTCATTTATTATTATTATTTTTATTGTAAAAGTTAGAGTTACATAAGTAAGGTAATGAGTACATTTATTTTTTTCTTTTTTGTATGTTTTTATTATAAAAATGCTGTACAGAGGGGTTACAGTTACATGAGCAAGGTAAAGTACATTTCCTATTGAGCGTTGTTACCTCCTCCTTTGTTTTCCCCCTACCATTTTTTTGCTTTACTTTTTAATTATTTTCATATTTTTACCCAGGACTGGCCTCATACCATGACTTCCTATTATTTCTGCATAAATGAGATTGAGATTATAGATATGATCACTTGGCTTATTTGTTGATATGAAGCCTCACTAACATTTTCTTTGTAGTGACCTTAAACCGAAATCCTCATGATCTCTTATCACCTCTCCCAAACACACCCAGCAGCTGAAATAATGACCATGAACCACCAAGCCTGCCAATATTATTGTTTTTTTTTTTAATCTAAATTTAGACTTTCCATGACTCGATTTACTTTTCCTCCATTCATTTCTTTGATCCCAGAGTTGTGGATCTGGATAGATTCATTCCCAATAAATCCATAGTTGTTTTAGATACTAAAATTATGTCTCAAAATATTTAATTATGTATGTTTGCTACAGATGCAATTATACTACTTATCCCAGTGGTAAGCCAAAGTGGGGCAGGCAAGCCATTGCATTTGAGGGACTTCTATATTACTCAGATGGCTGCCCATGATTCTCCCAGATAGTCCAGGTAGATCTCTCTATTGTGACCCAGAATCTAGTGTCTAATCACTTACTTGATAAACTACATTTCAATGCCTTCCATAAAATAAGATGACTCTGGGCAGGTGCTGGTACCCCTAGCTACTCAGGAGTCCAAGGCATAAGGATAAAGACTCAAAACAAGCTTGGGGGAAAAATGTCTAGGAGAGTCTTATCTCCAGTTAATCAGAAAACAAAACAACAATGAAAATAACAGAAATGGAGATGTGATTCAAGTGATAGAACAGAACAGGAGCCTTAAGCAGAAAGGTCAAAGGAGAATGTGAGACCCTGAATTCAAGCCCCACTACCACCATATACACACGTACCCCAAGATACCCCAAGATTTTAGTTAAATCCTCTATTGACCGGAAAATGTATTATTTTTCTTTGAAAAATCTTTTTCTTCTAATTTCAGCAAACAGCATTAATATTAATCTGGGGACCAATTCAAGACATTTAGTGATATTTTGTCTCTCATTCTTCACATTGGTCCACCTTGTACAGCCACCTGGCAATAGCTTCCCTCTCTTCTTCTTTATGTTGAATCCTGCACCTGTTTTACCCATGAACACTCCAACTCTTCATTGCCTTAGGATTTTCACGTGGAAAGTTATCCCTGGAAGTATTTCCTTTCCATTCTGTTCAAAGTTGACCTGTTCTGGGCTAGGAAGGTGGCTCAGTGGTAGAGCACTTGCCTTGCATGCATGAGGCCTTGGGTTCTATTCCTCAGCACCACATAAGCAAAAAGAAAAAAGCCAGAAGTGGCGCTGTGGCTCAAGTGGTAGAGTGCTAGCCTGGAGCTGAAGAGCTGAGGGACAGCGCCCAGGCCCAGAGTTCAGGCCCCACGACCGCCTCCCCTCCCCCCCAAAAAAAGAAGTTGACCTGTTCTTATTCTTTGCATGCAAGAAGTAGCTTCTTAGGGATCTATTCTTGCTGCACTCATATAAAGTTAATCCCCTTTCTTCCTCCAGCACTGTTACACTTTCTCATCACACCCTGATTGTTTGTCTCCACAGGAATTAGCATAATTCAATTGTCAATGTATCAATACTCTTGTCAGTCTCAAACTTTCATGCCAGCACAAGACAGAATGCCTTACAACAGGATGTATTTATGTAAGATATATACTGCACATAATATATAATAGCTATTTATTCCTACACATTTTTGTATTAAGTATATTCTATACCTATCTTTCTATACATATAATTGTGCTAGTGGTGTTTCTCTGGAGAATCCTGACTGCAGCAACTCCAAGCACTGACCCTGGATGCTTTTAACTTTCAGGTGGGCCCTTGTGGAGTTTCCTCTGACTCTGAGAGCTGGGCAGAGAAGGTTCCTTTACCTGAAAAGAAGAAAAGGAAAATATTTAGTGTGAAACAAAGTGATACTTGTCCCACTAACCCTGTGAAATGGAAATGCTTTCCTCCAGTTCATAAAACCAAGTTTTCACACTGAAAATCCATTGGGAGATCCACTAGGGCTGCCTAATACATTATACCACACACCTGAAGCAAGGTGTGGCAAAGAAGAAATGTGAGAGGACACTAATAATAGTGAAGCTACCACAGTGGGACTTCTGAGTTTCCCTTTTTATATGCATACATAGGTTTTAAGAGGCTCTGGTCCTAAATGAAAACACTTGTATTCCTGTACTGTGCCTGACAAACCTGGAAATTAATTTACAGTTCCAGACTTCACACTAACCTATCCAGGGAGCAGCACAATGCATCAATGTTAAATTTAATATTGTCTCTTATATGATTATTAAATTGCTGGGAACACTTAATTCAATATTTAATTCTTTTTTTCATGAACTGGAATATAAAGGCATCATGGTACATATACATATATTACATATTTAAAGAGTCCTAATAATTTCATAACCATTTTAGATGTTAGAAAAGGTAACAAAGAATTGCTAGCAAGGCTTTTATGTAGACTCACAAGGAAAATATTAAAGAATCAATATTAAAATTTCATTTATCTGTCTTACCTCATAAAACATGGGACAAATGAATGTTTTCAGGGTACCAATAAAGATAATAAGGCTCAGAGAAGCTCAAGTTCCTTATCTAAGATGAACCAGATAGTGCTGGGGCTGAAGATCCAAGAATGGGGTAAAGGCCATGCTCAGCACCACAAGCTGAATTCTAGCTATAAGAAAAAGCCAAGAATACTAACAGGCCAGGGGGAGGGGGTTCAGGCCTGCTTTAGAGTGTTGGAGACCATTTATGAACCTGCCATTTTCATCCAAGTACTTAATCTGCTACGAGAGCTGCTTCATGCAGAGAGGTAGCATCTGCTTTGTAACGATTTACCTACACAGATGAATTAAACAAGTCACTCTTTTACTGTTCAGTCTGTCAATGACTGAAGTATCACACTGGTTATTATTTGATGGGAAAGGCAAAAATGGCATCTCTACATCATTCCTTCCCAGGCATTAATTCCATCCACTTTATGGGAAAATAGATGTGCATCTTAGAATGACTTGCAGTGGTAGTTAAAGAACCTGCAAAGTAAGAACCCACCAGAGTATGGCAGGATATATTAAATGTATTGGATTTTCCATCTCCTCTGACTCTTGCTGTAATTAATAGGTCATGATGAGAGTGTAAACAAGAGATCCAGGAAATCTTTGTACTGAATTAGGAGCTTCAGCATCTACCAATATACCATGATGAAGATATTGTGGGTACAGCTGTCTCCACTTCTAAGATGCTCTTGGGTCAATCCACACTGCTGGCCCAGGGGCTTTGCTTATACTGAGACAAGGTTGAACAGTGAGTTCTAGCGGGGGGGGGGGGCATTAAATAGTAAATAGTGCTACAAGTATATACATTTCTGATGATAGAAAAAGATTAGAGGAATTTCTCACCTAAGTCTTTTTCTGTACTGAGTCCCTGTGTTTGTGTGTGTATGTGTTTGTGTGTGTGTGTGTGTGTGTGTGTGTGTTTCCACTGTACTACTTTTTTGTTGTTTTATTTTATTTTATTTTTTAGTTTCATGCTGGTCCTGGGGCTTGAACTTAAGTACTGTCCTTGAGCTTTATTGCTCAAGACTACTGCTCTACTATTTAAGCCATAGGTCCACTTCCAGCTGTTGGTGGAAGTCTCACAGAATTTCATGCCCTCTTTGATTTTGAACTGTGACCTTCAGTCCTCAGCTTTCTGAGGAGCTAGGATTAAAGGCAAAAGCTATCAGTGCCCAGGCTCTACTGAAATAATTATTGTTACTATCATCACCATAATTATTATTATTGTCATTATCTTTTGTACAAAGGGGGTGCCATATAATAAGGCAGTGTCTGAGTTCAGTGCATCTTGATCTATGTGACCCCTTCAACATTCTCACTCCACCTCGGCCCTCCCCTTCCCTAATTTCCTTAATTTTGTGGTACATACAACCCATTCTTGACTGCATTCTCCACACTCTTACCACCCTTCATTGTCTTCTTGTCCTTACTCCCTCTTGGACATACCCATTTCTTTGGCTTGATTTTGTGGGGCTTTGATCTAGTCTCTAAAAGATTATACTACTTGAGCTCTCCAAAGAGCCTATTTTACTTCAATCAATTCATTTGTAACCACCTATCCCAACATGTTTACTTCTAGATTTATAGGTACATTCTATCTACCACAAATGAAGGAAACCATGCAACATTTGTTTCTCTGGCTCTAGCTTACTTCTTGAAACTGATAGAATTTCAAAACTATCTTATCTTCCCACCTAATATTTATACCTTGGATGAGTCCTATAATTAGTTTCCCCATTATATCCAGCCAATGACAGTGTTTGTGATCAGAATAGATCAGTACCAAGATCCAGAATACAGGATATTGAACAGAAGGAATGCTTAGCCAGATTTCCCACACTCTTGGAAGAAGAGACAAGAAGTAAGAAGTTACTCCAGGGAAGAAATCCCCACAAATCACCCCTACCCTAGGGAAGCTCAAATGCATGCTGAGAGAGGGCCTAGATACCAATCTCAGACTGAGGAAAGAAAACACAGTGGCTAAAGCAAAAAAGTCTCAAGTCCTGAGGAAGAGAGACAGGAAGCTTGTTGGAAGGATACAGAAAATGGCTCTAAAATACAAGCACAGGCAAAGGAACTTGGTGTGAATGGCCTGGGCCATGAGGAGAGAATCTTTGCTTTTATTTTGAGGCTTGGGAACTCTGTAATCAGCATGCATTTTCACCAATGCAGTTGGTCAGGGACAATGCACAGTACCAGATTCAGGATGGTTTGATTTAGGTATTTTTCATATTATAATAGCATTTGTCTTACAATCTTCTTCCTTGCAGTCCTCAGAGTGCTAGGATTACAGATGTGAGCTATCATACCCAGCTATTCACTGCATTTTTGACTGATGATATTCTCAATTTTTGCCACACACATATGTAAATATATATGTATATATGTATGTATATATATATATACACACACACATATATATATAAGTATATATATATATATATATATATATATATGTATATATGGAAGTAATGTTATAAAGCAAGAGATATCTCTCTACTGGTCCAAGTGTGACTCGCCTCAAAACATGAGTGCTGAGTAGCCCATTTTCTTTTAAAGAAAATCAAGGCACTATCTTCCTAAGTGACCCAGCAAATAGTGTAATACCTTTACAATCACCCTGAGAAATCTCACCATGATTTCACTAATACAGAAACTATTCAATATTTTAATTTTAAAAGCAGAGTCATTTGTGAACTTATCTAGGATGCAGAGGAGGCTTCTGTGTCCAAATGTGGTTTGATGAAGCAGTTTACTACTTTGCCTCCCTTTTCTCCTTGTCATTTGTTCCTTCCAGCAGAGGATGTAAAACCAGAATACCGGAATAATGCACACAAGAGCCTTATCATCATTTATGTTCTATTTAGCAAAATCTCCTTTGTCATATACACAGACAAGCAGGCATTGAGAATGTAGGTTTTCTGGTCTTGTTTAAATTTTACTTCTTCTAGGTATGCTCTCCTCCCTGCTTCTACCTCGGATTTACATATTTACAGTTGTCATTTTATCTACTCAACAGGCAGAGATCCACATAATCACTCTTTGAAGCCAGCTAAGGGGGAAATTATACTTAAGACTCTATCCAAAGTGACTAGCAAGAACTAGGATATAGGTGTGGCTCAAGTGGTAAAGCACTAGCTGAGCAAGCAAGTGCAAAGCCCTGAGTTCTAATCCTAATAGTAGCAAAACAGAGAGAGAAAGGGGAAAGGAAAGGAAGGGAAAAAAATAAAAGACCTCAGTTGCAAATGTTATTGCGTATTTTCTTGGCTGAGAGGGGCTGAATGTAGTATTTCCACTGTGTATAGGATCCAATTACCATGGTTAAAAAGCTTCCCTTGAGAAATAAATATGATAGTGTAAAGCAAATAATAAAAGCAGAAGTATATATATCTACAATAACACATTCTAGGAAATTATTTTTCCACTGGCTTTTTTTCTATACAAGTTTACTCATTCATGCTTTCTTAATAGCAAGAACTTTTTTTTCTTAGGATGTGTTTATACTGATTATCAAAGGCAAGAGCAAATTTGTCATGTCTAAAAATATAGAAGCTAGGTCAACTCTGCAACAAAGTTTAGAAAATAATTTGCTATGCAAATTATATGGAATAGTAAGGGAGGATGACCTCCATATTTCATTTCATTCCACCTCTCAGAACACAACAGATCTATAATTTCACACTTGTAATGCTTTCTGACCAATAGAAGTTGATTGAGAATGAGCTCCATTTCCTTCTCCAGTCCAGGTGCAAAATCACTTCACAACCTTGTTATCTTGATAGTAATGGTGGTGGAGTCACATGGGACCCATTAGCATCCCTACTTCATCACAGAAGGGAGAACCTTTTAAGGGCTCAGAAATCTCAGTCTTATTCTAAGAAAGAAATAAACTTCCATCATACTGAGCTATACTGTGTTTGGCATCTTTGTTGATTAAGTAGTGAACAAGTTCTCAACTAATATACTGAAACACTATTTTTCTGAAAAAGAAACAACAGAAACTTGGAATTGTATGGTAAACTCTGCAGGTAAGAGAAAAATGTGAGAAGCTAGTACACTCAAGTAATGATACTATACAATGGCCTCATTCTTTTATAATTGTCAGCTTTCTTGTCATCCAGGTAAAATTAGGTTCTAGCTGAGTGTCAGTGACCTCATATCTATAATTCTAGCTACTCAGGACGCTGAGCTCAAAGCTATCTGACAGAAATATAGCAGGTGGTTCTTACCTCCAATGAACAAGCCAAAAGCCAGAAGCAGAGATGGCATAGTTTAAGTGACAATGAGGTAGCTATAAGGAAAAAAGCCCAGTGGTACCATCACACACACACATACACACACACACACACACACACACACACACACACACACACACACACACACACAGAGAGAGAGAGAGAGAGAGAGAAATTTATTCAGAAGATATCTTTGAGATGCATTTAATGGAAATACTCAGGTTTACTCTACTCAATATAATAGTGTTCTTGGGAGTTAATTAAGTGAGAATATTCACCATTATCCTCTAAATGACTGGACTCTAAGGTACCTATATTTAGAAGAATTGGAGATATATATATATATATATACCACAAATATATGCACATAGGTAAGTATTGTTTTCTATATGTATACATTACCATATATACACATGTGTACTAGATGCACTATAGAAAATATTTTCCTAATCAATAAATGGAAGAAGACAAAATATTACTTATTTTCCTGGTGGTTTTCCAGATGATTTCATTGTTATGACCTAAACTTGGTAATGTGTTGCTGACATGGAGGTGTCCTATTCCTTGGGTGTTCTGAGCTGGCAAGCTTCCAACTTCTAGCTAGGCAGCACAGTATTTAAATGAACAAATAAACAGGCAACATATGACTCTTGTAAGTAAGAATTCAACAACAAGCTTTTGTTGCTATAGAAAAGAAATTGGGAAATCACTCACAGTATTACAATGTTAAGATCATGATTCCTTTGGTCTGTCAGCTGCTCTTTCTGCAATGGGTAATTCTTTGAAAACTGGTGGAGAAATCTGATGGATAAACCATTCTTCAACAGGCCAGAAGTAGCAATCTTCTTCACAGGTTTTCGCTTCTCTAGGTCTGCCAGTTGTCATTGCTATTTGTTTTGTTGTTTTTTCACTGTAATTTCAGTTGATCAAAGTTCAATGACAGTTTAGATTTTCAAGAGAATAGTAAAAAGAAGTACAGTTACTGTTATGGTAATGTTAAAATTTTTAAATAAATTGCTTTAGAATGCTAGAATGAAAATTTTACTATCAGAGTAGTCATCAGTGTTACTGTCCTAAAAATAATTTAAACATGATTATACAATAATATTCCTTTACCATTTCCTAATATGTTACCATTGAATCTTTATAGATAAATTTCTAATATTCATTTAATATAACTTTTATAAACATGAAAAGCTGTCTTAAAAATCATTTCCATGTCAAGTGCCACTGTTTTATGCATGCAATCCCAGTTACTCAGGAGGAAAAAATTGAGGCAGAGATCTAAAACATTTTAATTCAATACCAACCTGGATAGAAAAGTCCATGAATCTCCATTTTCCAAACAACCAGCAAAATGTCAGACTGGAAGTGTGGTTCCAATGGTAGGACATGAGCCAAGCAAGGAAGCCAAGAGAAAATTAGCATGAGATTCTAGTTCAATCCCCAGTAACTGGTGAGAAAGAGATAGAGACAGAGACATATTCAGAAACATAGGAAGAAGGAAAGGGGGAGTGAGAAGAGAAAGAAAATAAAGGAAAAGAAGAAGAGAGGAGGAAGAAAGAATAAAAAATTAAGAAAATTAAATATTATACAGTTTAAGTTCTTAAAAATATCATTCATTCTGACAAATGGAAAGAAAAATAACAAAAAGTTGAAAAGTGTAATGATTTTATTGTCCTCATCATTCTCTGGAATTATTTACTAAACACAGTGGGTTCCATACCAAAGCACTGTATTTTTTTTTTTCTGGGTTGGTCCTGGGACTTGAACTCTGGGCTTGGGTGCTGTCCTTTCGCTATTCAGCTCAAGGTGAGCACTCTACCACTTGAGCCACAACACCACTTCTGGTTTTCTAGTGGTTTATTGGAGATAAGAGTCTCACGGACTTTCCTGCCTGGGATGGTTTTGAACCACGATCCTCAGATCTCAGCCTCCTGAGTAGTTAGGATTACAGGCATGAGCCACCAGCAGCAGGCTAACACTGTAACTTTTTCTGATGCTTAATTATTAATTATAAAAATAAATGAATAAAATCATAGTCTGAAATTTTATTACAAGTAAATTTTCTGTTATATGAAGAATAGTAGTCATCTTTAAGCATTGTAAATTTTCATGACAGATCAGTCAGAAGGGGGCATATGGTGACAACAGCATGAAAACCTGATAATCACATTTATAAATGTAAATAAAGAACATCTAGACATGAAAACTTACCAACACACTATTAGTAATTAGGAGTATCATTTAATTGAACTCTTGAGTTCAGAAAGGACAAAAAATAAATCAATGAGTGAACATGTATTTAACATATTTGGAGGGGCATTACTCGCTGAAAACTAGATGACTGTATGGAATTCACAGCATCTCATGTGCTACAATTATTTTTAAAATGACTTTTTATTGTGAAAATGCTGTATAGAAGGCTTATACTTACTTGAGCAAGGTCATGAGTATATTCCTTATCAAGTATTGTTGCCTCCTCCTTTATTTTTCCTCTACCATCCCTTCCCTTCCACTTCTACAAATACACTCCTGTCCCTACCCCCCACCCTCCCCCACTCAGCCTAAATTATAAAGCTGGATGTTCAACAGTGTCTTGAACATCTCATTGTCACAATGGGTCAACCTGTATCACTATTTAAACATTTTCTTTTTTCCTTCCCCTCCCCAAATTATACCAACATCAAATACAGTGAAAACAGGGGTTATACCGTGGGGGAGGAACATACAAGGCAACAAAAAAAAAATCGCATGGTACCTTATAAATATGTTAGAAACAATAGCAAGAAAGAAAAAACCACTTGTGTCCCTATTTTGGAGTTCATTTTGCTCAAAATCATCTTATAAGGTCATATATACATACCTTTTGAGCTTTTCTCCTTGTCCTAGATATATACTAGTTATTGCAAGTAATGAAAACCATAGGACCTATGTTTTTTGGGCCTGGCTTACTTCACTTAATATAAGTTTTTCCAAGTCTTTCCATTTCCTAACAAATGGAACAATGTCATTCTTTCTGATCGAGGCATAGAATTCCATTGTGTGTGTGGGTGATCTAACTAGTAGGGATATTGTTGTGTTAAAATCCACAACAATTAATGTCTTTGGATCTATATGAGATTTGAGCGAAAGTAGGGTTTCTTGGATAAATTTGGGTGCTCTGTTGTTTGGTGAATAGATATTAGAATTGTAATATCCTCCTGAATTAGAGATCCCTCAATTAGCATGTAGTGACCTTCATCTCTTCTCACTAATTTTAATTTGAAGTCTATTTTATCTGATTGCAACTCCCACCTGTTTATGGGAGCCATTTGCTTGATACATTTTTTCCAACCTTTCACTTTCAATATGTTTGTTTTTATGGTCAAGGTGTGACTCTTGAAAGCAGCAGATAGAAGGATCTTGCTTTATAATCCAACTCAACAGTCTATGTCACTTAATTGGAGAGTTAAGCTCTTTAATGTTGAGAGTTAGGACTGAGAGGTATTTGGGAGTTCCTGCCATGTTATCCATCTTCTTGGGGACTGAGAGGTATTTGGGAGTTCCTGCCATGTTATCCATCTTCTTGGGGGCTGTGACAGTTGGGTTCTTCTTATGGGTCTTGGATTCTCAGTTTGGGTGTGGTTTCTTGGCCTTTATTGTGTTCTTGTTGGTTTTCTATATGTAAGACATCTTTAAATATCTTTTGTAGGGCTGTTTGGTGGATATATTCTTTCAGTTTTTCTTTACTATGGAAGGTTTTTATTTGACCTTCGGTTATGAAGGAGAGTAGAGTATTCTTGGTTGATAGTTGTTTGTTTTTAGAGTGTGGCATATTATCATTCCAGGCTCTTCTTGCTTTAATTGTGTTTGCTGAGAAATCTGAGGTGATTCTAATTGATTTCCCTTTATAGGTGATTGATCTTTTCTCTTTGACAACTTTAAGGATCCTTTCCTTGGTCTGAATTGATTCTGCGCACATTATAATGTGACGGTGGGATGTCCTGTTCTGGTCTGGTCTATATGGGGTTCTAAAAGCTTCTTGTATCTGAATAGGCCTATTTTTTCACACGATTGGGAGGTTCTCTGCTATGATACTGTTAAATAAATTTCCTAGACCATTAACGTCTGTCTCTAGGTGCTCCTCTACACCCATTTTTCTCAGATTAGGCCTTCTGATGGTGTCTTCCAAATGTTGAATAGATCTATCATAATTCTTGGATTTGTCTTGGGTAGTTATATGTTCTTTCTCTATAATATCTAGGCTGTCTTCAATCCCAGAGATTTGATCTTCTGCATGGTCTCACCTACTGTCAAGACTTTCGACTTTGTTTTTTATTTCTTTTCCTTCTAATTGGTCGATTTTGATGGCTTCAACTTCTTTGTTGGAGCTTTGTTTTAGATCTTGTATGAACTTCTTTACTCCCTTAATTTGGTGTTTAGTGTTTATTCTCAAATCACTTAGTTGATTGCTTATGGTGTCCTTGGACTCCCTTTCCTTCTGACGGGCTCCGTACAGCATTTCTTTTGTGGTTTCCCTGGATTCTTTCAGATGTCTGTTTATGGATTCTATGAATGTCTCTATTGATCTTGGTCTATTCTCTTCCCACTCATGCAATTCCTGTATTACTCTTTGATTATCTTCCTCATGCTCATGCAATTCCTGTATTTCTCTTTGACTACTCTCAGTGTGCTCACCCAATTCCTGTATTAATCTTTGATTAATTTCCTCATGATCACAGGATTCCTGTATTAATCTTTGGATAGCCTTGTCTATCCCTATCATACTAACACTGAGTCCTTTGCAGGTTTTCAATCTTTTCATTCACCATGTTACCAGTAGTGTTTGTAGAGCTTTTTGGGAACTCTCCTCTGGATTATTCATTAACTGTTGTTTCACCTGATTATCATGAGTGGGAGTTGAGATACCTGGATTTTCCATTTTTCTTGTGTTTCTCCAGCTTGTTCTGCCTATTCGGAATGAAAGTAACACCAATTTTATGCTAAAACACTATTTTAGGCAAGCATCAAGCAGAGTCCTGTAGTTACACAGTCAAAATGGCTGCAGATACAATCTAGTTCAACAGATACAATCTATTTAACATCAAACAACTATGGATTAATGGGCTAAGAACATCAAAGAGGGATTCAGAAGACCAGAAATTAATAGACTTAGGGAGAATTGTGGGGGGAAAATAGCATTAGAAGGATGTAGAGAGGTAAAAGGAAAGAGTGAATTTAACCTAGTCCTAATCTCAGAGAGGAAATGGATAGGACAGAATGAGGGGAGAAAGATAAAGAAACAAGAAAAACTGAAAACAAAAACAAAAATGTAAATTAAAAAAATGAAACACTTAAAAATTATGTAAGTATAAAGAAATGCTATTGAGAGAAGAAAAGGATAAGATGAGAGGAGAGAGGTAAAAAGGAAAAAGGAAAGAGAATAAAAATATTAAAAAATGGAATAAACAATTATATAGGTATAAAGAAATAATACCACTATTCAAGAAGTTAAGCCTAAGAGGTTGTAAATTAAGCAATAAATTTCTGAATTAAGTATGTACACAATGAGGGATAAGATCTAATAATTGATGACAGGTATATATCTACAAATGAGCAGTATAGCAATTAAATCACACACAAATGAAAAAAAAAGTCTAAAAGGTTAAAATAGATTAACACACACACACACACACACACACTCACACCTAAAATGACAATTATGAAAGAAAAAGAAAATAGAAAACCTTTTTTTTTTCATTTTTTAAAAAAGGTAGAAAAAAGAGTTCTTTGATTTTTTTTTTTGGGGGGGGGCAGAGATCTTGTATCTCCCCTGTGTCTGTAACCTGTCTTTTGGTGGAATCTCTGGTCTGTTTGTGGTGTTTCTTTTTTTTCCTATGGCTTGTTTTCTTAAGTCAGTTTGTTTGAGCAGGCAGAAAGAATATCTGCCTTCCCAGGACTTTGTGATCATCCTCCAGGGGGAGGGAAATCTTTGAGTATCACAAAAGAGGGAATTGGTTGTTTCCTCTAACTTGGAGTTGCTGTGATGAGGCTAGGTTCTGGGTAGGGTTGAGGCCTTTCAGCAATCACTAGCTAGCTCCTGAGACAGTTACTAGGCTCCTGAGAACCTAGTCTGGAGCCATTCTCAGGGTTTATGTTTATTGAGTTTCAGTTGTTTGACTTTTAGCCCTCTTGCTGTCTAGGTTGCAGTAGGGAGGGGCAGCCTCTGGCTCTGTTTACCCAGCGAAGAAAGTCACTCCTGGGGGAAGTGGGAGCAGAGCTACCTCTGCCTTGGAAGGCCCAGGTGGAGCTGAGCCCTGAAGGTCAGATCCAGTTCCTGTGACCTGTGGAATGGCTCCTATTGTTTTCTTCCAAGGCTTGAATTTGAGGTAGCTGCTCTAGCTGGGCCTTAGTCAGTATCAAAGATCAGATCTACATTGGTGAGGGAGGGGCTACCTTCTCACAGCTCCGTGAGAAGGAGTGAGAATGTCTTAAAGGTACTCATGGAAGCCTCTTGGTTCCTGGGCCATCCCTGGTCTGCAATCAGCAGGATGAAGATTTCTGCTCCTTGTCAGTTCTTGCTAGTGGTGAGTAGAATGCGATGGCACACTGTTTCTGGTGCTTTTGTCCTGGTCTCTCTCAAGGTCTGTGTGTATGTATGGAATTTTTTGCCTCTCAACTTCTTTCCTTGATAAGAATCTTTTCTTCGGTAATAGAGCAGACATCTTCTATAGGACAGTTCTGTCTCCTGCTTAATACTTAAGACAAAGGGAAGCAACGATCAACTCAAAGCTCTTTTGCTATTCTTCAAATTAAACTGAAGTCAACTAGAAAAGAGCCGGTTGATCCACACTCCCTGCCATCAGACTGAGTGGGGAGATGTGGGGATCCCTATCCCCTGCGTGCTGTGCGGCCCACGTGGACACAGCCCCTCCCAGGTCCACTCGGCCATGTCTCTGATCCGCCCGCTACCCGTGTTTGGACACCCTTGGCCCAACAAAACCCGAGCAAGCTCTGGAGCGAGCAGCCAGCTCACCCGCTACAATTGTTTTCATAGCAATATCAGAACATCTATCTGAATGGATGCAATAGAAAAAGAAAAAAATACTCCTTGGAAAATTAAATATAAAATAAAATATCACATCCACTTACAATACAACCCAGCAATTTTATCCCTGGATATTAATCCAAGTAAATTTAAAACTATTCTTCTTCCCTAAGCATGCATATAAATATTTGTAAGAACTTGATTCATTATCATTAAAATTCAGATATCTTACAATGAGGAATTGAATTAACAAATTATCTTACCTTTGAATGCTTAGTATTCAGAAGTAAATCAATCTACATCACCACAACGTGAATGAATCACAATGCACATTTCTAAGTACAAGAAGAAAAAACAAATACATGCGATGTGATTCTATTTGTATGACAAAGAGAAAAATATAAATGGTAGCAGCAGAAAACAGATTGGCAAATAATACAAACTAATGGGTTAAATAGAAAGCATGAGGAAATTGTAGTGTGGAAACACAGCACCACGAAAGGATGGGGAGAAGATGGGAAGGAGGAGGAGGAAGAGAAGAAAGTAGCATAGTAATTGACCAGTGTATCCTAAGATGGGATGGGTCAAAATTGAGTGAAAAATATCACTGTGAAGAGAACAGAGGAACTAAGTCTCTTTAGGAAGAAGTATGTTGTCCTGACACTGTGAGGCTAAGAATGAAAGGAAGTATAATCTACAATGTATCCAGCTCAATGGTGCATACATGCTGATAGAAATGGTAAATGATAAGTAATGTAATTAACATTCATGCAAATTACTCAAACAAACAAAAGGCTACGGACAGAAAAAAAAGGAATCCTGTTGTGGAATTATGTTTGGACATACCATAAGAAGTTCTTTATAAGTAAGTACACATGCATATCTCCTAGCTCTTCTCTTGGCTGGGAAGAGATACAGTATCCCGATGGAGTTTCTAAACACCTCTATCCAGTAATAGGAAACAGGCATAACATGATGTTAAAATGTGTTTGTTTACCATCCAAAACAACTATAAACATATCTAAAGGATTCAGGAGCCAACCTGAGAGGTCTTCCCAATGAGCAAAGTAGCATTTGAGCAAGGAATGAATAACACAATGAATAAAAGAAAATATTAGCTCATGTTTCCATAATTAAATGATCACATATGCACATAAACTGGCCAAAGTCGTCTTTACAGAAAAATTTGAAACTCCATCTTCCTGGATAGAGTGATTCTCCTCTGAAGGATGGAGTTTGAAAAGCTATCCTGTGCCTTTACAATGGAAAACCACACAGATCACTTCTTACTCAAGTGATGAAAGTTATTCTCAAGAAATGATTCCTACTATATTTGCATCACAGATTTCTTGGTATGATGTGAACACACTTCAACCCTGTGACATGCTTCACATTAATCTGTAGCCTCATTTTAGACAAGATAAAACTCTACTCATGCTAAGGGGATTCTGAAAATGGTCCTTTTTTCAAATGCTCAAGGAATGACTGGTATACTTTCACAGATGGAAGAGGCTTAGAACACACAATGATTAAATGAAACTCAGTATTCTGGACCATTTCCCAAATCAAAGAGTAATAAGGAAGTTTGTGGAATCTAAAGCACATGTTGATTAGCTAATACTCTGAAAATGACAATTTTAGTCATAATAATTTTGTGCTGGCTATTAGAATGTTAACATTATGAGAAGCTGAGTAAAAATATGTGCAACTATAGTTGCAATTACCCTGTGAATCTAACATACAAAATTAAAAAGTTTAAAATTAAAATAATATAATTCTTGGATATCAAGTGATATAAATTTGTGAAATTTTATTTCTGCAATATGGAGACCTGAGAATGGATTGTCATCTTTTATTTATTTCTAGTTTTTCATCCTTTCTTTCTTTTTATTTCTGGGCCTGGGCTCTGTGCCTGAGATCCTTTTGCTCAGAGCTAGCATTATATCACTTGAGCCACAGCACCACTTCCAGCTTTTTCTGAATAGTTTATTGGAGGTAAGAGTCTTAAGATTTTTCTTCCTGGGCTGCTTCAAAAACCGATCCTCAGTCTCAGCCTCCTGAGTAGCTAAGATTACAGATGTGAGCCAGTGGTACCTGGCTGACTGTCATCCTAACTGTCCATGGAGCCATTAAGTAGTCTGAAGAAAGCAGCTATAAATATTAACCAAAAGTCTCTTCTGACCTATATCCTAATCTAATATAGCACTTATAGATTAGGAAGGAATTTAAATACAATGTAATCAATCAATGTCTAGCTTCTAGTAAAACCTGCAAAGATCACCTTAAATATTCTCAGACCTACATATCTTTCATCATCAGTCACTGGGCTCAGAAAGTATTTAGATGAAACTAACACAAATATCAATTTTTATTGTTATACACCATGTCATGATTCTGACAGGAAATAAATCTAATTAAATAGCTGTAGCTCTTATGTATTGACACCATAAGGGTAAGTGTTCTCCAGAATTTTTTTTGTCATTTCACATCCTTGCTATGCTGTATATTTTAATGCCTGCATATACACTTCTTAGTATCTTAGAATGGGATTTAAATATATGATACCCCGTGTGGTGTCACCAAAAATTACTAAATAAATCTTAAATCTATTCTCTTCATATTTCCACATGATAATTGCCTAAATTCCAGTAAATAAAAAACCTTCCGAGGAAGTATTGATGTTGGCTCCTCAAATTCCTTCCACATAAAATGCTGAAAAGCCTTTTGTTCATTTCAATAATATCAGGTATATTTCGATATTGTTATAGATTGAGCATCGTATGTTATCTCATACATAAACTTAGAACTTAACACAGGAATATTTAAATTATTCTTCATTGTCAGAGGGCTTCTTTTTTAAGTTTTACTTTATTGTAAAGATGTTGTATAGAGGGGTTACAGTTTACATGAGTAAGGTGATGAGTAGAGGGGTTCTTTATCTCATGTTTTCTAATATTTTGCTGAAGATGTCCCAGGTAATGTGTTCAGTATGATATAAGTTTTCCTCAAGTAAGTGAAGTAAGCCAGACCCAGAAACATAAGTCCCATGGTTTCCCTTATCTGCAATAAGAAGTATACTTCTAGAACATGCAGAAGAGGTCAAAAGCTATGTACATATGACCATATAACTTGATGCTAAGTGAAATGAAACCCAAGATAGGGACACAAGAGATTTTATCTTTCTTGTTGTTCTTTTTAATGTACTTATAATGTACTACATGATTGTTTTGGTTTCTTTGTATGCTCTTCCCCCATGGTACAACCCTGTTGTCACTGTATTTGATTCTGGTGTCCTGCATTTGTATATACATTTTTCCAATTTGGGAGAGGATACAGGATGACCCATTATAACAATGAGATGCACAAGACAAAATGCTGAAAATGAACTGTACAACTTTACCGGGAGGCGGGGGGGGGGGGGGGGGGGGGGAGGAATTGGGGAGGTGGGGAGGAAAGGGATGGGAGGGGAAAAACAAAGGAGGGAGTAAAAATGCTTGATAGATGGATTCATTACTTTGCTCATGTAACCGTAACCCCTCACCACAGTATCTTTACAATAATATATATATGTATATATATAAAAGAAATGAGACAGAATGTACCATTGATAACCCTGCCATAAACACTACCTTCAAAATCATTCTTATCATTTTCTGTGCATGGGCGTAAATGTGTGTGTGTGCTCACACATGCATGCAGCAATCTTGGGTCTTGAATTAAGGACCTGGGTTTTGTTCCTAAGCTATTTGGTCAAGATTAATTCTTTACCACTTGAGCCAAAGTTCCACTTCAGACTGTTTTGTGTTTAATGGGATATGAGTCTCACAGACTTTACTGCCTTAGCTGGCTTTGAACTTTGATCCTCAGATCTCAGCCTTCTGAGTATCTAAAATAGCAGGCTTGATCCACTAGCAGCCACTTCTTTAAAACATTTTTAACTTTCAGAAATCCTGATATTAACAGAACTCTCCTTTCTAGGCAAAGGATCCTCCATTGTCATATTTTTTTTTTTTTTTTACCAATTGTTAGCTCATTGATCTTTTAGCTATATTAATGACAGGATCTATCTTCTTGTAATAGATATTCCCAGTCTTTGTATGCATAGCTATTTTTTTCCTCAGCATATATTTAGCAGACATATAATAAGCTAGATGCCATGTTTAAGATTTTCTATCTTTATCCTAATTTATTCCTGTGTAAAATTTGTGACATATAATGTGATGCAATAATCACGGAAAAACTCCACAGATTCATTTAGTTCAGGAACTTTCTCTTCTGGGCAAATTCCTTTCTCTTGAATTTGGCTATACAAAACTGGCTACATTCCCACTGTTTTAAAACTCAATTGTTTAATGCAGTCTGTATATCCACAGAACGCACTGTACAGTCATCATGTTAATGGGATTTTTCTTTTCTGTGCCATCACATGGATATGAGGGAGGTATGACTCTTTGAGAAAGTATTTTCCACGTAGATGAAATCATCACATTTCTCTCTTCCATGTTTCCCACACTTGCAAAAACCGTGGGGTCTCTTCCCTGTGTGTTATCTGATGTCTGTTGAGGCATGGGCTATTGCTGAAGCCTTTCTCAGTCACTACACATATACAAGACCTAACTTGTATGAGCAGGATTTTGCATACTCCATACTTCCAAAAATTTTTTTTCTGTATGAGATGTAGGATGCAGTGCTTGGATATATCTATACAGTTAATTGTTTTTGTATATTTAGCACATTCATACTCCTTCTTTTCTGTGTTAATTTTCTGGTGTTCATTGAGCTGGCACCTTGTAGAGAAGACATTTCCACATCCACTGTATTCATTAAGTTTCTCTCCAAAATGAACTCCCTGATGATTGAAGAAGCCACACTCACAGCCTTCATGGGGGCTTGTCTTTTGAGTTTTCTGATGTGAATTTGTGTTCACTGAATTTCCACACTCAGGGAGTTCTAAGTCTTGATGCCAAGTTGCACCTAGTTGTCATAGAACGTGATTGTCAAGCTGTATTAATCAATTAGATTTTTTAGATAACAGCTTCTGCTCTAGTCAACTAGACTTCAATTTGATTTCTGTGTTTTCCCATGTAAGTCAAATACATCGTGATTTTACCTTAAAGGAAAACTCTTCTTCCTCAGATGAATGATTTTTTCCTCTCAAACACATTACATTTTAAAAGGTTTTTTTCCAATCTTGTCCACACATACTTCTTTACATAACAGATGATCAGCTTTCTTGGTTTCTAGAAAGACTTGAATAGAGATTCCTTTTCTACTGTCCTTCCTCACTCAAACTTGGAAAAACTTGGCGTAAACTTGCTGACTTGACACCTCACTGATTTTATTTATTTATTTTTTTTGCCAGTCCTGCGATTTGAATTCAGGACCTGGGCACTGTCCCTGACCTTCTTTTGCTCAAGCCATGGCACCACTTCCAATTTTTCTGTTTATGTCATACTGAGGAATAGATCTCAGGGCTTCATGTATGCTAGGCAAGCCACTAAGCCACATTCCCAGCTACACCTCACTGATAAAACTGCCATATTTCTCCAAAATCATATCCCAATATGAGTGCTTCTGAATAGAAATCTAGGGCACACTGTTTCCAGCTGAGTAGCAAGTCATACCCTCTGCCTTGGTCATTTACTTCTGTCACTGGAAAATGGTCCCTCTGTGGGACCATTATTAGTCTCTTTTTGAACTATTCTAAGTTTCTGCTTAGAGATCCTAATCTCCGGGCAAAGATGTCTCCATTAAAGTTCCTGCAGGAGTGACCCAAAACTTAGTGATGTGGGCCTACCACTGCCTACCCACTTTTCTTGATATCTCTTGTTATTGCAGCAAGGAGCTGTGGGTTAACTTTCTTCAGAACCCAACCTTCTAGAGCTGGGATTTCAATGAATTCTTCAACTTTTCCTTATAAATCATCTTGCTACACTTTTTAACTGGCTTTGAATAAATGCTTTTAATTATTGTCATGATATTATATATTTGAGTTAAGTTACAGTATTGTTTCTCCCCTTCAAAACAGTACTAAGTACTATTTTAGTTTTTCCTTTTTAAAAAATTTAATCTTATTTATTTATTTTACAGGCCTAATGCTTGACCTCAGGGCCTGGGTACTGTCCCTGAGCCCTTTTTGCTCAAGGCTAGGACCCCATTACTTTTAGCCACAGCATAACTTTCTTTTTCTTTTTTTTTGTGATCCTTTCAAGTGAAATATTATCAGTGTCTCTTTTTGCTGAGTCCCAAGTTAAAGAAAAATACCCAGAGGTAAAATAAAGAACTACAAAATATAACATATATATTTCTCTTCCTGGCTAGGGTACACTATGTTAGTGTTGTTTAAGATTAAACCAGTTTAACCACGTTTGTAACATATATACCTGGATCTTGGCAAATTCCAAAGAAATATGATCCAATCCTTTGGTAAAATACAACTTTGCTTGTGTAGCAACTGTGTGTCTATCTAGTGTTAATTAGAAATTTATTTAAAAAATTAAGTTAAATGTACTGTTTTGTTAAAGAAGATTTATGTTAGTTGCTGGTGATACTGAGTGCATACACATATTAACTAAAACTAGAATACTGACCATGAATCACACCAAATTTATAGGCCTATAATGTAAGCGATCTGCTTTCTTCTTCCTCTTCTTCTTCTTCTTCTTCTTCTTCTTCTTCTTCTTCTTCTTCTTCTTCTTCTTCTTCTTCTTCTTCTTCTTCTTCTTCTTCTTCTTCTTCTTCTTCTTCTTCTTCTTCTTCCTCTTCTTCCTCCTCCTCCTCCTCCTCCTCTTCCTCCTCCTCCTCCTCCTCCTCCTCCTCCTCCTGCTCCTTTTCCTCCTCTTCTTCCTCCTCCTCCTCTTCCTCCTCTTCTTCCTCCTCCTCCTCTTCCTCCTCTTCCTTCTCTTCTTCTGCTTCTGCTTCTGCTTCTACTTCATCTGCTTCTTCTTTTTGATGGTCACGGGGCTTAAACTCAGGGTCTGGGCACTGTCCCAGAGCTTTTTTGCTCAAGGATAGCACTCTACCATTTATAACCATAGTGCCACTTCTGATTTTTGAGTGGCTAATTGTAGATAAGGGTATCATAGGGACTTTCCTGCCTGGGCTGGCTTCAAACTACAATCCTCAGATCTCAGTAGCTAGGATTACAAGCATGATCCAGTACACCCAGATTCTACTTTCTCTTTTTTTTTGTTGTTGTTGTTTTATTTTTATTTTTTATTGTGAAAATACTGTATAGATGGGTTACAATTACATGGGCAAGATAATGAGTACATTTCTTATCAAGCATTGTAGCCTACTTTCTCTTTTAAAAATATAATTACTATTTCTTAGGCTCAAATTGTCCTTATTACTGGTGCATGAACTCAGGACCTTGGATTCTTTCTTGGCTTTATCACTCAAGGCTGGTCCTCTACTTCTTGAGTCATAGCTTCACTTTGAGCTATTTGCTTTGGTGATAAGTCTATCAAAATTTTCAGCCTGGACTACCTCAGTATCTAAGATTACAGGCATGAGCCACTGGCATCTGGTGCCTTTTAATTTTTTCTTTTCTTTTCTATTTTATTGTGAAAATATTGTACAGAGGTATCCTAAATAAATAACTAGAGTTGAACATGAGCTAAGCCCTAATGAGTCTACATCTGAATCTGGAATGAATTGTGATGCTCTCCATAGCAGAGATGAACAGCCTCTATAATAATGCCAAATCTGCCAGCTATTGGTAGCTCAAAAGTGTAATCTCAGAAGATTAGAGTCTGTGGTTCACAGTTCAAAGTCAGCCAGACAGGAAAATCTGTGAAAATTTTATCTCTTTTTAAAAACCAAAAATGCTGGAAGTGGAGCTGTGGCTCTTGTGGTGGAGTGCCAGCCTTGAGCAAAAAATGGTCAGGGCTATCACCCATGTCCTGAGTTTGAGCTCCAGGTTCACACACACACACACACACACACACACACACACACACACACACAAAACACACACACACACACACACACACACACACATACACACAAACGCCATTGACTGACTTCAAATCTAGGAATACCGAGGTAGCCGAGAACTCTCAGATGAACATGAGCCACGCACTTGAACGATATTCTGAATTACAAGAATGAGGTCTTTTTACTTCTAAACTTTAACCTCATTTTTAAAAGTTAACTGAGTTAGCATGAAATTAGACTTGAATTTTCTATCCTGTGAGGTGTTAAGTTCAAGGAGACATAAACCTTGCTACTTTAAGAAGACTTGCTCTCTAAGGCTCATCTAGTAAATACAGTTTGGGATAGTGGCTAGGTTCCTCCTAGGGACAGGTAAAATTTCTAGAATAATCTAGAATGCATACTAATATTTTTTGTCTTATAGCATATTTCTGAAGGTTTTATATCTCATTCTTATGACTACCAGTTAATTCTTCTGCATCATAATATGTAAAATATAAATTTGTAGAGTAGTCTTCAGAAGCTTTTCTTTCTTTTAACTCTGTGAAAACAAAAAAAATCCCCTTTTCTGATATATGGGAAAATATATTCTGATCACACAATAACTATAACAATGTGTCTCATATAAAAGAGGACACAATTCAAAAATGGTTTCATGTGGGTCTCCTTCACATAGCTTTTCTTTCAGGAGAAGTTATCATGGCATTCTCCCAAGTCACACTGGGCCACACTGTGCTAATTGGGAAAACCCTCTTTCTTTTCGCTCTCTGTGTCTATTACAGTTTTATCTGGCCAAGAACAACTTTGTGTATACTTTTCAACATTTTGACTTTGTGTGAGTCTCCACCCTCTTCCCGTCTCCCTGAAATGATTTTATTCAGGGAAATAAAAAGCTGTCATTACTCTGAGCTGTCTTTACTTGCTCTTCCCCAGAAGAAATAAAACTCAAATTATCCCTTCGTTCCATTTTCCGGAGATCAGTGGATGACTCATGCATTTCTGGGACATTCTCGGTATTTGATACAAACTTCAATGTAGGTTTGGGAGCAATATGGGAAAATTATAAAAGAGGTAACATTGGTCAAGGTGCATTGTACTCATAAGCTAACACGTTGAATTGAAGCACTCTGTATAACTACTGAAAGGAATGTGTGTGTGTGTGTGTGTGTGTATGTATACCCATATATGTTCACAAAGTTCAGTGCCTCGTACTTGTGGTTTCAGTTACCTGAGAGGCAGAAATAAGAAGATTATAGTTGGAAGCCAACTTTAGTAAGGCATTAGTAAGACCTTATCTTAAAGAACACGTTGAGCATAGTGAGAGTCACTATAATTCCAACTATGCAGGAAGCATAGGAATGGTCCTGATCTGAGGACAGTTTCAGAACTTCATTACTTTACTGATTTAGGAAAGGCCTCACTTACTCTACATTCATGGCAGAACTTTTTATAGTGAGTATTAAGATTTTGGAAAAAAATTCTTATCATACTTTTGAGTGAATACATTTCCCCAAGAAAGTGCTTTTAGTTAATAAATTGGAGAGAATTATCTGAGCTGCTTTTAGAATTTTCAGCTAATTTCTCATTGGAAGGCTCACTTGTTATTGTCAGCATTTAACTCTGAGTGAGACACTTCTCTTTCTAGCAGAACTGAACTACCACAGATAGGAAGAATGTCAAGCCAGAACTGCAAGCACACATTTCACTCAATATGTGATGCCACCACTAATTCAACAGATACAGAGAACTAAAGTTTAGAGAAAGCTGAGATGGGCCAAGGAAAACACATAACTTAGATCTGCTGTAGGAATTGTAATGAATAATGCCCAGGACATCTGCACAGTGGCCTTCCTATACTCTATTCTTCTGACTCTGACAAAGAACAATCTCTTCCTTAGAGAGAATTTTAGGACCATGGAAAAAGCAATAACCAAGGCAACTGCCTGAATTTTCCTACAGGTATTAAAGGAAAGACTGGAGATTGGGAAATGTGTCTTCTGCAATAGCCATACTGCATGAGGTAAGAGGAGTCCCCAGTGTCATGGTATACCGGAGGGTGCTGTTAGAGTCATACTGTGCACCAAGGCCATTATGAGTGGTTTGGAGGGAGGAACATCAGAATCAACAAGGAATTCAGACATGGCTGTAAGTGCATACCAGAGTGGACTGGGAAAGACAGTCATAACTTGAGTTTCAGCCTTAACCATGAGTCCTCTAACAAACAGAGGTTATTTGGCAGCACTTACCTACCAGAATCTAAGATGAGTTACTAAAATGTCTGGAAAGGGTGGAGGGGAGGATTTCTATGCTTTCAAAAAACATTTATCAACAGTGATACAAGATGCTACATTGGAAATGAACTTTACGACTTGGGAGGGGGGACAGTTGGGATGGGAAAGTAGGAGAAAATGAGGGAGGGAGTAACACTGTTCAACAAGAAATGTGCTCATTACCTTATTTATGGAACTATAACTCCCCTATACATCACCTTTACAATAAAATAAGATAAAATGCTTATTATTGTTGTAAAGATAATGTACAAAGGGGTTATGGTTACAAAAGTCAGGTGCATTTCTTTTTTAACAATCTCACGCACTCCTTCCCTTAGTTTTTTCCAATTGTTCCCTCCCATCTCCACCCACAAGTTGCTTAGTTCATTTCTCACAGTATCTGGTGAGTGGTAGTGAATCGCACTGCTGCATATGTCCACCTTTGTTCCACCATTTCTGTGCCCCTTTTTGTCCTCCCCCAAACAGATAAATGAACAAACAAGGCAAAATGAAAAAGCAACAGAAAGAACAACAACAAAAATATTTTGTTTCCATCTTTTGGATTTCATTAAAAAATACTATTTTCTATGATCATACATAGCTATTCAGCCTTTGTGATCTGCTCCTATGTATATCCTTCTGTGGGATCACTGTGTGAATGACTAGAGGTGTGTATCATGTCCCAGTATATATACATACATACACACATACACACATATATGATATATATTGTATATATAGATACATCTATATATACCATCCAGTGTATTTACTAGATTTAGAGGTACCTTTTTTAGTTTTCACAAATAATGGAAACCATTCCACCTGTTTCTCTAGGTCTGGATTAGTTTTTTAACATATTTTTTCCAAGTCTTTCCATTTCTTTATGAATGGTACAATATCATTTTTTGAAGGATGAGTAGAATTCCATACACCACATTTTCCTGATCCATTCATCCACAGAGGGGCATTTGGATTGATTCTGTATCTTGGCTATGATAAACGATGCCACAATGCATAAAGTTGTGCTGGTAGCTTTAATTGTAGCCTTGTGTTCTATTGGATAAATGTCCAAGAGTAGAATTGCTGAGTCATAGGAAATCTTTATGGTTAGGCTTTTGAGAAACCTCCATAACAATTTCTATAGTGACTGAATAAGGAGGGGATAGGAGAAACACTATGGCTCCTATGCACAGGTAAAACTTCTTAAGTAAGGATCCAGAACCACAGCAAATCAAAGAAAGACTGGATAAATAGGACTGAATCAAACTGAAGAGTTTGTGCATGACAAGGTCACAGCTAATGACACAAGCAGAAAGTCCACAGAATGGGAGATTTTGTTTACCAGCTATGCCTCAGACAAGGACCTCCTATCTAAAATATACTTAGAGCTCAAAAAAAATAAACCTCCCAAAAATAAACTCTCAAAAAAATAACACCCCAATTAATTAATGGGTAAAGGGAAACTTTTCAGAATTGAGAGGCCAATAGACACATGAAGAAATGTTCAACAACTCTGGTCCTAAAAACAAAAATCAAAACAACATTCAGATTCTACTTCACTCCAGTCATAATGGCTTTTGTCAACATACTGAAATAATCTCCAAAGAAGCAAAGGAGTTTTACCTTAATTTTTTTCTGATGACTCTGTATTCTTTACCTTATATACAGTCATGTGTACATCTGTGGGAGGATGAGAGAAGGGCCAAATTCATAGGTAAAATGGTGAAAAGTGCAGTAGTAGAATACACTAGACATTGTTGAAAGTGAACTATGCAATTCGTAGTTAGAGATGGGTGAAAGGGAATGGGAGAGAATGAGGGAACAGATGACATTATGTGAAAGGAAATGTACTTATTACCTGATGTATATAAAGGTAACCCTGCTGTATATCACCTCTAAAACAACAATAAATTAGAAAAAAGTAACAATAACAGGTGCTGGTGGAGATGTGGCCCAAAGAGTATTCTACTACACTATTGGTGGATGTAAACTTGTTCTATGCTTTTATTTATACTGGTTCTAGGTTTTGAACTCAGGGCTTGGGTACTGTTCCTGAGTATTTTTTGCTCCAGGCTAATACTCTACCATTTGAGACACACAGTTCCACTGCTGGCTTTTTGGGGTTAATTGGAGAGAAGTGCCTTAAAAACTTTCATTCCAGGGTTGCCTTTGAACCACAGTCCTCAGATTTCAGCCTCCTGAGTTAGTAGGATTACAAACGTGAGCTATCAGAACCTGGCTATGTTTTCTGAACTCTATGAGGAATGGATCCTGAACTACTACAGCAATTGGTAGCCATAAATTGCCTGATGAAAATATGGCTACAGAGCTCTAATGTTGGTGATAGAATGACCATTTAAAGGAACAGCTGATATAAATATAACACTTAGGATATAGGGCCTACCATTCATAACTGAAGTATTGTATTTGCAGGGGACAATTTAAATAGTCTAATTCCTTGGGAAAACTAACTCACAGTCCAACAAGAAGAATACCAAGAAGAATACCAAGACATTTGAAGGGTATGGGAAGGAAATCAAAGGGAGAGAGATAGACAAAGGAGGAGAGGAAGGGGGGTAGGAATGCAGTCATAATATTTAGTAATATAACATGAAACTAAGAAAACTGAAGTGAAGGTCTGAATTAGGAGGGATAGGAAAGAATGTTGAAAGGGTTGACATTGATCAAGATACATTGATAAACTGATTTGTTAAATGGCAAGTTCTTTGCATAATTACATAAAGATAATAAAATGGATAGTTAAAAGAAAAAAAGAATACTTGGGTTTGGAACCCACTAGAAGATTTTTGTTTCCAGCTCCTCGATATAAGCCTCTGCCAAGTTGGAGATTTGGAGTCCATTAAGTTAACTTTTTCCTTTCAGTTTAGTGCAGTAGATCTTGTTGGCCACTGATTATTATTGACAGGAAGGATCTCTAGAGTCCTTGTCTAGGTTCAAACAATAAAAGGAGTCATCATGATGATACAGGTGATACAGGTGATTTACTTTGATTTTGTGCAACAGGTGGAGAAGATTTATATAGAACTCCAGCAATGCATTCCAATGTTCACTTATATTCATGATTCCCAATGTGACCAGGAGGGATGATAAAGGACAGCCTACCTTGGGAAGAGTATGTTTGTCAAGGGTTTAGACCTGCCACGAGTGTTGATTTGTTTTGAGCTCCCAAGACCTAAAATGGTGCAGTGGAAAGAGGCAGCATTGAAATCCTAAATCTAAGTATAGCTACAGAGGTGATGTTTTATTCCACTTGCCTCCCTCTTCAGATTCCCCATGGAAATAGAGCCTCATCTGAGTTATGCAGGTTCTGTTCCCCAAAGCTGAGTGAGAGGCAGTCCTGCACATAGAAAGGCATGTGTTGAGCAACCATGAAAGTGTGTACAAGTTTTTCTGAAACAGAAGAAAATCATTCCAACAGTTCTAGAAATTGACTCTTGGGGTAACTGCACTGTTGTAGTCACCCCAGGGCTCCTTGAATACTGCTAACTGAGCCCTCTCCTGAAGGTGCTGAGGATGACGTCGGGGTCACTTGGTTTCCATGGTTTTCCATCATAGACTTTCCTCTAAGACTCCTTAGATTCAACTCTCCTTTATAGCTGCTCAGCCTGCACTCTCTTCTGAGAGCTCCTCTCATTTTTTTCAGGTTTTTTGTTCTTATTTGTTCTCGATAGGTTGTCCTATTAATATTTTGGACATGAATTCCCATCTTGGTGACTGTTTATCAATCCAAACAGATACACACAGCAATTCTCTTTCATATTATTATCACCTCTTGTCCAGATTTACTCATAAAGTTTGAGGAATTACAGAAGAGACTTCATTATAGCTATGCACAAGGGGCATTTCACTTGAAAACATCATTTTCCAGAAAACTTGCCCTATAAATCCAAAATTCCTGGTTTTCTCACCTAGAAAGAGTGCATATATTATATATGTGTTATATAATATATATATATATTTATATTTCTAAGAGTGATAATTTTTCTTTATACTTCACTATTAAATTGTATCAGGATTGGAGGAATAATGGGAACAGATCATTTAGTAAGTAAGATGTTCCTTCCAGATAATAACATAGTTATCACCACTGGTGCTGGATTTTGTATAATTGCTGCATGGTACTTACTTAATCCATACAAGTGGTTGAATTAAAGCTTCATGGGAGAAAGCTTGAACAGAGCAAACCAGGAATCTGTGGGTATGTTTTTCTCATTTTCTTTCTTCAGATGAACTATCCAGATATGTGATTTATACATTCTCTTGGGGACTGTCCTGAGCAATAAAACAAATAGTTTCACTTAACCACAGCCAACTCAATAATGTAATCTCCGTTGACCCTCACCCTTCTCCATGGCATAATTATTGAGTGTAGTTGTAAAGTTCCAGCCTTGTTCAATTTCTTTTCCTTGGTGGTAGGTACACAATAGCAGGCTCTATTTGATCATTTTAATAGTGTATCCTTTACTGTCTACATATGTACGATCTATTTCTCAACAGAAGTAATTCTTCAAAGCTAATGTTACCTGGAAATAAACTTACCAAAAGGTATTTTGAATTTATAAAGACATATATAACTTTGTGCAAAGACTTCAAGGAAGATACTCACAATGGAAACTGTCCACATGATTAAAACCTAAATAAAATATAGACACTAATTCTCGCTATTTATTTTCCATATTTATTATAGTTCAACATCTATACCAATAGAAATTTCGTTGGAATAAGAAAACTGACTATATGTCTATGATTATTTATTAGGGAAGACAAACATGAACAAAGAGAAAAGAACCATATAAAGACAAGTAATAGTGGAAAGTTGGACTTAAGGCAAAACAGTGTGTTTCTTTGGCACAAATATAGAAAATTTGAAAAATAAGACAGAATTGGTGGAACAAGAACAAAATAATGCATGAAAATGTAGAATTTTTTAGGATTGATTATCCAAATGAGTTAATGCATGCCAAATTAGGAAAGTTAAACTATAGTTTGACCCTGCTACATACACAAAAATAAATTCATGAATGAATTTAGGATTTTTTTAAATTAAAAATGAATACAGGAATTCACTTCCAGCTTGGGAGAATTCATAAATAAAATTTGCAGAACCTATAATGAATAAACAAATTTGATAAGCTGATAACTATTTAAACCAATAATTTTTGTATATCCTAGGATACTTACAAAGATCAAAAAAGTTAGGATACAGAAAAGATTAGACATTAAAGTTTACTAGGCACTGGTGACTCTCACCTAGCTACTCAGGTGGTTGAGATATGAGGCTCATGGTTCAAAGCCAAGCCCAGATATGAAAGTCCATGAGATTATTTTCTCCAAAATAGAAAAACTACCAAAAAGGCTAAAAGTGGAGTTGTTACTCAAAATGGTAGAGTGCTCTCCTTGAGCAAATTCTCAAGGACAGTACACCTAGGCCATAGATCAAGGCCCAGTACTGGCATCTTCCCACCCCACCCTCACCCCCACCCCTGGCCAAAAGAAAAAAAAAGAGAAAAAAAGATACCCAAGTTATTATAGACATAGATATAGATGAGAGGACACAGATATGTTGTAAGATATAACTAACAAAGAAACATTCATTTTCATAATACATAAAAACCTAATCTAATAAGAAGAGAAATAGTTGAATATTGAAAATTGTGTGAACATTTCATACACAAGGAAGTATGTGTCTAATCATATAAATGCATACATAATCTTACTATATTTCTATAATAGTAGCAGAAAGTAACATTTTATATATTTATCCTTACAAAATGAAAATAGATACAGGAATTTATCAAAGTGAATAAGATTTTTTAAAAGTAGATAATATTTTTAGAACTGATAAAAAACAAGAACACAAAAATGCTAATTTTTTCCTAAGGCCAAAGCTATTTTTTTCTTAAATACGCTAATTAGCTCTTCAGAAGAACAGACAAATATTTTTATTAAGTCATAAGTAGACAAACAGAAAAGAAAGCACAGATAATATACATAATTGGATTTCTAAAAGAAGGAAAGTACAGTAGATATTTACAAAATAATAGTCTATAAACATATACATTTATATATGCTAAACATTTTCATACTATAAAAACAGAAACATTTGTGAGTCATTAAAAATGTAAAAGAAATTACTAATCTCCAGGCTGGCTTGTTGGTTTTATGGTTGTTTTCAGATACATTTAAACCCCATAGATAAAATTCACCCATTTCACACAGCCATTTACATTTGTAACTATTATCTACATAGGAATCCATGAGGGGACACTTAGGGTGCTATCCATCTTAAATTCATGGCCTTGGCAAGAACTCTGAGAAATCTTCAGAGAATTAATAAACAAAATGTGGTAGAAAATGACAATATAGTTTAACTCAGTAGTGAGAAATTGGAATTATATCCAGGCACATAAACATCTGGAGATCTGAAAACAGAGCTAAATGAAAAAAAAATGTTGGGACTAGAAATAATCTAATAGCACTTACATAAATTTAAATCACTTACATATAACCCATAATACATGATTTATAAGAAAAAGCTGAAAGGAAATAGAAACATCAAACACATGAAATTTTGGGTCTACTAAAGGGAAAGAAAGACCATGACTCAAGCAAGGAAGCAAAAGGCAAGCTCAGCTTTAAGGATATACTAGGAAGAGGAGCTTCTCTTGAATGAATGGTGTACTGAAAGTCTCAACCTTTGTGTATAGTGTGTGTGTGTGTGTGTGTGTGTGTGTGTGTGTGTGTGTGTGTGTGTGTGCGTGTGTGTGTGTGCGCTCATCCTGGGGTTTGAACTAAGGGCCTGAATTGTTGTCGCTAAGCTTTTTGCCCAAGGCTAGCACTATACAACTTGAACGACACTTCTACTTTTGGCTTTTTGTTGTTTAATAGGAGATGTGTGTTTCATGGACTTTACTCACTGGGGTGGCTTCAAACTCTAATCCTAAAATCTCAGCTGCCTGAATAGCTAGGATTACAGGCGTGAGACAGCAATGCCCATCCATCAATCATTTTATAATCACATGGTGACTTCATTATGCTTTTTTAAATAAATTTCAACAAAATGTTTTTTTTCTTTTTTTTCCTTGCTAGTACTATGGTTTTGAACTCAGCACATTGGGTTAGGTAGGCTGGCACCTGATTACTTAAACCACTCCTCAATTCTGACATTTTAGTTAATTGGGAATAGAGTCTCACTGGATTCTCTACCCAAGCCAACTTCAAAACAGAATTTCCTAGGTCTCAGCCTTCTAAGTAGATTGGATTATAGGTATGACCCACCACACTCACCAAAAAGAACTATTGTCTAGGTCTATCATCCAGATAAATGTATAAATATTTATATACATCCTATTTATAATAACAAAAATCACTCATTTTAGCGTGGTTTTTTTATTTTTGCTCTTAAAAATTTCCTGCTTTGAAAGATAATGTATGTGGTAAATAGATTAACCTTGGATTTTAAAACTTTTTGTCTGTTGAATTGTTTTGGATATCACCAAAGCAATGGCAAACTAGGAACACATCGGAAACACTTGGGAAAGATTTTGAAAATAGCCAGAATGTTAGATTTTTCACAAGGAATTACCTCACATAATTATGGAGGTTGAGAAGTTCCAAAATTATAGGAAACTCAGGAGAGCCAGTGGTCTATGTTCTATGCTGAAGGTAAAAGAAAGATGAACCAAGCATTTACTGAGGGAAAACTGTATTTTTGGCCTACAATTTACTGAATGAGTTCTGCCTATAGTAGGGTGAGAAATCTGTTGTACTTACTCTACTGATTCAAATATTAATCTCACCCACAAACAACCTCATAGACACATCCAGAAGAATCCTTGAGCAAATATCTGGGGACCCAATTGTCCAGTCAAGTGATCATATAAAATTACTTATCATGGACAAGTTCTGGTGCCTCATGCCTATAATCCAAGCTACACAGGAGGCTGAGATCTGAGGATCACAATTTGAAGCCAGCCTGAGCAGGAAAGTTTATGAGACTCTCATTTCTAATAAACCACCAAAAAGCTGGAAGTGGTAGAGCACTACCCCTGAGGAGGACAGAACCTTGGTTCTAAGTTCAAGTACCAGAACCAACACACACACACACACACACACACACACACACACGTGTGTGTGTGCATTCCTGTGCATAAATTTTCCATCATTATTAGCATCATTCCTCAGGTATTTGAAAATATATATATATATATATATATGATATAGGAAGTTCATTCATAGATATGTAGCCTATAGGAACTCTTATGTACATGCACCAAACCATTAAAATATCCACCAAATGAACAAAAATATACTTTAAGATGTTGTCCTTTAATGGAAGATTACACACAGTGAAAATGAAGGTTTGCCTCCATCGGCATGAATTAATCTAAAGAATAAACAGGGATGGAGGAACAAGAAGTCACCTTATGAAGCATACAGTATGTTTGCAATGTTTTATAAAATGATCCAAGCTGGAAAAGTCAGAGAGAAAGAAGGAGGGATAGAAGAGAGAGGGAAGAAGGAGAATATGAAGGGTGGAAAAGAGACAAGAAGGAAGAGAGGAGAGACAGAGAGTCTTAACGGTTTGGAAGAAGAATGCCTCTGTGTGAGTGGTGTATTCCAGGGAAGGCACACAATTCACTGGGCATAGTAATGAGATGTTTCTCCACCTGAATATTAGGAGCATGATGTTCTTTATAATATTCTTTAAAAGATGCATCTATGTTTTATAATCCTTCCTGAGCCTGCACTGTATTATAAAATAGGCTTACAAAATAGCATTTGGGATATCATTGTAGATTATTTGTGGGGCTTTTCGAGAATCAAAACTTATTAAAAGTTCCATGCAATATTTATTTGCTTAACTTTTAAAATTTTATGTCTAAGTGCTGTTTCATGCAGGCTATTCACGAAGCCGAATGGAATTAAGTTTCAGGGGAAGGTGTATATTATTCACTTTAACAACCAAACCCCTCAGGTAGCTCTCTCTGATCTTAGCCATCTGGAGTACTGCAGGAAACACTAGAGTAGTGAGAACTTCAGTGAGACTTCCTCCTGTCCACATAGCCAGCCCTGAAATCACAATAGCCTTTCTTGCCTCCGTACTGCAACATGCTGAGCTCTTTTCATATCTATGTTGCTAAAATATTAAATCTCACATCAAAATGTGTACAGTTCTTGCATGACCTTCATCTCCAAGACTTGAACAACCACTGCCTAGCTGTGGGTAGGAAATAGCAATGGCATACTGCTGTGGAAGAGAGAAAAGTACTCTTTTCTTTAACATTGCTCAGAAATGTGTTTATGACTTTGTAGCTTATGGAGAATATAGATTGTTCTGAATAAAAAGTTATTGGGAGAGGGAGGAGTGGTAAGGATAGAAAAGCATTTACAAAGGTGAATATTTTAGAATCAGACACAACAAAATTGGAGAAGAAAGCTGAACTTGATGTTACATACCTGGAGTGTTTCAGGAAAAACTAGAAGAGAAATCTCCGTACTGTGGTAAAGCAAGAAGATCATGATTTCAAGGCTAGCCTGGGCTACATAGTGAGATTTTTGTTTCAAAGGAAATAGGATTTTTGATAATACCTGTGTGTACATTAAACATTTATACTTTGTATATTATATGTGAAACATTTATTATGTATCATAAAGCAAATCTTTTATAAAAGCAATTTTATACAGATAAATATATCTTAGTCAACAGAATAAACTTTGAAAACTCTAAGTAAATGTTAATATAAATATGTATTACCAACTCAATATTCTAGATAAGAATAACTCCTTTATTTACTTCACAGCTTTTATCTGTTTACCCTGATTGTTTTGGCTCCCTTCCACTGAGAAACTGAGATCTGGAATTACCAGACTAACATGGAAGACATGACCCTGGCATTTCATGGTTGCAGCCTGAAGAACCTGGCATCCTATATTCTCACTTCTGCTGTCTTTCCTTGGATCCACAACCACAATGCCAAGAAGAACTTTGATTATATGAAAGAGAACCAGACCAGAATTGGGAGCAGTAAGTATCCAAATGTACCCTTTCTCAACAGTCAAAGAGGAGACCAAGATTGAGACCATCTTCCATCCCATCACACACATCAGAGCAATTCCTCTAACTGGCTCTCATCATCCATATAATCACATGATTCTGAGATTATTAAACACTGTATGTCAGCAATATATCATGTTATTTATTCATTATCTGTTCATTTAGTACTAGTGCTGGGGCATGATCTCAGGGTCTGGGAAATCTCACTTAGCTGTTAGCTCAAGTTCAGTGCTCTACCACTTGATCCACAGATCTGCTGCAGCTATTTAGTGGAGAATTAGAATCTCATGGACCTTCCTGCCCAGGATAATTTTGAACTGCAGTCTCAGATCTCAGCTTCCTGAGGAGCTAGTATTATAGACAGGAGTCATCAGCAATTGGGTTTCATCTCTCTTCATTTTCAAGTCTTGATCTTTATTCCCCTGTGATGATATTTTTTAACAATTTATCTTCTTACTGATTTAAACATCAAAATGCTCTAATATTCATTTCGATCACCAACATTCATGCATATTTTGTTATTTTTCAAAACAACAAACCATACTGGTCAGCTTTAAATTGTTACAACAAATTACTTGAGACAGTCCACTTGGTCTTCTTAGCATCTTAGTGGCTCACATCCTAGAGAAAGCAGCTCCACTAATGCTCTGCTAGTCATCCCCATAACCGGCAGTATATAAGTTATAATTCCAAGTTAGCTCTTATGTAGAAGAAAAAAATGAACCTTGGTGGTTATAGCTGTATTTCATTAATATGTGATCCATGAAAATGACAATTACAGATTTTCTAAATATAGTGACTCTGCCTAGAACTGAAATATATGCATCAACATTTGTCAGGATATTGTTCTAAATAACCTTCTTGCACAGAGATATTTTGCTATTCATTTGGTTAATTTCACAATCTTGAAATGTCAAAGAATGATTCCTTTATTGATAATATATTTAATAACGTATAAAGGCCAGAAAGCTCTCTTCACCTGGTGTGCCAGATATTTTCTGGGCTGAATTTTAAATGTCTGTTAAGATCGTTATTTGATGAAGTTTTCTCACACTCCTAAAAATGGATTATTTGCATTGCTTCTTCAAATCCTGAACATATTATCTTTCCCCCAAGAACTTAGAGGACAATCAAATTCAAATAAAAGTCTGAAAAGTGCATCAAAAACCATTGCATTCACTGATTTTTCTTTGTTCTGAATAAAGGGCACTCTTGCAGATTACTTTGACATGGATTTTTTAGCATTCTCTCTAAAATACTCCTTTACAAAGAGAAAAAGAAAAATCCAATGTGTAATGTCTTTTCACCACCCTTTTATGTATCTCTTAGCTTTTGGTTATCCATAAAGTTGTTCCTTTTGGCAACTCAGAGATAGAAATGAGACCTGCTAACATGGTGTCTCAACAACCATTTCTTTGGTCAGAAGTGCACCATCAGGTGCTCATGAACATTGAGAACCATGGCCAAGGAGGTCAAGCTGTACTTGGCTCTCACATGAGGATAACATTTGGACAGTGGACAGTACAGGTTCAGAGCCTAAGGACTCCAGGCATGAAGGTGCCTCACCTCATCCGGGGAGCACACTGCTATCGCTTGACTGTCATAGCTGGGGGTGGGAGAGCTCAGCCACAGAGAGCCAGTACCCACCACATGGGCACACTGACATGAAGACTCTGGTCTTCCTGCCTTCAAAGCAATGCTGTGAGCAGGTCTGCTGGGCAGGTTGAATGATCACCTGTGGTCCTGTCTGCCTTTGCTCAAGAGAAATGATGAAAACATCTCATCACATACATATATGATGTCACTGTGACCCCAACACAATGATAGTTGAGAATTTCAACACCAATGAATAGGTCACTAATGTAAAACTCAGCACAACATAGAGCAGGTGGACATGATAGATTTCTCCAGCTGTACAATACACATATGAACAACACAAGTATCATTCTCCAAAACAGATCATAGTAGTCTAGGTCATAAATAAAGTCTCAGCAGATATAACAGAACCAAAGTATACCCTGTATCCTCTCAGACCATAATAAAATTCAAGCAGAGGTTAACAGCCAAAGAAACCACAGAAAATATTCAAATTCTGGGACACTGAACAGTGAATGTTGAGTATGTCATTGAAGAATAAAAAGAAAAAATAAGTCCTCCAATTTAATAACAGTGAAAACAAAATTTATCAAAAAATTTGGAACATAGTAAATGTGGTTCTAAGAGAAAAGTTTATAGCTATTGGGTCCTATATCATCAAAATTTAAAGAGGTTAATAATATGCCTCATTCCATTAGAAAAACTGGAATATGCTAAACCTAAAAACACTACACAGGAAGAAATAATAAAAAAATAGGGAAGAAATCAATGAAGTAGAAACAAACCAAATTATAGAAGGAATCAACAGTACTAAAAGTTGGTTCTTCAGAAGGAAAAAGAAAATTAATAAATCCTTAGGCAATCTAACCAAAAGAAGTAGATATATCACCAAAATAAATGATAGATGAAAATGGAATGCAAGTGATTGAGAAAATAATTCTGGAATACCCTGCAACCTTACAAACAAACTGAAAAATCTAGTAGCAATGCATCTATTCCTAGATAATCTCAAACTACCAAAAGTGTGCCAAGGAGTTAAAAAGTTTTTAAATAGGCTTATGATGACTAATGAGATTCAACGGACAGTAAAGAAGCTCCCAAGAAGAAAAGCCAGGACCTAATGGATTCTTTTTTGATATCTACATGATTGTGTGTGTGTGTGTGTGTGTGTGTGTGTGTGTGTGTGTGTGTGTGTGTGCTGATCAGCCTGGGTGCTGTCTCTCAGCTCTTCAGCTCAAGGCTAGCACTTGAGCCACAGTGCCACTTCCAGCCTTTTCTGCTTATGTGGTGCTGAGGAATCAAACCCAGGGCCTCATGCATGCAAGGCAAGCATTCTATCACTGAGCCACCTTCCCAGCCCATCTACATGATTCTTAAAGAATTAACACCAACTCCCTTCAAAATATTTTCATGAAATAGAAAGTGAGGGCTTACTATGTAATGTATTCTATGCTGTTATGACCCTCATTCAAAAACCAGACAAGGACTCAAAACAGCAACGACAATATCAGTCTAGGAATATAAATCATTTTGATAAACATAGATGCAAATCTCCTCAATAAACTACTTGCTAACTAATTTCAACATTACTAAAACAAATACTGCTATGCAAAAAAGCAGTCTGGACAGCCTGTGCTCCCTGATTTTCACCCTTGCTACCTGCTTGCCTGCTGAGTATGAGGAACGGGAGGGTGGCAGGAAATGTACCATGTCCACACAGCTCCTGGGCATCCTCTGTTTCCTCAGCACAAGGGGAAAAGATGGGAAGAGATGAAGTGCGCCAAGCCTCCTCCCCTGGGTCCAGCAGCAGCAGTCACTGCTGAAATCTCACTCCCCTCAATCCAGCCCAGCGGTTTGACCACAGCCCTAACAAGTGAGGACAGTCAGGACTGGAACAGGATGAAGAGAAGGATTGCTATGTGTCTGAGAAGACTGCTACTGCTGCCTGACACTCCAAAGAGCAGATCTGCAAATAAAGTGGAACCTCTGTGAGGAGAGAAGAGCACTGACATCCTGGAAAGCAAGAGGGTGGGCAAGGAGCTGTGCTATGTGCTTAGTCTATGCTTTAAGGATGTCCTTTAAAACGGATCCAAGCCTTGCCCTGGTTACCATGTGGGGAGCAGGAGCTGAGGGAGAGAGCTTTAGGTTTAGGACAAGTGGACAGAGCTTAAGATGAGAGGAATCATCACCTGTCAACTGAGTGTCCACAGTGGCAGGTGAAGCTCAGTTCTTGAATTTCCTCTTCACTATTCTTCCTGCAGCTGAAGTGGAGGTGGAGAGAAGAGGACATCACCATGACACTGGCCTACAAGGCATCCTATGTATAGAGCCCAAGCCTGCCCGGAGACCAGTGTTCTTCTACTCTTACCTGCTACAGAAAGGTTGCTTTTCTTGGCTATTAGAGACAGTTCCTAATGAAGTTCTGTTCTGAAAGATGATTACATGAATGATAATCCAGGTCTTTCTTGTGTTCTTTATTATTGCAATGTGTAGCAAGAGGTGGACTTGAGTGTTTAGAAACCTAAGAGAACCACAGTCCTGTGACTCCTGCCTGTAGTGCTAGCTGCTTAACAGACTGAGTTCTGGTGGAGTGAGGTTCAAAATCGCCTTGACAGAGAAGTCCATGAGTCTGTATCCCTCACATTATCAGCATGTAGGAGAATGCAAGGAGTGGCTGACACAGTAGATGGCCAGCTAATCAAGTGGAGCAAATCCAAGGTCTCCAGTTCAAAATACTAGTACTGAAAAATAGAAAAAGTAACTTCAGAGAAGTATCAGTTGCCCTCCAATGTCAAGAAATTATGTTTGTTCGATGCAGAAATTAAGCCCCTGTGAGTGATCTACACACCCCAGTCACTTGGGTACAAAGTTAGCAGCAATAACAGGGTATTAGGCAGACACACCTAATCCATAAGAATTCAGCAATACCACAGCAAAGTGCAGTAAAAGAAGTACATACATTCATATACTCACAACTCTAGTTTTAACACAATAATCGTTGCTGCTTTTTTTTAAATTGTTTGTTTTTGTTCTGATCCTGAGGCTTGAAGTCAGTACTTGGGCTCAGCACTATACTACTTGAGCCACAGTGCTACTTCCAGCTTTTTCTGTGTATGTGGTACTGAGGAATCAAATCCAGGGCTTCACGCATGCTAGGTAAGCATTCTACCACTAAGCCACATTCTTAGCCCAGTTATTTCTTTACTAACTTCCATTAACCAAGAGGGAACTCAAAAGTCTTTATAACTGCAGGTATTAGGTCAAGAGTCAAAGCAAGAGACAAACTACTCTGTACCAGGTGCTGATGGCTCAAGACTGTACTACTAGCTCTTTAAGAGACTATCTGAAGATTCAAGTTCAAAACCAGGGCAAGCAGAACAGTCTGTAAGACTCTTTCCTTCAATTAATCTGAAGATGTAGAGTTGTGTCTCAAGTAGTTACAGTTTTGATATTAAAAAAAGTCAACAATCACTGTAACGCATGCACACACACACACACACACACACACACACACACACACACACGAGCACACACACACACTAACACCGAACTATTGCCTAAGGAGTATTTCAACAGAGTCTCGGAAAGTTATGGGAAATATAAATTTAAAATATAGAGAGCAGGAAATACATATGAAAACAGAACTTTGTAAAAACAATTGTAAACATATATACTGTTGCAACCACACTGATAACCAATGTCAATGTGGGTGTCAAGCCTTCAACCAGATCCAAGCCTGGTTCTGGCTTGGGTCTGGTGGATCCAGCTTAGTTCTGTGATGGATGAATTCTCCCTGAATATTAGCTCCTAATGTTTGAGACATTTTTTTCTATTTTAGAGAATGATACTGGGATTTTGATGGATATTGCACTGAATTGTAGATTATCTTTAGCCTTCTGTTCTTTTTCCCAATATTAATTCTGCCAAACCGGAAATACAAGAAGCTTTTGCATTTTCTGGTCTTTTTAATTTTTTACAAAGGTGTGTGTGTGTGTGTGTGTGTGTGTGTGTGTGTGTGCGTGCCAGTACTGGGGCTTGAACTCAGAGCCTGAGCACTGTTCTTGAGCTATTGTGCACAAGACTAACAACTATAGCTCTATTCTTGGCTTTATGTGTATATTGGAAACAAGAGTCTCACAGACTCTCCTGCTCAGGCTGGCTTCAAAGCATGGTCTTCAGATCCCATCATCCTGTATAGCTAGGAGTACAAGCATAGTGCCTGGCTTTTCTACCCAGTTTGATAACCTCCTTGGTTGGGTTTATTACTTGGTTGGTTTTGTTTGTTTTCTTTGAGGCAATTGCACAAGGAATTTTCCCACTAATTTCCCTTTGTATCTGCATACTTCAAGTAAACTGAAAAAAGTGACTTTCTTGTGGGTAAATTTTATAACCTACCAAAGGTATTTTTCAGCTCCAGACTTTTGGCAGTTGAGCTTTGTAGTCCTTACGTGTAAGACCTATCACCTGGCAAATAGGGATAGTTTGACTTCTATCTTTCCTATTTGGATGTTTGTTCTATCTTTCTAATGTCTTTTTGTGTTGGCTAGAAATTCCAGCACTAAATAGAAGAACCATAGAGAGAGTAGGGATTCTTGTCTTGTCCCTCATTTGGGGGAAAATGCTTTCCATTTTTGCATATGTAGAATTAATTAATTCTAGGTTTTTCTTTTTTAATAATTATTGAGATTAAGTAATTACATAAATTTCACAAATTTCAGAGTACTGTGGGATAGTGATACTTAAAGTCATGAACACATTTTAACCTTTACAAAGCAAATTGTCATTTTCATGGTCTATATAGTTTGTGAATTCTATAAGCTTTGACAATACAACTATTTCTTCCACATCAGGTGATATGTGCATTTCTTTCCTTTTGCTTAGTGTAAGCTGTTCCCTCTTTTCCTCTCATTCCCTCCCTTCCATCTCTGCCCTTGAGTTGCTTAGTTCATTTTCATTAATGTCCAGTGTAGCTGATGGGCCCCTCTGTTGTATATTTTCCTGTTTCCCACTGATTCTGTACCTTTCTCCTAGCTTCCCTCAGATGTGTACAAATATATATATATATATATATATATATATATATATATATATATGTGTGTAAAGAACATGGAGTCATGTAGAAATGATATGACAAATTGAGTGGAGGTCTTTTGTTTCTCAAGTCCTATTTACTTTGTCATATCTCCTTGCATTTTGCATTTAATATCACATATGAGGGAGACCATATGCCATTTGTCTGTCTGATTTTGGCTTACCTTGCTCAAAATGATTTGTTCTAGTTCCATCCATTTCCCTGCGAATTCCATTATTTTGTCCTTTCTAATGGCTGCATAATATTCCATCATATATAAGTATCACAATTTTTGGATCCATTCATCTGTAATGGGGCATCTGGGTTGTTTCCATGTCCTGGCTATTGTGAACAATGCAGCAATGAACATTGAGGTACATGTGTCCATGTATCCTGGTTCCTGTTGCTCAGGTTAGATGCCTACAAGTGGTTTGGCTGGATCATAGGGGAGGTCTATATTTAGCTATCTCAGGTATCTCTGGACTGTTTTCCAAAGTGGTTGTATTAGTGTAAATTCCCATCAGCAATGCAGTAGGGTTCCTCTTTCTCTGCTTCCTGGCCAGAATTTGCTGCTGGCTGAATTTAGGATGTGGGCCATTCTGATTGGGGTAAAGTGGTATCTCAGGGTTGATTTTTTTTTTTGCATTTCCTTTACAGCCAGGGATGATGAGCATTTCCCCATGTGTTTCATTGCCATTTTTATCTCTTCTTCTGAGAAGTCTCTCTTTAGTTCCCTTGCCCATTTAATGATTGGTTTGTTAGATTTAGGAGGGATTAGTTTCTTGAGTTCCCCATATATAATGGATAGTAGGCCTGTGTCTGATATATTTCTGGTAAATATTTTTTTCCCAATTAGTTGGCTGTCTTTCTAGTTTGGTGTTATTTCTTTAGCTGTGCAGAAACTTTTTATTTTAAGGTAGTCCCATTTGTCAAGTCTCTCTCCAATTTGTTGTGACCCTGGGACTCTGTTCAGGAAGTTCCTGCCTGTGCCTATATGTTCTAGCGACTCTACTACTCTGTCCTGCAGTAGTTTCAGAGTATCAGGTTTGATGTTAAGTTATTTAATCCATTTTGAGTTGATGTAAGTGCATTGTGACAGGCTGGGGTCCACTTTTAGTTTTCTGCATGTGGCTGCCCAGTTTTCCCAGCACCAATAGTTGAAGAGGCTATGTTTCTTCCACTGTATGTTTTTGGCTTCTTCGTCAAATATCAGCTGACTATAGGTATATGATTTTTACTTCTGGATCTTCTAACTTGTTCCATTGGTTTTTGGCGATAATCTTATTAAATAAGTGTTGCATCCCTCTACTTTGTATTTCTCACCTTTGCTAACCCAATTATATGGAAGTTACATTTCTTGGCATTGTCTGCTTGTTCTTGAACTTCCCTTTGGTATATTTTGAGTGTTTTTCCACGTCTGTGATCTTTTGTTCCAGTTGCTGCATTTTGTCTTTAGTATCTGATGTTCTATTTTCCATTTTGTTCACTCTATGGCTTCCATTGAAGTTTGCATGGAGGAAATCGAACCATTTATGATTTCTCTGTAGGTTCTCAAAGTGTTAATTTCATCTTTTAATGATGTGTGTACTGTATCTATTCTTCAGTGCATCTCTTTTTGGAAATCCTGAATCTCTTTTGATAATTTGTTTCTTTGTTCTTTAAATTTCTGATCCATTTCTCACTTTAATTCTGGGTCATTGTCTCTATCAACTCTTGGTTGTACCGTTTGTCTTCCATTTCTTTTTTACGTTCACTGGAGTTCTATCTTTAGTGGCTGCTGGTCTTTGGGGATAGTTTGCTGTCTTGGCTGTTGATGAATTTGTAATTTTTCACTGTGATTTTTGCCCGAGGATTCAGGGATTATAGGAGTCCAATCTTGAATGCTCAATCTTTTGGTCAATAGGTGGCTGCCTTCACTGGGTTGGTTCCTGGGTCAGTAGTTGAAGCCTGCTCTCAGCTCTGGGCTGGCTGAAAGGGACTTTGCTGGGTCTTGGTTCTGTTGGAGGAGAGGGAAGGGTGACCTCCAGCTGCTAGTCTGACCCATGTAGGGTTCACAATTTTTAGATTCTGGTGGTCAGACACTCTCTACTTGCTGCTGAGGCATGTGCTCAGTTCCTGACTTCAGAGACTGGGCTTAGGCAGCTCTGGCTTTCACCTGGGGCACACAGATAGGGCTCCTTCAGCTGCCTGCTTGAGCCCACAGGCAGTTCCCAACTTCAGCCAAGGATCAGAAGCCTAGGCTGCTCGAGATTCCTCCCAGGGGTGCTCTTGGAAAAACCTGGTAGGCTGCACGTATTCCACCAGTTGCTGGCTGGAGCCCACTCACAGATCCCTATTTCAGCCAGGTACTGGTGGACTGAGCTGCCCAATCTCCTGCCTGGTGCAGACAGACAGGGCTTGTTTCACAGGCTGTTGGAGCCTGCCAGTGCAGTTCCTGATTTCAGCCAGACAGGCAGTATAGGCTGCTTAGACTTCTGCCTGGGGGCACGTAGGTGAGGCTTCCTTCTGCTGCCAGTTGTTATAGCCTCTTCACAGTTCTCAGCTTCAGCCAGGGGACCAGCAACATAGGTTGCCTGGGTTCCCTCCCAGGGACACTCTGGCTATACTTACACAGGCTGCTGGAGGCTGATTTCAGCTAGATACCCTCGGTTTAATCTGCTTGAACTCGCTCCCTGGGGGGAACTGGCTGGGAGCCAGCCTGTGCATGCAGTTCCTGACTTCTGCCAGGGACCAGGCATATTCAAGCTCCCTCCCAGGGGTGCCCTTCATCAAGCCTGGCAGGCTGGGTGTGCTCCACTGGTTGCTGGGGCGCTTTACAATTCCCAGTTTCAGTGAGACAGTAGCCCTGGTGGAATGGGAAGGGGTCCGTCCCTTTGGGTGTTACCGCTGGTGCTGGTTTCCTCTGTGTGTGTGTGTGTGTTTCCCTGTGGGGTACTCACTTAACCTGTAATTGGTTAAGGGCTATAGGGCGGTGTATCTGTGTGCTGTAGATTGGTGGTAACCACTGACCTCCATTGTGATGACTGTGTGCTGGGCAGGGTGATGGTGGGAACTCCAGGCCTGGGTTTCATAGAACCTTATCTCTGGTTTCTGTCTCTGTTTACCCTCTCTGGGTTGGACGCTGAAGGAGTTTTCTGTTCTGGAGTTCTACAGAATGCTGTGGCTCTTGAGTTCCCAGGCAGCTGCGGGCTGGGCCACTATTGCGGCTTGACACAGAGTTGTACCTCAGTGAGGGGCGGGGGAAGGATCTTCACACTGCACCGCCATTGTGAAGGTCTGAGGGTTTTGTTTTTCTTTTTTCCAGTTCCTGTATTTCTCTGGTTGTTCACTTTTTGGATATTATCGATCTCTTGGGGAAACTGATCATTTTAACTCAAGCTCTGTTTGGTTGGAGAGAGCTGTGGTGTTCCCCTACCATTTCATCGCCATCTTGACTGGATCTCCCCTGAATCTAGGTTGTACATACACAGCATTTTATCATTTTAAGATATGATTCTTAGTTTTCTCAGAGCTTTTGCATTAAAGACAAAGGTGAGAAACTTAACAAGATTTTTATTAGGGACCATGGAAGGAGGAGGAGGAGGAAGAAGAGGAGGAGGAGGAGGAGGAGGAGGAGGAGGAAGAGGAAGAGGTCTGATGGTGTTCCAGATGGGAGTAGAGGGCCTCCCACCCCAGGCAGCCTTGGGCTGTATCATCATCCCCCATGATGATATGTTTTTGTCTCTGCACTCAAGCTGCAAGAAGAGAGAAAGGTGAAACTCAGGACAGTATTTGTTACTATTTCACCAAACTGACCTATCATGATTCCTTCTTCCGGGAACTCTGTCCCTTTGGACACTCCTCTGTCCCCCATCCCCATGATAACCCCATACAAGTGCTGGTCATCTGAGGAGGATAGCCTTAAAGCAAGGTAGAGCACACCTCCATGCCTACCGGCATTGTTTCTAGGCTGTCTTTCCAGGCTATTCTCTCCAGGACTCATGTTATGTGGGGGGGTCACAGAAGAGACTTCTGAGGTGCTTGGTGTTCCTCTTCTTGAGCCCCTTTCAGCCTCTGCTGGAGACACAGGTTGGGGTTGCGGTTTCTGCTGCTGCTCTGAGGGAGGCGGCAGGCTGCCCTCTGCCTGCCTTTCTGTGCCCCTTGTGCAAGGGCCTACAAAGGATGCACAGACCAGACGTGGTGGTCCATTTCCTGCCACCCTCCTGCCTCCCGTGCTAGGGGAGGGGCAGGCAGGTGGCAGGATGACAAGCAGGAGCACTTGCTGTCTTCCGTGGAGTAGTGTAGGATGACAAAGCTGCAGAAGAGAGGCAATGGGGAGGCCCAGGAAGCAGGTGCCTCGCCTTCCGGGTGAGGGGACACCCCAGGTCCCTCTGGGGCCGCAGGCATTCAAGGTCCTGCCTGACAGGGCTGCCCGCACCTCCCCTGGGTTGTAGTCCAGGTGGCACCTTATGTCCAGGGTGGTGGGGTCCGGCTGTTTTGGGGGACTTGTGCTAGGACTTGGTGATGCTGGCTCAGTTGGCCTGGGCTGGGGGTGCCCGGGCACTTACCCCAGCGAGGGCCTCTGCTCAGGAGCAGCAATCATGAAGTAAGCAGAGAAACTTCCTATCTCTTCGGAGAAGGGTTTCCCAATCTTGCATCTGCGGCTCAGGACCTGCCTCGTCAAAGGGTCCCCGCTGGCTCTCCCCTCTATTGGCCCCTCATCCACCCACCCTACAGCGCAGCACCACGCCCAGCCTCCAAATGCCCACCTGGGCGCCATCATATGTTTGGTGCTGAAGAAGATCTGGGGTCCCAAAGGCTAAAGCGCCGCACTCACCGTCCGGCTCCTCCCGGGTGTGAACCTCGCGCTGAGCCTGAGTCGCAGGCTGGGCGTCGCCCCTGGTACCCAGCAGGATGGTCTCCGGCCTCAGGCCCCGTGGCGATGGCACTCTCGTGGCAGGAGCGCTCACCATGGGCCTCGAGAGAGGCCGGCCTCCCCCCATCCCACTCTGCCACTCTCCCCCGCCTGGCCTCTCCCTCTCCCACACCCCTCTTTCCATCACCTGAAACAGTGCTCCATGGACTCCATATGTCCACTTCACTGGTGAAGAAGGGCTCGTCTCTTTTCTCTAGGACTTCCACAGCCACCACGGTGTCCGTGCAGAGGTGTTCTGCCAATGCGATCTGGCCAAAGCCCCCCACACCGATGGTCCTCAGGACCCTGTACTGAGCCATGGGTGCCTCCTTCTCTAGGAAGTGGCCCCAAGGCCAACACAAGGTTAATGATGTTATCCAGTTATGTATATATGTATATATATACATATATATGTAAAAGTATATAATACTATATAAACAAAAATATAATAAGTAAATAAATCAGAATATAACAATAAAATATAATAATATATAAGTATGTAATAACAGAACTAAGGATACTATCCAGAAAAAGAAGAAAAATATTTAAAAAATAAAAAACTTCTTGAGAAGGAAGCAACAATCAGTTAAACAGGAAAAAAAAGGAGGGGGGTAAGTAAACTAAAGTAAAATTCAAATGGTAAACCAATTAGCTCAATCCACAAACCTGACAAATCACAAACCTACCAACCAAATCTGAAACTTTGACCACCTGTCTATCTATATAAGTCCAACAGGTCACCAACCACGAGCTCTCTGCCATGTGGGCAAAAAACCCAACCTAGGCTGCTCCCTTACATTCTTAGTGCTTGTGTTCCCTCATAGCAGCTTCTGTGAAGACACAGACCCAAAGAATCCCACTCCGTCTGGGCGTTACCCAGAGGGCTCATCTAAAATTTGGGCCAGAAGAACACTAATTTGTGTGTACTGTACTGAGGCATGAACTCAGGGCCTGCACCCTATCCCTAAGCTTTTTCTGCTTGAGGCTGGTCCTCTACCATCTGTACCACAGCTCTACTTCTTTTTGGTTCTTAATGACAGAAAAGACTCCTCAGGTCTTTGCAGTCCATGTGGCTTCAAACTGCCACCATCATTTCAACCTCCTTGTTAGATAGCATTACAGGCTTTCCCTATATAATCCTAGACACTTCTAGCAAGTACGTATTTTTTTCCTTTGGTGGCTTATATAGATTGCTCTTTCAAATATTTACTGATTACATTGTAGTCTAGGTGCCAATGCTCATACCTTTCATAGTAGCTACGTGTGGGGTTAGAATTGGAAAGATTAAGAGTTTGAAACCAGCCTGGGCAAAATTGTCCATGGCAGTCCATGTCAAAAGAAGAGACTGGCATGGTGGTTCATGCCTTCCATCTCAGCTGAGACTGTATTGAAATAAAGAAGATGGAGGTTCAGGCTCAGGCCCAGAACTGAAGCAAATTGCTTTCTCAAAAATAACCAGCACAGAGATGGCTGGAGGCATGCCTGCACTGTAGGGGTCAGCTTACTGAGGGTGAGACCTAAGGTCAAACAGTTCATCAAAATCCAAACTTGTAATTCTTCAATATACTTATTTCCATTTTACTATTATTGCTTTCTTTAGACCCCGTGGTGTCTACTCTAGATGCATTATTCTTTCCATTCAGTTCTGATGGATGTTAAACACATTTGATATGACATTTAGAACATATGCTCAGGTTCATTACCCACATGCATCTGCCTAGCTGACAGGAAGATGCCCTTCAGGATTTCCCAGATCATAGTTTTCTCATTGAAAACAAGAAAGGCTAAGCTCTGACGGCTCAGGCCTGTAATCCTAGCTACTTAGAAAGCTGTGATCTGAGGATTGCAGGTCAAAGCCTGCCAAGGTAGGAAACTCCATGACCCTCTTATCTCCCAATAAACCATTCAGAAAAAGATGGAAGTGTGTGATGGCTCACGTAGTAGAATGCTAGCCTTAAGGAAAAGCAGCTCATAGACCGTGCCCAGGTCTGAGTTCAAACACCAAGGGTAGCAAAAATAAATAAAAAAGAGGCCAAGAAGTGATATCTCAATATGTTCAGCATTGAAACAAATAATTATCAAATCCCAAAGCCTGTCAACTCTATCCTGTCCAGGATATCTGTCCTTCAGAAATGGAATAATGAATATATTTCCAGATATAAAAATGTACAGGAATTATTTTTTTCACTTATAGACCTGCCCTAAAGAAAGTTGTTTTTATTTTTTTCAGGTTAAAATTCAAATTCAGGATGAATGGAGAATTGGGAATCCTGGCAAAGGTAAAATTTATGGCTGCTGATAGAGACTACAAGCTTCTTTCCTAAATAACTCATGTATCCCAAATCCCTAAATAAAAAGATATTAAGACACTCAGTTCATGCAGTTGGAAGCCAATGACCTTAATCATAGGATAAAACTCAGGTCTTCCCACATGTGAGACAGGTCCTCTAACATTATCCACTGCCTTGTTCACTCCTTAAAGTACTTTCTTGTTTAGGATTTCAGACTCACTGTGAGGAGGCCAGAACAAGCGTCTGACACTGTCTTGAAGATGAGGACATCAAATCCAGGCACACATATGACTGCATCTGCTGTGGTCCTCATGTGTCTCTGAAACACACTAACAGACCTCAGAATGTCTAGGAAGGTAGTCAGTTAACTGACAATGCAAGCCTTATAACACACAGCTAGAACCTCAAATGCAGGTCTCAGGTTGATACAAGATCCTCTGTTATGGCCTAGAAAGTGGGGATCTGGTGAGAGGTTATGGCTTGGTCTACATGGGTCTTGGCAGCCTACAGCTTCCCGATGCAGAGCTGGGTTCTTATTTGGAGAAAATAGACTCTGGGGTATGGGGTTCATCTAGAATGATGTAGTATGGGCCTATGTGGATTCTGAGTGGTTATAGCTCTCATCTCCATTAGGGTCTTTATAAAAGAGCCCAGAGAATTAACATCAGCTCGAGGGGTGTAGCTTTAATCCTGTGTGGATGCTAGGTAACTGTAGCATTCTTATCTCAGCTAGAGTCCTTCATTAGCATAGATGGAGTGGTAGTAAGTTTGGGGAACGTGGCTTGGTCCTGTGTGATCCTAAGAACTGCCAAATCTGTCCACTTCTCTCACAGCTTGGCTATTCATGATGAAGTCCCAGTTTTGCTGGCTTCTGTGGAGCACAGACTCAGTCCCAGTGCACAGTAATTAGTAGGACTCAGGCCCTATGTCTATTTCCTCAGGTAGGATCTGAGGCAGGGACCACTTAGGTTTATCTGGGCATTGCCTTTCTTGTTGTATAGTCAGCCATGAGTACTAAGTGTAGTAATTGGTGGTAAGGGAAGGCAAACCCAACAATGTCCATCAGCCTAGTGGTGACTTGGGTGGATATTAGTGGATGCCCAGGGCCTGAGAAAATAAGAATATTTTGTCCCTGTGGCTTCCTATGAGAAATCTTGCCTCATATGATTGGAATGGCTATAAACTACAAAATCACCTAGTAAACCCATTTTCAAGGTCATAGTTTTAGTACTGAGGTCTTTGATTAACTTCAAACCATGAGATTAGAGACCTTCTGGAATGGAATTAGTACACTTAGGGAAACCCATACAACTTCCCAGTCTTGCCTTGATCTTGTACCTGCAACCAGCATTTTGTGAGCCAACAATACCTGTAAGCAAGAAGCCACCAGTATAGGGAGTTTTTATCATAGCATCTGAACTGGACTGATTTCACACTTAAGACATAGGTATACCACGCTTTGGAACCATGATGTTTTTCATGACCTAACAGAATATGTATTAACATATTTTGATATATTTTATACAGCTATGACACTAGAGCATGCCATTCACTGTCCCTCATGATGGCCCTGTGCCAACATGCTTGTATGAAAGGTCAACTTTTCAAAATGGGCTTACCAACAGGGAATACATACACTAGAGAACACACAGGATTTAGGAGTTGTGATGCTGTGACAGGTGACATTATTATCTTGGACACATGAATATATATTTTTCCCAACCTACAAGATGGGCAGGCCCAAGGCTGAGTCCTATTTTGAGGTTTGAGCTGGAGTGATGATGAGTTAGAGCATGGTCACGTGACTTAGCAGAGGGACTGCTCTGGGAATAGTGGGAATGAGGAGAGCCAGGAATTGGATAGGAATCCTAAATTTATAATTTCACTGATCTATATCAATGTATTCAATAGAAAAGGAAAATCTGATTATGGTCTGTTGTATTGTCAGGGATGGTTGATGCCTGTGTTCATCCTGCTCACACCCTATGTCTGAAATTAAAGGTTAGATTTCCCTCAGCCTCCAAGATGCCCAAGTCTCCTTAGGGCCTAGCAAAACCTAATCTGGTAAAGCAGCAGACCTTCAAGACATAATGGTAATTTTTCTACTGTATTTACAGAGGCTCTCTGATATTATTTCCTGTTCTGAAGGAGTGTGCTGAAAGGTAACTCTTCCATTTTCTTTCAGAGTCTGTCTCTGAAGGGGTTCAGGTTACATCTTACATTAGGAGCCAACATCCTGCCTTCCAATCTTTTGCATTAGGTACTTTGCATCTCAGAGGCAGAATGGGAGATGCTAAATTGGTTTGTTAATGTACTGCATCTCTTTCCAGAGCAGGTTAGGCCCACAGAAAACTCTAGTGAAAAGTATAGAGAGTATTCCGTTGATCTCAGGTCACTTTCCACAATACCACCCTGGCTGTCCGCAGTCCAGACAGGGAGACCATCTGATAAAACTAATGAACCTACATGAATGCCTCTTTACTTCTCAATATACATAGATTTCTTCTTTCTCTCTGGCCTATTTATTTTTGTACTGTTCCTGGGGCTCAGATTCAGGTCCCTAAGCATTTTCTTTTTTGCTGAAGATTAACTGTACTACTTGAGCTACACCTCCACTTCTCGCTTTTTGGTGGTTAATTGGAGGTAAAAGTCTCACAGACTTTCTTGCCTGGGCTGGTTTTTGAACTGCAATCCTCAGATCTCAGCCTCCTAAGTAGGTAGGATTACAGGCATGAACGAATGACTGGTGAGCAGCTTTCATGTTCATTTTTAAACTTTATTTGATCCTTTTATAGTTTGTACATTTCAGTTTTCATTTGTAAGTTTTTCAGTACAGATATAGTAACTACATTAATGTCATTTTGTGAAATTATAAATCCTAGGTCATGTTGATTAATTTTCCTTCCTCTTACAGACCATATTTTTTACTCTTTGTACAACCTGCTCCTTTGTGGTTGTTTGGTAATTTTCCCTTGTTGGATGAGTTTGCACTACTTTATAAGATACAGCTGAGTTGCTTCATTTTACTATGAAGGTTTATTCGTGTCCTGGTAGGCAAGCCCACAGTAATACTCTCTCTGGAGTTGTTTTGGCTTCCTTGATGGTATACACTCTGCCCATGACTAAGACACTACTGGTTACAACATCCATTATCTGTGATGACTTTGGGTAGCCCATTGTTCAATCTTAGGAAGGACTTCTGTCTGCGTGTGTATATCCATTTTTCAGGTGTTCTGTCTCTAACCATTTCGCTGTCTTCTGATACTGTCTCCAGGAAATTCTAGTGCCATGACACTTCTAAAGTCTCAGTTCCATCCATCAAGCCAAGAAATCTGTTAAGTAATTCAGAGAGTCTCTTCCTACATCCAAATTCATATGTCAGCTTATCTAGTCTCTGCTGTCCAAGTCGTTTGGCTAACATAATAGAGGTGCTTCCGTGAAGGCATCTGTGTGTTTGACAGCTCCAAACGCTTAATTTAATGTACAGGAGATTAAAGGAAATAATGCAGATGGGCTTTATCCAATCAGTTGAAAATTGTTAAAACAAATATTAAGAATTTTAGGGAATTAATTCTGCTCCATGATTGTAACAGAAATCTTGCCTGCACTTTCAATGTGTTACTGTATCCTACAGAAACAGACTTGGCCCCACCCACAATGGTATACCCTTTCTCCTTAAAACACATGTGTGGTGTGCATGTACACACACACACTCACACACACACACACACACACTATAACAATATACCTCCATCCTATTGGTTCCTATTCTTTGCAGAACTCTGATATATATTGACCTTGTGTCATGCCTTGGTATCCTGTTTAAGACTTACTTCATTTCTCATCTATTAAGTATTTATGCCTCTATTGCCAAGTCAATAACTTGTGTATCTCATGTGAGAAGGTAGAGCTGGTTATTTATGCTTTCTGTTGTAAATTGTCTTCAATTAAGTTTTGGTTATCACCATTTCTATGATAGCTTTGCTGCTGCTGCAGCCTCCTCCTCCTCCTCCTCCTCCTCCTCCTCCTCCTCCTCCTCCTCCTCCTCCTCCTCCTCCTCCTCCTCCTCCTCCTCCTCCTCCTCCTCCTCCTCCTCCTCCTCCTCCTCCTCCTCCTCCTCCTCCTCCTCCTCCTCCTCCTCCTCCTCCTCCTCCTCCTCCTCCTCCTCCCCCTCCTCCTCCCCCTCCTCCTCCCCCTCCTCCTCCTCCTCCTCCCCCCCCTCCTCCCCCCCCTCCTCCCCCCCCTCCTCCTCCCCCTCCTCCCCCTCCTCCTCCCCCTCCTCCCCCTCCTCCTCCCCCCTCCCCCTCCCCCTCCCCCTCCCTCTCCTCCCCCTCCCTCCTCCCCCTCCCCCTTCCCCCTCCCCTTTCCCCCTCCCCCTCCCCCTCCCCCTCCTCTCCCCCGCCCCCCTCCAGCTTTAACTCAGGGCTTGGGCAATACCCCTGAGGATTTCTTTTGTTTTGTTTTGTTTTTTCCAAAGGCTAACACACTGCCACTTGAACCATAGCTCCACTTCTGCCTTTCTAGTCATTAGTTGTAGGAAAGAATATCACAGATTTTCCTGCCCAGGCTGTCTTTGCTTCTTGATCTTCAGATCTCAGCCTTCTGAGTAGCTAGGAGTGCAGACATGAACCGCTGGCTCCAAGCTTGGTCATTAATCTTTAGCCCCTTTGTGTGTCTCTTAGAAACTGCATGCTAAATTCAACTGAATTTCTTTTTAGCTTGTTTTCCCTAAATACTCACTGACCTCAATATACCTTTCAAATCAGCTCAGTTAAAGGGATCAGATTCCATACTCTCATAATTCCAGTGTTACTTTGAGATGGCATGTTTTGGGTTTTCTCCTAAACAGCAGTTTGAAAGAATAAAAACTGTAACATCTACAAATAGATATTATCTGACCCAGATTACAACTTTTTGTTTTCTGTTTTACTATTTCATACATCTTCAGTGGCACTGATTTATCTCAGGAGATATGTCAGAGTTGAAAGAAAAATGAGTAAAATATGTGGTATTTCTGACATGACTACCTAGGTAACCTCTGCTAGTTCATTTTTATATACTTGGTCCTTTATTGTTTTCCTCTTCACCTTTATAGTCCCCCCGCCCCTGGATCCAAGTGCTTGAACTCAAGACTTGTATGTGATCCCTGGAACATTTGTGCTTATGGCTAACGCTTGAGCCACAGCTCTATGTTCAGATTTTCTGGCCCCAAAGCCAGAGGTAGAGCATAGCTCAAGTGGTAGAATGATAACCTTAAGCAGAAATAGCTAAGGGACAGAGAGTTCAAGCCCCAGGACTCACATTCACACACACACACACACACACACACACACACACACACACACAAACTTTCTCTCTCTCTCTCTCTCTCACACACATACACAGAAGCTATCTGTCTTCCTTCCATTCTATAGTTAACTCACTAAAATAATATTTTAGCTTCTATTTGAAAAAAATTACACTGTAGAACATCAGAGTATCAAGCACAAGGTCCTGAGTTCAGTCTCTCAAAACAAACAAACCACAACAAAAGAACACCATTATCATATAGCTTACAAATAAGAACAGAGAAATAGTGAAAATGACAGTTTCTGCTTTTCTAGGCTAATTAAAATAAAATTAGCATCCTTATGATAGGAGCAGCTTAATACAGACAATTTGACATAGTTTCTGTGCAGAAAGTAAAAAGATAAATTATTAGGATGGATTATGAAAATAAACTGAAAGAAGGAAGACTTAAAATATTGATTTGTGATATAAAAATTTACTGTTACCTGGTTAATACACTTCTTAAACATGAGTAGAATCCAAGCATATTAAAAGAGCTGACATGATATATTTTATTACTGTTTTTATTTTTATTGGGCAGCTTACAAAGTTTCATTTCTACAAGTTAGATTAGGTTATGAGTACAATGCATCTTGATCAATGTCATACCTTCCATCATTCCCCGCCACCCTTCCTCATCCCATCGATATCCTCAAGTTATGTAGTTTAATTTTTACATGCTGATCATTGAGTATAATGAGTACATTTGTTTACCCTTCCTCCCTCCACTCACATAATTTACCCTCTGTTTTTGCTCCCTTTTTGCCCCCCGAAAGCAGGTTTAGCTTCTTGTTACTTATTCTTTTTTTAAGGTTTCTTTTTTTTTAATTGTGAAAATACCATACAGAAAAGTTACAATTACATGGGCAAGGTAATGAGTACATTTCTTATCAAGCATTGTTGCCTCCTCTTTGTTTCCCCTTCCCATCCCTTCCCATACTCCCCCAGATTTCCCACCCGATCCTTCCCCTCCCCCCACCAAAGTTCGTTTTTTGACATAATGACTGTTATTTATTCTTTAAACAGTTAGTTGTTCAGAGGATTTACACCACTGAACTCCTCCCCTAAGTGCACCATCCTTTAAGCATTAAACCCAGTATATGCTACCATGTATATTTGTATTTGAGATCTTACTTAAACTTACAAGAGGAAACAATATTCTGTCTTAGACTGACATATTTCACTTGATATAACTATCTTTAGATCCATCCATTTTCCTGTAAATGACATTATTCTTTCTAGTGGATAGGATTTCCATATAGAGATAGATATGTCTATATCTATAGATATAGATATGTCTCACATTTTTTTGATGCACTCACGTATTTTAGGGCATCTGGGCTGTTTCCATTAGTTGGCTACCATGAATAGTGCAGCAATGAACATGGATGTGCAAGTGTCTTCATAGTATCTTGATTTTTAATATTCTGGGTAGATGCATAGGGTAGTTCTGTGTTTGGATTTTTGAGGAATCTTTAAACTGATGTCTAGAGTGGCTGTGGTAGTTTACATTTCCACCAAGAGTAGAACAGGATTCCCCGTACCCCACATCTCTTCCAGCATGTTCATATTTAAAAATAATATTGTCAAGCTGTTGTACAGAAAGTTTACCATTACAAAAATAAGGTAGTGATTACATTTCTTGTCTAACTTGTTACTCCTTCCCTCATTTTTCTATCTCTTTCCCTCTCCCCAATCCCTCCCCAAGTTACAGATCATTTCCACATATTTCCGACATATTGTCTTGTGAGTATTGTTGTTGCATAGGTTCCCTCTTTGTCCTTTGTCTCACCATTTTGTTGTTCTTACTCTTGACAGGGTGAGAATCTCAGGGTTGTTTTGATTTATATTTCCTTTATGGCCAGGAGTGTTTCTTCATGTGCTTACTGGCCATTCTTACTAGTACTTATGAGAAGTTTCAATTTAGCTCTGCTGTCCATTTATTAATTGGGTTATTTATTTTGGGGGAAGAGGGGTTAGTTTCTTGAAATACTTTTTTTATATTATGGGTATTAGGCTACTATCTAATGTATAGCTGATAAAGATCTGCTGTTCTGTAGGCTGTCATTTTAGCTTGGTAATTATGTCCTTTGCTATGCAGAAACTTGCATTTGATGCAATTTGTCAATTCTCTTCAATTTGTTTTCTGAACTCTCCTCAGAAAGTTCCTGCCTATGCCTGATAAGTTCTAATGTTCCTCCTACTCATTCCTGTAAGACTTTCAAGATTTCAGTCTATGTTGAGTTTTGGTCCATTTTGAGTTCTTATTAGTACAAGATGCCAGGGATCAAATTAGTTTTCTACATATGGATGTCTGGTTTCAACAAAACTATCTGTTGAAGAGGCTATCTTTTTTCTAACATATATTTTTGGCTCCCTTTTCAAATATCAAATAGCTCTAAGTATATGGGTCTATTTCTGGGTTTTCTAGTCTATTCTGCTGGTGGTCAGGCTTATTTTTATGCTAGTACAAAGTTCTTTTTGTTATTATAGCTCTGTAGTAGAGTTTGAAGTCTTTTTTTTTTTTAACCCAGATTTGCTTTGGCTCTTCAGGGCTGAAGTGTACAAAAATAAAAACCAAGTGTTCATATGGGGAAAGAAAATGCATAAATGATGAAATCTGTTTTCTTTAAATCTAAAAAATAACGTTAACATTTTAAGGAAAAAATCAGAAAATTATTTCTGCACAGTTTTGAGAAACACTCAAGAACATTTGAAGAAACAGCTTTTTTTTTCCAAGAAAAAGCCTATTTAACAAGTCTTCCAGAGAAATTTTGATAAAACTATGGCCTTTGAAGTTCTAAGAGGCAGGCCTTTTTATTCTTAGTAAGCTTGGTTTGGTTGACATCCATGTCCTGCTACATCGTATTGCCATATTGTTAATTCTGTTAATGCAGCTAACCGGCTGAATGCCTCCCTGCTATTCAAGAGTTAATTGTACACTAATTTGTGGCATTTCTAACAAATCAGGGTTACTTACGGACCCTGTGGTAGCTACCAGTTTCCTAGTGAATTTTTCCAGGGTCAGATATAAGGTTAGCTTTGAATAACTTGAGGAAATGAGAACAGGCAACGAGAGAAGTGCTGGGTCAGACCTTACATTTAAAAATACCTTTCACTGAGAAAAACATCACCATCATAAAGATGAAAGCAAACACCAGCACTTAGGGAAGGTCTACAAAACTACTATGAGCTAACCCTTGGGTCAGTAGAATGCATTAGAATGGCTCTGCTTCCACAGGAAAAATAAAATGCATGTTTAGCTGGAAAAAGAAGACATAGGATCAAACTTCTGTCTGTCGTCTTTTAAAGAGGTAGATATTATTTTTTAATGTGCCAGTACCGGAGCTGAAACTTAGGTCCTAGGCACTGTCCCTGAGGGTTTTTTGGTTTTGCTAAAGGATAGTGTTCATAAGCCACAATTGCACTTCGAGCTTTTTGGTACATAATGGCAGATCCGAGTCTTGTGAACTTTCAGGCACAGGTTGGAACCTTGATTCTAAGATCTCAGCCTCCTAATAGCTAGGATTATAGGTGTGTGCCACCAGTATCTGTGACAGAAATAAAACTTAAAAAAATACAATTATCTATTACCTCTAGGGTAGAAAACAATCATTTGGGTAAATTTAAACAAAAGATGGTTTTACCTCCTGTGTTTGTCTCACATCAAATCTATGGAGATATTCAGAGTTCTTTACATAACCTTTGTGCATTCCTGTTTATAGTTCAGGGCTCTTAGGTAAGCAGTATACATTTTGTGCAATGATATTCTTTGGCTGCTACTGAAAGCAAAGTTTGTGTTTATTCTCAACCTAATTATTTTTAATTTTAATACAAGTACAAATGTGGATATGACATAGCCATCTGTGTAATTTCAAAAATAAGCTTCAAATACAATTTCTTACTTATGGGGATATTTTATGTTTTGTGATTCTTTTCACTTATAACAATGATAAGACTTAGATACATATGTAACAGGCTAAACTGTCTATAAGATAAATGTCCATGTGACTGCTTATAATTTACCTTTCTTAGACTCTCTTTAGAGTGTAATTAGCTAGCATGAGTCCATACGAATTTAAAATGGGTCTTAAATCTAAATACAAGGGTTCTAATCTTCTGTGACAAAAATATACCTGGGCCTAGTTACCTTGTAAGAAAAAGAGGTTTACTTCACTTTTATGGCTCTAAAGAGAGGAGAAAACTGAACATTCTTATCTAGTTGTTCTCTAATTCACAGCATGATGACACCCATCACTCTCTCTCTCTCTCTCTCTCTCTCTCACACACACACACACACACACACACACACACACACACACATGAGAGAGAGAGAGAGAAAGAGAGAGAGAGTAGATGAGAGTATAAGCAGTGTGTGTGAAAGATCGCTTGGGAGGAAGGAATCGAGAATGGGGAGGAGTTATGCTCATTAGTTGCTAATGACCCACTCTCAGAGCTAAGTGGTTCATGGGAGACACTTTGAGAATAGCCTTAACCCTTTTTTAAGATCAGATTTGCCTCAGCCAGCTCCTTCAGTCTCTACTTCCAGTCAATTCTGTTACATTGAGGACCACACCTCTAGCACATGATGCTTTTAGAAACCAGCCCTATTCAAGGCTTAAGACCCAGTGTCCTCTTCATAAGAAAGAAAAATGGACACAGATTCACACAGAGGCAAAGACTGGAATGGGTTAGCCACTCCAATGAATGCCAGGATTGCTGGCAATCACCTAAAAGACTATATGAAAGAGATAGATCATCCCTTCCAAGTTTAGCCCTGCTAAGACTTTGATTTCATAACTCTGGTAGGAGAAAAACTTCTATTGGCTTAGGTCACCCTGTTTGAAGGCATTTGTTGCAACCCTCTAGGGAAGTAATAAAATATATCCTTATGGGATTTTAATAAAACAATTAATTTGGTCATTTCTGATAAAAATAAAAACAAATAGATATTAACTAGAGTGCTAAGAGAGACAGTGACTGAGACTCGGAGACACAGAGAAAGAAAAATATGTGGAAATAAATATACTGTAAGAGAAACAAACAAGTTTTGTTAACTTTGAATTTCAATGCCACAGTGATCAAGTTCTGTGATTTGTTTTAATAAGTTATTGACATAAGACTCCTAATTTTCCCACCTAAAACAAAAGCTCACCTTTATTTTCCCATCCCCCTAGTCTAATCTGAAAACAGGAAACAAGGGAAGCTGATGATGGTACCCCCCCTTTTTTTCTTTCTTCCTTTCTTTCTTTCTTTTCTTTCTTTCTTTTCTTTCTTTCTTTCTTTTCTTTCTTTCTTTCTTTCTTTCTTCCTTTCTTTCTTTCTTTTCTTTCTTTCTTTCTTTCTTTCTTTCTTTCTTTTCTTTCTTTTCTTTCGTTCTTTCTTTCTTTCTTTCTTTTCTTTCTTTCTTTCTTTCTTTCTTTCTTTCTTTCTTTCTTTCTTTCTTTCTTTCTTTCTTTCTTTCTTTCTTTTCTTTCTTTCTTTCTTTCTTTCTCTCTTTCTTTCTTTCTTTCTTTCTTCCTAGAACTCTTCAGCTCAAGGCAAGCACTCTACCCATTGATCCACAATGCCACTTCTGGTTTCCTGGTGGTTAATTGGAGACAGGAGTCTGGAGAGGTAGGGAGGGAAGGGATGGTAGGGGAAAAACAAAGGAGGAGGTAACAATGCCCAATGGGAAATGTACTCATTACCTAACTCATGTAACTGTAACACCTCTGTACAGTATTTTTCACAATTAAAAATATATATGGGGAAAAAAAGAGTTTCACGACTTTCCTGCCAGGCTGGTTTTGAACCGTGATCCTCAGATCTCAGCCTCCTGAGTAGCATGAACCACCAGCACCCCATTGGTACCCTCCCTTTTTACTAGAAAACAATCCAAGAGAAGAGGGCTCCAGGTTACTTAAAGGCTGTTAAATTTTCCAAAAGATTATGACCTCGAATTTTCCTTCCATTTTATTATAACTTCTAATGAAGTAAGGAGGTTAGGTCTTTAGGTCTGGCTGGCACCATACTGGCCACATGGTGGATTATAGGTCTGGCATCTTGTCTACATGTTGGGGGAAGAAACATCCCCCCGCCGCCTCCTCCCCATCACCTGCCTCCCAGGTAATGGGCATGTCCGGACCCCTGGAGGCAGGGGCAGGCACTTGGCTGATAAGTTACTGAATCTGTCAGTCCAGTGCCTGGGACTGGGAATTTCCTGAGGATCTGACCCCTGAGCTAACCTATTTAGGCTTGGACCAGCCTAGCTACCAGGATACCATGCCACGTATGTCTCTGTGATCATGTCCTGTGTCCTGTCTCCTGGCTAGTCTCTAGTAATCATGGCATCCCAAGCTGAAGCTGAATTGGGTTGTTGGTATTGTTCTTGTTATTTCTTTCCTCTTTAGCATGTTTCCTAGCTGGGTTATGTGTATTTGCATGCTGCAGGCCTTTGTAACAACTGGCGGCCTGCAGCCTGTTAACTGTATAATAAAGACTCCAATATTCTATATTTTAAAATGTGACTTGTGAGATGATTTACCTTACAACACTAACTGACAGAACTTGCTCTCAGAATAGACTGTTGAAAAGGCAATTGTAGTCATTTGCCTGGTGCCATCCTGGTACTTAAAGGACACCTCTGGATGAGATTTTATAACTAGTCTTATGCCACAATTAGCTTCACAAAGCCATCTTAAAGGTGACCTTGATTTATTTAGCTGGTTAGTCAGTAGATACTTTATGGAGTACAATATTCTAAAGATTGATCAGAAAAAGAAACTTTTAATGTCCTTAATGGGGTCATTAGTGATATTACTGAACGAAATTAAACTGAAGGACAATCTCAACAAACCTCTTTTTAGTTCTAATAGCATACCCCTGGGAAAGTTAATAGCTAGTGTAAATTAGTGTCTATTTCTTTTATCTCATTTTCTTTATCTGGCTTAAGTAGATAACAGATGATTACATTGAATATAAAGTAGAAACATTGCTTGTTTTCTAAACTTGACTCTTATGAAAATAAATGCATAGACCTTTTAAAAATTCAAGGAGAACTTTATGAATAGCTGGCAACACTTTTTAAAAGTTGCTCCTTTTCATGGATAAGAGTGTGACTTTTATTTTGGGGGAGATTGGAATGTCATCAGAGAATTTATGATGCAACTATTTATTTCAATCTTTAATTGTGAAAAGTTAACCCAGATGATGAAGTTAATAATTATTTCACTGATGATGGCATAAGACCCTTAAATCATTATCCCCAAAAAGATGCATTATCCCAAGAAATATATATTATTCCCACAGACATTTTCTCATACAGCAGGACATTACCTGCTTCCATGTCCTACCCCTCAATGAGCCTTGATCAAACCATGGGGAAGAGAGTTCCAAAGAGAGTGGAAATCACTGATTCTCATTCAGACTCAGACAAGTACAAGTAGACACAACCTCCTGAACCTTACTCTGCAATTTTGGTGACTTCCCTGCTTATGAAAGTATTAATCAGATAATAACTATGAAAGCAATCTAAAAACTACAAAATTTATTGACAAAGAGTTCTGAGAAATATTTCAAGTTCATGTTCAAGTCTGGCCTTACACCAGTCATTGAAACAGCTGAAAGAACCATTTGTCCATAGTGTCTCCTTGCTTCCTACTAAAGCAAATGGAACATGAGATAGTTAAGGATTGCAAACAAACAGAATATTTGGCCTGGGAAATTAATTGTGAGTAGGTCATAATAAATATGCTGAAAAACTAAATATTAGAATGCACAAAAATAGAGCCAATTAAATAAGTTATGATGCTAATTATTTAAAAATAAGTTAAAAATAGCTCCAAAGCACCTACTAAACCATTAAACAAATTCATAAGATCACAGAGTACAAAGCCAATATGCAAAATTAAAGATATTTATGGTAACAGCAAAGAGAATGAAGAAGATATGAATAAAGCTAATTAAAATTTTTATAATATTGGTATGCTTAAATACTATAAAATGGCAATGAAAAAAACCAAAACTTGAAATGAGATTTTATTAGAAAATTGAGTTTTGTGAAAATTACATCTTTTTTTTGTTGTTGTTGGTCATGGGGCTTGAACTCTGGGCCCGGATGCTATTCCTCAACTCTCCACTTGAGCCACAGTGACACTTCCAGCTTTTTCTGATTATGTGGACAGGAATGAAACACAGGACATCATGCATGCAAGGCAAGCACTCTACCACTGAGCCACCTTCCAAGCCCCCAGAATACATTTCTAACCAAATTGATAACATGGATTTCAAAAAAAAAAAAGCTATCAAAAGAGAGGCTATTACTGAGCGCTGGTGGCTCACGCCTGTAATCTCAGCTACTGAGGATGCTGAGATCTGAAGATTTCAGTTCAAAGCCAACGTGGGCAAGAATATTGGTAGACTCTAGTCTCCAATAAACCACCAGGAACCCAGAAGTGGTGTAGTGGCTCAAGTAGTAGAGTGCTCACCTTGAGCTGAACAACTCAGGGATAGCACTCAGTCCTAGAGTTCAAATAACACAACTAACAAAACAAAAGAAATAAACAATTTTAGAAAAGATGTTAGAGAACTGGGCTGGTAGTAGCTCACATCAATAATCCTGTCCACTGAGGAAGCTGAAATCGGAGGATCTGGTTCAAAGCCAGTTAGGGAGACAAATCCTCAAGAAGTTTATCTCTAATTAATCAGCAGAAAGCCAAAAGTGGAGTGACTCAAGTGGTAGAGCACCAGCCTTGAGTGTTAAAACTAATGGAGTGTAAGGTCCTAAGTTCAAGCCCCAGGACCAACAATAACAACAAAAGGAAATGTAACAATTTCAAACCTATCATAACCTTGACCATAGGGATAACACAATACAATATGTAGGTGAACCAATTGATCAGATTAATGGAACAGAACCAATAGTTTAAACATTTGTTTCTGTTCACTCACCTACTTTTGACCAAAAGTAACTGTTGAGTTCAATGGGGAAAAGGATGATCATTTTACTAAATGGCAACAGAACAAGTAGATATATACATGGACAAAAAGAGAGGTGTGGTTGTGTAATCCCACAAACCCAGCACTTGAAAGGCAGGCAGAAGAGTCCTAAGTTCAAAGGCAACCTAAACAATGTAATTTTGAGGCCAATCAAGGCTAAATTGTGAGATTTTATCTCAAAAGTAACACTAGAATAAAAAGTACAAGAAGAAACAGAGAAAGGAGGTAGTTCACTCTTATTTAATACTGTACACAAAAAATAACTACAAATATTTTAGAGACCTAGACCTATATTTGATATCAGACTTTAAACATATTTTTTAAAAGAAGGGTTAATTATTTTCAATAAAATAAAAGTGTTTTGTATTTTCTACCATTAAAAATATCAAAAGACCAATCACAAACGCCAAATTATATCTCCAAACCAAATACTAATAAAACCCTTCTATCCAAAATATATCGAGCAATTTTACATCTCAGTAAAACAAATGGCTCATTTATTCTTAAAATGAGTCAAGGACATTTCTGAAGAAAGGAGATGTATACATCATTCTAAATACATAAGAAGAGGCTTGGCATCATTAAGTACATAGACTGCAAATTACAACTATAATGAAGTGTCATCTTATTCACAAGAGCAGCTGTAATCACATACAAGATATCAAATTTCACAAGACCAAAAATGCTTAAAATTTGTCCGCTTTTCTTCTGATTTAATTCATTCTTTCAAATATCTTCTCAGCAGCTCCTGGATAATAGATTCAGGCCAAAGTTTGCTAATAGCTGTTGTCTTCATAGTGTAGATTCTTGAACATCAGCGAACGTTAGTATTTTCAAAGGAGAACAGGCAATGAGCTCTCTCCCTCCTCCTCCTCCTTTTCCTCCTCCTCCTCCTTTTCCTCCTCCTCTTCCTTTTCCTCCTCCTCCTCCTCCTCCTTCTCCTTCTCTTCTTCCTCCTTCTTTCTTCTTCTTTTCCTTTCTTCTTTATTTTTGTGCTGTCTTGGAGCTTGAACTCATGCTTTCCCTGAGCGTTTTTTCTCAAGGCTAGTACTCTACCAATTGAACCACAGCTCCATTCCTGACATTTTTTGGTGGTAGTTAATTGTAGATAAGAGTTTTTTAGGCTTTCCTGCTGGACTGGAACTGTGATCTTCAGATATCAGCTCCTTGAGTAGCTAAGATGACAGGTGTGAGCCACCAGTACTCAGCAAAACTTTTCGTTTTTAATATATAACAATTGTCTAAAGAAGTTTTATTATGAGTTTCCTATATGGCATAATGTGCTGTGATCCAACTCATCTCATTCTCTGCATTACTTTTATAACAGATTGGAATAAATAGGTGCATTGAAATCTGGAGGAATGCAGCTTCTAGTATACATACATATATATATATACATATATATATATATAGTCTATCTATCTATCTATCTATCTATCTATCTATCTATCTATCTATCTATCTATCTATCTATCTATCTACTAGAAGCTGAATTCTCATAGTCTGCTTTGAAAGCATATATGGACATTAAAATATACCCTTGATATAAATTTAGAAGATACAAAAACAAATGAAGGAGTTGGTTAACAGCGACTATAACATAGATCATAATATGACATTTAAAAAGCTCTTAGAGTACTAGGGGAAGACATGGAAGACTTTGAGGAGAAAGTAGACATACTCTCTCACAGTACTGCAAGGATGAAGAACTCATCATACTTCTGTGAACTGCTAAAACATCACCAAGTCCCAGGCATTCTGTTTCCGCACACGAACACCTACAATTCCATCCAGTTATGGGATTCATTTATTTTTGATGTTTCATTTTTCAAATTGGCTTCCTTTCAAAAGTGTGAAAGACACTACTAAAGAAAAGCCAAGCCTGGCATCCCTGGCTCACTCCCTCCTGTAATAAGAGCTACTCAGGAGGCTGAGATCTGAAGATTGCAGTTCAAAGCCAGCTAGGGCAGGAAAGTCAGTAAGACTCTTATCCCCAATAAACCACCAGAAAACCAGAAGTGGTGCTGTGGCTCAGGTGGTAGAGTGCTTGCCTTGAGCTGAAGAGCTCAGGGATAACGCCCAGGCCCAGAGTTCAAGACCCCCATGGCCATCACCACCAACAACAAGAAGAAAAGAGCAGCATATCCTGAGACATTGTATGGCTGAAAAGATGTGAACATTGACTACTTAAGCCAATATAGAGTAATTTTATAAGCACTAGAACCACCTAACAGTGATATGGTTTTGAGGCACAGTAGATTACAGAAAATGAAATGGGGAAATCAACAGCCAGATACTAAGAAAAGCATTGTGTTAGCGAGTAACTTGATTAAGAGCATGTGGGACTTTCTTTTTTGGACCCATAGTCCCTTACAGATCTGTAGTATACAGGAGAACACCACCTTTGACGATGACCATGATGTCCTGACATCACCAAGTCTCACTGCCTTGCTTGCAGGACAATTGACTACACCAGATGCTCAGAACAGATAAGACACTTACCTAAGGGAATGTTAATGTAAATCTCTTACCCCTCTTTCTCAGCTTTGGTTTTGCTGATGCTAAAATGTTTGGTATCTTTTGAGGTATGCATGTCTGAGTAAATGAGGTTCTTTGCTTGATTTTTCTTTCATAGTGCATCCCACTGGTCTTTTACCTGAATGTACCTTGAAATTGGTTTCTGCCACAATGTCATGAACCAGATACCCAAACAGAGTTTCTCTTCTTTTGGAGACATCTGTGGTCTACTTTATTTTCTCAGTTTGACTCTAAACATACTGTGCTTCCCAACACTAAAGGTGTGTAATCAATACATTATTTAAGACTGCTGACACTGTGTAAACATTAATGAAAGAGGAAATATCAGTCTTTGTCCCAATCTAATGCTGAAGAAGTTGGGTTAAAGAAGAATCATAATTGCAAATGGAGAGTTTAGAACAAAGAACAAAGAATTGTATCAAATTAAGATCTGGGGATCAGAGAAAACTTCTCAAAATAGTTTACCATTAAGCTGATTTTTTAAAGATTTAACTAAACTTTCTGAATAAAAGGACAGAATTTTACAGACAAAGGAGGATTATACATAGACATTCAAGGGCCCCAATGTTTGTTAAATGTAAACATGTATTAGATAATATATATATGTACACATATGTATGCATCACACATAATTCATTATATACAATGTATATATCTACATCTATAGTATGTACATCTGTATACACTATGTATATATATACATATACATATATATGTGTAACATATTATTTCATTAAATATTTTATATATTAATATTATATATTATTGTATAATATACATTATACCTATTATAATGTATATAATGTATTATGTAGAGTTCATTACATATAATTTATACATAATGTTTTATGTGTAAGACTCATTTTAAAATAAGCATTAAATAGAAAATACTACCCAAGCACCAGTGGCTCATTCCTTTAATCTTAACTACAGAGGAGATTCAGATCCAAGGATCATAATTTGAAGCTAGCCTGGAAAGGAAAGTCTGTAAGACTCTTATCTACAATGAACCACCAAAAAGCGATAAAAGGAGGTGAATTTACATGGTAGAGGATAAGCCTTGTGTGAAAAAGCTAAGGGACAGTGCCCAGGCCCTGAGTTCAAACTCAATACTGTCACATATAATAAATAAGTACCTAAAATAACAAAATAAATAAACAAATAGAAAGTAAACCAAAGAATGGATAATGAAATTGTACTGTAGGGGTGAATCACAATTTTAGGTAGGCTAAATTGGGAGTGATGTAAAATTAATACCTAAAGAAACATGAAGGAAATGACATATGAGAAAAATATGTTGACTCATCAGCTACAGCTTATGCCAGGTCCTAATCAGGAGCAATCCTGGCATTGCTAAGGGAGAGGATTCTAGTGTGCCTAAGAGAAGAATTTATGGGAGATGAGACTAAAGCCTTAATAACTGGACCCAACAGGAAAGTTCCTATCATCCTTACATATGGATTAAGAAAAGGAGAAATTGTTCTTTCTGGATCTTTATGCATTCAGTCTACAAAGAGCATGTAGAAAAACAATGAGGAATAGCAAGATAGAAAAGGCTCCAGAAGCAAGCATACCTGATGGTTCCCAGGAAGCCCTGGATAAGGGTAACCCCTGGTCAGATGTGATGCCAAAGGCTTGGGGTGCTTTTGCTGTATATACTTGGGATGATTTCTAAGGTGCTCTTAACTTCCTCAGATTAAAATGGTTTGAATTTGCTTCTTGTCTTTTTGTGGGTAAGGAACTGGGAAGCATGCTGGCCTGTGATCACACAGCGGAGGCCATGTGTGGAGACAGAGACCACCATCATGATGCAGAAGTGGTTAGCCCTGGGCTATAGTGAGCAGAGCAGATGAAGGACTCCTCTAACAACAGAGAAGTAATTTTGCCAAGTGCCAGCATTCGACTCACTGTTCCCTGGGTTTCTCCAGGGAGCATTAGGAAGTCCTTAATTCAGCAGTGACTTTTGCTTCTTAAACAAGAAATTGTCTGTTCTCTAAACAGTGTCATAAAAAGCTTGTATTTTAATGCCCTCCTTCACGCTTTGTGAGTAGTCACAGTGACCTCAAAATTCACAACGTTGATGATTGGGTTGAGTATTTTGGAATGCTTTGCAAATACAAAGCATCCAAGTCAAAAGTGTTTAAATCTGCTGAGTGCCTCAGAAACAGAGCATAATTCACGATTCATATTATAGTTTTATGCCATAGCGTCTGTTACATAAGTAACTTCTCGCTCATAAAAAATTCACAAGCAATAATACTGCTCTAATTCTAAGCAATTCTATCAGACAGCTGAATCAACTAAATAGCTAAAGTGTCTGGCTTCTTAAGCAATTTTTAAATAAATCCTAATTTTTGTTTTTAATATACTGTGTATTTGAGGAGACTATTAATCACCCGGGTATAGTCTGTGAAGAAATTAGCCTTAATTAAACAACAATAATATGTCACTTGGTGTGCAGAATAATTTAATTTCATCATCTTAGTGGCCTCAGGATATAAATTTTATCTAATTTAAAGATAAAAAAACTGAGGTTGGTAATGATAGATAGCATCTTCAAAAGTATTTCAGTATGAAGTGTCAAGAACTGAATATGGAGGAAAAGTACCAGACAGCAAATCTATTCCTGGTTACTGCTTACAACAAACATTCCCCTGTATGAGCAACAGGTAAGTCATTCAAATTTTTTGAAAAATAACTGAAGGATACATTTCACCAAATATATGAGTATTCTTTTTCTCATTTTATGACTTGTAATAGCACTGACACAGAGACTTTACTATATTTAAGGATATTTAAATAGATCGTTTAATCTTCTCAGTAGTGCTATACATGTAAAAGCATCATTCTACAATGAAGTGTATAGTAGCCCCATTCCACATTTTACAAGAAACCACAGTGAAGAGCAGGGCTGTCTGAAATCAGTGCAGGGTGATCACCTAGATTTCCCTGGAAATCCATAACCCGAGGCACTTTGTTTAGTGGGCTGAGGCTAAACTTTGCTTTCTCTAATGGTGGATAGTCCTCCACTCAGCAGGGGGCGCTGCCATTTCCCAATCTCTCCAAGGTTCATAGATGATAAGCAGCTGATGTTCCTGAAGTTTGTCTTCAGCAGTCCCAAATCAGCATCACCGAACAGTAAGTCGTCCAAATTCCCCTATGTGAAATTGGCTTCTGACTTTTGCCTAAAGAAAGTATGGCCATAAAAAGGAAGTTGATGCATTGGAGGTGAGACTTCTGAGCTTTCCTCTATTGGAGAAGGAGATTCTGCTAGCTTGTCTAGCATTATTAGTTCCTATTTACACTTAAAAAAATCATTGTCTTCCTGTTTTCAAAGTCATGCCTGTGTCACTGCCAAATGTATTTTAGGCTCTAATGGATGGTCAGTGTGGAACTCTTGACAAAACAGTCATAACATCATGTGGCAGAAATTGAGGAACAGACCAATAACAGAGAATATACTCTATAAGAACAGATACTACACTTGATCTTAGCCAACAGGCAGGAAATTACACTTGGACATGATAAATTATACAGGACTCTAAACATTCACACAGGGAGACCAAAGGAGGATATTCTTAGGAGAGGATCAAAAAGCCTCTATAGTTATGTATATATGATCGTATAAAATGATGTTTATTGAAACATACTCCAAGAAATGGAAACAAGAGGATTTTGCTATTTTGCTTTTTGTTTGTCTTCTGCTTTTGTCACTGTTTTTGATTTCTCTACCTTTTGTGTTGTATATATTTATCTGTTTTGGGGAGAGTAAGGGGGAAGCACAGAAATTGTAGGACAGAAGGTAAAATAATTCAGCAGTGATACTCATTAGACACAATGTTGAAAATGAATTATACATCTTGTGGGAGAGGGAGAAAACAAGGGAAGAGGTGACACTGTTCAAAAAGAAATGAACTTATTATCTGACCTATGTAACTATAACCACTCTGTATATCCCCTTTACAATAACAATAAAAATTAAATTAATAAGAGAAAAGAAAGAAAATATACTTATGTATTAAGGTCAACTTAAAAAAATTTACATAAAGTCTAGATATAAACTTTTTTCATTTTTAACATCCATTCTTTATTGTTTGAGATGAGACGACGTTGGTAAGTGTAACCAAATAAGAGAACTAATAGTTCAGAATAAGATTGCATATGTTATATTTTAGCCCAGACATATAGTGCAGCACCATTTGGGGGGAAATATGACATCAGAGAATTGATCATTGGATAATTGGGAGAGAGTATGACACAAGAGTCAGGGATTCAAATATTTGCTTTACCTCTCAGTAATTGTGTAAATTTGGTTAAATTACTCTGTTTAGTTAAGTCCCATTTGTTTATAGAATGAGATACATACTAATAATTTATTTTATAGGAAAGTTGGGGTCATTAAAGAAGAGTAAAGTTCATGAAGTGTTTAAATGTCTGACAAATCACGTACATGATATCCAGTTATATCTAGTAAGGGACTTTAATGTAATATAGTCTTTTAAACCAATTTAAACACAAGAAATACACATTTATTTGACTTAAAGAAGGTAAAACTAATTTTATAGAAGTAAACAATTATTACCACTTTATCAGACACATCATTCTTAAGAATTCTTAACTTAAAAAGTAGAAGGTTGTTTGTAAGTATACATGCAAACATAAATAATTGTATTTTCATCATAAAAACATAATTCCTTAAAAGCAAACAGAAGAAAAAAAACTATTGAAGTATGAAGTGTTTCACTTCATGAAATTCCAGAAAAAATATTCACACTAAGTGCCATTATATTGCAAGATATGATAAATGCCTCAAACTATATATTGGAGTGATTGGGTTTTTATTGTTACTTCTTTTGTTGTTTTATGCCATTCCTGGTCCTTGAACTCTGGGCCTGGCTCCTGTCCCTGAAGATTTTTTGCTCAAGACTAGTGCTCTACTACTTGAGCCACAGTTCTACTTCCAGCTCTTTTTGTAGTTTATCAGAGATGAAAGTCTGGGCTGGCTTTAAATGACAATCCTCAGATCTCAGCCTCCTGAGTAGCTTGGGTTATAGGTGTGAGCCACCATTGGGCTACTTGGAGTGATTGTCTTTGACAAACACTTCAGGAGTATCTTACTGGAAGAGCCCAAGTGGTTCTGTTTCTCAAGTCATACTTCTACTAATGGTTTCAGTTAGATTTACCTTTCTGCTAAATTTAAAGCACCTGATAATTTGCCCTGCGTATTAGAGTTTATGTTTTGGCCTACATTCTATTTGCAAAATAGTTTCAAAGAGAAGGGCATATCTAAAGAGGAATAATCTTGAAAGTGAAAATTGGAAAATTCACCTTCTGCTCTGGATAGGTCAAGGATACAGATATTCAAAAGATACGAAGAAATAAATGTGCTCTTAAGACATTGTTTTACGGTCTTTTCATATATTAGTCAGCTTTGCGCACTACAAAGGGAATATTGAATTCACCAAGGAACTCAGTATATTCATGTCTATTCTCTTAGTGTTAGAGGTTTTGTTATTCTTGCCTTTTATTTGTTTCATAATTGATTGTATTTCAAGTGCACTGTGTATTCAATGGAGATGGAAGTCAATAAGAATGAAACATTAAGCAAATTGTTTTAAATTGGTTATTACTATGTTAGAAAAATTGTCTTTTTCATCTCACAGATTTTTTAAAGATAGAAATTATGATATCTTACATTGAAAAAATTTGTAAGGCCATAGAGTTTTTCAGGATTGGTAAAATGCAACTACTGTGCCAAAAGGCTTCTTAAAACCACACATACTTCTGAATCATTACACTAAAAATCTCCTTTCAAATACTTGCATAGCAAGGGAAACTTCAAAATATTTTCCCTCTTAAGCTACAATTTTTTTTGTCACTTGTGGGGCTTGAACTCTGGGCCTGGGAGCTGTCCTCCAGCTTTTCAGCCCAAGCCAAGCACTCTTCCCCTTGAGCCACAGCACCACTTCTGGTTTTCTGGTGGTTAATTGGAGATAAGAGTCTCATGGACTTTCCTGCCCAGGTTGGCTTTGAACTGTGATCCTCAGATCTCAGCCTCTTGAGTAGCTAGGATTACAGGCATGAGCCACCAGTGCCCAGCTAAGCTACAAGTTTTACTCACAAGGTATGTAGCTCAATAAAATATTGCTCAATAAATGTGATCATTTGTTCTGAGTTCTAGTCTAAAATCTCTGGAAAATTCTTAATGAGTGATAGAGTATTAGTCACAGATTTGCTTTTCATTTTACTCTTCTTAAAATCAATTATACATAACATTTTCAAATCAAATCAAAGAGTTGCTTAGCCCAACACCTTAGGAGGGTTGAATAGTATTTCTTGGAAATTCTCATAATGCATTTGAAGTTTCAACATAACAAACCCATGTGTGTGTTTCCTTTAATGACTCACACTGAGACAATATTATTGCAAAATCTGGCTGGTTACTTAAATACACATATAAATATCTCACTTCCAACAGCTTTATTATTGCTCTTATTTTACTGAGTATGTGTAGTTTTCTAGTCCATATTGTGATATGCCTCATGCTGTGTGGTGTAAAGCCAGCTATCCTGGCTACCTATTTTTTTTGTCAGTCGTGGGGCCTAAACTCTGGGCCTGGGCACTGTCCCTCATCTCTTCAGTTCAAGTCTAGCACCTTACCACTTGAGCCACAGCGCTACTTTGGGCTTTTTTTTGCTTATGTATTACTGAGGTGGAATTGAATCCAGAGTCTTATGCATGCGAGGCAAGCACTCTACCACTGAGCCAACTTGCCAGTCCCTATCCTGGCTACTTTAATGGATGAACTCAAGCATTCTGAAGAACCCATCCACAGTTCTGCAAAAGACTATATATGCTCTGAAGAGAGGCTGGAAATGCCTAAAAACTGGCAATACAAGATATGAGTTTATGCTTGAAGTTTGAGTTGATATTTTAATAGTTTAGTTTTTCAGGTTGTATTTTACTTTTCAGACTTTAAGCTATCAGATGACATGGTTCAATTGTATTCCCATGTCTCTTCACTAGATATAAGTTTAAATGGGTTTTGTTTGTTTTGCCTTAACATAAACAATTTTGCATATCGCAACCTACACACACACACACAATATGTACATATACAAATACACACATATAAGTATACACTTACTTTTTTATTTTTTATTGTGAAAATACTGTACAGAGGGGTTACAATTACTTGGGCAAGATAATGAGTACATTTCTTATCAAACATTGTAGCCTCCTCCTTTGTTTCCCCTTCCCATCCCTTCCCAGCCTCCCCCTGTCCCCCCACCCAATCCTCCCCGCTCCCCCCACCAAAGTTGTAAAGTTCGTTTTCAACATAACGACTTGTACATCTCATTGTTACTTTTATATATGGTATATTTACATATGTAATATATGTACATATATTTGCACATGTACATATATATGTATACCTGTATGTGTATATACATGTACATATAAACATAAGCATATACACACGTGAATATGAACACATACATGTTTGTGTATGTGTACTCCATACAACAAGACATGGAAACAAACTTTACAATTTAGGTAGGAGGGAGAGTGTAGTTGTGGAGATGGGAGGGAAGGGATGGTAGGGGAAAAACAAAGGAGAAGGCAACAATGCTTGATAAGAAGTGTACTCATTACTTTGCTCAAGTAACTGTAACCCTTCTGTACAGTATTTTCACAATAAAAAACTTATTAAAAAGTGGCTAGACAGCTAGAGGGTACTGAAGACCCTAATGGCTTAGAAAAGTAAAGGTCTATCCTGAGACCCTGAAAATTCTGTTAGTCCTGGACTTCCAGGAATGAGTCTTGTGCTTCTAATAGTCTAGTGGACATCTTTAGTAGATCATATCAACAAAATTATGAGCTGGTATTTGGCTAGGCTACAAGAAATGTTGGATTATCAGCATGGTAGGTAAAGAGATGAGTTATTTTGATGACTAGCATTCCAGATTTAAAAAAAAAAATCTTAGCGCATGCTTGTTATCCTAGCTAATCAAGAGGCTGAGTTCTGTCTAGCCTGGACAACAAATCTAAGTGACTCTTATCTCCAATTACCTAGCAAAAAGCTGGAATGGCTCAAATGGTGGGACACCAGCCTTGAGCAATAAAAACTAAGCAAAAGCATGAGGCCCTGAGTTCAAGTCTTAAAACTGGCACAAAATTAAAACATAGAACTCCATTGACGGGTGTTAGAGAACTAAATGCAAAATCATGATTTATATATATTGATGATTTAGAACTACAAGGGCATAGGAAGAATAGAAACTGCATTCATTATATACTTATTTGCACTTCTCATATTCTCTGTGGTTGAGCAGAAAAGCCATTGACTAAAATCAAATTATCGACTCAATAACACCTCATTGTCTAAAACTGATAAAGAAGCTGCTGAAAAAATACCCACGATATTGTTGAAGATTGATTCTTAAATTTGAATAGTAGATTAAAAAAAAGAAAATAATTGAAAAATACTACATAGGTCCACAAGATCTACAAACTGTTTTCTTGTCATCATTTCCCTAAACCATGTGTTATAATAATTGTTCACACAGTCCATAGGTTATAATTATACTGGGTATCTTAGGCAGCACAGAGACAGTTTAAAAGAATCAGGATGATGAGCACAGGTGCTATGCAAACACTTCAGTATTTTAAAGAAGGGATGAGCAGTTGTGCCTTTGGCCATCCGTTAGGGTAGGATCATAGAAATAAACCAATAAATGCATGTACATATTCAAAGTGCACTATGATGATTGAATTTAATTTGTATTTTAAAACTATTCCTAGTAAAAAGAGAAATAGTATGTGGAGAGAAACATAATGAAGATATTTAAACCTCTCAAAATAAAATTGGAACTTAAGAGATACAGAAAAGACTCAAATAACATAAATACGTATAATTGGCTGGGAAGGTGGCTCAGTGGTAGAGCACTTGCCTTGCATGCCTGAGGCCCTGGGTTCGATTCCTCAGCACCACATAAGCAAAAAGAAAAAAGCCGGAAGTGGCACTGTGGCTCAAGTGGTAGAGCGTTAACCTTGAGCTGAAGAGCTGAGGGGCAGAGCCCAGGCCCAGAGTTCAGGCCCCATGACCGGACCCAAAAAAATAAATAAATAAATACGTATAATTTATTATGAAGTCAGACTAAATAGTGAAATAGTAGCTAAGTATTGAGGAATTTGTATGCAGATGTTTTGAATATGATAAGCTGATCCTAGGGCTTGAACTTAGGGACTGGATACTCATCCCTTAGCTTTGTTTGCTCAAGGTTAGCACTCTACCACATGATCCACAGTTCCACTTTCAGGTCATTTTGCTGTTGTTGTTATTTTGTTTTGTTGTTTTGGTAGTTAGTTGGAGATTTATGGACTTTCCTGCGTAACTTTAAACCAAGATCCTCAGATCTCAGCCTCCTGAGTAACTAGGATTGGAGGCATGAGCCAGAGGTGCCTGGCTGATAGATATTTTTAAATAAACACATAAAACAGTGATGAAAAGATAAATATCATTTGGAAATGCTGATGAAAAATTCACCCTATAAAGTTTAGAAATAAATTATCTAATTAAAAATTACTAGAGACACAATTTTAGAAGAGACAAGAATCCAAATGAAGTTCGAAATTGTAAAGTAATCTAGCATAATTTCACATTTGTGCTTCATAGCAAAGCTTATTTTAATAAATGCTGGAGAGATAGTGGCTGTTAATTACAAAGCTAACCTGATTTTTATCTCCTTGTGATAGTAAAGTCAATTCCATGACTTCATTGACTTAAATATAATGAAACAAAGCCATTAAAATAATCAGACAATACTTAAAATACAAATAGTGAAACGTTATATAGTATAAATTTTCTATATTTATCATTTAATTTCTAGTTGTGGAGGCAAAGATGAGCAACCTCACATATAAGCAAATCCAATTTTGCATAGTTACTTTTCTGTCATTGAGAGAAGAGAGCTTAGTTGTCACTAACAGAGGCAACTGGGGACAGACAGAGAGACTAGCTGGCAGCCATGGCCACTTCCTGGGGTACAAAATTGTGTGAGTTTCATGCCAAGCAATCTAGTGCCATATGGAAATATTTAAGAATGAACATATTTCCATTTTGTATCTCTGCTCATAATGGTTTATCTTCCTATGAACTTCTACAAATGTGTGTTGATGCATACACATTGTCAAACTAGAAGCATTTTATGGTTTAATAACACCAGAATTTTTTAAAAATGTAAAATGATTCTGAGACAGGAATTCAGAATGTGGAATTATATGTAAGAGGTAAACCTTGACGCACACTAAATATAATCTGTGATGACAAGTAAATGCTCTCTAATTTGGTGTAATATATTGTTTAAAGTTATAAAATAATTGAATAAGCAAGATAACTCATAATTTATTATGAGATTATAATACCAATTTTACCCTTGCTGCTGTATAGAATGATAATTGATTGTCAAACTTACCGTCCAATTCAATCTTTCCACTTTTTGTGTGTGTGTGTGTGGTTACCTGGGGCTTGAACTCAGGGATAGGGTGCTGTCCCTGAACTTTTGAGCTCAAGGCTATCGCCCTACCACTGGAGCCACTGCTCCACTTCCAGCTTTCTTGGTGGTTAATTGGAGGTAAAAGATCCATGGCCTTTCCTTCCCAGTCTGGCTTCAAATTATGATCCTTAAAGCTCAGCCTTTTAGGTAGGTAGGATTACAGTTATGACTCACTAGCACCTGGATATCATCCACTTTTTAAGTAATTCAATTGGTTAAAGTTAAAATTTGACTACATTTCATTTGCTCTTTGCAAACTGTATCATATAACTCAAAAGTGCTTTAGATATTTAAAACATGCCTCTTAAAATTTGTACAACAAAGGAGAGAGAAATGTACATTCTAAAGATTATTATCTTTTATTGTGAAAATATCGTACAGAGCGGTTACAGTTACATGGGCAAGGTAATGAGCACATTTCTTATCAAGCATTGTTGCCTCCTTTGTTTCCTCTTCTCATTCCTTCTCATCTCCCCCAGCACGCCTTCCAACCAAAGTTGCAAAGTTTGTTTTTTGACATAACGACTTGTACATCTCATTGTTGCAATGGGTCCACCTGTATCCCTATTTAAACATTTCGTTTTTTTCCCTTCCCCTCCACAAATTATACCAACATCAAATACAGTGAAAGCAGGGGTTATACTGTGGGGGAGGGACAAAGCAATCATCTTATAAATATGAAAGAAAAAAACATTTGAATCCTTATCTTGGGGTTCATTTCACCTAACATCAACTTATATGATCTTTTCTGTTTGACTCAGACATATACTAGTTATTGCAAATAAGGGAAACCATGGGACCTATGTTTCTTTGGGCCTGGCTTACTTCACTGAATATAACTTTTTCCAAGTCTTTCCATTTCCTAACAAATGGGGCAATGCCATTCTTTCTGATGGAGGCATAGAATTCCATTGTGTATATATACCACATTTTCTTGATCCATTCATCTACTGAGGGGGTATCTGGTTGGGTTCCATACCTTAACTATGGTAAATAATGCTACAATAAACATAGTTGTGCTGGTAGCTTTAGTATGGTCTTGTTTGTGATCATTTGGGTAAATGCCCAAAAGTGGGATTGCTGGGTCATTGGGGAGCTCTATGTGGAGTCTTTTGAGGAACCTCCAGACTACTTTCCAAAGTGGTTGAACAAGTTTACATTCCCACCAACAATGCAGTAATGTTCCCTTCTGTCCACATCCCCTCCAGCATCTGTTATTAGAGTTCTTGATTATAGCCATTCTAACTGGGGTGAGGTGGTATCTCAATGTTGTTTTGATTTGCATTTCTTTTATGGCTAGAGAAATTGAGCATTCCTTCATGTGTCTATTGGCCATCCTTCTTTCCTCTTCAGAGAAGTTTCTCTTTAAGTCTTTAGCCCATTTTTGTCGAGTAACGTAACAACCTTAAACACAGTAAATTACCTAATTATTCTGTCATCTGCATTTCCCCGGTATGGCTGCTTTTCCATGTTTGGAAAGTTCAGAGTTGTGCCGACTTTTCTATTTACATGTAAGTCAGTAAGAAACTAAGATCTGAAACGAAGATCTGTAATAGTTTAATGGTTGAATTTTCTGGCTTTTTAAAGATTGGTTCTTTGTTTCTACTACATAACTTTGATAGGAGAGAATGAAAAATAATAAAACAATAGTCTTAATGCCATCCTACCATCTACTTATTTTTTTCATTCAAGAGATGTATGTGGAGTCCATTGTTGAACACATAATTTCAGAAAATTTCATATACTTTAAAAATGTAATCTATATTCTTTGATAAATGTCATTAAGAAATTACATTTTCTGCCAAGCATAGTAGGTGGTATACACCTGTAATCCTAGCATTCAGGAAGTGGCTACTTTGAGGAATACCTTGAATACATAGCAAGATCCTGTCCCAAATCCCTAATTCTCTTCCCTAATTCATTCTTCTCCCCAACAGCAAGAGCCTCCGTGAGCTTCCTCATGGTATCTTCAGATATAGAGTCCAGGTATTTTGATATTATCTGTAGCCTGTCATTCTCTTTCCTTCTCTACCATTCCCTGAATCCTCCCAAGGAGTACCATGATTACTGTGATGATGCATGTGTGTGTGTGTGTGTGTGTGTGTGTGTGTGTGTGTGTGTGTGTGTGTGTGTGTATCTTTTAGTTCTAGATTCTAAATTTGTAAAAGCACGATACTGGCATTTTTGAGTTTGACATCCCACATAAATTAATGACCTCCAGTTCCCTCCATGAGCATGGAAATGACATGTTGTTTTTCTCTATGGTTGAATATATAGGTTATATTTTTTCATATCCTTTCATCAATTATTAGACATCTTGGTTGATTCCACAATTTAGTTATTGTGAACGAAACTGAAGGATACACGATTATGTATTACACTATGTGTACACATGCTTCATGACAAAACATCTGTGTGTAGTTAATACCTGCTAGAAAATGAAGGGAAATGAAACAAATGTGAAAAGGTTAGTTGTCTGGAAACTACTAAAGAAAGGGGAAATAGCCAAATGAGAAAATTAAAGAAGAAGAAAGCTGAAGGATTTTATAGGGATGTAGGAACAGAAAAATGGAATCTATTGAAATTGCTCTAACTGGGTGGGGAGAAAGAGAGTGAGTTTGGTTTGAAATATCACAGTGAAAATTCCTGGTGCAATCGATATATGCTAACAAAAACTAGGGGAAAATCTGTTCATAAAAATTTTAAGTAGTTGTACAAAGAGATTACAGTTCTATGTCAGGCTGTGAGTACAATGCATCATGACCAATACCACCCCTTTCATCATTCTCCCATTTTTTTCCCCTCCAGTCCCTACCCTCAACTTACATAGTTCAGTTTGTATATAGAGTGCACATTAAGTATAAAGAATGCATTTTCTCTAAAAGGAAAACAGTTACAAAGGCTAGGCACGTAGCTCAGACAGTGGTAGAGCACACACATATGCACACACAATTCTTCTGTGAAAACTTTTATAATTTGCAAGCAAATAAATTTAAAAGACAGTGTAATTCACACTTTCTTCATATGTTGCTTGCAAGATAGATTTCAGAAGCCCACATGTATTGCATACCATTTAGTAATGCTATATACACATGCTTTGTGCTAGGTCTTTCACCTCTCATAGAATTCTACATCTCCCAGTTTTTCTCTTCTCTTGTTGGTTTTTTCCCTCAGAACTCACTCAATGCATTTAATGTTTGTCATCTACAAGTGTATTGTCTATCTCTCTCCACAATTCTATGAATCCACAAGAGCTGAGACTTTTATTGAAATGCTTATATATGTGACACATGAGTACTTAACATCAGCAAATGGTTGGTAAATTCAATTTGAATCATAAAGAGAAGCTTCCCTAAGCTGGTCCTGCTTCTACAGATTTCTGTGAATGGGGAGTGAATTGCTAGTAATTCTCATTCTTTGTCTTATTTACAAAGAGTTTTACATAATAAGTTATCAAATGTCTTCCTAACAGTACTAACATACTTTTTTATGTTCTTAAAGAAAATACTATGAAAACTAATAAAATAATACCCTATAGGCTTTCAGTCTATGTATATACATAAATATATATATATATATATATATATATATATATGAACAAGTAATTTCCTTCATTGTGTGGGAGGGTATTTTACAATTTACTTGGTATAAAATGCAATGAAGTTTAACATAATAATGACTCTGTAATGTAATATGAAACAGGTTTATTTGTGGCTGTGCCTTAAGGTAGAATGACAATAACTGTAGAGTTACACAATAGTATAGGAAAGTATTTGAATATGAAAAACAATAAGACATTACGGATCATTCGTTGCACAAAACCATTTATCAGTTTATTTTGTTTCAGTCCCTGCATTTTGCAAACATCTTTGATGAAGTCATCTAAATGACCTCCCTAGCTATTAACTCCATGCCCACTGGCTGTTTGATTTTACCAAATCATTTAACTTTTCTCAGTTTCTTCCTTTGTAAAAGAGTATAAAAAACACATTCACATCAAGGGATCTTGTGAGGACCACGGATCATGTGAAAGAGAGAGACATACAATGCCCACTGCAGATGTATTGTTATTAGGAAAATGGAGAGGAATCTTATCTTCTTTATGAAATGTCTTTATTATAAAGATAACTGCAAGAGAGAAAGCTCTATATGAATCTTACCTTCAACATGCCTGATGAGACAGTATGTGTCAAATTTGGAAAGTCATAAGAATATAAGTTTAAGAAGATAAAAGACAATATGTCACAATATGAATCAACCAATAGTCATGGAATGTATATATATATATATATATATATATATATATATATATGTGTGTGTGTGTGTGTGTGTGTGTATGTGTGTGTGTGTGTGTATGATATATATGATTGTCTTAGCTTCTAAGGAGCCCTAGAGAATTGTATTATTTGTATTATTTTCCAGCTTTGTTTTTTACAATATAGAATCACAGTAGAACACAAAAATTTTTGTGTCACTTCTGCTGCTAAAGACATTCAAGAGGCTGTTAAAAATGTACACACATAGAAATATGCAAATATTATTCCAACAAAAATACCATATAATCTAAAAAAGCATAAAAATCCTAGGACAAGATTGAAAATTAAGGATAAGATAATCACACAATTACATTTAAATCCATTAATATGTTCTATTCTTGTTCAACGACAAAGATCATTGGATTGCATTAAAGAACAAAGCTTTTAGCTCTTTGCACAGTTAACTGGAGAGATTATAAGTAGTGTGACTGAAAATATTTAAAAGATAATAAGGAAAAAGAACTCACTTTGTGACAATAAATGAGGCAAAGAGGACATAAATGTTTACAGACACAACTGACAATAAAGGTATTAAAATCACTTTTTTTTAACCAGATGGAAAAACAAATGCATAAGAAATCACAACTTAACATTTGATTATCATTTTTAGTGTGATGATAGCTATATTAAATTCATGAAGTGATAGTCTCTTCATGATAATGAAGTCAGATATTAGTGTTTTATTTAGGCAGGAAAATAGAAACACAATCTAAGGAATAGAAAAATGGACACTAGCCAGGCGCCTATGGTTCACGCCTATAATCCTAGCTACTCAGGAGGCTGAGATCTGAGAATCGTGGTTCAAAGCCAGCCTGGGCAGGAAAGTCTTATCTCCAATAAACCACTAGAAAACCGGAAGTGGCACTGTGGCTAAAGTGGTAGAGCGCTTGCCTTGAGCTGAAGAGGCCAGAGACAGCACCCTAACCTAGAGTTCAAGCCGCACAACTGACAAAAATAAACAAATAAGTACATACATACATAAATAAAAAAAGAAAGAAAAATTGACACTAATCCATAACACTCTAAGTGTTTTTAAAGACTTTTTAATGATTTCTCCAATCCTTAAACTCAGTAGAAAAATAAAATACAACTGTTAGAGTGGAAAAATAATATTGTTTGTATGTGATTTTGTAGTCTTTATGAAAAATCTCTGAAAAATCTACCAAAAATAACACAAGTACTCAGTAATTTTTTACAAAATTAAATTAATATTTGAAGATATAAGGCTCTTCTTATCTAAAACTAATATCGAATAGAATTAGACAACACATACAGATAGAAATAAATAATAGATTGATGAAGAGATAATGTAACATTCCATTGTAGAAGGAATTAGTTGCTTTAATTTATTATTGACATTTGGCTATTTTCTTAACATCTTGGGACTGATAGAATCAACAATTTCAGTATTTCACAATTTAATTTTAAAATGTTATATTCAAGAACAGTATAAAATGAATGTACCTGAAGCAGATGATAACGAAAGACAACAAAGGCTTTTTCAGCATGATTTTTATTTTGTTTTTCTTTATTTTATGTTTGTGCTGAGACAGAGTCTTGAACTCAGTGCCTGATCACTGTTACAGTTTCATGGACTGTTCTGCCCAAGCGTTCATCTAACCATGATACTCATATCCCAGCCTCCTGGCTAGCTAAGATTACAGGTGTGACACTGATGCCAGCCTGAAATTTTAATTTGTTATTGACACATTGACTGTCCATTGTGTCCAGAAAAAAATTTACCCAGAAAAAAAGAACTACAGTAAACATACTTAACACAATGTTTAATATATTGTCTAAAGTTTTTATCAAATTGCTGATAGTAGGTAAAAGCCCAAGAGATAAAACTGTGTGACTCAATTGTTCATGGAAGATATAAATAAAATCAGCCCATTAACATCTTGAGGAAAAAATAAGGAGAGAAAAAATGTCAAGAAGAAAAGATGGAGATGGGCAGGAGGAGAAATTCAAGGACAAATTTCATTAATAGCAATTGTTAAAATGACTATATCAGTGGCTCATACCTGTAATCATGGCCGCCCAACACTAGCACAAAAAAACAAAAGTTGAACACTTCCTCAACATTAGCTGAGAGCAATACCACACATAGGTCATCCTAACTTCATGTGAAGCTTGAATACATGGATTTTTGTCATTCACTTACAAATTAATTCATACATTCATTCCACAATAAATCCAATTATGTGTTTCGATTCCTCTAAATTGCCTGTGGAAGACTATCCACCAGAGATGGAAGATGACAAATACTATTAGAAAAATTCCCTACTTTTTTTGGGGGGGGGTGTTAAAAATATTTGAAGCCAGGTACCAGTGGTTCGTGCCTGTAATCCTAGCTACTCAGGAGGCTGGCATATGAGGATTGCAGTTTGAAGTCAGCCCTGGCAAGAAAGTCTGTGAGACTTTTATCTACAAATTAGCTATCAAAAGGCTGGAAACAGAGCTATGGTTCAAGTGCTAGAAGCCTAGCCTTAAGCACAGAGCTCAGTGACAGTGGCCAGGCCCTGAGTTCTAAGCCCCAGGATCAAAATTCTAGGAGAGGAGAGAAGAGGAAGGGAGGGGAGGGAAGGGGAGAGTAGAGGAGGGAAAGGGAGAGGATGAGAGGAGAGAAGTAAAACAAGAAGAAAAAAAAGGACGAGAAAAGGAAAAAGAAAAGAAAATCATATTTGGCTGCCCTTAACCTACTATTCTGTTAAAGACTATGCTATAAAGTCCTCTAGACAAGGGTATTTTCTCCATTATTGTCCTCCTAATTCCTGAAAAGGAGCTGGAATCCAATTGACTAACTACCTGTCTGCTGGATTAACCAATTAATTCAATATTACAATGGTAAAGCTAAGGGGAAATGAAACAACTTACCATTTTCCTATTTTTATTTTTACTTTTCTTATGCCAGAACTAGGGGTTGAACTCACAACTAATTAGGCATTGTCTCAGACACACTGCTCTCCACAAATGTGACAATCAGTGGCCACAAGGATCTTGCTGTTTCATAATCTGGAGGTGAGCTCAGCTTTGCCATTCCCTACCGCTTGTCAAACATATGCACTAGGGAAGTACCAAGTCTGTTAGCACAGCTTCAGGGAAAGCAAGCACTGTGCCAGTCAACCATGGAGCTACACAGTGACCCTCATGTGCCTGAATACATGTGTATCTTCTTGGGTGGCCCAGCCTAGGATACTTTTGGAATGAGTATGCTGTTCATTCTTTTGACTGTTAAAATAAAGATTGTGTGTGGAAAACACATTAATTGTAGTGTTCTCTTCATGTCTAAATGCCTCAAAGGACAAAAGAAAAAAAAGCACCTTTAATGTATTAGACCATTGAGACTTTGGGCTTAAACTGTTACTGATGAGCACAAGTATTATGACTAGAAGGGGACAAGCAGTATTTCTGTGGTAAAAGAGTCCTTTCTTCATGGGACCCAGGTGTGGCAACATTGCCAAGCCTGAGCAGGTCATTGTCCTTTAACTTTTTCTCTCAGGGCTGGCACTCTACCACTTAAGCCACAGCTCCATTTCTGGCTTTTTGATAGTTTATTGGAGATGAGTCTCATAGACTTTCCTGCCCAGGCTGGCTTTGAACCACATTCCTCAGAAATCTATAGTAAGTGTGATGTGATAGCACATCATAAGTGCATTTTAACATCAAGTGAAAATCATCTATATCCCAAAACCTTTGCACAGATATACTAAAATAAAATTTAACTATATTATTTTTGTGTCTTCCTTCCTTTCTTCCTCCTTCCTCCCTTTCTTCCTTCCTTCCTCCCTCCCTTCCTTCCTTCCTTCCCTCCTTCCTTCCTTCCTTTCTTCCTTCCTTCCTTCTTTCCTTCCTCTCTCTCTCTCTCTCTCTCTCTGGTTTTAACAAAATGAATAGCAGGAAGCTTTCTCAGGGAGAAAGTAGAGCAAAGGGAGGTGTGGGGGAGAGAAATGGAGAGAGGGAGGATAGACAAATACAGTCATTATATTCGATGTACCTATGGAAATGGAACCATATAACTTGAGGGTGTGAATGGAATTGGGAAAAAATGAAGAAGAATGTTGGAAGGGATAATACAGATCCTAATCTAGACTTGTTAAATTGAAATCCCTTTTTATAACTACTTAACTTAAAAATAAATCCTATCTTAACTCACAGTAGAAAAATAGGTTGTAATTTTCACAATTGCTGATGTTTATGCCTACATTTTGGATATTTAATTTGTAGCAGCACACTGAAGATTTTCCTGAACCAATAAAAGTTTCAGCTTGAGGTGACAGAAACATTCAGCATTCTGCTCCAGATTTTCCTGTGGGTGAGGAGACCCTTTCGTGATTTGTGTGTAAATGGTGTCTTGAAGCAGTTTCCTCTCAATGGAAGAGCCCTGGGTGATAAGTGAGGAGAAGGTGTCCCCCTGGGAGATTCTTGAGCTGTCACCTGTGGCTGGTTCTCTCCTGCTCACAGGACCCCTGCTAAACCTTTGCTGATCTGATAGGCTGAAATTACAGAGGCAACACTACATTCTTCTTGATCTTTCTTTTTTAGTAAGATTTGTAACGATACCTCATGTGCCGGAATTTAATCTGTTTTTACAGCTTTCGTGGCTAGTGGAAAAGTCCCTTCATGACATTTTCAGTGTATAAGGTTTGCTCACAACATGACTTCTCTCTTCTAGTACTATTTTGATGGCAGATATGATGATTTATTACACCTTTTTTCATCTCAGTGGGACATATTTTTGTGACAAAAGAAATACTGCTGGGCCACTGACTGCAGAGTTTCCAACACCTGGGACCAGCCAGGAATAGCTGTGTGGGAGGCAGACTCAGTACCCCAGATGAGGTTATGCTGGCAGAGGCAGAGTCCCCAGGCCCTGCCTGCTCAGGCTTGGCAATGTTGCCACACCTGGGTCCCATGAAGAAAGGACTCTTTTACCACAGAAATACTGCTTGTCCCCTTCTAGTCATAATACTTGTGCTCATCAGTAACAGTTTAAGCCCAAAGTCTCAATGGTCTAATACATTAAAGGTGCTTTTTTTTCTTTTGTCCTTTGAGGCATTTAGACATGAAGAGAACACTACAATTAATGTGTTTTCCACACACAATCTTTATTTTAACAGTCAAAAGAATGAACAGCATACTCATCCAAAAGTATCCTAGGCTGGGCCACCCAAGAAGATACACATGTATTCAGGCACATGAGGGTCACTGTGTAGCTCCATGGTTGACTGGCACAGTGCTTGCTTTCCCTGAAGCTATGCTAACAGACTTGGTACTTCCCTAGTGCATATGTTTGACAAGCGGTAGGGAATGGCAAAGCTGAGCTCACCTCCAGATTATGAAACAGCAAGATCCTTGTGGCCACTGACTGTCACATTTGTGGAGAGCAGTGTGTCTGAGACAATGCCTAATCCCTGGGACAAGCACCAACCTGCTGTGTTCCAGCAGCTGGCAGGTGGTCAACGGAAGGGAAGTTCTAGTATATGTTCCTGAACATCATACAGCAGAACTGGCTCTGCCCAGGTTGCACTGAGATTATTTTCTAGGACTGTTTTATTTTTCAGTGTATAGTTTATTTTTCGGCGTGTGGTATTTTTTAAGTACACTTAAACCAATTTTGCCCATAAAAGTTCTTACACTGCACATTATATGAATAGCATAACAAATCACACTCAGTTTAAATGATCTCAGTTTAAATGATAATGTTTTCCCTTTTCCTTTTATCTTAGGCCATTTCTGGAGTGTGAACTCTATGCCTTTGACTCACTCAGCTTGTTTAGCCTGGCTTTGCTCTCTCACTTGAACCATGCTTCCAGTCCAGCTTTTTGCTGTTTATTTTGCAGATGGAGTCTCTCAGACTTTCCAGGCTGTGCTGCCTTCAAATTGCAGTCTTTCAGGTCTCAGCCTACTGAGTAACTACAATTACTTCATAAGCCACCAGTGCCCAGTTTCAAAATCCAAACAAACAAAACATGCACATTCACACATACACATATGTCATTGTTTTCGTAAATGTCAAAAATACTTCTCCAAGGCCCTGAGATGGATCCAATTCAGTTTTCTGACAATTATAATTCAGCTCTCTACCCATTTCATTTTCTGTCTCATCTCACTAGAATGAGGCCCCTAAATTTAGCACGATTTTAATTCAATTTAGTATACTAGGAATGAAGAACAAAAATAAGAACAAAAAATGGTTGTTCAAGTAAACACAAAGAGTTCTAAGTACAAGCCAAGTGGAGCTGAGATCCAACAGAAACTCATACCCCTACCAAGTTACCCACCTGCCACCAATTATTGCTAAATATCCTCACTCCCTCATGGGATCATAAAATTCAAGTCTGATCATGCTGGTTGAACCAACACTGTTAAAAACCAATGTTACCTTGACCAAGAAAAAGACTCTAGGAGTAGTCAACATTGCTGAAAATAGATGGCTCAGAACAACGTTTGAGCAATGTGGTACACTGTTTTTATCATCACAAAGATAGGAACTAGAAATCAGACATCATTTGATTGGTACCTGACATACAGGCCATAATTTGGCAGCCCCCAGTGGAATGTGGAGTCAGCTATTCTGCTTCCACAAGCTTCAATTATTTAGCTACAACAGTTTATGGTGGGATTCATTTACAACCTTCTTGTACATGAAGCAAACTGTAGCCCACTATATCCGTACAGAAACCACTCTGGGCCACATTTATTGAGTACCCAGGCTGCTTTAGGCCAAACATATTGCAGTTGGCTAATGTCATATTTCCACCCATCTGCTTATGGCTCTGCCTGTCTTGCCCTGTAAGTCTCCCACCTGCTGGATCCACACCAGGCTTCAGGTCACAAAGTAATTGCCTCTTTTCTTTTCATGATGTTTTATAATCCCTGGAGAAGAATTCACCTTTTTATAATGCTATAGAGGGAACACTCTGTGTTGCTGTAACATTATTTTTTATTATGTCCATCTCCTCTGTGTGTGCCTTGGGAGAAGGGACAATATTGTTTACTTCTGCTACGGATTCAATAGAGGCATCTGTCCTAGGCAGTACACTGCATAGACACAGCCTGGAGCTTAAGCTTGTTTCACATTATTTACTATTAATGTAATTTTGATCAAATAACTAGCCAAGTGGGGCTTTATTTCCTCACCTTTTGTTTCCTCAACTATAGGTAAATGGGTTCGTGACGCTCATACCTGTAATCCTAGCTATACATGAGGCTGAGATTTGAAGCTCTAGGTTTAAAGCTAGCCCAGGCAAGAAAACTCTTCAGTTAGTCACCAAAATGGGAGGATTTAGTGGTAGTGCACCAGTTTTGAGAGAAAAAGATTAGAAACAGTGCCCAGGCACTGAGTTCAAGCCCAAGTACTGGCACATTTAAAAAAGAACAAAAATAAGTACATAAACAACAAGATTTAACAGGACTTAAGTACAAGGTCTACTCCTGGATGGCTAGCAGACCCTACCCAGTACCTGTGTTACCTAGGCAACTGGGAAACCTGGAAGAGGTCACATCCACATCCACTGAGGTCACATCTGAATCTGATGTGGCCACACCTTTCTCCCACTTGGTCCCACCTCCCTTTACCTGGCCACACCTTTCCCCACCCCTACCATAGGTAAGACCCCTAGCCCAGGGCCAGATGCCCTTTTTGCCAACCTGGTCTGGTCCCAGCAGGTCTATTGAATAAACCTACCCCTTACCTGAATATCACGTGCATGGTGTGGTTCTTACTCGGCTACCTCTTCTTTAAAAACCTAACATTAAGTGAATCAGCTATTCACACAAAAAACTACAGTAATCAGTACAGGTTAAACTATTAACAATTTTCCTTTTTAAGAAAGTTCTTTCATTTTATTGTGCAATTAACTATATGATAAGAATACTAGAATATTAGTGAGCTATTATTATATGGCAAAATGCTTCTAAATCTTCATTTATTTACTAATTATACAATCTCTCCATAATATATAAAATAGTATTACATTGTTTCATATTGTCTCACTTTTTAGTTACATAATAATTTCAAGTGGAAATTTTATGACATTAAAACTGATAAAAACTCGATAGCATCTATATTTGAAAGACAACAAAACAATCTTATTAAAATAATAAAGAAGTTGTAAAATGAAAATAGACAATGAATTGCAATAAAATCGCTTATTATAAATTAGTTTTTTAAGACAAGGTCAGTGACTCATGCCTGTAATCACAGCAATATGGGAGGAGAAATTGGTAGGATTGTGGTTTTAAGCCAGTCCATGAGAAAGTGTTAGGAAGACTCCATCTCAACTAATGAACTGGGCATGGTGTTGCATGCTTGTCAATATGACTACATGTGAGGCCTTAGGTAAGAGTATCATCATTTGCATTCTATTCAGATAAAAAATTTGAGACCTGAGAAAGAAACAAAAGGTTAAAATGGGTTAGAAATCTGTTTTGTGTGGTGAAGCACCTGCCTAGCTAGCACAAGGCCCTAAACTGAAGCTCAAATACCGTAAAAGCAATATATAAGAGCAGCAGGAGTTAATGGCTCACACCTGTGACCCTAGTTACTCAAGAGGCTGAGACAGGAAGATTCGGTTGAAGCCAACCATGAACAGGAAAGTCTATGAGACATTTAACTCCACAAAACTATTAAAAATGTCATCAAGTAGTAGAGCACTAGATGAGCAAAAGAAACTCAGGAACAACACCCAGGCCCTGAGTTCAAGACCCAGAATCAGTATACACACACACACATACACTCACGTACACAGAGGAAAAAGCATTAATGGATTTATTCAAAGGAAATATTTATGATTACTATGTAATAAAAGGATCTATGCAAATTATTTCTTAGTTAAGAAAATTACCATGCAATGCTTGGTAAGAAATGTACGCATTATCCTGCCCATGTAACTGTAACTCCTCTGTACAGTATGTTCACAAATAAAATTAAATTAAATTAAAAAAAAAAAGAAAATTACCATGATATTGTGTCTAATTTGCAATAAACACATCCAAATGCAGATATGGAACTTGGCTAAAAGGATAACTTTATAAATTTCTGTGGACAAAATACTCAAATGATATATATATACTCAAATGAGATATTTGTCAAGGTTTAAATTCAATAATTTGTCTTTTTTTAATTTGTCTTTTTAATAGAATTTTTTGTAGTACATACAGTCCTTCATTTTAAAAGGGACAAGAAATGTACTAACTACCTTATATATGTAACTGTAACTCCTATATCTCCTTGACAATACAATAAAATTAAATGAATTAATTAGTTAAATTTAAAAAAATAATAGAGGTTCTTCAAGATCAAAAAATAAATGATTTTCTCTTAATAAATCAATACACTTAATTAAAAATCAGTTAATTATCTCTAGCTACATAGTTACACAAGTGAGAAAAAATATACAATGACCTGATTTTAATATGGGTGGAACTGAGTGACTTGAATCAAGTCGACAGCACACATTGACATTTTCAGTTGGGTCTGAGAGCCTCTCATCAGCCAATTTTGCAATTTTATCCTGCACATTAATTCTAGTGTATTTCTTCTAGGATATAAAGACCTTACCTGCATTTGTACAACTATCAAATAATTGCAAAGTACAGAATTTCCTTCTGCACCTCTCAGGGGATAAACTTCAAAAGGAATTATAGTCATACAATTTGTTCATAATGAAATTTTCAGGAATATTATATGGATTTTTATGAATATATATGAATATAAAGGGATATACTACACACACACACACACACACACACACACACACACACACACACACACTCTTTCGGTCCTTAGGCTTGCATTCAGGGTCTGGGTGCTGTCTAGAATGGCTTTTTTTTTTTTTTGCTCAATGCTGACACTCTGCTCCTTGAGCCACAGTTTTTGCTGGTTAATTGTATATAAGAGTCCCATGGAGTTTCTTATCTTAGATGGTTTCAAACCTAAATCCTTAGAGCTCAACCTCTTGATTAGCTAGGATTAAAGAAATAAACCACCCTTCTCCAACAAGAATCTATATTTTTGTTGAATCTCTCTTATACACAGTGGCTTTTGACAGTGATGCCTTAATAATTTTCTTACTTGTCCATGATTTTTAGCTTTACCATGTCTAAGACAGACTTTTTGATGTGTCTTTCCAATTATTTCAGCAACTCTAGAGTCCTTGGAATTGAATATGAGTTATATAAATAAACATTTATGGAATTACAGGGTTCAATTCCTGTCATAGTGAGCCTTAGTTTGTGGGACACATGAATGCTTTAAAACAGTCAATTAGTTTTTCTTGAAATTCTTTGTTTGCATGAGAAAATGAGCCTTCAGGACTGGTGCTTTCACTATAAAACATCAGCATTTACATGTGTGAAATATACAATGGTAAAAACAATTATATTCTCAGAAAATAGAAAGCAAATAAAAAATCATCAACATCAACTTGTTTTGGCATTTTTTTTATAGCTAGAAATGTAGACTATATTTACTTAATCATAATTACCACTAGTGTATGCATTTTATCAAAATCTTCAATATTGTACATTTGTAATGTCCTTACTTTAAAAATTATAAGATCAGAATATGTCTATATGTATTTGTGTGTATACATTTCCAGTAAGTTATGCATTTCACTTGTCAATCTTAAGGATTCTAGCATCTTGTTATTATTCTGCTTATTTGCCTACTCCATTTTAAGACTAAAATTTCCATAGTGGATATACTCTATCCACGGAGAACAACACTACTCTCCCTTGATAGGGTTAAGTACTTGTCAGCTTCTACTGATATCGTATATGACTGAAGCTGAAGCTCTGCCCAGTAGCCTCATTAAGCCAGGGTTTGCTACTTTAATCAAGGACAGCCCATGTCTTCAGCAACTAGCTTGTCTGCTCTTCTGTGACTTATAATCCGCATTTCCTCATTATGGCACCTGTAATCACCCTGTCACTATATGTTCATGAACTTGAAATGGTGGATAGAGATTGAAGCTCCAAGCCCTATCCATTGTTGTACATCTTTGATCAGGGTATATTTTTATAAAAGTATCTTCATAATACCAATGGAACTAATGTAGGGCCAGATTTGTGGCTTTTTTGGGGGAGATGGTCCAGTCATGGGGCCTGAACTCTAGGCCTGGGCACTGTCACTCAGCTCTTCAGCTCAAGGCTAGCGCTCTACCACTTGAGCCACAGCGCCACTTCCGGCTTTTTTTTTCTTTTTGCTTATGTGGTGCTGAGCAATCGAACCCAGGGCTTCATGCATGCAAGGCAAGCGCTCTACCACTGAGCCACCTTCCCAGCACCCAGATTTATGGCATTTTTTTGCTAAGATCTTCCCAAGTGAGATGCCAGACAGCAGTCTTTCTATTAGAAAAAGGAATGGCCTGATAACTGTTTAGATAACAACAAATAAACACCTTACGATATAATCTGGAGAGTCTGAAAAAATTTACAGGGTAGCAAAATATAGGAAGGGAAACTTCACTGACTCCTCAAGTCAAAGTGAGTGTGTAAGTACGAATACAATGTAAGAAACACTTGTTATTTTCTTTGTGTTAAGGGGGACTTGAAATTTTGTTTGGCTTCAGTTGCTTCCTCACTTTTGTTTTTATTTTTGCTCATTAACTCAACATAAGAGTCTTTTTGTTTTGTTTTTGTTTTGTTTTTGTTTTTTGGGTCCAGTCATGGGGCCTGAACTCTGGGCCTGGGCGCTGTCCGTCAGCTCTTCAGCTCAAGGCTAGCGCTCTACCACTTGACCCACAGCGCCACTTCCGGCTTTTTTTTTCTTTTTGCTTATGTGGTGCTGAGGAATCGAACCCACGGCCTCATGCATGCAAAGCAAGCGCTCTACCACTGAGCCACCTTCCCAGCCCCATCAACGTAAGAGTCTTATGGACTTATTGCTCAGGCTGGTTTCAAACTTCAATCCTCAGATCTCAGATTCCTGATTAGCTAAGCTTACAGACAAGAAGCATCAGTGTCAAGCAGAAATTTCTACCTCTTACCTTGGGTTTAGCAATGTCAGAGGGACCATGAAGAGTACATCTATGTGGTCCCAGGAGCTTACCACACATTATCAGCCTGCTGTTTAATAAATCAGATCTAGGTAAGATGTAAGGTTATGGCAGGGTTGTTGCAAGAATAAAAAAGATAAAGTTAAACCAGGTTAGGATGATGCTGGAAGAATTGGCTGAGTTCATGTTCTGGAAATAAGTGAAAAATGAAAGAATGGAGAAGTCTATCCTTAAATTTTTATTCCAGAGATCCAGGAAGCAGGTTCTCAGGAGTGGAAGTAACAGGCACACTGTGAATCTAGAAGGTAAGGAAGAAATCATAAGTATCCAACAAGAGGAAAAGTGATTTTGTTTGATTCAATATTTGTGAGAAAGAACATGCTCTAAATAGCTCACAAATATGACTTCAATTTAGACATTAACTGATCCCAAAACGCATAATTATGTTGATCAAAAAATAAGTTATTCTCTCATTTGCCTCTTCTCCTTCCCTTCCCTATGCCAAAATTTACTTTGGAGATATATGAGTCAGCATTGTCTGGAACATGGAGGAACAGTATTAGTACTAGGAAAGAGGAACGTGGAAAAGCTCGTCAGTCCTTATATCTATGACAATGCTATCATAAGACACATTTCTCCATTGAATATTAGGTTATGACAAGTGACTAGACAGATCGGTGAATAAACTGAGACTACTTTGTGACTAGATGACATTGGGACACTTTTTATACTTAAAGAAAACAGAGAACAAGTAGAATCCAGCACAAATTTGAAAACCAAATATCCTTCCAAAGTGAATCTCTACAGAAGCAGGAGTGGTCTGGAAGAAGTTATTTGAGTTGCCTCCTCATTTTAATCTAAAAATCCTAATTTTTCAGTGTGGTAGTTTAGTTTGAAGTTGATTCTGTGTGTCTTTTTCTTCATACATATAAGAGGTATATATATATATATATATATGTATATACATAGAGAGAGAGAGAGAGAGAGAGAGAGAGAGAGAGACTGACGGAAACAGACACAGAAAGAAAAACAAAGAGACAGAGGGAGAAAACAGAGAGAGATGAGTATTAAATCTGATATTACTGCAATGTGTTGACCATGAACCCCAAACAAATTATTTTAAAAATAATAAGGAACTGTATTTCCCTTTTTGTTGTTGTTGTTTTTCCAAGCCAGGGACTTGCACTCAGGGTCTAGGTGTCTAGGTGTTGTCCTTGGGTTTTTTGTTTGTTTTTTGTTTTGTTTTTCTCTCAAGACTAGCACTCTACCACTTGAGCCACAACTCCACTTCTGGCTTTTAGGTAAGTAGTTGGGTTGGCTTTTAATGGTGATCCTCAGATTTAAGCCTCATGATTAGCTAGGATTACAGGCTGGAGCCCCTTGTGCCTGGTATTAAAGGGATTTTAAACCAGAATTGTTACCCTATTGTCATCCAAAAATCAGAATTGTAGTTTAACAGTTTGACTATTTAGGTGTTTACTGAACCTAAGAATACATAGGCCAAGATTTTAAGAATAATTTTTAACATTGAGTTCCCATGAATATCTCACAGAGTAAACAATTACCATGGTGACTCACATATTCCCAATTCTCACATTATTTGGCAGGTGTATCAAATTGTAGGATGGTACTGGAAGCTCCATTTTCATAGCACAAAATGAGGAAAGTGTGGGTATGGTGGGAAAGCTTGTAATCCCAGCACTATGAGGGCTAAAAGGGGATGGAAACTGAGATTTCAGGACCAACCTGATGTCTATCCTCAAAGACACAGCCTGGGATGTAGATTGGTAGTTGTCCTGTCTCCTAGCACTCACAAGGCCCTCGGTTCAATATACAACACTGGAAAAAGAAGGAAGGAAGTGATATCTTTATTTCTCAGGGAGCTGTGTTTTAGTTGTAAGAATGAAATATTTGTATCTATTGGGAAGGCTATGCCTTTTCCATATTGTTTATGTAAATGATGCTTTTATGTCCTTAGGCTACAAAAATTATATTATTTATTACTTATTAATGTCCTGAACTATAGTAGTGGTTATTTTTTTCCAGATAACTTCCACATCAAGCCAAAGGAACTTGGAAAAAAAGACTAGCCCCATAATGCTCCAGAAGAAAAATAAAAATAAAACTGGAAGAGGAAGTAATTTATCCCAAACTTCTTGAAAGGCCTGCAAGAGAATTAAAGGTACCTTTGGAGATATGTTAATATGATAGGTAAAGAGATGCTAGAGTTCATTCTGGCTCATTTTAATTACTTTAAATGCTTATTTCTCACTTCCTTATAAACGTTTACTTTTTAAATAAAGAGTCTAAAGTATAATCACTTTTTGTGACAAGATGAAAATATTGGCAGATGCTCACAGACATTTCTTAAGGGAGATGGATTAAAATGCATTGCACTAGCAGACTTAACACATTGAATTGAAACCTCTTTGTACAAATACTTACACATGCGTAATTTAACAAACAGTAGCTCCCATGCTAGTTTGGTGAAGATGTGACAGAGATCCAGAGGTGAAATCTTTTGGTAGAGTTGTGGTATAGACATGGGGCTGCTGCCACGCAACATCCATCATGAGGGAACTAGAAAATGTTCACTTAAGACTCACCACCACCAGCCATTGACAGCACTTCTTGCTGAGGAGCAAATGATAGAGAAAATTGCCATACAGTCTTTAAGCTGGTCACTGAGAAAGTCAATAATAGTTAATGACTTAACCTGAAAGTTAATAATAGTTAATGACTTGATCATGATGTTATACATTAAACATTCATTGTATTTGTGCCTATTTAACGTCTTTCCATTACAGCCATCCCAAATGCTGATTTTATTACTGTTTACTAGAGGATGATTGTAATGCAACTATGGAAATATGTTACTGCAACAAAATAGAAGCAACAGATGGGTGTCTGTTATAGAACAATTTGCTTTCCTTTGAATGTGTAAAAGAAATGAAGTTTTAAAAAATACATGAGTAAAATATCTCCATGAAGAGTGTTTTAAGATATTTATCCACTAAACAACAAGTGCCTGTTTTGTTTTATTTCTGCAAAACATTAAATGTATGGTATCTTTATATTTCCATATCAAATTTCCCAGCTAACTCTACTACTTGTTGGAAGTAACTGTACAAATTATTTTCTATCAACTTTTTCTTTTAAACAGTGACCAAGAAAAGATATCATTTTTACCCACAGTTCACAGCTAATAATTGTCAGAGGTAAGTATGAAATCAATAGATTTTGGCTTCAGGCTTTCCTCCTTTATTTCCCCTCTATTAGATATCTTAATTCAGGTCAAAGGCTATGTACATATGACCATATGAGATAATGTTAAGCAAAATGTACCCCAAGACAGGGACACAAGGGTTTTTTTTCTTTCTTGTTATTTTTAAAATGTACTTATAATACTGTATATGATTCTTTTGTTTCTTTTGTAAGTTCTTCCCCCATGGTATAACCCCTGTTTTCACTGTATTTGATTCCGGTGTTCTGCATCTTGTATATACATTTTTGAAATTTGGGGAGGGGAAGGGGTATAGCGGAATGCCTACATTGGGATACAGGTTGACCCATTGTGACAATGAGCTATACAGGACACTATGTTGAAAACGAACTTCACAATGTCGGGGTGGGGATGAGGAGTTGGGGCGGTGGGGAGGGAAGTGATGATGGGGAAAATCAAAGGAGGGCGTAACAAGGATCGATAGGAAATGTACTCATTACCCTACTCATGTAACTGTAACCGCTCTGTGTGGTATATTTACAATAAAAAAAATTACATTGATTTTATGACGTGATTAATTTCCACCACAAATACTGTCTTTTTTTCTTTTTTATGGTATTTTGGGTCTCATTGTTTTATTTAAATATGTATTTTTATTGTAAAGATACCGTACAGAGGGGTTACAGTTACATGAGTAAAGAAATGAGTGCATTTCCTATCAAGCATTGTTACCCCCTCCTTTGTTTTTCCCCTACCATCCTTTCCCTCCCCACCTCCTCAACTCCTCCCTCCCCCACCCCGAAGTTGTAAAGTTTGTTGTATGTTCTTCCCCAATGGTATAACCCTTGTTTTCACTGTATTTGATTCCAGTGCTCTGCATCTTGTATATACATTTTTTTTTAATTTGGGGAGGGCAAAGGGAATAACAAAATGTTGGAATAAGGATACAGGTTGATCCAGTGTAACAATGTACAAGACACTATGTTGAACACTGCCTTTTTTTCTAAGTGTGCAACTGATCCAGACAAAATTTGGCATTATATTCTTCAATATTTACTGTGATGAATCTATCAGTATTGAAGCTTGAACTCATGAAATAAAACTTCACATGATTAATGTAGATCTTGTTCTCTTCGTGCAGAACTTGCTGTATGTGTATATGTGGATCCATTTTACCCCTAAAAGGCTTGGAAGAGAGATCTTATGGTAAAATTAGAAGGATTTCTATGTGATATTAAAGACCCACCAGGAAACAGTAACAATGTCATGGGATTTATTTGCATGTGATTTTTTTTCCCACTTATACTATTGCCTAAAAATAAATGGAGACACATGGCTCAAACATCGAAATTTAGTGTATTTGTAGTAGATTGTGGAACTAACAATCCGATTCCTTAGCAGTGAGATTCTGGGTCTTCCTCCATTAACAGATGAGTCTATGACTTGTCCCCACAAATGAATGATTTTTCTCAATAGAATTCAGCAGAAGAGATGGTGTGCAGGTCACCTGCCCACACTTCAGGGAAACTTGCATGCTTTATGTCTCTTTGTTGGTTTTTATCCAGAGATTAAAATAAGACAAGCCATATGGAGAATGAAGAGTGCCATGAATAAAACCAAACAGCCCAGCTCTATCAGCTGAAACCTCCAATGGTATGTGACAAAAAATAATAATAAAAAAAAAAACAGCAATACTGGCAGCAAAGACTTACTTGTACACAGTTTCAATAAACTTTCCACTAAAAATGAATTCTCCATTGCTAATGAATGATTGAAATCCTTGTAAAGATTATCAGGTTTTGGAAAAAGAACAAAGGCAGTATGAATAGGGAGACACTTTAACACTTTGTACCAATGTGTTTAAAGAATATCAAGGTAAAATGCTGAATGCAAAGGAAAAGTTTGCAAAGGATTTCCAGAGAACAATGTAACATGACAGCTCTGAGGAGCTTTGGGTAGATGATGGCTGATCATTGCTAGTGCAATACATAGTAGTCTTCAAGTGTCTCAGAAATTTAGTTCAAATGCTTAGAAAAAGCAAAACTACCTTACACTGGTGAAATATTCATTATTTTTCCTTTTGTGGTTGAGTCCAGTCTGACCCAAATACATCCAGCTGAGGATATGTATAACCCAACTTTTTCATTCCAATAGATCTTTCTAAGGCATTTTCTGAGTGACTTTCTGAGCAGCACACCATGCTGTTTCTTATGTGATGAATGCAGTTTTTTTCCTCTCAAGATCTTAATTGTTTGTTGAAAGGATCATGTTATTATGTGGAGGTTTTGTGTGACATTGTTATTTCATAGAGTGTGAACATGACTGTAAATTTCCAAATACATTGTATTGTCAATCTAGTTAGTGTAGGAACTTTAGAAGTGTTAAAAAAAAATCCTTTGAGGGGAAAAATGACAATGTGGTATTGGACATAGTCACCTTGAAAAGTTAGCCCATGAAAGAAAAAGGAAAGGAAGGATTTTACAACAATTGTGAAAAAGTATATCAAAAGGGTTATAAATAGGTGAATGAGTCTGCCAGCACAGAGACTGCATAGAAGGTGGATTTAGATGATGAGAAATCTTCCCTTCCCTCCAGAGAGTCCATCCTTGATCATAAGTGAAAGATCTACCCTCGACTTGAAGGATTAAAAAGTTCTGATTCTAGAAATTTGCTGCTCTAAAATATGGCCAAGTGCCTACAAATACAGGCACCTACACACATACACACACACACACACACACACACACGATACGAGTCAATCGTCAATCCTTAAAATACGTTGTAGGACGAACTATCTAGCATTAGTGTTCTCCTTTTGCATTTAAGACATCTTAGCGATTGGCCGGACGCTGGTGGCTCACGCCTGTAATCCTAGCTACTCAGGAGGCTGAGATCTGAGGATCGCGGTTCAAAGCCAGCCCGGGCAGGAGAGACCATGAGACTCCTATCTCCAATAAACCACCAGAAAACCGGAAGTGGCGCTGTAGCTCAAGTGGTAGAGCGCTCGCCTTGAGCTGAAGAGCTGAGGGACAGCGCCCAGGCCCAGAGTTCAAGCCCCACGACCGACAAAAAAAAAAAAAAAAAAAGACATCTTAGCGAGAGTGTTAATTTTCCAGAGTGAACTTGCTAGGACCTCAGTAGACTCCCCAATTCATAGAGATCCACGAGTTTCTGCTAATCATGCATTAAATTTTGTATGGAATACAAAAGCAATCAAAGAAAAAATTAAAACAATTAGTAACCCTGCCATCTAGACAAAAAAATCTCTTAAGAAGAGAAGTTGGAGACATCAATTAGGAAATGTGATGAGCTATGTGCAACCAGAAAGCTACATATTGGGGACATGCTTCTCTGTTCAGAAAATGTTCTCTAGAGACAGAATGTGTATGTTGGAATCTGTACTCTGCCGCTACAGAGTATGAGATGTACTCAACTTCAACTTTCTTATTTGTGAAATAAAACTACAAACAGACTCCACACAGAGCACTGTTATGAATTAAGACTCCTAGGAACAATGCATATAGCAAGCACTCAATACGTGGTAGCTTTTCTTATTACATGCGATACTAGAGACTAAATTAAAAAGTGCATCTTGCATAATTAAGCTCTCCACGGGCTGAGAGCATTGCTGAAGGCTAAACTGAGGGAGTTATAGAAAATCACACAAAACTTGGGATTTGAGACATTTTGGCTGGAAAACTACATTAAAGTCAGAACATACAGAAATCCAGGAAGCATGCTATAAAAATTAGAACACTGGGTATTTTTTAATTTAGGAAATAACACTGATGGAAATCAAATCTGAAGTTTCCAATAATGATAACAGTTCTTAGAGTTGTAAGTGGATTTGAGGAATGAAAGAAGAGAAAGAGAAATCATTTTATGTGGGCTGGTTTGAATTAATGAAACATGAATTGGGGGAGGGAGAAATGGGTGTAAGAAGACAGTTACGTTCATGAAAACTGTGAATTTTAAAAGTGTAATGGACTTGGCACTTTGAGAATAGATACATAGAAAAGAGATGAAAAATTAAACATTGTTGCAGAACTCACTCCTGTATAGGGACTAGGTCAATGTACAGACTACAGAAAGACTACAGAAGGCCTAGGAATGTGGCTTAGTGGTAGAGTGCTTGCCTAGCTTGCACAAAGCCCTGGGTTCGATTCTGCAGTACCACATAAACAGAAAAGGCCAGAAGTGGCACTATATCTCAAGTGGTAGGGAGCTAGCCTTGAGCAAAAGATAATCAGGGACAGTGTCAAGGCTCTGAGTTCAAACCCCAGGACTAGCAAAAAAAAGAAAAAAGACTACAGTATAGCATAAGGTGGGAAAGATGTGGAAAAATCCAGAAGTTACCATTCAAGAGATTTTCATAGATAGAAAAAATTTCTCTCTCTCCTTTCTCCCCCCCCCCCTGCCTCTTTCCCCTTCTCTCTCCCTCGCTCTCTCCTCTCTCTCCGTCTCTCTCACAGACATATGCATGCATACACATACACATTTTAGAGAATTACCTTGAAAGAAAAATCCTTTAACTCCTTAGAAAGTATCAGAGTCTTCTTGTTTTTCTTAGGAGAAACCCCCAACTCTCAGCAAAGTAGAGGTAAGCTGTTCTCTGTCTCTTCGCACAACCCATTTTAGCTCTCACATTATTATTAATCTAGTTCACTTAACAAAGTCAATATTATTGCAAATAAGGGAAACCATGGGACCTATGTTTCTTGGGGCCTGGCTTACTTCACTTAATATAATTTTTTCTAAGTCTTTCCATTTCCTAACAAATGGGGCAATGTCATTCTTTCTGATGGAGGCATAGAATTCCATTGTGTATATATACCACATTTTCTTGATCCATCTATCTACTGAGGGGTGTCTGGGTCAGTTCCATATCTTAGCTATGGTAAATAATGCTGCAATAAACATGTCTGAGACAAGCAGAAAAGGTCAAATAAGTTGTTAGGTAAAATGAACCCCAAGATAAGGATTCAAGTGTTATTTTTTTCTTTCTTGCAATTGTTTCTACTATATTTATAAGATGATTTCTTTGTTGCTTTGTATGTCTCTCCCCCACAGAATAACCCCTGCTTTCGTTGTATTTGATGTTGGTATAATTTGTGGAGGAGAAGGGCAAAAACAAACCATTTAAATAGGGATACAGGTGGACCCATTGCAACGGAACAAGCCGTTCTGTTGAAAAAACGAACTTTACAACTTTGGCGGAGTGGGGCCCGGGGAAAAGGGGGTAGATGGGAAGGGATGGGAAGGGGAAAAAAAGGAAGAGGCAACAATGCTTGATTAAAAATGTACTCACTACATTGCCCATGTAATTGTAACCTCTCTGTACGGTACTTTCACAATTAAAAAAAAGTCAATTTTATTTTTCTCTCCATCCTAAGACTCTTCTCTCCATCTTCTAGACCACTGCTTTTCATAAGGTTTCCATTCAGTTATTGTTTCAAGGTTATGTTTGTTGTTTTTTTTTCTTAATCAGCCTTTCCCTTCCTTGTTAGGATGATTCTGTTCCTAAACTTTTCTCTTAACACATTACTACCATTTGGAATAGTCCATTTTTCTTTTCTATGCTCTCTTTCCCCTCCTTTATTCTGTTTCCTTGAATAACTATGTGCATACTCATGTATTTGTGGCTGGATAAACAGCATGCTTTTTCTTCTAATGGATGAAGAAATGCATTAATGAAATAGTTAATAAAATAGTATCCTAAGGACATGTCTGTTGACATTATTTATAATTAAATTTTATTTTCCATGCAGTTTGGAGTAGTAAGTGAAAGTGAATAGTAAGTTTATTCTAACAGGAAATAAACTTGTTTGGATCAAAGTGCAGCCATAAGAGAGACTCCTTTGATAATTCTGTATCTCTGAATTTCATTCGGACCTCCATTTGAATTTTCTCCTAGTTTAGGCTGTATTCCTCATCAAGATAGGTGTTCATTACAATCACAGTGTATCTGGAGCTGAGTAGGGAGAAGAGTGGCATTTCCCCCCCAGGATAACAGCTGTGAAGATGAACAGATGCTGTTGATTAGCTCTGCAACGTTGCTGATTCTAAGTAATTGTTATGAGTATTGGAATGTGGCTGAAATGATACGCTTGGCAATATCAATTTCTGTAGCATCTTATTTCCATTCATCACATTTGTAATTCTTGTGTTTATCCAGTTCATGGGAATTTTCCTTTTATGACTATTTAGATTTCATTAGTCATCTCTTCAGCTAACATACCAAGCCGTGGTATGTTTGTTAGTAAATGATCATCATGGAGAAATAGGAAAGGAAATAGGCCTCTCAAGCTGAAGAGGCAAAAAAGATGAGATTCCTTGCATTCCATCTTGTATGTGAAGTCTAGTACTAAAATGATTCAGAATAATAGAAGGAGCATGCTAAGTTCACCAGTAGTGAACACGCAATCACTCCTTAGGAATAGGGTTCATTATGTTACTTGGACAGCTCCACAGATAAGAAAAGCTGTCAGCCTCTTTCCAACATAATATCTTGTGAGTGTTGCTGTTGTATCGATTCCCTCTTTGTCCTTTGTCTCACCATTTTTTGTTCCCCTTCCCTTCCTTAATTCTGATAAACCTATATGCAATACCTATGGTGCCAAAAGCAAATATAGTGACAACAGGGGATAAGCCATATGGGGAAAAACACAAAAGCAAAAAGAAAACATGTAGTACATTACAAAAACAAAAACAAAGTAAAACCTCTTGTTTCTATGTTTTGGAGATCATTTTGTTTAACATCATTTTATATGGTCATTGGTACATAGCTATTGAGTTATTCTGTTCATCTGATAAGATTGTCCTAGATGTACACTAATTATTACAAATAAGGGAAACCATAGGACCTATGTTCCTTTGGTCTGGCTTACTTCACTTAATATGATTTTTTCCAAGTCCTTCCACTTCCTTATAAATGGAGTGATGTCATTCTTTCTGATGGAATCCTAGACAATATGGTACCATATTTTCTTGAGCCATTCATCTACTGAGGAGCATCTGTATTGGTTCCATATCTTAGCTATGGTAAATAATGCTGCAACATAGTTGTGCTGATAGCTTTAGTAAGGCCTTGTTTGTGGTCATTTGGGAGTGGGAATTGTGAATCATAGAGGAGCTCTATGTTTAGTCTTTTGAGGAACTCCTATACTTCTTTCCAGAGTGGTTAAACAAGTTTACACTCCCACCAACAATGCAGTGGGGTTCTCTTTTGCCCACATTCCCACTAGCATCTGTTGTTATTAGATGTCTTGATTACAGCCACTCTAACTGAAGTGAGGTGGAATCTCAATGTTGTTTTGATTTGCATTTCCTATATGGCCAGAGATATTGAGCATTTCTTCATGCGTCTATTGGCAAACTTATTTCCTTTTCAGAGAAGTCTCTCCTTAAGTCTTTAGCCCACTTACTAATGGGGCAGTTGTTTCTTTGAAGATTTGTTTTTGTGGAATTTGAACTTTTGAGTTCTAAGTGTACTTTAGATATGAGGTTCTTGTCTGTTGTATGGCTAATGAAGATCTTCTCCCAATCAATAGGTTTTCTATTGATATTGCTAGCTATGTCCTTTGCTATGCAGAAGCTGTACAGTTTCATGCAGTACCATTTGTCCAACCTTTCTTTGGTTTGTTGTGTTTCTGGGTCTTTATTAAGAAAACTTCAGCCTGTGCCAAGGAGCCCCGAGTTTCTCCTATTCCTTTCTGTATTTTTTCCAGGGTGTCTGCTTTTACCTCAAAGACTTTGATCTATTTGGAGTTGATTCTGGTGCCTGGTGATACAGAAGAATCTAACTTTAGTTTTCTACAGGTGTTTAACCAATTTTGCCAGCATCATTTAGTGAAGAGGCTATCTTTCTTCTGTCCTATTATTTTGGCTTCCTTATTGAAGATTAGTGCCATCAGTTCATTTATGGGTCTTCAGTTCTATTCCCTTGGTTCTCAGGTCTGTTCTTGTGCCAGTATTAAGCTGTTTTGATTACTATAGCTTTATAATAGAGATTGAAGTTTGGTCTTGATATTCCTCCAGCACTGTTCTTTCTGCTAAGGATTGTTTTTGCTATTTGGAGTCTTTTATTGTTTGAGAGAGGGTAATAAATTTGACAAGAAATGTCCTCACTAACTTACTTATGTAACTCTAACCCCTCTGTTTATCACCTTGACATAAAAATCTAAAATGATTAAAAAAAAAGAAAAGTCATAAGGTTAAATCTTAATGTGAGCTAGTGAGGTTGGACTTTCTATACTTGTGGTTTGTGTTGAAAATCTCAATTGAGCAGTGTACTTATCTTTGTCCTATTAAAACACTCTTGTTCATGTGTGTGATAGAGTATTGAGAGTCTTTGTAGGGAAAGGATAAGACTTTCAACTCAATAGAATAGAACGAGTGTCTGTTCCCTTTGTGTGAATTTTTGTGAATCATGAGTACAAAATTTACTTTCAGATTTGTTGTAAAATTCCAGACTGAAGAATTGTCTGCCTTTCCCCCATTCTTTTTATAAGTAACACACAACAAATGATGTCAGGGTAAAGGTAAGATGAAAATATTTGATGAATTTAGGGCTTTAGATCTTACTAATTAGAGATTTGAATGGTATTTTAGTGTAGTTAATAAATAATTATCTTAATATGTAGGTTCATAATTGCATATCTGCATATATATGATTGTCCCTGGTTCTTAGTTAACTGTGATGCAGGGAATTTTTTTTTACTGTCATAAAGAATTTAATACATTTTATGTGTACTGATGCAAGGTGATATATGCATATCTAGCTTCACTTTCCTGCACATGCATAGCCAATTTTGCCAGCATCATTTGTTGAAGAGGCTGTCTTTTTTCAAACATGTGCTCTTCAATGTAAGGCCAGATACTATGAAAATATTAAGGAAGAGGTAAGGGAAAGACTAGGCCATCTAGGCAGAGGGCAAAACTTCCTAAAAAAATGATCCAGAATCCCAACAAATAAAAGAAAGATTGGATAAATGGGATTGTATCAAACTGAAGAACTTCTATATAGTAAAGGACACAGCTAGCAAGATATATAGAAAACCCAAAGAATGGGAGAAAATAGTCACTAATTATACATCTAACAAGGGCCTCATATCTAAACTATACTTAGAGCTAAAAAATTAAACCCTCAAAAATAAGCCTTCAGAAACTAAAAAAATCTAATCAATAAATAGACTAAAGACTTAGAAAGAGACTCCTCAGAGGAAAAAAAAAAAAAGAATGGCTAATAGACACGTGAAGAAATGTTTAACATGTCTGGCCACAAAAAAAAATGCAAATCAAAACAACATTGGCATTTCACTTTACTCCAGTTATAATGACCATTCTCTAGAAAATTAACAACAACAGATGCTTGCACGGATGTGATCAAAAGGGAACTCTATTACACTGTTGATGGGAATGTAAACTTGTTCAGCCACTCTGGAAAGCAGTATGGAGGTTCCTTAAATGACTAAACATAGAGTTTCTCTATGACCCAGCAATCCCACTCCTATATATTTATCCAACAGACCACAAACCAGGCCATGCTATAGCCACCAGCACAAACGTGTTTATTCAGGATTGTTTGCTATGGCCATGATATGGAGTCAACCTAGATATCCCTCAGTGGATGAATGAATGGATCAAGAAAATGTTGCATATGCCCTGGGATTGTATGCTTCCATCAGAAAGAATGATATTGTACCATTCCTAAGGAAATGGAAAGACTTGGAAAAATTATATTAAGTGAAGTAAGCTAAAGCCAAAGAAATATAGGTTGAATGATTTCCCTCTGGTAACTAGAATTTGTGTATAAATCTACAAGTCAACACACACTTCATGATATATGCACATCCACACATATGCACATGCTGGGACATGATACAGGATACAGGACTCTGATCATCCGCACACTGAGGCCAAAGGAGGATATGCAGAGTGGTGGACAAAGGCTCGATGACCACGTACAGATAATCATATAAAATAATATTCTATGAAATCAACTCCAAGAGAAGGAAATAAGAGACATTTGTACTTACCATTGTATCTGTTTTATTTTTTAAATTTTCTTTTCCTTTTGTCTTGTTTGTTAGTCTGTTTGCATATGGGAGGGTATAGGATGGCACATAAAAAGTGAAACAAGGATAAATAAATGAAGCAGCGGAGCTCACTGGACACCATATGGGAAATGAACTGGATATGCTATGGGTAGGGAAAGGAAGGAAAACTTGAGAGAGCAATGGAAGGGGAGATATGGTTCAAAAAGAATTGTACTCATTACTCATTACCTGATTCATGAAACTGTAACTCCCCTGTATATTAGCACTACATTAACAATAAATAAAAAAATAGAATTTTAAAATTCAGGACACTCAATAACATTCATTTCCATTTCAAGGTTAAATAATACCTTTATGAAATTCTGTAAGAGAATAAAATTTACATTTTATAAATATATTTTGGCAAATATTTTGATAAAAGTAGAATTGAGTATTTAAAAATGTGTGGATTTTGAAAATTCACTTTTTGCAATGTCAATGTAATAATGGGGACTGATTGATTTAAATGGGACACGAATTAATTGAAAAGCCCACATATATAAAATTGAGCCTGAGTCAGAAGTTATTCTCTCATTTTACTTCAAAGTAATTACCCTGTTCCACAATATCCTTATTATTCTAAAATAAGATTTACTATTGATTAACTTCCAAATGTGAGTTCATATAAAATAGATGTTTCTCTCTTATACCAGGGCAATTATTATGGCCAGCTTAACAGGGAATCACTTAGGATAAAAGGTATGGCTATGTGTGTATTTTCTTCCAATCTTCCTGTTGTTTTGATTATTAAAAAACACTAGGCTATAGCAGTGATTTAGACATGGAAGTCCCACAAGGACACAATGCAGGTTGGAGAAGGGATTGTCTCAAAGAACATGTCAAAATGACATTTTAAAAGGGAGAAATAATTTGCAGTTTACTGGGGGAGAAATTCAACTTCTATCACAGTGCTATAATTCATGTGTATAATAAGTTTCCTTTTAAAACTACTTTGAAGAAATGTTGATTTATAAAATATTAGTAGAGTTTTGTCATCTTTTTGAGTTTTAACAAGCAATTGTTTGAATCTGTACTAATGGAACAACTGAGCCACACTGAAAAATATGGGCACAGAATCACTGAACTAGGGACTGGTGAATCTGAACAAGGCCACATTGCCATACTAGGTAATCATCTCCCCTTTTAATCGTTCTCTTAAAACCTGCTTTTATTGGTGACTCCCTCTCTTACCTACATTTTGTGTTTTAAGTGACAAAACAAAGACAAAAACCTCAGCTTATTAACTATACCTCAACCACTACAAATGCACATGCATTTCTCTATAGAAATGTTGGCATCTAAGGCTAACTGCTGGTGGCTCACACCTAGATCATAGTTATTCAGAAGGCTGAGATCTGAGGATCCTCATGTGAAGCTGGCTTGGGTAGACAAATCTGAGAAACTCATCTCCAATTAACCAGTAAAAAGCCAGAAGTGGAGCTATGGCTCAACTGGTAGGGTACCAGCCTTTAGCAGAAAAAGTCAAGCAAGAGCAAAAGGACCTTAGTTAAAGCAGGAAAGAAAAGGAAAAAAAAGGGAAGGGAAGGGAAGGAAAGGGAAGGGAAGGGAAGGTTAAATCTGTTCACAGACTCACTCTACTAATTCTCATAGGAAGTGTTCGTTATATGTATATGTCTGCAGAATTGTGGTTTTCAAATAAATGTGTAAAACTGTGTACTGGTACACCTTCTGTTTAAGGAGTACTCAATCACAGCTTCCCCCACACTCAATTTCACTTGCCTCTGAAGTACCCTTGAGAGCCACACTCCATCCAATCATGCCCAGAAAGAAGGAACCTGGGCTGTGAATTGAGTCCTCTGGTAGTGATGTTTTGGGCATGGTTGCCAGGACATCCAGGTTGTTGCTGTCAGTTTCAGCTGTGGGTTGCTGAGCAATTTAAATTGTATTCATGTTTGGTCTCCTTTGTAAAATTCATATAACAATATCTAATTTAAGAGTAGCCACTTTTAGTGGAGATGTTATTTACACATATTCAAGACTAATGAAACACAGTAAGGTCTTTAAATGTGAATTGTCAATGTAAATTTTTCTTTTTTTGTTTTTTATTGTAAAAATACTGTACAGAGGGGTTACAGTTACATGAGTAAGGTAATGAATACATTTCCTATGGAATATTGTTACCTTCTCCTTTGTTTTTCCCCTATCATCCCTTCCCTCCCCACCTCCCCAACTCCATCTCCAGCCAAGTTGTAAAGTTCATTTTTAACATAGTGTCTTGTACATCTCATTGTTACAATGGGTCAACCTGTATCCTTATTTAAGCATTTTGTTATTTCCCCTGGCTTCCCCTTCCCAAATTAGAAAAATGTATATACAAGATGTAGGGCACCAGAATCAAATGCAGTGAAAACAGGGAATAAGAAGTATTCTTATGCTGTGCTTTCTAAAATCTAATTCATTTAATTTTATTTAATTTTAACTATTTGTGTCTATCTACTGGATCAGGGTTTGGATTGTTGCTTGATTTCAAAGAGCTTAAATTGTTGGTTTGAAGCCCGGCCCCAGTGGCTCAGGCCTGTAATCCTAGCTACTGAGGAGGCTGAGATCTAAGGATGGAGGTTCAAAGTCAGCCCCGGAAGGAAAGTCTGTGAGACTCTTATCTCCAATATACCACTCAGAGAACCAGAAGTGTTGCTGTGGCTCAAGTAGTAGAGCGCTAGCCTTGAGCTGAAGAGCTGAGGGACAGTGCCAAGGCCCAGAGTTCAAGTCCCAAGACCGACAAAACAAAAATGTTGGTTTGAGATTTCTCCAATTTATTGATGTAAAAACTCAGAACTATAAAATTTCCTCTAAATACTACCTTTGCTGTGCCCAGAGGAGCTTGTATTTTGTATGTTCATTTTTGTTAATATCATTAATGTTTGAATTTCCTTTCTGATCTCTTCAGTGACCCACTGATGATCTAACAATGTGCTGTTCAGTCTCCATGGGTTACAGAATTTTCTATCATGGCTTTTGGTATTGAGCTCTAATTTTATTACACTGTGGTCTGAGAGAATGCATGGAATAATTTAAATATTTCTGAATTTGCCCAGATTTGCTTTGTGACCTATAATGTGGCTATTTTGGAGAATGTTCCATGTGCTGCTGAGAAGAATGCATATTCTGATGCTGCTGAGTGAAACCCAGATGCCCCTCAGTAGATGAATGGATCAAGAAAATATATATACACACAATGGAATTCTATGCTTCCATCAGAAAAGAATGACATTACCCCATTCATAAGGAAATGATAAGACTTGGAAAAAATTATAGTAAGTGAAGTAAGCCAGACCCAAAGAAATGTAGACCCCATGGTATCCTTCATTTGTAATAATTAGTATATGTTTAGGATGGTCCTAGCAGAGGATCATAATAGTTCAATAGCTATGATTATATAACCATATAAAATGATGTAACTTGACCTCTGAAATATGGAAACAAGAGCTTTTTTTAAAAAAATGTACTGTTGAAGGCATTTCTTTTTTCTTCCATTTTTTATCCTTTGATTTATCCTCTGTGGTCACTGTTTTTTATTTTGGTACCCTGTTTCATGTTATATACATTTGTCTGATTTGGGAAAGGGAAGAGGAATAACCAAATGGTGAGACAAAGAACAAAGGGTGAACCAATGCAACAGTGTTACTCACAAGACGCTATGTTGGAAATAAACTTTACAACTTGGGGGAGGAGAGTGGAGGGAGGTAAATTGGGAAAAAAACGAGAAAGAGGGTAACACTGTCTGACAAGAAATGTACTCATCTTACTTATGTAACTGTAATTCCCCTGTGTATCACTTTGACAATAAAATAAAAATATTATTTGAAAAGAAGTAATTACTCAGTATATACAAAACAATCTTACTAATAGTACATTAAGGTTTAGATCCATGAAAAGCTGGAGTGACTAAGGTCATGGAAATATTTGGATCCTAGTGATTACAGTAATTTCTGGAAAATGAACTGATCTTTTCAGATATATATAATAGTTTTAAATAGTTATGTCCTTCTAACCATTCAATGTCTGCATAATTATCTAAGTTAGATCTCAAATCAATGATATTGGTTATAAATTGCACAGGGTTACATAAATACACAGAAGCAAGATTAGAAATAATTTCCCATATAAAGCATGAACACCATAATTCTTCAAAGCAAGGCATACTATCTATTTTCAGAAAATTAATTGCATGCGTGTGTAGTAACACAGTCATTGGTAATGAGAACACTTTAGCAGAAGTTTAAAAGCCTGTTCTCAGTTTATAATGCCAACTTGATATCTATAAATAAAAATCCTGAAACAATATGCAGTCCTTAATTTAGTAAATTAATTTTTTGGGGTCCGGTTGTGGTGCCTGAACTCTGGGCCTGGGCGCTGTCCCTCAGCTCTTTAGCTCAAGGCTAGCGCTCTACCCCTTGAGCCACAGCGCCACTTTTGACTTTTTTCTTTTTGCTTGTGTGGTGCTGAAGAATCAAACCCAGAGCCTCATGCATGCAAGGCAAGCGCTCTACCACTGAGCCACCATCCCAGCCCTAGTAAATTAATTTTACTTTACACATTAATATATTTCTTTGTACTGTAAAATCTGACAGTTCTTAGCATTCATTTGCTCTACTTATTGTTTATTTAAATCTAACTCTAAAAGTTAGAATCACTGTTTTTTAAACAAAGATTTCACTGCAATGCCATTTTAACAAGTGAATTTAGTTATTGAAACTATAAGACAAAAAAGTAATTATGAAAAGTGAAATTGTTTAAATTTCAAAAGCACCATAGATAATTAGTAGCTTAGTATAATTCTATCATATAAGTACTCTGCCTGGTATTGCTAGAGCCAATAAGAAATTAAATTCTCTCCATAATGGATTCACTTGAAGAAAAAACAAAATAGTTTCCAGAAGATATTCTTAATGTTTTCCCATTTGGGAGTAGTACAACTAAGTAGAGAATTATTGCATCATTTCAAAATGGCTTGCTAAAATGTTATAAATATTGCTAGAAGAACAAAGGACCTGCATGAAGGTCATTTGCCTAATTAGCAGTATGACCACTACTAAGAGCTTTTGGCATTGTTATGCTAATACCTGCAGGGATTATCCATATGTGCAAATTGGGTGTTTGTGTATGTGAGTGTGTGTATGTGTGTGAGTGTGTGTCTATCTGCATACATCACTCAGCTCCAGTTGAAATGTTATAAACACAAAACCTTTATAGGCATTGCAAGATACCCATAAATGTCCACTGCTTTGGATATATGCATTAGCCCTCAAAACATTATTATATATTAAGACACATTCTGTTAGATACACAGAGTATGATATTCTCATCAGTATTTAATATATTTTGTAAACTTCTAAATTAATGATTATATTCTGTGTATTTACAAACAATAATGTACAAAGAAAAAAAGTTGAGTAATGGTTTACCCTTTCCATCTTCAGGTCAAGAGGAAGCAAGAATATCTACGGTCACACAGAAGACTAAAAGAGACCCAGCTTGAGTCCAAATTTCTTTTGCGTCTACATCTTGTATCAGTTGATAAGGATGTGTGTTTACTTTTCTCTCATCTCAAGTAAACAAATGAGCCCCTGAGCACATTATTTTCATACTTCACAATCGGTGCCATTACAAAAGTTCATAAATATAATATGAAAATTGGTGGTCATTCTTCATAGTAAAAATGCCATACAATATTGACCCAGAGAAATAATTTAGCCTGAAGTTCCAAAAAAGTGAACAGAAATATCTACAACATATTCCATTTAGAAAATATGTAGCCATTACCTGGAGGTTATGACAAAGGCCACAAATTTTCTTTCATCTATACTTCATAATACGTATGTGTGTGTGTGTATGCATTTGCCTATATATACACATACATACATATTTAAGTATACATATTGTCCAGATGTAACTTTTCATTGATATTCACTCTATCAAAGCACTTCACTGGATTCAAAATGTTAGGTTTATATCGCAGCAAGATTATTGCTAATATTGCCATGTGTGCTGGTACAGATTAAGGACACTACAAGTAAATAATAATGAATAAGACCAGGTTCTTGGCTAAACTTCATAAAATTCCTGCATTATAACTCTTGTTTCTGGTAGGACACATTGCTAATAGGTTTCCTTCTGAAATTTTTAGAATAGGTTGAATAGAAGCATTAATTTGAAAGGGATAGTGGGAGAAAAACAAGGGAAGAGATAACAGTGCTTGACAAGAAATGAACTCATTGCCTTATTCATGTAACTGTAACCCCTCTGTACAGCATCTTTACAATAAAATAAAATTAAAAACAAATACAGCATTAATTTGTGGTGTTATAATGAGGTTTTTAAACTTAATGCATTTTAGTTTAGTATTTTTTTTCCTTGGTTTTGTTTTGAATTACTTCGGGGGAACTTGCACTTTGTACTACAAGCTGTGAGCTGTCAGTTATATGCTATTTGACACCTGACGTCAATATTTACTCAATACGAATGGAATGGAGTATTGAAGCTAGATATATAATAATTCCAATTCAGCTATGCATACTATTTAAATCAATCCATATAAGAACTGTGGCAAAGTGAGCTATAATTTAACCATAGTTATTGTTTACTAGAAATATAAAACTTAACTAATTGATGTACTGGAACTACTTTTAGAACTGTTAAACGAATTTAATAGCAGTAGGCTTAGATTGTATCTAGTCACATGAAATAAAAGAATTGATGATATTCAAGCAGAGTATAATAACTTTGGGAAAAGGTAGAATACGTAGGTTTTATTACATCATCCCATGAAACTCTGCTACTGTCACATTTAGTCTTCACTATCTCTCTCTCCTAAACCTGCGTCTATAGGGTTTTGTTTTTAAATATTTATTCCAACATTCCTGATAGAAATAGAATGTTTTCAAGATATAGAATAGATACTTTGGTTGGATATTCTAAAAGCTATTCTTAAATTACAATCCATATGGATTATGTATAATACCAACTTTTAAAAGTTAAGTAAATGTGTAAAAATCTGCTGTGAACTTGTATGACTATATCTCAAGTAACAATAATTATTTTCTTCATGTAAAGTTAAAAACATTAGGTTTATAGCCAAACTCAAGTGTCTTTTGCAAATCATAGATTCATTCCCATTAATCCAAGTTCTGATTGATCTGATATTTGTATAAAAGTCAAGTCTTTAAATAGGATTGTTAAACAAAAATCCTTCAGTAATTTATTTTCAATAACACCATTATAAGACAAAACTGAGTTCTTATTATGATATTTAGCTAATGTCTTCCCCTGACTTCAGCAAATCAATTTCTGCTGATTTTTTTCTCCTTAACACTCAATTTTACTTTTGCTTTTATGTATTCAGTAACTACTAGCACCAGATTGTTTCCATTGTTCTGCGAGTTTTTGATCTCTTACTAAGTGATTCTACTCTATAAAGTGCTAGTAGTTATAATTTGTGGAGGGGAAGAGAAAAAACAAATCGTTTAAATAGGGATACAGGTGGACCCATTGCAACAATGAGATGTACAAGTCGTTATGTCGAAAATGAACTTTACAACTTTGGTGGGGGGAGGGGGAGGAGAGTTGGGTGGGGGAGCAGGGGGAGTATGGGAAGGGAAGGGATGGGAAGGGATGGGAAGGGGAAACAAAGGAGGAGGTTACAATGCTTGCTAAGAAATGTACTCATTATCTTGCCCATGTAATTGTAACCCCTCTGTACAGTACTTTCACAATTTAAAAAAAAAGTGTTAGTAGTACAATGAATAGTGATCCCTTTTTGCGTTTTCCAGTTCATACTTAATAGCTTGCACCAAATGCCTTTCCTGGTTTTAAAATTTTCATATCAGAGCCGGGCTCCGGTGGCTCACACCTGTAATCCTAGCTACTCAGGAGGCTAAGATCTGAGGATCATGGTTCAAAGCCAGCCGGGGCTGTCGGTGAGACATTTATCTTCAATAAACCACTAGAAAACCGGAAGTGGTGTGGTGGTTCAAGCAGTAGAGCGCTCGCCTTGAATTGAAGAGCTGAGGGACATCACCCAGGCCCAGAGTTCAAGCCCCACGACCAACCAAAAAAAAAAAAATTCATATCACTTTGAAATGTTAGTTGATAACACATTTATTATATCAGTTAATTATGTTTTCAAATTTATTAATGTGTCTGCATACCTGAAAAATTTGAATAACTTTTACTAGTCAAGATAATTATAGTCCACTATGTACTAGTGGCTCACACTTACAATCATCTGAGGATCACAGTTCAAGAACAAACTGAACATAAAAGTCTGTGAAACTCATCTCCAATTAATAAGTAAAAAGCCAAAATGGAGGTGTTTAAAGTGAAAGAGCATCAGCCTTGAGTAAAAAAGCCAATCAAGAGCAGACAGAGCCCTGGGTTAAAGACCCAGTATAGGAAAAAAAATGATAGAATAAGTATATTTCATTTTATCTTGTAGCATAAATGTATTTGGAATGTTAATTGTTATAAGCTTTTATAACTTTTTTTCCATTAGAGAAATATTATATAAGGTGAAAGGAAATTTGAAAAATTAATTTTCTTGAAGTCATAAAAATGTAGATAGTACACAAGTTCAAGGGGAACATGGTCCAAGCTAGTATGCATAGGCCCTGAATCCAAACCCATGTACCACTTAAATAAAACTAACTAAAGAAATGAATAAAACCCAAGTTGTAGAAAATAATATTGATTTATAAGAGAAAGTAATGATTTCTGAATGTAGAGGGATTGACACAAAGCTCATAGAAGGTATTTTAAAAAACAGTCCCAAAAGCAAAAAGATCTAAACAATTTCAAAGTTTAGGGAAGATAAATAGCATAACTTCTCTAAAGAACACAATAAATATAATGTTAAATTCTTGAAAATAAGCTTACCATCAATTCCTAAGTGAGAAAAACCTTTGTGAAGAGAATATTACCCCAAAGATAAGTGATTGCCTAAATTAGCCAATCAGAAACCAAATCACACCTGATAGACAGGGCAGTGCCTAACAATTTAGTAAAGCTTAGTTTAGTAAAGCATCAAGAACAGTAACAGTAAACTGGAAAGTCCATTAGACTCTTACCTTCAATTAACTACCAAAAACCAGGAAGTGGATCTATGGCAGAAGTGGTAAGAGTGCTAGCTTTGAGCACAAAAAGCAGGGAAACAGTGCCCAGGTCCTGAGTTCAAGTCCTAGGATAAGTGCATGCATGCATGTGCATGCACACACAAAAATACTAACAATAAGAAAGTGTAGTCAGTACAATGAGCTGAAGTCATGTAAATGACTAGGATGTATTGAGGAGGTTTCTTAAACTGAAAGAAATGTAATCTATAGACAACATCCTACTGAACACCAATATATATTAAGAAGATAATTAATGCTCAGAGAAGGTGATAAATAGTAGATAAGAAAAGCTAACTAAGTTTGATGGTAGTGATTATTAACAATGAAGAAATTTGCAAACTCTATTAGTGAGGATATGGAGTTTAGTGCGTTATTTTGCTGCTAGCAGGAAAACTGAAGACAAAATGCAGAGCAGAAAGAAGGAAAATAATAATAAAACTGCTGGATTTGACATGCTTTGTAAAAAATAATTTTGAATTTCAAAAGAGGAAAGAAAATATTTAACTATTTTATGTCTGTCCAATTCAATTAATCTTAGACTTACAGAATTAGCATGTGTACATATATACAAATAATTGCATGATTTCTCATTCTTATTCTCAGTGCAAATTGATAAACTTAAAATGAATACATCTTGACAATGTAAACCACTCAAAACAAATTATAGTAAAACAAAATACTTTCAAGACCAATATTAGACCTCACCTTAACAGCCAGAAAGATTAAAAATTTGATAATTTTATTATTTTAAGTATGCAGAATATTTTTAATATTTTTAAATAACTTCTAAATATAAATGAGCTAAAAAATTTAAATAAAATGTCCATTTTTAATCTTTGAATAAGCACAGATTAATATTTTCAGCCAGTTTATTAAGTTAATTCTGTTGATGTTTACACTGTACTTTAAACAAGTTCATTCCTATACATATACTACATACAAAGGAACATATGCCCACATAAACACCCACACACATACACACACACACATTAAATACCATACTTCATCCAGCAGTACTTTCCCCGTCCCTTCTGATCTCCACAGAAGGTCCCTTTTACATTCATTTTGCATAACTATCATTAACATCATCATCATCATTTTAGGTCTGGATTCCAAATATAACAAATACATGAGACACTCTACAAATTTGGCTTTTGTCTCTATACATGATAATGTGTAGAGAAAATCCATGGATTTTCTTTCTAGTGACATAAATTGATTTTTCTTTATACCTGAGCAATGTTCCATAGTATATATATATAATAAATTAAATTATAACTTATGTTATACATATTTATATACATATATTCCAATATGTATTTATTATTTGTGTGTTTGTATATATGCATATACGCATAGGTACGTATCATATATATTTTTGTCAGCCATTCATCAGTTATGGTCACCGTTGTTGATTCCAGTTCAACTATTGTCAACAAAGCTGCAATAAAACATATGTATGCAGGGATCTTTCTTATGTATTCACTGATGCTACCTCAGATGTAAATGCAAAAGTTATGTGACAGAATCATGAGGCAGATCTCCATATATATAAATCAAAATTAGATTCTTGTTCATTGAAATATTTCTAGAGTAGATTTATACATGAAGCTTTACAAAAAAATTTCAAGAAGAGTCTTAAAATCTTAATCAGATATTTGTGATTTTTTCCCTTTTGTCTTTCTTTCCTTCTGTCTTTTCTTTCTTTCTTTCTTTCTTTCTTTTTTTCTTTCTCTCTCTCTCTTTCTTTCTTTCCTTCTTTCTTTTTTTCTTTTGTTGTTGTTGTTATAAGACCAAAACTTGAACTTGGAACCTGATGCTTTGCTCATTGACTGGTGCTCTATCAACTCAGTCATGTCTCCAATCTCTCATTTTCTTGATAATATAGGATCCATTCTTTTATCTTTCCTAGGTGGTGTTTTGTCATTTTCAACATTTGGACACTTTTCTTATTTCAGTGGATTGATCGTTAGTCCCTTTAAAGTTGGGAAGTTATAAAGGTAACATCAAATCTTGTCTTAGACATACAAAGTTTCTGACTTTGGAAAGGTCAGTAATGATCTTGGAATCATTGATTTCCTGGAGATGTTTAGAATGTTTTGATCTAGAAAAGAGCTTTCAAATGCTGAGTAGTCAAAGCTGTCTACACTGGCCATCCAAGGCAGGACATTCTATAAGATGGATACACTAACCAATTTTTAATTCCAAGGAGGATGCCTAGTCATTAAGGGTATGGAGTATCAGAAAATGCTATTGAGATCCACACTCCACGTAATCAATGGACAGGTCACGTGTCTCACCAGAACACTGTGGCTTTTTTGAGAGACTCAATGTATCAGATAATAGAATGATAATGGAATAGGAAAGACTATGTTGATTAAAAATGAAATTGTAGGCCTGGGAAGGTGGCTCAGTGGTAGAGTGCTTGCCTTGCATGCATGAGGCCCTGGGTTCAATTCCTCAGCACCAACCTAAGGAGAAAAAGCCGGAAGTGGCGCTATGGCTCAAGTGGTAGAGCGCTAGCCTTGAGCTGAAAGCTGAGGGACAGTGCTCAGGCCCAGAGTTTAAGCCCCAAAACTGACAACAGCAACAACAAAAAAATGAGATTGCAGCTGCATGGCTGTGATCCATACCTATAATCTTAGCTGCTCAGGATGCTTGGGTCTGAGGATTTCAGTTTGAAAGCAGCCTAGGCAAACAAACCCATAAAACTCTTCTGTTCAACTAACAGCAACATGCTGGAACTAGAGGTTTGCCCCAGGGCTAGAGCACCAGCCTTGGGCAAAAATAATGAAAAACAAAAGAAGAGCTCATCCAAATTCAAGCTCCAGCACTATTGCACATGTGTGCGTGCACATACACACACAATCTATCTTAAATAAAAGATCTGGCACACATGTCTCTAAAAGAATATTTCAAGATGCTGAAGGTACTGAATGACGACAACAAATATATCACATCTTTTATTTTCCCTGTGGTCTGAAATCTACAGACCCGGAGGGAGAAGTAAAAGTAAAACAGCAAATATTTATTCAAGAAAAAGCAGAGTTTCCACTCAACAGGAGGGATCCCAAAGAAGGGCAGCACCTAAGGTTTGTTGTGCGGAGATTACAAAGATGTCTCTGTGAGACAGTTGCATGATTCTCAAGGCCAGGGATAGTTTGTGGGCCATCTCAGTCTCCTTACCCAAGAAGAGGTTCCACACAATCTGCACCAGCTTCTCAGGTGCCCTTTAGCTTCTCTGACTGGGTAGTCCAGTGGGTGCACACTTACTGCACAATAGGCCATGATGTAAGACCCAAAGGACCATCATATGCAGCAGCTCAAGGCCATTGTGATGTGATGTCCAGGGTCCTGCACACAGGACTGTTCAAGGTCATGATGAGGAATAGAAAACTTCTTTGGAAGGGGGCCTTTACCCGGATTGCCTTTCCATGCTTTTCCAGCTCACACTGGTATACTGACATTTGATAGCTCCTGACTTCTTTGTTGGAGTTGGCACATATTCTATGTTCAGTAGAGTTTTCCAGTAATCAGTAAAATCTGTGTTTGTGTCTTTGCTCCCTATGTTTCTCCAGTAACTGGAAAATGAAGAGAGAGAGAGATGTCTATTATTAATGCTTATGTTATTCATTGCAGGAGTGTCCTTGAGTTATAAAGGACTTTATATACTCAGTATTTTCACTCATCACTAAAAATATAGTAGTGTCATAATCCATTTCTCAGAGATGCAAAATGAAATCCTGATTTCTCTCCCACCAGTGAGTATCTACCTTGCTTGTCACAGGAATTACAGAAGGCTACACTTCATAATACCCAGGCAACTTAGATTAACGTACCTCTGTGGGCTGTACAATTTCCCCTGTGTAGAGGCTGCAATGGAAAATCATACTCACAGTGAATACAATTTGTGGAGATTTTACAGTGACTTGGAGAAATTAAATTAAAAAGTAGACTTCAATTAAGTTTTGTGACTTTCAAGCTTTAAAGATCTTATCAAGAACTAAATTAGGCTAAATTTCTCCAACCCCTTTTACCCACCACCTTAAGGAAGATGCATTGAAGTAATTCTTTTCTGTAGTGATTGAGATTTTTAAAAATCTTAATTCAGGTGTTTTAGAGGGTGATAAAACTGGCCCTGCATGTGATAGACCAATCAACTTCATTAATGCTGCTATTAAATTGCACACAAGAATTCTATTGCAGTAGTTGAGACTGATGAAAAATATAAAAGAATAGATTTAATATGCTAATGATATTTAATTTCCCAAATAGCCCACAACAAAACAAGTTTTCTTATGGAACTGGATCTTGTCTTCATTCAATTTTCCAGTAGATATATTCAAATTTGGATCGAGAAACCAAACAGAATTTGTATATTTGTGGCTGGCTGAATTGCAGTCCCTGTCTAAGATAGAAAGCAGTAGTGTAGTAGGATCTGCTTACTCTTTGGGTTTTCACTCTGTATTCAGAACAAGTGACTAAGAATGTAGAGCATGTGTGTGTGTATGTGTGTGTGCTGGGATTTGAACTTAGCCTTATGCTCTTGCTTAATTAATACTTCTGCTCAAAGCTAGTTTTCTACCACTTGAGTCCAATTTGGGATTTTTAATTTTTTTTTTTTTTTATTGTAAAGATACTGTTCAGAGGGGTTACAGTTACACGAGTAATGAGTACATTTCCTATCAAGTATTGTTAGCTCCTCCTTTGTTTCTCCCCTACTATCCCTAACCCCTCCCCCTGCTGCAAGTTGTAAAGTTTGCTTTTAACATAGTGTCTTGTACATCTCATTGTTTCAATGGGTCAACTTGTATCCTTATTTCAGCATTTTGTTATTTCCCTTCCACTCCTGAAATTAGAAAAATTGTATATACAAGATACAGGGCACCAACATCAAATACAGTGAAAACAAGGGTTATACCATGGGGGAAGAACATACAAGAAAAACAAAAAAACCAAATCACATAGGACATTTTAAATATGTTAAAAAAACAATAGCAAGAAAGAAAAAAAAAAACACTTTCGCTTAACATCATCTTCTATGGTCATATGTACATAGCTTTTGACCTTTCCTGCTTATCCTAGACTTACACTAGTTATTGCAAATGAGGGAAACCATGGGACCTATGTTTCTTTGGGCCTGGCTTACTTCACTTAACATAACTTTTTCCAAGTCTTTCCATTTCCTAACAAATGGGCAATGTCATTCTTTCTGATGGAGGCATAGAATTCCATTGTATAAATATACTACCTTTTCTTGATCTTCACCTACTGAAGGGCATCTGGGTTGGTTCTATATCTTAGCTATGGTAAATAAAGCTGCAATAAACATAGTTGTGCTGGTAGCTTTAGTATGGTCTTGTTTGTGATCATTTGGGTAGTGCCCAAAAGTGGGAATCCTAGGGGAGCTCTATGTGGAGTCTTTTGAGGAACTTCCATACCGCTTTCCAGAGTGACTGAACAAGTTTATACTCCCACCAACAACACAGTAAGGTTCCCTTCTGGCCACATCCCCTCCAGTATCTGTTGTTATCAGATGTCTTGATTGAAACCATTCTAATTGGGGTGAGGTGGAATCTCAATGTTGTTTTGATTTGCATTTCTTTTATGGCTAGGGAGGTTGAGCATTTCTTCATGTGTCTATTGGCCATCCTTATTTCCTTTTCAGAGAAGTTTCTCTTTAAGTCTTTAGCCCACTTATTTATTGGGCAGTTGTTTCTTTAAGGATTTGTTGGGGGATTTTGAGTTTTTTGAGTTCTAAATATATTTTACATATGAGACCTTGTCCTTTGTATGGCTAGTGAAGATCTTCTCCCAAGCCATGGGCTTTCTTTTTTTTTTTTCCGTCTGTCCTGGGGCTTGAACTCTGGGCTTGGGCTCTATGCCTCAGCTCTTCAGCTCAAGGGGAGCACTCTACTGCTTGAACCACAGCGCCATTTCCGGTTTTCTAGTGGTTTATTGTAGATAAGAGTCTCAAGGACTTTCCTGCCCAAAACTGGCAGGATCCTCAGATCATCAGATCCTAAGATCCTCAGATCTTAGCAAATCTTAACCTCGTGAGTAGCTAGGATTACAGTCGTGAGGCAATAGTGCCCAGTTTGCCATAGACTTTCTTTTGATCTTGCTAGCTATGTCCTTTGCCATGCAGAAACTCTGCAGTTTCATGCAATCCCATTTGTCCAACTTTTCTTTGACTTATTGTGTTACTGGGACTTTATTAAGAAAATTTCCGCCTGTGCCAAGGAGCTTTCCTAGAGTATCTCCTCTTCCTTCCTATAATGCTTTCAGAGTGTCTGCTTTGACTTCAAGTTCTTTGACCCATTTTGTTAATTAATTTGAGAAAAGAATCTCTTACATTTGTCTATCCAGGCTGGCCTTCAACTTTAATCCTTAAATTTCAGACTCCAGAGTAGCTAGGATTACAGGTACAAACTACAGCTTCTGGGCAAAGAATTCGCAAATATAATAATAAATAATAAATGATAAATAATAATGCTTGAGTGGAGTCTGAAAGGCATTGAGTTCAAATTATTATGCTAATTATTTGGACAAATATGTTTGAATTGAATGTACACATAAGTGACAATGAGTACCTGTCACTTATTTGAATAAAGTATTTTCTCATGTTGTGCTATCCTTTATGAACTATTACATATCTGGTGTTATTTTAGTCATTTTCAAGTGTCTATTCTTCAGTCCTCAAAAGAAAGGACTCCTAGCTAGTTGCCAGTGTTTTTTCCTGTTATCTTCAAACCTCACGTTCAAAGCCAGACATAGCAGAAAAGTTTTTTAAAAACCCATTTAAATTTTTTTTAATTTATTTCACCTTAAAATTTTTTATTTCTGATGCCAGTATTTAGCAAAATTTATGAATCAATGTTGTGTAGCTATTATTCCTTGTTTCACAGAAACTTTTCAATAAATATTCTGAAAAGTTAGTTATAAGTTTCTACATGATGACATTCTGTCACTCCAATTCAAAACCTTCTGCTGGTTTGCAATGGATCTTGGATTCACTCCGCATACTGTGGTGTCTTAAAGATTTACTGCTTTGTGTAATAGAAAGCTGTTATTTCTTATAATATATTGCCACTACTCAAGAACTTCTTCTTTGACCTTTAGAGATTTTTAATTGCATTCCTTCATAATGACCTTCCTTCTCTTTTATGATAGCATTCTCGATTGCTTGGTACTTCACAATGTTCTTTTCTCTCTCATCTAGGCACAAAGGACAATTCTCCTCTCTGAGGCACAGGTGGGACCTTTGCCTGTCAGCATATATTGGCATGAGGAACTCCATGGTAAGATTTTTCACAATCATTCAATGAACTCAGTTGATTATTCAAGCATCTCTGGCCAGTCTTTCCAGGCCAATAAGAACTGTTATCCCATTCTTTCCTACCCAATAAGACCTGTGCTCCTCCTTCAAACTTCTCTGACGTGTTTTTCTTGCCCTAGTGTGGTGACCCTTATAGAGATGAACCCATTTCGTCTTTGGTGAAAAGATACTCAGATTTACAGGTGTTCTGTTTCTTGGATCTTAATGTAGAAGTAAGGCCATTTTTATTTCCAATGATGGTTTCCTTGTCCAGTAGTAAAAGTTCACAGTGGAGTCCTAACACTGGGATAACACCCCCTACACCGATCTAAAGAATCTTCACCCTTGTTCAGTATGATGATCCCCCAAATCCTCTGCTTAGTATGATGGAGGATCATTTATGTGCCTTTTTAGATTAGAGGAAAAATGCTCAGCTTCCAGGCAGATTTTTCTCCAGGGAAATATGAACACACATTTTTCTGTGTGATATTTTGCTTTCTTTCTCAGATTTATTTCCACAGGCAGCTTCATTGTAACATCCTCAGAGCTAACTTTCAACAGTGAGTGGCACAAGCAACAGTGTTTATCACATTTTTATTGCAAGATATAGATTTTTAGATAGCAGAGATTATAAAACATCATGAGTAGGATTCCAGCTTCAGTTCTTCATTTCCGAGATTCCACCAAACTAAATAGATTTAAATGCACATACATTTACTATACACAATAGATGGATAAATCTGGTGAATCTTTGTCAAGGTCACTAAAGGGTACACTCACTGAAAGGTATAGTGTGAGATTGGGATACACACATGCACAAAGACATCAAAACATGTCTATCTCTAAATGGATAATAAGTTAATTTTACATCATATCACAAAATGGAAGATAAGGGAATGGAAAAAGGAATATTTAAGTTGTTTTTTTTATTTTAAAGATGAAAAATGAAGTCCAGCATGATCACATACTATGCCCAAGGGTATCAACTTAATTAATTATTATTTTCCATAAATGAGATAAATCTATATTAAGAACTAATATTCACTTTTCCACAGACAGAAAATATTCAAAACCACTTTGTAATCCACCAAGTACAGAATACAGGAGCAATGCAAAAACATAAAATGAGGGATGTGTTCAAAGCCAGTTTTGACCAGTGCATTATAGTCCTTTCGCATTTTAGAAATGTGGATTTAGAATAAATACATCGACATGGGTACTCATTCTGCTGAGGCTTAAAAATTATAATTGGTTGCCCAGATTTTATCCTATTCACTTCTTAACATAATAAGACAGTTGGATGAAATTGATAGTTTGTGACAGGTGGTATTTCTGAAAAATGTTAGTGAATTTCTCAGTAAAGAAAGGGGACTTGGCCATAGAACCATAGGACAAATTTGCCAATCCTAATGTCAGGAAGATGATAAGATCAGGCCAGAATATAAGAATATGTCTATCAGTCTTTTCATCATAAACATTCTAGTAGGATTATCATGGGCTACAACTTCTCAGATAAAAACAGAAAACAAGTAACTTCCCAAGTGAAGAAAAGGAATTATAAGTTATAAAACTTTACTTTTCTTATTTAAGAACTGAATAAATGTGTTTCAGTTTTCAAGTCTATGCATACATTCTGTTTTGAGCTGTCATAATAATATTAGTGGTAGCATTAGTTGAAATAGAAGAACTAATCCTCCAGGAAAAGATGAATTCTTTCTTGTATAGGTCAACTTTCATTTGCTATGAACATGTTTATAATAAACTACCTTTCAACAAAAAAGGCTAACTTTTGCTTATGTTTAAAATATAGTTCATGTATGGTTGGTGTTCTTTCCTTTAAGTAGTAAGATAAAAGTTTTTCAGCTCATGGTAACCAGGAATAAAAGGAGACCACCAGGAAGAGGCTGCATTTCTCAAATTACCAGGAAAGGTACTCTACCATAACCTAAATTCCTCCCACCCACTATGGTTCCATTACCTCACAATAGTACCACAAACCAGTGACCAAGACTTCTGCACTTTGTCCTCTAAGATCATAACAATAGCACAAGGATAAGAAATAATTAAACTGGCTTATATTTGTTGTTTTATATATTTTGTTTTGTTTACATTTTGATGTTTTGTTGACAAGTTCTTGCTATGTAGCACAGACTGACCTTGAATTTGTAATCTTCAGTTTCCGAAGTTCCAGAATCTTATATGTGCACCATCTTACCCAGCTTTCTCCTCTAGGTTTTTTTTTTTAACTTAAAATCTTCTCTTCTGGCAGCTTCTTCTAACAATCTTCCCTAATTTGAATCCATATATCTTCCCTGCATTCACATTACTGATAGCACTGAAATTCCTAGACTACTCTTAATGACGTTTTTGAAACACTGCAGGAAGAAAACTGGGTTGTAATGAGATAAAGAACACAGCTTTGAGCATGTAGAGCTGAGAAGCCTATGAAAATTAAAATGATACATATTGTATTACAGGTGATGTGGAATTTGAATCTGTACTACAGTCAAGAAATCAAAATTACTATCCATTGGGTTCACTTGTAGATTTATAGGCACATTCAAATCACAAATGATGGAAACCATTCAACCTATATTTCTTTGGGTCTGGTTACTTCACTTAATATAATTTTTTCCAAGTCTTTCCATTTCTTTACAAATGAGGTAATGCCATTCTTTCTGATGGAAGCATAAAATTCAATTGTGTATATATATTATACCACATTTTCTTGATCCATTTATCCACTGAGAGGCATTTGAGTTGATTTCCTATCTTAGCTATGGTAAACAATGCTGCAATGAACGTGGCTGTTCTGATGGCTTTAGTGCAGCCTGGCTTGTGCTCACTTGAATAAATGCCTAAGACTGAGATTGCTGGGTCACAGGGAAGTTCTATGTTTAATGTTTTAAGGAACTTCCATAGCGCTTTCTAAAATAGTTAAACAAATTTACATTCCCACCAACAGTGTAGTAGTGTTTGACCACATCCCCACCAGCATCTGTTATTGTTAGTTTTCTTGATAATGGCCATTTTATCTCAGGTGAAGTAGAATCACAATGCAGGGACATGATTAAATAAAGAGCAATTTAAAATTCAAAAAGGAGGACATTCTTACAAGGGGATCACAAAGGCTCGATTCTTATGTGATCAAATAAAATAATGCTTATTAAAATGAACTCCAGTGGCTCGGTGGTAGAGCGCTTGCCTTGCATGCCTGAGGCCCTGGGTTCGATTCCTCAGCACCACATAAGCAAAATGAAAAAAGCCAGAAGTGGCACTGTGGCTCAAGTGGTAGAGTGCTAGCCTTGAGCTGAAGAGCTCCGGGACAGCACCCAGGCCCAGAGTTCAGGCCCCACGACCGGACTCAAAAATAAATAAATAAAATAAAATAAAATAAAATGAACTCCAAGAAATGGAAATAATAGGGTTTTTGTTGTTTTTTGTCAGTCGCAGGGGCTGAACTCTGGGCCTGGCCACCATCTCTCAGCTCTTCAGCTCAAGGCTAGCTTGAGCCACAGTGCCGTTTTCAGCTTTTTTCTGCTTATGTGGTGCCAAGATTCGAACCCAAGGCCTCATGCCTGCAAGACAAGCACTCTACCACTGAGCCAACTTTCCAGCCCCAGTTGTTTTTTTTATTGTAATGTTTATGGTTCTTTTTTATTATCAATAAGATTTTTCATGTGAAAATACAGTACAGAGGGGTTACAATTACATGAGCAAGGTAATGAGTACATTTTTTATCAAGCATTGTTGCCTCCTGCTTTGTTTTTCTCTTACCCTGCCCTCCCATCTCCATGACTACACTCCCCCGCCACCAAAGTTGTAAAATTCAGTTTTCGACATAGTGTCTTGTACATTTCATTGTTGCAATGGGTCCACCTGTATCCCTATTTAAACAATTTGCTTTTTTTTTTCCCCTTTCCCTCCCCAAATTATACCAACATCAAATACAGTGAAAACAGGGATTATACCATGGGGGAAGGACATACAAAGCAACAAAAAAATCACCTTATAAATATTTTAGAAACAATAGCAAGAAAGAAAAACCATTTTTGTTGCTGTTTTAGATTTCTGCACCTTTGTCTTGTACATAAAATTATCGAGTTGGGGGGGGAGGGGAAGCACAGAAATGACAGGACAAAGGGTGAACAAATTCAGCAGTGATATTCACTAACACTACTTTTGAAATGATCTATACAACTTGGAGGAAGGGAGGTTGGGACAGAACGGGAAAACCTGAGAAAATTAAGAAGGAGGGGACACTGTTCAAAAGGAAATATACTCATTATCTGACTTCATTTTCATAACAATTGTTTTAAAAAAAGAAAGAAAGAAGTCTTAGCCAGGCACAAATTTTGTAGCCTCATGCCTAAGATTCTACCTATTGAGAAGGCTGAGATCTGAGGATCACAGTTTGAAGCCAGCCCTAGTAGTAAAGTCTGTGAGAGTCTCATCTCCAGTTAACTACCAGAAAACCAGAAATGGAGTTGTGCTTCAAAATGTGGAGTATTACCCTTAAGCAAAAACCTCAGGGACAGTGGCCTCACCCTTAGCTCCAGCCTCAAAACCAATAAAAACAACAAAAAACATTTAGAGTTTTGTAGACTTTATAGATTTTTTGATGTAGAGAGAGTTATGAGAATCTCCTTAAAGAGAATGAGTCTCATATATAAAGAATCTAATTTTCAAATATTGAATTGAGGAGTTTCTAGATTTGGGGTTAGGAAGAGGCCAGAAAAACAATTAGGATCTTTGGAAAGATGAAGGTCTTCTTGAATTTGACATTATTTTTCTGGACAATTGTGACCAAAATGTCTATTCCGAATAAAAATTTATGGTGGGATTATTAAAACCAAACCAGATAAAAGAAACAGAAAAACGCAAACAAAAAAATAAAAAGCACACAAAATACAGAACAAAAATAAAACAAAGTTCTCAGTATTCTAAGATATAAAGTTCCTAACAGACTATATAATACAATAATTAAAAGAACAAAATGTAAGACTGAGCATATTTGTAATAGGAAACTATAGAATATAATTTGCAAAATATTTTCCATAAAACTTTATAAATGTTCTCCAGTTTTTTCTATAAATTTGTATAAAATGGTCAGTCTATAAAATAATAGAAATGAAAATAAATTAAAAATTTGAAGTAATGAATCAGCTTCAAAGCTATATAATCCATTTAAATAAAAATATTCAAGATATAAGAAAAATGTTCAGTAATGTAGCTTAGCAACAAAAATGATGAAGGAAAGAATAAGAGACAGAACAAAGCAAATGCTAATATCTGCTTTGCCAAACAGAGAAGAAGCTAAAGGACTGAATCAAATCTAGTAAAAAAAAAAAATATGAAAGAAGAAAAGAAATACCACAAGCTTTCTAAAATTGAAGAATGCTATAAAATCAAATATTAAATCAGCACATCGAAGAGCTGGTGAGAAAGCATGAATAAATACACACTTCAATAATAATATAGAAACTCTGACAAAGAATTTTTTAAAAGATTTTGGTAAGTAGGCGGAGAGAAAAAAGTGAAAGCTTACTTTCAAAAATGAAACAAACTGAAAGCTATATTTTGAATGATGGAAACTGAAATAAAATTGTATGGTATGAATAAAAAATATAGGAGAAATGACTATAATTATAATACAATTAAACCTATCTATTAAGAATGAATTGAAATAATAGACACTGTCAAACTAAAACAGTTAAGAGAATTTATCACAGTAAGTCCACATTACAAAAACATACTCAGAAGTAAAATGTTGGCAGAGATTAGGAGAAAACAGATAAGCTAACAATAATAAACATACCTCTTTAAGTAAAAACAGAAGAAAATGATCTTCCAAAAGGGCATACACATACAAACGTAAAAAAGAGCATTCTCTTTCTTCCTATACACTGAGAAAATATTTAGTAAAGGACTCATGTAAAATACCCTGAGTATTTTAGAGTTAATAAGCAGGTGACTAATACAATGAAGAAAGTAGGCAAAAGATTTGAATTGACATTCAAAGAAACCCATAGTAATAAACGCTAGGTACATGAAAATAAGTTTGATACATTAGCTATTAAGAAAATTACAATAACTAAATAAGGCACCCGTTATTGTGTCTTAACTCTAGCTACTCAAGAGGTTGTAAACAGAGAATTATGGGTAAAGTCCATCCCAATTAAAAAACAATTCACTACTCTCCATCCTGAAAAAAGCAGGACTACCAGTATGACTCAAATTATAGAGCACCAACTTTACAAGAACTCCAGTACTAAAAAACAAAAAAAAAATAAAAACAGGAAGTAACATATGTATCTGCAATAAAAGTAGACCTAATGCCTATAATCCCAATTACTCAGGAGGCTGAGATCTGTAGAATCTTATTTCCTGCCAGACCTGGCAGGAAATCTATGGGAATCTTCTTTCCAATTAGCTATAAAAAAGCTGTAAGTGTAGCTGTGGTTCTACTGGTAGAGTGTGAGCCTTGAGCAAAAAAGCTCCAGGATAGTGCCCAGGTCCTGATTTCAAATAAGCATCAAGCACAAATAAGAAAGAAAAAGAAAGAAAGAAAGAAAAGAATATAATGGGAGAGAGAGGAATCTTATCAAATTATAACATGCAAATGAAACATTAAAAAATTCCTAATTTATGATTCTTTGTAACTAAAACTCCAAACAGTTAATGGCTATGAGAGAAAACCGGCTATGAGAAAACGGCTATGAGAGAAAACTCATTGTTGTCATGTTGAGGGTAGAATTGAGAGGAAAATGCAGAAATCTTAAAGAGCATCAATTCCTTGTCCTTTATTTTGATTATTATAATGCATTCACAGGTGTATAGTGAGAAAGTCATTATACTTTAAATTTTACATCCATTTGTTTACTTTCATGTCAATTATACCTTAAAAATTCCCATTTCAAAAGAAAATAAACATAATGGATAAAATACTGCTTTGAAATGACACAATAACAAGATGATAAGAAATTCAAAGCAAATATCTAGTAAATATACATAAATATATATAAATATGAAACTCTATAAAGAATATGAAGGTGTAAAAGTGCTTCTACATAAAATCAAAACAAATTTTAGAAAGAACTGCTAAAAACAAACCCGAATAAAGCAGAAGAAAGACAACATCACAGAAGAGAACATAAATCTGCCATCAAAATGCATTAATTTCAGAAAAAGAGGACTGATGTAACATGCAAAGGGTAAAAAAGATACTTCAATACATTGATAGAATACAATACAATCATTTTAGTGATGTAGACCCAAGATGTAATTTAAGAAACACATGTGCAGTCAAAGGAGCCTATCAGTACCTATCATCAACCTATAATTAACTGCATGTGCAGTGCCATAATATTGAAAACAAGACACAACTGCATACTGCTTCTGTTTATATATGTCATTGTATTGTATGGCTTACCTGTCACAGTAGGAGAAGAAAATTAATAAAGAAAAATTACAGCTACAATTTTTGCAGATAAATTACTCTATATCAATGTACAAAATAACTCACAGAACTTGAAAGGTTGGATGGGGGTCAAGCCAAGGGGCCTGGGTATACAAATGGAGAGAGGAAAGGTGCACGCAAATGCAGCCATAGTATTCAATGTATGTATGTAAAAATAGAAATAGGCAATTTGATGGACTAGATAGGATTGGAAGAGTTAGGGGAAAATGAAACAAGGAGTTACATTATCATGAACTGACATGTTGAATGGAAACTCCTTTTGTGCACTACTTCAATGTAATAAATACTGAATTTAAAAACTACTTGTAGATGTACTTTTAGGGAAATATAAAGGAATGAATCCAAAAGTTACTAGGTATAAGGTTAATATACAAAGATCAATTATCTTTGTGTGATAGAATGAGAGTTATGCTCACATCCACCCAAGGGGGCAAGTAATCAACCCAATATGGCATCATTGTGGTGGGACTTTTGGTAGTTAATTATATTTCCATGTGTTTGTGAGTTAAAGGGCTCATTAAGGGACTAATATCCTTTAAAAAGAGGAAGGGAGAACAGAACTATGCATATTCCTGTCTTTCTCTCTCATTTTATCCCTCTGTCATTCTGTCTCTGACTTTGTCTGTCTGTCTGTGTCACTCTCTCTTCTTTCTCTCAAACACAGCAAGAAGACACCTGTTTATAAAGCAGGAAGAGGATATCAAGACAGACTTCAAGGCATTCATCTTAGATGTCCCAGGCTCTGGACCTGTGGGAAGTAAATGTTCATTGCTGAAGAAGTTAGTGAAATGTTGTATCAGCATGATCAATCCAGAAAACAAGCAATGCACAGAAAAGTTATTTGATTAAATCATTCATTGAAATAGAAATGCATCTATTGAATATGAGTTAAAATCTAAATAGATAAAGAAAACTAAAAACAGAACCTTATTAAGTAACATTGACAAAAATTAATTAAGATAAATTGAGGAATAATTAAGGTTGTAGAATAGTTTATTCATTCTAATGAAGATGTTGTTTCTCCAAAGGTGACCTTAATCAAATAATACAAATGAAAAGAATATTATATTTTACAATATTCAAGTAGATATCAAAATTTCTATGAAACCACAATGAGTAAGAAATAGTCAAACCATTTATGAAGTGCTTGGACTATCAGACATTACTACTTGTTACTTCAATGAACTGATTAAGTTCTAATTCTAACCCATTCATTCATTCTTTGTTTTCTTTATTCTTTCTCTCTCTCTCTCTCTCTCTCTCTCTCTCTCTCTCTCTCTCTCTCTTTCTCTCTCTCTCTCTCTCTCTCTCTCTCTCTCTCTCTCTCTGAACTAAATGTCTGGACACTTTTCTTTAGCTTTTTTGCTCAGGTCTGGTACCCAACAGTTTGAGCCACAGCTCCACTTCCAGCTTTTGGCTGGTTAATTGGACATAAAAGTCTTAGAGACTTTTCTTCCCAGAATGGCTTTGAACTATGATCTTCAGAGTTAACACTCCTGAGTAGCTAGGTTTATAGATGTGAGTCACTAGCACCTGGGTACAACTTCTTTCTTTAATCTCAAGTATCTGATTGGCATAGTGTTAGCACTGGATGGACAATTAGAATAGAATATTGTGTCAAATATACGACTCACATATATATGAGCACTAGTTTACATAGTACCCATAAGTAGTTGGAAACTTTGATATAAAACCTTGGAATAATGAAAAGAACAACTAGTTGTGGCGGTGGGAGGGAAGGTATGGTAGGGGAAAAACAAAGGAGGAGACAACAATGCTTAATAAGAAATGTACTCATTACCTTGCTCATATAACTGTAACCCCTCTGTACAGTATTTTCACAATAAAAAAACTTACTAAAAAAAGAACAACTACTTATGAATATAGAGGGACTTAAAATGTCAATTAATTTTATCCAGGTACATAATAGATCTGAAAATTTCTTTGACACAAGTTCAAGTAGAAGTCACACAAGTATTCTGTAACGTGTAGGAGGACTGGTGTTTCAGAGACACAAATAGAACAATGTGATAAAATGTCAATTGTTTAGTACAGCATTTCATTGACCTTATTAGTTACACAATTGTTTTGAACATGTTCAGAGGGTGCAGGAAAGTTCTTCCTTTATGGAACTCTTTTGCAGGGCCATGGAGAAAGGATATCAGTGAGCAGTAAGTCTTTTGTAATAGGCATCAGGTTAGCAGAAGCCTCATGTCTGGAACCTGTCAGAATCGCTACTTCTGAAAACATCCCTTCTAAGCAGCATTGTTTATTTGGAGCACTCAGGAGACATGTGTACATGTATGTGTGGCATGTTGCAGTCTGTCAAACATCATTTCTGATATTCTCATGGAAACTACTCTCTGTCATTTGAGAAAGATCCAGACATCTTGTGGTTTATTTCTATACATATTCAATAAAACAACTTGAGAGTAACATAACGCATGTTCTTTTCAAGAATGCATAGAATATTATCCAGAATAGACCATGCACTAACCTGTAAACTAGATTCAATAAAATTGAAATGATTGTAATGATAACAAATATTTCTCCAATAATAATGGAACTGAAGTAGAAAAATGCCAAAGGAAAATCTCTAATATTGGAAAATTAAACATTAAAGGAGCCCCTGGATCAAAAAGGATTTCCAAAATGATATCAGAGCAGGAAGCTGGTGGCTCATGTCTATAACCCTAGCTATTCAATAAGAGGCTGTGATCTGAGGATCACGGTTCAAAGCTAGCCTGGGTGGGAAAACCTAGGCGACTCTTCTCTCCAATTAACCTTCAAAAAGGTTAATAGAGCTGTGGCTCAAGTGGTAGAGCACCAGTCTTGAACACAAAAGCTTAAGAAGAGCACCTTGAGGCCTTGAGTTCAAGTCCCAGGACTGGCATAAAAAAGGAAATGAGCTAATCTTATCTAGTAAATGACAACAAGGAAATCAATATGAAATCATATGGTATATAGCTAATTGGCACTTAAGATGAAATGCATAGTTTTAAACATTATATCAGGAAGTAAGTAATATTTATAGTGAATAATTTAATTTTTCATTGCAAGAAACTAGAGCAAGGAGAACTAATTAAACCCAAACTGAGAAGAAAAGGAAAAAATATCAGAATAAAAATCAAATACATAATGTAAATATTATGAAGAAAAATCAATAAAATCAGGCACGTGTCTTTGAAAGTAGCAACAAAATTGGAAAATATGTTTGTATGTCTGTCCATTACAAAAGAAAATGCACACATTTGCAAACGAGGAGCATAGATGAATCAATACAGACAGTAAAATACACTAAAACAATTACAAAAGACTTGGGTGCTGGTTGACTCCAATTTGTAATGGGAGATGAGATTGTTGTGATAGTGGTTCAAGGCCAATCTGGGCAGAAGAAATTTTGTCAGACATCTTCAGTAGAAGAACTAGATGTAGTGGTTCACACCTGCTAACCTTTCTAGGGTCTCTGGGAAGCCTAATATAAGGACATCATATCTTGGCACTTACCTGGGCAGGAAGCCTGGCCCTATCTGAAAATTAACCAGTATATGGGAAAAGTGAAACAGGCTCTATTAGAGGGTAGGAACTAGGGGAGGGAGGGTAGGAACTAGGGGAGGGCTAATAAGGAGAATGAAAGAGAATGAATATAGTCAGAGAAAGTGTTTGCAGGATATATCAAAACAAGAACTCAGACATGAAACCACATCATAGGACTGCAATTTTGGGGCAGGGGAGGGAGGAGTTGGGGAGGTGGAGAGGGAAGGGATGGTAGGGGGAAAACAAAGGAGGAGGTAATAATGCTGTATAGGAAATATACTCATTACCTTACTCATGTAATAGTAACCCCTGTGTACAGTATCTTTACAATAAAAAGTATATACTAAAAAAGTCAAAGGTCATGAGAAGTCCTTCAAAGCAATCAGCAGTGGAAGACACATTGGCTTCCAAAGAAATTGACTTCTTGTACAGGTTGAAGGAAGAAGATCCCGAGACAATGGTATCATCACAAGTGAAAAGAAATATTTGCATGTTCGGAATGCTATGAAAAGTATCCATGAATTTTAGGGATGAAACTTAATGATAGTAAGAAGTTGTTCAAGAGTTTGTTTAGGCACATGAAAAACATTACCAGTGGCAGTAAGTAAATAAATGTAAATCAACAATACACTATGTTGTTTTAAGCTATGTAAGTTTGGATGAAGTATTATGCACCAACAAATAAATAACTAAGATATATTTGAGTCTTCAATTAGTACTGGTAATAGCAGTTTTTAAGTTATTATTAATAATAATGAAAAATAACCAGAATGCCTAAAAATAACAAATTCTTACACTAATACATATATTGCCATAGATTTGAAACAGTTGAAATGATTAGACACTTTTGGTTGGACTCTGAATTGTACCATGAATTTGGAAAACAGAATTAAATATGTGTATTTGTTTTACACAGCCCTTCACCTAAGTTACATACCAGAAGTGAAAAGGATGGCCAAATGCAAAGACAGGCAATGACTTGTTCACTGTTATCTTGCTTCACAACATCTGAACACTAGAAACATTCTTGAGGTCAAACTAGGAGGAAATTCATATTTCATGCAAACACAATGAAATATTATGAATTAACAGTGAAAAAGAATAGACATGGAGCCATTAACAGAGATACAGAAAACTTCATAAGAATAATTCACAAAACAAAAAAGATTGGTAGAAAAGACAGTAAATGGTTTGATAAGGCATCTTAAAAAGCATCACTAAGATGACTTTGTTACTTTGTCCTCCATTTTGACATGTATGTCTCTATGACTCTGGCTAAATATAACAGCCATCTTTCAGACCATCATGATACTGCTGTGTAATGTTAGATAAATACTGTTCTCAGTTTGTTTCTTAGCAGCATGGGAAGGGGAAAGAGACTCATGCATTTGCCCCAGATTTGTCTAGCTGTGAGATCTTTAGTATAATCTTCTTCTTCCTCTGTTCTTTGCAAACAACTAATTAGGTTAGTTCATTTAAAAATGTCTCTGTATTTGATGGCGGTATAATTTGTGGAGGGGAAGGGCAAAAGCAAATCGTTTAAATAGGGATACAGGTGAACCCATTGCAACAATGAGATGTACAAGTCCTTATGTTGAAAACGAACTTCACAACTTTGGGGGGAGGGCGGGAGGAGGATGTGAAGGGATGGGAAGGGGAATCAAAGGAGGAGGCTACAATGCTTGATAAGAAATGTACTCATTATCTTGCCCATGTAATTGTAACCCCTCTGTACAGTATTTTCACACAAAAATGACTGTTATTGTAAAGGTGATGGACAGCGGGGTTACAGTTACATAAGTCAGGTAGCGTACATTTCTTTTTGGACATGTCCCTCGCTCTCTCCCAGTTTTTCCTGTTTCCACCTACAAATTGTGTAGGTCATTTTCCACAAAGTGTCCAGTGAGTAGCACTGATGCATTTGTTCACCCTTTGTCCCCCCATTTCTGTGCACCAAAGACAGATAAACAAACGAATAAGATAAAAAGAAAAGAAAATGAAAACAGCAACAAAGAAAGAAACTTTGTGTTTCCATTTCCTGGAGTGAATTTCAGTAAATATTATTTTGTATGATCAGATGCATGTAGGCATTGCATCCTTGTCTTCCTCTCCTAACTTCTTGAATGGGGATTTGAACTCTCCCTCCCTCCCAACCCTGCTCCTCTCTGCTTCTCAAATTCAATAGAGGGCTCACCTATAGCGGATTCCCTAGCACTCATGCCAATGCTTGGACTAAACCTGCACAACTTCTCTTCCTGGGGCTGAGAAGGTGGCTCAGTGGTAGAGTGCCTGCCTTGCATGCCTGAGGCCCTGGGTTCGATTCCTCAGCACCACATAAGCAAAAAGAAAAAAAAAGCCGGAAGTGGTGCTGTGGCTCAAGTGGTAGAGCGCTAGCCTTGAGCGAAAAGAGCTGAGGGACAGCGCCCAGGCCCATAGTTCAGGCCCCACGACTGGACCACCCCCCTCCCAAAAGAAAAAACCTTCTCTTCCTGCACTTTCTCTCAGATTTGGGGATTCATCTCCCTGTTGTGTGAGTCAGTTGCAGAAGACAACTCTGTGTGCTCATCTAAAAATAACCTAATGGATGTTTTGAATAGGAACACTTTCATAGCCCAGTGGTTCCTGTCTCAGGGGGTCAAGTGAGTGACTCTCAGATGCCACAGGGTCCATTGAGGTCTTCTGAGAAGTCCTTAGTTTGTGTGACTTTACAGGCATGCCCTGTAGATTTTGATGCTGGTGCCTGGTACAGTACACACACACACACACACACACACACACACACACCCCACACAAATATATGTATATATATGTACATATATATATATGAAAGGAGGGAAGTATATATGAAGGGAGGGAAGTGTTCCCCCACCTTCCGCTTTTAAAGACAGAAGGTTGTTTTCACTTCTGAGCACATTTCTAAGTTGAGCCTTTGAGAAGAAGACAGGTCTCCCGATTCTGACAGTACTTTGACTGCTTGCCTTTGTTCACTGGGTGAGTCGTCACATTCGTGTCTGCTATTACAGATATTTTGGTATAAATTTGGAAGAACTGTTACTGGAAGCCATCAGCTTATGGAGAAAACACTTTATTATTTTTTTAAATCCTTAATATTTCTTTTCTAGATCAACGTTATTGAAAGTGAATACAAGAACAAAGCGAATAAAGATAAAATGTCACTACTTCTATATGCTTGCAGAAGTTCCTAAAATATCAAAATGCCTAGTTCTGTAAGATAAAGGAAATATTATAAACTGTATATTACATTCAGAAACTCATGATGGAAAAAAATCTAGTAAAACTGCTTTCCATTAAAAAAAATTAAAAAATTTGTGATTTAGATTTTTTCAAATAACATGTACTTTTTTGATCCTGGGACCTTGATTCTTCTAATTATGGCCTTTTGCATTGCTGGGATCACAGATATCTTCTGCCATGCTCAATTTACTTATTGATATGGGTCTCAATAAATAGTTTTTAACAGTTTTGTCCCAAGTGGCTTTGAATTGTGGCCCTTCCAACATATGCTTCCCAAATTGCTGGGATTACATGGGTACACCCTTGTATCTGGCTAGAATAATTAAATCTATCTATCCATCTTAAAGACTATAATAGAGCTCATTTCTCTCACAAATGCAACATTGAGAAATTTATTATAACAAAAATCGGTGAATGTGAACAGCACAGATATGTGAAGGCAGTTTACTTATAACAAATTAGTATCTACTTACTTACTTTTCAAAACGTGACATATCTGAGGAGATAAAATGGAAATGTGGAAGATATTTAAAAATAAACCTAAATTTAAAAGTACTTGGTAAAATGTGAGAGGTAGAATTGTCTCTAAAATCAGTGGGGTTGAAAGAAAGGAGCATTGACCAAAGGACTATGTACAATATAGTGCTGTGCTTTTTCTTTCCTTTCTGAAATATCCAAATGATAACAATTTTGATACCACATTGATAATGCCAAAATGGACACCTGCCATGCATTTTAAATAACCAGGGTCCAAGGTGAGATCTCTGGCACTCCTTCCCTCCCACTTCATAGAAATAAGAATGAAAATGTTGAGAGAAGAAAATTGCTTGAAAATAAATTTTGAGGGATGAAAAAAGACGAACAAAAACATTTTTACTATTATTAAGCAGTGATTTAAAAAAAGCTAAGCACTGGTAGATCTTGCTTGTAATCAGAAAGCTGAAATATGAGGATCACAGTTCAAAGCCAGCTCAGGAAGACAAATCTGTTAGGCTCTTATCTTCAATTAACTATCAAAAAAGCCAGAAGTAGAGATATGGCTCAAGTCGAGTGAGACTGTAAGGTCCTGAGTTCAAACCCCAAGACTGGGACCTAAAAAAGTTATGGAAAAAGTAAACATATAGATATAATCAAGGACACATAGGAGGCTCAGAACAATAACTCACAGCAAGAAGAAGACTGATGTTAAAAACAATTAAATCATTGGATAAAATGGACTTGAAAAACTTCAGGAAGAGACTGTTGCATTGCTCTCCAACTTGATATGAATCTCTTTGAAGATTTTTGACAAATGTAATAACCATCTTGAAAACACTTGAGGTACCACTGGGTAATGTCACATTAATTTGTTCATCAGCAAAAGTAAAATTAAGAAAGGGATCCATGAATTGTTTCCAAATTTTACCAGAATCTGTATGATCTTCAGTATTTCTTAAGTTTGAAAGAATAAATTTTGGTAGTTCCACTCTGTCATTTTCTTTTTCTGGACCAGTGTAAAATTTGACCAAATAAACATGTCACGTTAATTTAATACTGTTAAAACACTGATTCTTCTTTCAAGTTAATAGAAAGCTGTAACTCCCTGGAGACAGTAGTTGAGTACTAATTACCATCCTAGTTTAGTTAACATGATTGTTTTCTAAAATGTAGACTGAATTGTTAACACTCAAGTGATTTACAATCTGAGTTGGCATTTACCCAGTAGTATTTAATATTATTGCTATGGAGCATATAAATCCATTCACATTTGAAAGGTGGTTTTGTTTGATTTCTGTAGCAGTGCAGGACTTGATTTCTTATAAAATTTGTAGTTAATCTATTGAAATTTGTTTGGATTTTAAGTTGAAGTAGCTAAGGAAAATAATATTTCACTTCTTGTGCATTATATAGCTGTACAATGCATTATTCTACCCATTATTTTGAGTTTTATTCATATTTTAATATTGCTGGTTTATTCGTGCTAACTTACAACAATTTATATGTATATTTATCATTCCTTCTTCTTTCTCTCCCTTGTGAAAAGTCATTGCCTTCTAGATCTATACACTTCTAACAGGTACAGTCTGAGATCATTTGACAGAATTCTCTAATTAAAATGATGAGTAGTGCCATAAACAGGGCCTCATTCCAATAATCTTAGCTACGCAAGAGTCTGAGACCTGAAGGATCACAGTTCTAAGCCAGCTCAGGGAAGAAAAAGCCTATAGAAAAGTTAATTGGTCAATCTCCAATTTATCATAAAAGTATCTGGCTGGAGATGTGGCTCAAATGTTAGAACAACCAACAATGAGCAAGCTGAGTCAATATGAGGCCCTGAATTCAAGCTCCATCATTAGCGAGGTATATAATAAAAAAGAATATATAATTAAAATAATAAGTAAAGTGCTAACTTGGATCCCGCCCCCGCACACATACACACGATAAAGTAAAATTTTATATTTTATTAAATGGATAAGGTTACCAGAAATTTAGAGTCACTTAGGTCACCTTGTTCTTGTGTCTGGCAAGAGAAGAATTCAGGCAAAACAAGAACACAGTAAAGGTGATTGGAAAAGTTTATTGGAAAAGAGAGCAGAAAAAGAGAGCATGTGGCATACACATGCTGTGGGAAATCAGCACTTCAGCTTATCTCACACTTCAACTCATAAATACTGCTTTTAATTACTCAACTTGCATGTATTTTCTCTTAAGGAGCACTGCATCTGGAGTCTTACTTGCAGTGATCAGTAAAGCTGAAGAAGATGAGACAATATTAAAGAGGAGGACACTATCAGAGGCTCAGAGGCTGTGAATCTTGTAGGGAGAGGGTGCAGGGAAGAAAGTACCATAGCTTAGGGCAGGAGGGACTTAAGATGTCACCATGGGAAAATGGTAGGCTCTAGAGATATACAGAATCCTAGAATTGTCACTGGATTCATTCATTCGAGAAGTATTTGTGAATTTGTCTATGAGCTTTATTATTCCTATCCGATTAAGTGAAAGCTTTGACCTGAATATTAATTCATCATTCACTCAAATTTCTAACATCCACATTAAAGACTGATCATACAGAAATAAAGAAGCGCTCACTTTATTTCTGAATGAGCTCAAGCTCAGGGACAGTTATTATTGTCATGCCCCCTGGAGTTCAGAATGGAAAAATGCAGAGCTCTGCAGCTCTGACTGCTCATGGAGACTGGTAACTGTGAAGCAAGTTCTGCAATCAGCTGTAATGACACACCTTGCCAACCCACCCCGAGATGCCTGCACGTGACAGTAGTAGAAAGAAATCATCTTAGTGGCTTATGTACTTATTATTAAAGAAATCTATCATGAACAGATAAAATAGCCAAAAAAAAAATGTTTTGATTGGGTTCAGTGGCAAAATGCTTGCCTAGCAAGTGCAAAGTCCTGGGTTCGATCCCCAGTACCAAAAAAGAAAAGGCAAAAAAATACAGTTAAAAAATGTTTTCTGGATAATAACATATATTTTTTAAGGAATACTATTGAAAAAAATGCTCAAAATGAGTAGAAATTATGAATCCAATTGCTTCATTGAATACCAAGTACTTCAAAGTAGAGAAAAATTCACTTCCTTCCACCATATATTATATATATAATAAAGAATTATATAATATTATAAATTATATATAATATAGCTATGTAGCTATGTAGAATATATAAGATTATATATTATGTAAAATATATAATATAATATTAGATTATTATATATAATACAATATTTTTTATAATGTATTATATAATATTATTTTTTATTGTGAAAATACCGTACAGAGGGGTTACAATTACATGGGCAAGATAATGAGTACATTTCTTATCAAGCATTGTTGCCTCCTCCTTTGTTTTCCCTTCCCATCCCTTCCCATACTCCCCACCCCCCCACCCGATACTCCCCCTCCAACCAAAGTTGTAAAGTTCATTTTTCAACATAACGACGTGAACATCTCATTGTTGCAATGGCCCACTTGTATCCCTATTTAAACGATTTGTTTTTTCCCTTCCCCTCCACAAATTATACCAACATCAAATACAATGAAAGCAGGTGTTATACCTTGGGGGAGGGACATGCAAAGCAACAAAGATACCATCTTATAAAAATGTTAGAATCAATCGCATAAAGAAACATTTGAATCCTTATCTTGGGGTTCATTTCACCTAACATCAACCTATCTGACCTTTTCTGCTTGTCTCAGACATATACTAGTTATTAGAAATAAGGGAAGCCATGGGGCCTATGTTTCTTTGGGCCCAGCTTACTTCACTTAATATAATTTGTTCCAAGTCTTTCCATTTCCTAAAAAATGGAGCAATGTCGTTATTTCTGATGGAGGCATAGAATTCCATTGTGTATATATACACAATGATCCATTCATCTACTGAGGGGCATCTGGGTTGGTTCCATATCTTAGCTATGGTAAATAATGCTACAATAAATATAGTTGTGCTGGTAGCTTCAGTGTGGTCTTGTTTGTGATCATTTGGGTAAATGCCCAAAAGTGGGATTGCTGGGTCATAGGGGAGCTCTATGTGGAGTCTTTTGAGGAACTTCCATACTGCTTCCCAAAGTGGTTGAACAAGTTGACACTCCCACCAACAATGCAGTAAGGTTCCCTTCTGTCCACATCCCCTCCAGCATCTGTTGTTATTAGAATTCTTGATTATAGCCATTCTAACTGGGGTGAGGTAGTATCTCAATGTTGTTTTGATTTGCATTTTTTTTATGGCTAGAGGGGTTGAGCATTATATAATATTGTTTTATTATATATAATACTATATTATATATTATACACATTATATATTATATAATATACTACATATATTATACTATATATATACATATAATATACATATATGCATATAATATACTACATATATTATATAATATATATAATATTTACATATATATTATAGAATGTAGATATATATATATGTAGCTTGTACTGGGGCTTCAATTCAGTTCCTTGCCCTATTGTTTGGCTTTTTTGCTTAAGGCTGTTTTTCAATCATTTGAGAAAAACCTCAATTTCTAGCTTTTTGCTGGTTATTTATAGTTAAGAGTCTCATTTTTTATTTTTTTAAGACTGGCCATAAATTTTGATCTTCAAATCTCAGTGCCCTTTAGCAGAGTTACAGGTATATGCTACTAGCACCCAGCTACTTACTGCATATCAAAATTTTGTTGTTGTTAGTTGTGTGTGTGTGTGTGTGTGTGTGTGTGTGTGTGTGTGTGTGTGTGTGTGTGTGTGTGTATGCTGGTCCTGGATTTTCAATTCAGGGCTTGGGCACTGTCCTTGAACTTCTTTTGTTCAAGACTAATGTTCTACCATTTGAGCCAGAGCTTCACTTACAGCTCTTTTGGTGAAGTCTTCTATTTCTAGTTGACAATGCATATAATATACACTTATGTCTTCTTCTTTCCAAAATTGTAATATAAAGTATTTGTGATGTACAAAAAATTTGTAAAATCATATTAAAAGCTTGATTATCCTTTTGATCACTATGAATTTAATGCATTAGACAATTTAGAAATGCATAGGGAATCATATACTAAAATATAAACAAAACTATGCCACCTCAGACACATTTTTTTAACCACAAGGCTATCTTTCTTTGCATGATAACTCAAGAACCTTAGAATCACTCAGCTTAAATTAGTCTCCACATTTGGTCTTTATATGCATGAGAACATGCTATTATAGTCTTCACCATAGTGAGATTCTCAGCATGAATATTGTTTGCAACCTGAATCTTGTCCTCAAGTTGTATACCATGATTACTTTTGATTCCCTTCTCTAGAAAAGATATTTTAGTGTTTCAGATGAGGAAAGCATGTACACATATGGGTTATTTCAATACTTCTTAGATCTTCTCCTGTGGTTGAAAATGAGCTATAAAGATGCAACAACTTTCAGAGTTATACAAGTCAGATTACTGAGCTAATTCTTCATTCTTTTACTAGCTGTATTACCTTATGAAAATTGTTCATGCCTTTTGTGCTTGAGTTTTCTTTTTAGAAAATTTGAAAATGAGGATACAATCTGCAATAGTCACTTTATGAACAGCAGAAAGCAATCTTTCCAGCAGTTACAGGAAAGCTGAAAAAGTGTATACTTAATACAGACTATACTAAAGTAGCCCAGGGATTCATAATTTCACAAAATTCTTTAGGATTTGCAATGAAAAGAGCCTCCACCTAGCAGAATCCAATGCAATGCCAACAGAAAAGGAGCAGTTTATGAAATGATGCCATTTTGGAAGAACACTTTCACTCTTCTGCCCATTGAAGAAATAAAAGAAAAAAAATTGTGTTTCTATTTGTTTTTGGTCTTGGGGCTTGAACTCTTGGCCTGGGCTCTGTCCCTCAGCTCTTCAGCTCAAGGCTAAAGCACTACCACTTGAGCCACAGAGCCACTTCCAGTTTTCTGGTTGTTTATTGGAGATAAGTGTCTCATGGACTTTGCTACCTGGGCTGGCTTTGAACCATGATCCTCAGATCTCAGCCTCCTGAGTAGCTAGGATGACAGGCGTGAGCCACCAGAGTCTATCCGGGAAAGAAACTGTTTAAGGTAAACAGCGCACGTTCATTAGAACAAGACACATTATTCATAAACTGCTTTGTTAAATTGCAACTCCATTGTACAATTACTCAAAGATAAATTTTTAGAAAAGAATTAAGAAAAAAATAATGTGAAAGGACAATCATGAAAGAAAAGAGCTGCTCTTCATCAGGAAAGGGGCCTAAAGAGAAGTCCCATGAATCCTCTCCTAGGGCAGTTGGTTATAGTTCGGGGCTCTTCCCATACCTCCTGCTCTGGGTTTAAAGCTGATTGCATGATTGCTTCTTCATGCCCAGCACCAGCTCTGTGCTTTGGGTGAGTGAACATCCAGGGCTTCGTGAGGAAAAGAACCATTGGAGAAAGAACTCAGTGCATCATGGGAAGAAGAAACTTTGAAGAGCGAGCTTGAGGCATTATGGGAACAAGACGCTTTTCTCTCAGGAATAGAATTTGTGAACTTGCCAGACAGCAACCTAAGAGGTAACATAAGTTAGAATGGAAACTGAGAGACTGAAGATGAATAACGACAATCAGTTCACTTCCTAGGATCATAAGTAATTAAATGAGCTGGGCACATAGAACATTTACAGCACAGGCTGGCAACAGGATAAAATAAAATGACTGTTGACTAGTTTTATTATTACCTAATTAACTTAAGCCCAAGTCCCTCATTATTTCTATTCTTCATCTTAAATCACAAAACCTTGTTATGCATTAGCCAAAGAAAAATTACACTATGAAAGCTCAGAGTGCAAGGACATCCAGCAGTTATTTATTTGATTGTGTTTCTTTTCCCTACAAGCAAGTGCTCCTATATAAACTTTCTTTACCAAAACAGCTCTCGGTGTAAACTTCTCCTCAGTATCTCTTGGGGTTTCTTGCTTTACTTCTGCATGATTGCTTACATTCTTAATTAAACATTTAAAAATAATGGACAAGATCATTATTTTCATTCACTGCAAAGTACAAATAACCAGAAAACTTGGATATGCTAAAGTGGTAGCAGGGTTACTTATATAAAGAGTGCTGAACAGAACAAAGTGGCGTAATTCCCGCTTGTGATGACCAACTCTAATCAGATTCTGATTTATATTTCTGAAGATTTATGTTTTACTTACGTGCATATACACAACTCTGACCTATTTGTAGACTCAGAGAGAAAAACACAGGGGAAGAATGAAGGTGAAGACTGAGGATCTCTGGGAAAGAATGGCAATGAGAAAGAACTATGGCACAAGTCAGATGATTCTGGTATAGCTAAATGGAAGAGCAAGACACAAGACAAAATTTTGAGAAAGAAATGACATCTAGTAAATAACTGCAATTGTATCAACAAAGAAAGGAAATTATCTCATTGATGCTTATATATATGTGTGTGCATATACCTACACACAAATATGTAATTGCATACTTAATATTGAAATTGCATAAACCTAGTTATATTTATTTTTACCTGGATATATAAATCATGTACATTTTGACTTTATAAACACTGCCACTTAATATATATATAATTTCTTATTTTACATATTCCAATGATGTGACAAGCTATGTAATACCAAAAACTGCTTTTCTTTAACATGGATTAAACCTATTTGCCAAAGACTTATAGATTCATAAGTTCTGATTACATTTGACTTAAATTAATAAAGAATCAGAGTATCTGAAAGCAGGAAATCAGATGTGTGGATTCTGCAAATTTAGAACACACTGCAGCCCCTATCATGGATATAAAATTATCAATTTTAACTGATTCATTTCTACATAGATTCAAGAAGAGAAACCTATATTACAGATACTTAATTGGTATTAGAACTTGAAATAGATTAATAGAAATGTTTGTTCTAGGTAAACTCCTGCTACTTCTGAAATCTAATACTGACAAGTAATGCAATAAAAATATTTGAAGAATTATGTTGAAGCTAGGTGTTTGGGGCTCACACCTGTAATCCTACCTACTCCAGAGGCTAAGATCTTAGGATCAAATTTCTCACTCAGCCTCAGCAGAAAAGTCCCAGAGACTCATCTCTAATTATCACCAAAAAACCTGAAATAAAGCTGTAGATTAAATGAGGGCCAGTCTTGAGCAGAAATATCAAGTGATAGTGTGAGAATCTAATTTCAAGTACACACACACACACACATACACACATATATACACATACAAATATACATACAACAACAACGTTATGTTTAACATCAGAGGACTGGTCTTGTTCTTTCGGAATTAAAAGCAAAACAGACTTGTGCAAAAAGAAGCAAGCAATCTCTTGGTCACTTTAGATTAACTCATTGAAATGGAAAAGAACATGACAAATCTTTTATCTATGCCCAGCTGCTACAGTGACTTAGTGGAACACAGAGTAGAGGAATTTTCTTACCAAAATCTGAAGGTCAGCGATCTATTTTGTCATTTTTTTGTAAACAAAAGCAAGAAGAGCCACCACATCAGTTTCTATATCTGAGTTTCTAGAAAATAAATTAAATGGAAGGATACTTTAATCAGTAGTATTGTTTTGGAGATGTAAATATGTGAGTTTATTTCTCTGATCTGCTATTCTAAATTGACATTTAACATTTAAAGATTTCTCATCTCTGTTGTCTGGGAATGAAGGAAGATTTATTCATTGCCTTAAATAATGAATGTATCATAATTTACCCATGACTGCTTGGGAATAAGTTGATACATGGCTTTATGATGTCTGCTTGAAGGAAAAGGCCAACGCATTGCCTTCCCTCATGATAGAATCCATTATTGCTTATAATGTGTTGATAGATTTATTTCCAATAATAATAATGCAAGTGGGATGAGAAATGATGTTTTCAAATGAGTTGTGAAAACATGCCAAATGTTAAAATAGATAATCTGTTGGAAGACAGATGTGGCTGTCTTTGGACCTTCCCCTCCCTGTATGCTGATTTTAGGAGAGAAGGCTGAAAATAAGAGGCAGACACACCCACCACAACACACACACACACACACACACACACACACACACACACACACACACACACACCATGTTTGAGCAAAATAAACTAATGTTAATATTTTAAATTTTTGTTTCAAGAGAATTTAAAATTACAAATAATTCATTTAAAAGCATTGTATTTCAAAATTTCAGTCCAAATATAATTAAAACAATTGAAAAATAGACATTTCTTTGGGAACTCTTCTGTGATATGCAAAATCAGATAATATTGCTTCACTTTGCCAACTATAAGATTGGATATTCAATGTTATATCATTAAATTTCTTATGCAATTTTTCTGCAATAAAATAATCTCATGATTTTATGTGTAAATTACTTTATTACATATTTCTTTGAGAAGAATGATGGAAATTTTTCAAAAGGATTAAGTGGTTGTACAAAGAGGTTTCAAATCCATAGCTCAGATAATACAAACAATGAATTTTCCCTCGTTCTCCTCCATTTTCCACCTTGTAAATTTTTTTTTTTTGGGTCCGGTCATGGGGTCTAAACTCTGGGCCTGGGCGCTGTCCCCCAGGAATTCAGCTCAAGACTAGTGCTCAACCACTTGAGCCACAGCGCCACTTCCGGCTTTTTTTTTTCTTTTTGCTTATGTGGTGCTGAGGAATCAAACCCAGGCCCTTATGCACGCAAGGCAAGCACTCTACAACTGGGCCACCTTCCCAGCCCCCACCTTGTAAATTTTTTTACTGTACTAATTTTCCTTACAACTATTAGTGCATATTAATTGAACGAATTATGAGATTTACTCTGATATTTCCACACATGCATATGTTATTCATTGATCATGCCACTATGTTCATGTCAATTTTTTTGTTTGTGTGTGGGGCTTGAACTCTGTGCCTGGGCACTGTCCCTCAGCTCTTCAGCTCAAAGCTAGCACTCTACCACTTGAGCCACAGCACCACTTCCGGTTTTGTGATGGTTTATTCAAGACAAGATTCTCACGGACATTTCCGCCTGGGCTGGATTTGAATTGCAACCCTCAGATCTCAGCCTCTTGAGTAGCTAGAATTATAGGCTTGAGCCACTGGCTTCAGGCTTCGTGTCAAATTTTAAAGAGATGATTTGATGAACGAAAATCCCCACATGTTGACCCATGACTGGACCAAGATTACAAAGCATTTCTTATATCTTCATCCACTGAAGCTACAATTTATTCTGAGATGCACTTACCAGTGTATAAGGTAGTCTGAGATATATTTTAGCAGTGTAAAAATAATACATTTTTTACTTTTCTTTTTTTTTTTAAAAAAAGAATTTCTGGAAAACTCACAGATAAGAAATCACTCTTCACAGTTCAGGGTCCGAGGAGGGCTGGTATGCTGATCCTTCTCACTCTATGGGCCTTAAGCTGGGTCAGAAGTGAACTACACCCAGTCTAGCTTCTTTTGTTAAAGAAGCTCAAAGAAATTCCAATATCTATTGCAGTATGAATGAACTTTAAGGGCAGTATGTTAAAGTAAAATAAGTAAGTCACAAAGAGAAAGAGTATTTGAGTCCATGAGTTTAAGGAATGTAACACTGGCAATATCATTAATCTAAAATATAAAACAAAGGTGGGAGTGATGAGCTGTTGAAAAGAACCTAAGATGGTGGTAGAACTTAAGATGGTGGTAATGGCTACACAATTGTGCACATTCTCACTACCACTAAGCTGTCCGTGCAAGGGTGGGTGGTGTCCTGCATTTCAGTATGCATATTTTTATTTATTAAGCAGGAAAAAAACCCAATGCTCTCAATTTCTTATAAGATAATTTCAATTTGCCTGAGTTGCCAGGCAGCATTAAGAAAAAAAAAGTTGTGTATTCTTGAGAAAAATATCATCTAATGATGCAAATTACACACAAAAATTCAATAATAATCATCCAGTGAAAATAGTGGGTAACCAGAAGCTGGAGGGGATACAATAATACAATTTTTCAAACAAATAAAACACACAACACTATAGCATGGAAGGAATCTCACAGGCAATCTAGATTGAAAATTATTCACACAGGACCTAGAATTGCTATTGTTATTAGGTAAATTTCTCCTCTAAATAACTTACAGAAACAACCTAAGAGAGGAAAGGTTTATTTAGCTCCTAGGTTCAAAGGACTCAGTTCTTGGTCTCTAAGTACTTGCACTTATTGGCAGACAGGAAGCAGATAAGAAAGAGAAGACAGGGGACAAGATAAAGTCTGATAGGATTGCCCCCTGGGATCCACTTTCTTCCACTAGCTACCACCTCTAATGTGTTGAGAACCTGCCAAATTAGTAAATTAGTTCCATCAGGTTGGCATTGCATGTTCACAAAATGAGCCTGTGAAGACATTTCATATTCAAACCATAACAGCTATGTTCAGTATGCTGAGGAAATTGAAGGTGAGTTTAAGAACGTACAGAACTTTGGAAAATATAAAGAGTGACTGACTGGAAATAAAAAAAATCTTGAAAATAGAATGAGTTAATAATATGATGAAATGTAATAATGGATTAGAAAAAATGACAGATAATAGGAAATGTGAAGACAAGTTAGATATGCAGAATGGAGACAAGGGGATAAAAGAATGGGGGATATAGAAGAAAGCCCAGAGATCAGGGACATCTGTGAGGAAGGCTGGTGTTATTAACAGCTGGTCTGGAAGGTCAAGAAAATGTACAGAATCCTCAAGCATGGATTATTGCCACTCCCAGCGTGAATAGATAAAAAGGAAAGGTCCTTCTTTTACGTAACTGTAAAAGTGCAGGAAGAATTTTTTAAAAAAAAACATAAAATAAAATAAACAGAAGCCAAGAAATCAGAATGGCATTTGTCTTCCTAACAGAAACAAGATAAGCCCCCCAGATAGGGGGTCAGGGATGCTGGAACTAACTTAAAGCAGAAAAGTGTAACTCCAGCAGTAACAACAGCTTTGCCATAAGGGCATGAATACAGAGAACTCTCCAAAAGCTTCAACATATTCTTAAAATAAATAAAAGAAATAATTTATATTAGATTCTGGATTAAGAGTTCAGGAGTTCATGTTGCATTCACCAAGATAACTAATAAAAATATTTGGTAGCTAAGTAATTTCCAGTGCACTATAAGGTGAATGTTAGAATTGCAGACTATTCTCTTTCTATTTAATATAACAGAAAACATGTAGGTAACAAGTAGAAAAAGTAAAACACTGTATGGTACACAATAGTGTGAGAAATTTCTCACATTCAATATAAAACTACATTTAGTGGAATATATATATATATACACAAACAATAGTTTAATAGAAATACTTGACGCCTAAAATTATAAGAATATAAAGGTTATTTAAGTAATAGAATAGATATAACTAAAATAGGAAACAGAAGCCAAATCATATAATCATCATCATCATTATCATCATCATCATTGTCCAATATTGGAGGTGCTAGGCTAACAAATGAACACTGAACAAAATATATGTTATATTAAAATATTATTAGAGAAAATTATAGATGTTATCATAATAACAGTTCAAGTCAGCAGAAACATAGCAATACTAAACTTTCTGTGCACCTGATAAGTTTCACACTATAGAAATAATGAATCAATAAGATTAAAATGACCAAATATTGTGTAATCATAGCTTCAAGTTTTCAATTCTCTCTTTCTATCAACTAAACAAAACTAATAACAACTCCGATATCACTGGGGACTTAGAAAAAAATGATTTAAAAATCAGAGAGATGACAGGTAAGGGAAGCTACTCTCCCAGACTGTGAAACAGTTTTGCCAAATGGACAATTGGCTATAGACTGGATAGCAAAGAAAGAGTCCACAAAGACTGAAATCATGTGGAGTACCTTATGTGAGAATGGCAGTGTAAAAGCAGAAATCAATCACTAGAACAAAGACAAAGACAGGAAGGAAGGAGAGAAGAGAATGGAGAATAGAGCAGGCTGCTTCTCCCTTTCTCAGTGGCCAACTGTCCTTTTTGATTTGCTTGCTTCTTTTGATGTATTCTTCATTCTCTTCACAGACACTTACAGAAGCATGCAGCCATTCTCACACTGTCCTTCCACCGTCAAATGTGTCAGCTGCTTAGAGAAACCACTAATGCTACCACCCAGCAGAGGAAATGCAAGGGGAGACTGGAGCCACGCCTCGGAATGTGGCAGAGAATAAGTAGATAATGTTGACATTTAGCTTCATACATAGTGTTAGCATCTTATAATGGATTTGTATAATTTCTTCATTATACTAATTAACTGGTAAAAATGTCATGAAATGTTTCTGTGTTGAGTAGATAATATAAGTAAACTTGAATTCTCCAGATCATTAAAACGTGAATGAGTCATGTGCTGGTGGTTTGTGTCTGTAATCTCAGCTAGCCAAGAGGCTGAGATCTGGGGATTGTGGTTCAAAACCCAGACAGAATTAGTTTGTTAGACTTATCACTCCAATCAACTAGTAAAAAGCTGGAAGTGGCTCATGTGGTGAAGAGCTAGCCTCAAGCTAAAAGGCCAAGTGAAAGCACCAGACCTTGAGTAATCCCCAGATTCAGTACCAAAAAATAAATCAATTAATGGTATTTTCAAAATCTCTTATTTTCAAGATGCCAACATTTTATGAATTTATGTGTCATATGAAGGAGTAACATATCTTTTGTCATAAATAATTATTCTTGATATTTATAATACATACAGATTTCTTTCTTTAAATATTAGGAGTACATTGGTAATGTTTTGGATGTGGATTAAGTCCACCTTCTATCTATTTTTTACAGTTGAAAAATTGAACTAAACCCTTGAGTTTGATACAAAAAAGATGTCTTATGGAAAGTTAAATCATGTTTCTTTCTTAAAGATTTACAGAAAAAAAAGATTAATAAGAATTTTTTGGATTGATAAAACCAACTTGCAAAATGAGAAGGTATAGTTTGAAGTCAATAAAGAAAAATGAGTTGGTTTAGTTTGTTTTTTTAAAGATCTTTTAAAATATGACTGTTAAGTATAATTTTAACTAATCAAGTGCTAAAACATTCAACTACTGCACTATGACATTATTAAATACATTTTTTCCAAGTAATAGTTATGTTAAGTTTTGGCACAAAAGTTTCTTCAAAATGAATTTTGTTTCAATTATGTACATATACATATATACATATATATATATCACAAAAAAGTTCAGCCACATTTGTAGGACTGTGAGTTTAATCCAGCAATGAAACATAAACAATTGAAATGTAATTTTCCCATAAATAATAGTCTATATAGTTTTTAAAATATACACATATAAATACAAATAGGATATTTTAGTTTTATATTCAAATTTATATTATATTATTTAAAGATAACTTATAAACCTGACATGTGGAATTTTAAACTCTCTGTACAACTACTTAATAATAACAATAAAAATGAAAAATAAAGATAACTTTTAATATAATCTCAATATTACCAATCTGGGAGATATTCATCCACTTTACATTGTCATTAAATTAGAAAGCATAGCAATAAGCTATGCCCTAGAAGTCTTCAATGAATGCTCAAACATGAGCACTAATAAATTACAGATTTGCACTCTGCTAAAATGTGAATTGCCGAGGCCATTTTTGAGATTTTTCTAGTTTATATTTTTGAATGGCATAACTAATTTTGGATGTGACATGGCTAAGTTCCAGGCAGGTTATCTACCCTCCTACAGATTCCTACTCATTTCTTGTCTTGTTTTCACTTGTGTTGTTTTCATTGTTTTAGACTTGCTTAACTGATTTGGGGAAGGGAAGGGGAATCATAGAAATACTAAGACAAAGGGTGAACCAATGCAACACCAAGAGTCACTATGTTGGAAATGAACTTCACCACATGGAGGAGGGGTGTAGGGAGTAGGGGGAAGTGAGAGAAAATGTGGGAGGGGGTAACACTGTTCAAAAAGAAATGTACTCATTACCTTACTTGTATAACTATAACCCTCTGTACATCACCTTTAAAATAAAATATTTTAAAATGAGTTTTCTCTTCATGTGATTCTGGATTATAATATTTTGATGAATCCCTTATATGAGGCCCTTAGTAGCAGCTACTCTCAGTGGACATATTCATCTAAAGTCTATATTCATCTGAAACTACAGGAAAATTGATTGTTTCAGTTTGGCTTTGAATTAAGTCTTAAGAATAGCTTCTGGACCAGGCTTGGGTAGATTATTTTAACTTCAACTACTCAAAAGTAGTACAGTCACAGGGAATTGCTGTCATCTGAGGAGTTCCCTCCCACTGCCATTAATGTTGTCTACTCTATCCCAAGATTTCAATGCCACAGCTTTTCAGGTCAAATTCATAAATTTTTCAAATCATTTCATGTGGTGATTCTAGGGTTTGAAGTCAATGCCTTACCGTCACTTGGTTTGCTTGCTCTGCTGGAGCTCTACAAGCAAGTCAATCATGCAGTTGTTTTTTTGCTCTCATTTTTGAAGATGGAATCCCACAGACTTTTCTTTCTAGGCTGGCTTTGAACTGTGATCCCTTGGATATCAGCTTTCCATGTTGCTAAGATTATAGGTATGTCACTGGTATTGGCTATAACAAATATACATATACATCTGCCATTATGACTGGAAGAATCAGAATTTAGACCAGAGAGACAGAAAGTTGATTCCCATATCAACAAATAAGTTGGTCATGGTAGGACATCCCTACAATCTCAGTTATTTCTACTGCATAGACAAGAAGATTGTAGTCCAAGGCCATGCTAGGCAAAAATATGAGACTCCATTAAAACAATAACTGAAGACTAAAGGGCTGGGATTTGGCTCAAAAGTTAAAGAACTTGCCTAAAGACTGTAAGGTTCTGAGTACTGTAAAAAATGAAATTTTAACTGCTTTATTATGTTTGCTAACCATGAGGTCAAAACTAAAATTCAGTGTTAAGTACTTGCGTTTTTATTTTTAACCAAAGCTCTTTTTAAGTATAAAATTCCTTGAATCTTCTCAAGTATTTCTAGTCAAAATAGGCAAAGACTTCTACAATAGTCTTTGAACACTAGTTTTGAACCTGTGGCAAAAGAACACATCAGTCTATCTCTCTGCTACCAATGATGGAAAATGCTTTGCGTACATGGCTTAAAATGAAATTGCTAAGCCAATTGCGTTTTCTATATTATAGTTTCCACAATTATCTTTGCATTCTGAATAGTGATAGAAACCTTAAAAACATCATTGTCATCTACACAAAGGGTTACTCCTGGTGTGGTCATAGTGATTTGACCACAAGACCATTACTTTACTTAATATAGTTTGGTTTATCTGGAGAGCCATCTACAAGCTACCCAATTTCTCTTGGTTTAGGCTTGTCAACTGAAGATAGAATACACACCATATATACCAAAAAGCTGCAGTGAAAAAAAAATGTCTCCAAAACTTGAAAAGTAGCAGCAACAATATCTAACCTACTGTCATGATCACTATCACCATAAAATTACTGGAAAAGTTCTACTTTCCTTCCAGGTCAAGAAACCATTATTGCATTCCAATACATGTAAAAAAGATTTTATTGCGAATGACACGAATGGAGGTCAAGGCTACTCACTCAGGACACAATGAAAAGTGGCGTTAATTGTAAAGAATGGGTTTGTTGGGGCAGGTGGTCATGGTGTTCTTTCCAGTGGATATGAAATTACCAATGTCTGGGAGATTCTGGTGAAAGTGACTCAAGGCTGGCTTGGCTGGTGAGCTATATCACTTGGGGGGCTTGGTGCTTATTGAGGGAGTAGATAAGCAAATGAGCAATCAGCTATTGAAGATATGAGTTATTTTTAAATGGACTTAATAACATTCTTACATAGTGAAAACAGGAGTTATACCATGGGGGAAGAACATACAAAAGAAACAAAAACACACATAGTACATTATAAATACATTAAAAACACCACAAACAAAGATAAAACCTCTTGTGTTTCTAGCTTGGGGTTCATTTCGCTTAGCATCACCTTATATGGTCATATGTGCATAGTTCTTTTACCTTTTCTGCTTGTCCTAGATGTATACTAGTCATTGCAACAAAAGGAAGCTATGGGACCTATGTTTCTTTGGGTTTGGCTTACTTCATTTAATATAATTTTTTCCAAGTCTTTCCATTTCCTAAAAAAATGGGGTAATGTCATTGTTTCTGATGGAGGCATAGAGTTCCATAGTGTATGTATACCACATTTTCTTGATCCATTCATCTACTGAGGGGTATTTAAAGACATTGATGTAAATGAACTTTACAACTTTGGGGTGGGGAAGGGAGGAGTTGGGGAGGTGGCGAGGGAAGGGATGGTAGGGGAAAAACAAAGGAGGAGGTAGCAATACTTGATAGGAAATGTACTCACTATCTTACTCATGTAACTGTAACCCCTCTGTACATGATCTTTACAATAAAAATATATATTAAAATATTCTTGTGAAAGCTGGATGTAGTAAATCTTTTAAAACACAGATCAACGGGGCTCCAAAGACCGTAACAATGCCATGGAGAGTTGTCCTTTCTTGGTCAAAATTGTTCCTCCCCCCCCTCTCTCTTTCTCTTTCTCTTCCTCCCTAATGTTGTAAGTCAATCTTGTACTTTTTGCTTTTATATTATGTCAGTTTGAAGATGGAGTGTACCTGACATTTTATTTTCCAGGCCTGGCTTCAAATGGTGATCCTTTAAATCTTACCTACTCAAGTATCTAGGATTATATGTGTGAAACTGGATCTGCTAAAATTGTACTTAAGATAACCATGTTAGGCCAAGTTCCTTAAATATGTTTAGAATAAAACACAGAATAACCAATGACAATATTTTTCATACATAAAGTTGTTTTCAAAAGTCTTAAACATAATATATGTATTTAAAATTTCTGCATTATAGAAATTTTTATTTCCTCCTTTTTCTGTTATTTTGTTTTTTTTATCATTTTGCTATGTTTCCAACATTGAAACATAGAAACATGGCCGTAGTGGGAGCATTCTTTTTTGTATGGTACAAACAAAAAAGCAGGTGAATAAAAACCCTGGATGCTCTCTTCTTGTGTTGGTGAACAGATATCCATGAAGGAAGACAGACACATTTCTAGAATTCCCAGCCAAGATCCTTTATCTCTTCTGTGCATTTGACTGAGGATATTTTAAGACTCACAAAACAATATTTATGCAACAGAATGCAAATTCTAACTGCAGATTTTTTGAGAAACAATTTGAGCCTATTCTGTGCTCTATGTCATTTCCTAAATAATGAAACATTCTTATATTTAATTAAAATACAAGTAAATTTAACTATATACTCCAGTAAGTACTGTGCCTTAGGCAAAATGGAATAAAAAAAAGAGGAATCACAAGGTGAATATAATTATGTTTTAAATTCCATGAATAAACGTTTGTATAAAACAAAACAGCTCTAAATATTTTAAAGCACAAGAATTTATACTTACTAAAAATATATGTTATAACCAGTAAGAAAATAGCTAACCTGAACATTTTGTGATAAAAGTATACATCAGTACAGAGAATAAAATCTACAAGAGATAAATGAAAACATTGAATCATTATCTTGCTGTACAATATTAATAGAATCTTTTGAGTTATTGCCTGATAAGATAGGATGTGAGGTGTTATTGTTGTTGTTGTTGTTTTTCCCTGCCAGGGCTTCTTTTGCTCTTTACCACTTAAACCATAGAACCATAAGAGTCTCACAGACTTTCCTGTGTAGGCTGGCTTGAACTGTGATCCTCAGATCTCAGCCACCTGAGTGACTAGGATTACAGACATGGGCCCTTGGCACCTGGCTTATTCTTGAATTTTTGAGTAATGTCCTCTAACATGGACTAAGAAAACTATCAGATAAGTAACATTAACATAAATTTTTCTTTCTTTTAGGATATTTAGAAAACTCTGAAAGACCTACTGTGGAAATTTTTGTTATTTGATGACTTTGTATATGAGAATATAGCTGCCTATATCTAACATATGTGTATATCATATATGTTATATATTATACATGATATATAGCATATGTCATAGATCCCATTTCATGTGTGGTGCATGTTGTATATTATATATCATACATACCATAAAGCATGCATATGTATGAGTGTACTTTATAGTATGTATAAATGTTTTCTTCATCATGTATACGACCTATTTCTGCTGTACTTTGTGCATATATATACATGCATACATATACCCATCTATCATCTATTTACATCTCTATGCAATTTAAAACTTGTTTAAAACATATATTTTTATATCTTTTAGGTTTATTTTTATTTCTTCTTCTTGAATTTCACCCATGATTTTCTACAATAAAAATAAGAAAGAACACAGAAAGTGCAGGGAACCTAAATGCTTTTCTTCACTAAAGGCCAATAAGGCTCAATGGAGGACGGAGGCATGCCTCAAGTAGCAGAGTACCTGCTTAACAACATCAGACTCTAAGTTCAGCTTCTAGTACCTGTTTACGCAAAAAGGGAGGCTCAATAGAGAAAGGATAGACTCTATTCTGGAGCAGTTTGTATAAGGGAATGATTCAACATCCAAGGCAAAGAAGCACTCAGGATGACTGGCTATTTGAAGCACATGTTAGCTACCCTGAGGATGATCTGGAATCAATAACAATAATTATGATGCATTGAACCTTATCTAATTTTTAACGTGCATTAAGTTATAAAGACACAGAATGTATAAGTGTGGACATATACAAACAAGCCTCACAAGGACTCATATCCACCCATTCATAGCCTGCTATTTCCCAATTGGAGGCTACTTACTAATTAACTCATAAAGAAAGAAATTAAAATAAGAATTAAAAAAAACGATCTTTAACAGAAAGAACAATGCTGGAAGAATATTAATAGCAAATTTTAAAATCTACAGTGAAGTCATAGTAATCAAAACAGCTTGGTATTGGCACAAGAAGAGACTTCAGGACCAATGGAATAGAATTGAAAACCCAGAAATGAACCTACAGACCTATAGTCATCTAACCTTCGATAAGGGAGACAAAAAATAGAATGGAAGAAAGACAGCCTCTTCAGTAAATGGTGCTGCCAAAATTGGTTAATCACCCATAGAAAACTAAAGTAGATCCATACATAACACTTTGCACCAGAATCAACTCCAAATGGATCAAAGACCTTGGAGTCAAAGCAGACACCCTGAAAACATTACAGGATGGAATAGGAGAAACCCTAGGTCGCCTTGGTGCAGGCCGAAATTTTCTTAATAGAGACCCAGAAACACAACAAATTAAAGACAGGTTAGACAAATGGGATTGCATGAAACTGCAGAGCTTCTGCATGGCAAAGGACATAGCTAGCAACATCAATAAAAAGCCCACAGATTGGGCGAAGATCTTCATTAGCCATACAATGGACAAGGGTCTCATATCTAAAATATACTTGGAACTCAAAACACTAAATCCCCAACAACAAATCCTCAAAGAAACAACCGCCCGATAAGTAAGTGGACTAAAGACTTACAGAGAAACTTCTCTGAAGAGGCAATAAGAACGGCCAATAGACACATGAAGAAATGCTCAACCTCTCTAGCCATAAAAGAAATGCAAATCAAAACAACATTGAGATTCCACCTCACCCCAGTTAGAATGGCTATAATCAAGAATTCTAATAACAACAGATGCTGGAAGGGATGTGGACAGAAGGGAACCTTACTTCATTGTTGGTGGGAGTGTAAACTTGTTCAACCACTTTGGAAAGCAGTATGGAGGTTCCTCAAAAGACTCCACATAGAGCTCCCCTATGACCCAGCAATCCCACTTTGGGGCGTTTACCCAAATGATCACAAACAAGACCATACTAAAGCTACCAGCACAAGTATGTTTATTGCAGCATTATTTACCATAGCTAAGATATGGAACCAACCCAGATGGCCCTGAGTAGATAAATGGATCAAGAAAATGTGGTATATATACACAATGGAATTCTATGCCTCCATCAGAAAGAATGACGTTACCCCCTTTTGTTAGGAAATGGAAAGACTTGGAAAAAATTATGCTAAGTGAAGTAAACCAGACCCAAAGAAACATAGGTCCCATGCTTTCCCTTATTTGCAATAACTACTATATGTCTGGGATAAGGAGAAAATTCAAAAGCCTTGTACATATGACCAGATAAGATGATGTTAAGCAATATGAACCCCAAGATAGGGGCACAAGTGTTTTTTTTTCTTTCTTGTTATTGTTTCTAATGTATTTATAGAGTACCATGTGATTTTTTTGTTTTTTTGTATGTTCCTCCCCAACAGTATAACCCCTGTTTTTACTGCATTTGATGTCAGTCTAATTTGGAGAAGGGAAGGGAAAAAACCAAATGTTTAAGTAGGGATACAGGTTGATCCATTGTAACAATAATATGTACAAGACACTATACTGAAAAACGAACTTTACAATTTAGGTAAGGGGGGCAGTGTAGTTGTGGAGGTGGGAAGGAAGTGATGACAGGGGAAAAACAAAGGAGGAGGCAACAATGCTTGATAGGAAAAGTACTCATTATCTGGCTCATATAACTGTAACCCCTTTGTACAGTTTTTTTCAATAAAAAACTTACTAAAAATTAGCATTTATTTTCACCTTACTATTCCAATATAATCTCTAGGCAATCAAATTGTTGATAAAGAGATGTGGGCAATCAATACTTGTTGAGAAAATATGCTTTCCACTGAGTAATTTCAGTCAGCTCAAGGATGAATGAAAAAATTAAAATATCCGCAGTGACATCTCCTATTGACTTAATTGATTTAGTTAATTGTCGCTGAATATTCTTATGTAAGCAGATAAAGTGATACATGCAGCTAATATTAGTTTCCTTTAAAAAGGCAGACAATGCCAACTACCTAAGATTTTCATGAAAATATTAAACCTGTATTTGATTAAGATGTCAGATTCAATAATAAATTCTAATGATGCAAAAAATAAAGGAACATATAAAATGGCAACCTAGATTCTCAAAAGACAATGTAGAATTTGAGGATAGCTTCTGAACCACCAATGTAAAAAGAGAGGATCATATATACATATTTATATGCATATATACACATACACACAAACACACACACATCTATACAGTATAAAAGATACCATATATTATGCAGTATATTATATAATACACGTGGGCTATGATATGTATCATATACATGATATAGTATATAGTATGTTATATAATATGTGATATATAGATTATACATGTGATATATCATATATAGTGTGTTATATAATATACATATGCATGTAATATTTATGAAGGACTTGTGGAAAAATTTCCTTATTATTGAATCAAACAAATGTGAAATTATATATGAGATAAATAGTACTTTTAGGTGAAATAAAATTATTTCAGTTATTTAAATGCTAAGTAATAATTTCAAATACATTTTAAAGATTTTACCTATGAAACAATTTTATGTTGGAATGACAAACTCCATGTTAACTGGAGAAGTTTGTAGGAACAATGTTGAGTCAAGGTTGTTCATAACATGTAATGGCAAATTAATATCAGTAAATAGTGCCGGATCATGTTACTTCCCTAATTTCATAAACATATCTTTCTTAATACAAAGATTTTAATAACACTTTGAAAGAATTTAATGAAGAACATGAACAAATATTGAGTTACATTTTTCACAATTAGACATTTCCTGCTTGTGGTAAGTCACATTTTCAAATGCTTCTAAAATTTTGGTCTTCATAAGATTCATTTTAACATTATTATTTATCAATTGGATTTAGTTATATAGTAACCATAAAATGACAAGTGGTTGCTGGGCTCCAGTGGCTCACACCTGTAATCCTAGCTACTAAGGAGGCTGAGATCTGAGGATCACGGTTCAAAGCAAGCCCAGGTAGAAAAGTATGTGAGACGCTTATCTCCAATAAACCAGTAGAAAACTGGAAGTGGCATTGTGGCTCAAGTGGTAGAGTTCTAACCTTGAGCTGAAGAGCTGAGGGACAGTGCCCAAGCCCTGAGTTCAAGCATCATGCCTGACCAGAAGAAAAAAAAAGACAAGTGCAAAGCTTGTTTATGGATAAATAAAGGTGACTTTTAATGAGCAAACAGATCAGTTGCTAGAACTCATTTGAGGAATGCAAGCATATGCACTTATTCATTCACTGGCTGGGCATTCTGTTAGTTTGATTTTCAGAGGAAAGAAACATTAATAATCTAGTAAATTCCATAAGCATAATTTGCTAGTATTTCTTCACAATAATTCAATAACAATACCTGGCATCCTTCAAATAGACTTTATATAAAAATACAGAAACTAGCTCTGTCATATTGTTTCAGTTTTAGGTACTTAGAAATTAGGAGAAACAAGGTCTAAGACCAAAAGAAATGAAAGCACAGGACCATAATAAAAACATATATCTATTAACACAATAATGCTGGGGGGGGCTTGGCTCAAGTAGTAGAAAGCCTGCCTCACAAGTACAAAGCCTTGAGTTAAAACTCTAATACTGGCCAAATAAATAGACAATTATATGACCAAACTAAGCACACATGCCAGAACCAAAGACCTCAAAGAACGCCAACATTAGTGAGCAGTGGCAATCTTTATACAAGAACAGTTTTATGAATTTATACATCATCACTGAATCTCTGGAAACCCTGTATTATTCATCTCCCAATGTCCTGCATTATCAATGCACAGCATGGTTGTTCTTCTGATTCTGTGCTCAGATTTACATTGACTTGTTATATTCTTTTGTTATGTCTTATTAGATGTGGTCAAATATCTTTATTATCAACATTTCAGGCAAGATTCCCAATAATATTAAATCATAAAGCAGTAATAATTTGCAAATATAAGTAATTATTAAAAATAACTATTTAAATATGAAAATAGAGTATATTATATAATTTATGGAAAAAAAGCATGTAGAACATGAATTCTAGGATTCAAATTTTTAATGATTATCTGTTTTGTAGCATGATTGTTAAGTTATGCTGTAATATATTCTATAAAGCTACATAGATTGGTAACAAAGTTATCATGCCAAAAAGTTGATGATAGTGGTTAAAGCTGAGTGGTGGATTATTTGAGTGTATATTTACTATTTTTATTCTGTGTGCAGTTTAAATTTGATTGTTTATCATAATGATGTATTATTAATATAATATTATGTGTAAGAAGCATGAGGCCCCAAGTTCAAACTTCAGTACTGAAGAAAATATATTGCAGTGTATATAAGGTATATATATATATATATATATATATAGTATATATTAATATATGTATAGTGTATGTGTGTATATATACACATATGTATATAACACATACATATGTAAATATATGTAGGTGTACACGTATATGTATGTGCATATATATGTATATTTATACATATGTGAATATACACATAAATTATAATATATACACATACTATATTCACACATACATTATATATACTGAACATATATAAATATATATGTAACGTATACTATGCTTACACCATATATGCATAACATTTTATAAATATAGATGTAATATATATCATAGTTTCAAAGTTCCCATATCCCAGTCATTGTCACATGCAACAAAATGACTGAAATTGCTTTCACAGAAAAATTGTGATGCTATATAGTTACCTGTTGGGTTTTTACCTGATGTTTAAGTATTTATATAATGGACATATATAATATGTATATATATATATATATATATAGTATAATGTATGTTGTATTATTATATATATTAGTATTTATATAATGGAAATGAAAATATGTCATTGGATTTTATAAATAATTATATTTGGAAACTTGTGTTTTCCAAACTTTTCCAAGTATTTCTTTGTCACTTATCTCTTGGAATGCACTCAACCAAGGAAGGCTCAACTCAGGTCAAGGACTTCTCCATAGTTTTGTAGAGACTTTAAAAAAAACTAGGCTTTTAAATGATCTCTGAAAACCTATTTCAATAAGATATAGTTCTTTTTGCAATATTTGCTATTAAATTAAAAGATATTCCACTTAATTATAGATGCTTTCTTGGTTTTAAACCAATTTTTTCCCATGGGCTCCTCATAATCATTTGACTCTGATTTAGTTTTAGTTTCTTTTTTTTAAATAATGATACCATTTACTCTATATCAAATCCTTTGATTTAATTTAGAAGTTGGGATAATATATTTTGGAATTATTTCTACTTTCTGAGCATCGTTAAGATATCTAACACAGTAATTTACAATAGACTTAGCAAGTTTTCAATGCTTTAATATTTTGGAAAACCATAAATTATATGGCTAAAAAAAATAACTGGAGGGCTGGGAAGGTGGCTCATTGGTAGAGTGCTTACCTTGCATGCCTGAGGCCCTGGGTTCGATTCTTCAGCTCCACATAAGCAAAAAAAAAAAAAAAGCCGGAAGTGATGCTGTGACTCAAGCTATAGAGTGCTAGCCTTGAGCTGAAGAGCGTAGGGACAGCGCCAGACCCAGAGTTCAGACCCCATGACCAGATCCAAAAATAAATAAATAAATAACTGGAGACTTGATCATATCCAAATAAAATCTGATTGGACAATCCTTCTCATTTAAAGCAACTTAAGTAAATACAGATTTCCCAGCTCCCCTCGTTCTTCGTTTATCTGTGCTGGGCATTTAGTGCATTCACATACTTTTTCTTCTGTTTGCCTCTGGCCTTGCTCACATATATAATCAGATATGTCTCAGAGAAACCTTCTAACATGAAGACAGCAATTTAAAGAATAAAGGGGTTTATTGCAGACATGGAGGTCTGTGTCATGATCAGTTTTTTGAGACAGGAGGATCAGTAAGAAACAGACAGAGGTAGGTGCTTACTGCTGGGTGATTCAGCCAGATGCAGTATCTAGTAAGCCTGGCTGTGCTACACGTTAGCAATGTTAACCTCCCACATCTTGATTTTTTCACAGAAGGATTATTTTCTAACATAGGATTGCTACGAAGACTTACTTTTGCCACATACATTAGCACTTCTAGAAGAATATTTCCACACATTGGATGCTAGATAAATGTAAGTTCACTACGATATTTTTAAAATAGAAAACCTAAAAATTTAAAGCGTGAATGTATGTGTTATGAGTTGCTTAATTAGTATTGCATTATAACCTAGGATTTCCTCCCACTAAAAATCGAGCATTATTTATGAATTAATAAAGCAATTATAAGTTATATGTAACTGAGTATTTAAGTTAACATCCAAAGAGTAAATTGAATTCAGTTTTTTCCTCAAATATAAATGCAGACCAAAATTGCAAAATATTATTTAATAAAGACATTGTTTTTCTTAGATCAAATAACTAGCATGTAAAACCAAAATTTAAAGGTGTAAATAATCAAAAATATTACTCTACCCCACCCCCATACACACACACACACACACACACACACACACAAACACTCAGGCTCAGGTCCTGAGTCAAGCCCCAGGACCAGCAAACTACAATACAATACAAGACAAAATACTACTACTCTACCATACATGCATACACACACCTCTACCCCTTTCCCCCAACCACAACCACATTTACTGTTCATCCTCTGGTATAATAACATGATTCCTCTGCCTGTAAATACTTTGCATTAAACTGTGGCTATCTTAGCAGGAAAATTCTGTTTTGGTGGCTCTTTGGGACTTAAATGATCTCAAATTATTTATCCTATAACTTCTTCAGAAAATATTTTCTTTAATTGTGTATAAAAGCTCACATAAACCTAAATCAACTTAAAAACACATCAGTCACTGAAAAGTTTAAAACTTTGATTTAATTTTGATGGTTATTTTGCAGTTTTAAATGTGTCTTATAACTCATATTGTTGGATAGTTTTATAACTGTCCACTGCTTATAAGCAAATAAGAGATGTTTTCCAGGGAGAGTAAACAACGCTCACCTTCTCATCTGTTTCAATTTTCTCTCCCTGTCAGTTACCTTTTCTTGGCTAGCCATGGAAATTCATAAACATCAGTGTTGGCTCATTTGTATTCCTGTTTCCAAACATCAAATAAAGTCATCCATAAATTAATTTTATGAGCAATTAAGTTCTTCCAAGTCAATACTTTCTAAATTGATTTCTCTTTTACAATCAAGGCACAGTTTAGGTTCATTTTATGTCATTAGACACAGCTCTCAGATAGTTTGCTGTTTCCACTTTGGTTTCTGTTTTTAAAATATTCTCATCCTAGCTGTTAGGACGCAGCTCTTGCTGCAACATAGAGCCCCTTAGGGTTGTTGACTAAAGCCACTCAACTATAGAGCCAAGACCAAAGGAAAGCAATGTCTTTAGATCAATTTGCAGTAGGGAAAGATGAATAATCTAGTGTCAAAATAGAGCATCAGTAGCACAGAATAACGCTAAGAAACAAAACAAAAAAAATCAGATTCATGGAAAAGTAACAGTGCATAAGGACAAGACCAGAGGTATCAGGAGAGACAGCTTTAATGGCAAGGTGAAATCGAGCAGGGTGGAGAAAGAGGGTCTACATGTATGAGATTCGAGTCCTGCCTTCAGTATGACTTGCTGTTAGTGCTACTATAATAAAAATGCTTTTGACTGTGTAATTTACACATAATAGAAACGTGATGCCCATGGTTCAGAAAGGTGGGAAGGCCCAGATCAGTGTGCTAGAACCTGTCTAGTAAGGGTACAATCTTTATGATGGTAGCTCCTCAGTGGAAAAGAGGGGGAGGGCTAACATGTCCCTCAGCCTGTGTTTTAAGAGCATTTAGACATGCTTGAGCACCTCGATCTCATGACTGAATCACCTTTCCAAGACCTACCTCTTAACTCCATGATCTCAAGGGATAGGATTCAATATATGGATTTTGAAAGACAAAATAGATGAAACGTATTCTATTTTTCTTCTTCCTCTTTTCCTAGATAAGGCAAAGCCACAGGTACCTTGAGACAAGGGACATCTGTGTGAACCAACTGGAGGGGTCCAGCCTGCTCTGGGTAGGGGCATTAAAAGAAAAAAATAGTACACACTTATACATGGTTATCTGAGGAGATTGAAATAAAAAAGCAGAACATTGAATTCTATTCTATGTTGAAATCAGAAGATTTGAGATGTTGTGTCTGGATACAATGTATTGTTAAAATTACCTTTTCTGAAATTATTGCCATATTCTGGGAGGTTATGAGGTCATCATTGTCATTACCCCCATTTTCCATGTGTGCAAAGTCCTGGGGTGAGCTACTAACTCCCCTGAGAGAGCAATGCATGTGTAAATAGGTCAGACTCTGGTGCTCTTCCCTTGGATTTTGGAAATAATTATGAAGGTATACTCTTAGGTACAGCTTGTGAATAAAACTAAATAAACTCACCCATAGCAGACATTTGAAGTTCAATATGCCATGAATTTTCCATTATAATGTCTTCATCATTAGCCCCTTCATATTCTCTACTCCTATGTAAATTCTTACATTTAACCTTGAAAGCACCATATGAACTTGATACCATTGGTTTCATTTTACATGTGATAAAGTAGATATTCTCAGAAGTTCAGCAACAGGTGAGGCCCCAGTGTTGATTTTAGTGGAGCTGGGTCCAAAGGGGTCCTCGGGTCTCAGAGTCAAACACAACAGGGCTGTACTCCCTTGACTCAGTAGTCAAATAAGTGTTATCCAGGAAATAAGTTGTTGTTTTTATTTATGTTTTTGCTTAAAAGAATTGTTCAAGGAACTCAAAAGCTTGCCAAATCTATATAAGTACTTTTATTTGGACTTCAAGCTATTTCCTGAACTAAATTTGTTCAGGACATATCACTAAATAAAGTACCAAGAACCTCAATGTAACTCCCCATCTTAAAGAAAAAACATAATCTAACAAGTTAGGCAAGTACCCAAATGACAACGATCCTAGTAAAACTCAATCTCTACCCTTGTGTTACAGTTGTCCTGTTCATGGCTATAACCAAACTCTGAGCTCTATAGCCAGTGCTTTGGTTTATGACCTCTCCCCACCTTATTCTCTCTCCTTTATTGACTGTAATCCAGGATTTACTGCTACTTTCACAGATTAGAACTTTATAGATACCTCCATTTGTTTTCCTTTCTTCTGGCTCTGATTTCTTTTGTACATTATCTAATTACTACCAGACAACTCCAGAATTCCCATAGACCATTATAAAAGTGCTAAACACTATCTCCCAAATCAACCTGTGTGTATGCTGAGCATTCTCTTTTTCTATTATCCATGCCTTTGGAACCTACTACAATAATGCTATTCCCTTTCCACAACCATCAGGTGATTTTAGCCTATGAAAAATGATTAAGGCTTACTTCACTTAATATAATTTTTCCAAGTCTTTCCATTTCCTAACAAATGGGGCAATGTCATTCTTTCTGATGGAGGCATAGAATTCCATTGTGTATATATACCACATTTTCTTGATCCATTCATCTACTGAGGGGCATCTGGGTTAGTTCCATATCTTAGCTGTGTTAAATAATGCTGCAGTAAACATAGTTGTGCTGGTAGCTTTAGTGTGGTCTTGTTTGTGCACATTTGGGTAAATGCCCAAGAGTGGGATTGCTGGGTCATAGGGGAGCTCCATGTGGAGTCTTTTGAGGAACCTCCATACTACTTTCCAAATTGGTTGAACAAATTTACACTCCCACCAACAATGCAGTAAGGTTCCCTTCTTCCACATCCCCTCCAGCATCTGTTGTTATTAGATTTCTTGATTCTAGCCATTCTAACTGGGGTGAGGTGGTATCTCAATGTTGTTTTGATTTGCATTTCTTTTATGGCTAGAGAGGTTGAGCATTTTATATTAAGTGAAGTAAGCCAGGCCCAAAGAAACATAGGTCCCATTGTTTCCCTTATTTGCAATAACTAGTATATGTCTAAGAGAAGCAGAAAAGGTCAGATAATTTGATGTTAGGTGAAATGAACCCCAATATAAGAATTCAAATGTTTTTGCCTCATGTGATTGCTTCTAATGTATTTATAAGATGATTTCTTTGTTGCTTTGTATGTCTCTTCCCCACGGTATAATCCCTGCTTTCACTGTATTTGATGTTGGTATAATTTGTGGAGGGGAAGGGGAAAAAAATCGCTTAACTAGGGATAGAGGTGGACCCATTGCAACAATGAGATGTACAAGTCGTTATGTCGAAAAATGAACTTTACAATTTTGGTAGGGGAGGGGGGGTAGGAGAGGCGTGGGGGGGAGATGAGAAGGGATAATAAGGGGAAACAAAGGAGGAGACAACAATGCTTAATAAGAAATGCTTAATAAGAAACAACAATAAGAAATGTACTCATTACCTTGGCCATGTAATTGTAACCCTTCTGTATCATATTTTCACAATAAAAAAAGAAAAATGATTAAGAAATATTTTATATTAATTTTTATATTGTCATCCTAACAGCAGACTATGGAAGAAGGAGAAAATGAAAAACAAATGTTGCAATTTGCTAGCCATAATACAATATGGGCAAGATAGAATATTAACATCTATTTGGTTTGCTCTGGGACTTGGCCAACAATGAACAACAACAACAAACCAGTCTGGAACACCTCAGAGATCTGAAACAATAGAAGCCCTGCTTCCCTCTACTGATTTCGTCCACAGAAAATTTTAGCAAGAGAATATTCAGGAAATATATCTTTAGAGAGTATGAAATATCTCTAATCAAAACAGAGAATGGAGGAATAATAACAGCATTGAGGAGATACACAATGGATCACTAAGCATCTGGTAGTTTCTTTTCATCGAGATTCTAGATGGTAGACTCTTCTTTGTTTATATTAAGTGGTAATATAAAAAATTCAGCAATGATGTTAGACACTGTAGGAAATGAACTATACGACTTGGGGGTATCAGAACTGGGATAAAATGATGGAGGGAGCAACATTGCTCAAAAAGAAATGCACTCAGTACCTGACTTATATAACAGTAATCCCTCTTTCCATCACTTTTACAATATTTTAATGCCTGTGAATAGTCAACACTGTAATTAATACAATGAGCATATGACAAAGATTAGAAGGACAAATGTTGCCATTTTAGCAAAACTCAACTTAAAATGACATTGCAGCTGGACATTGGTGACTCATGCCTGGAATCATAGTTATTCAGGAAGCTGAGATTTGAAGCCAGTTTGGGCGGGAAAATCTATGAGATTCTTATCTCTAATTAAACACCATAAAAGCAGGAAATGGAGCTGTGGCTCAAATGGTAGAGGTTAGCCCTGAGAACTAAAACTCTGGGACAGGGCCAAAGCCCTGAATCCAAACCCCAGGACTGTCACACACACATAAAAAATGACATTCAACTGGAGATGAAGCACACAGAATGTTGCGGTGTGGTTAAGAGCTTAAGCATGTATAAGCCCTAGGTGAACAAGTGTACAAGCTGAATGGGTTAAGTATGGGACACAGCAAAGGGAGGGTTTGAAAAAAAAAAGGTGACATGGATCAAGATGCATTGTACTCATAAACTGGTATGTTGAATTAAAACCCCATTGTACACTTAAAGAAAATAAAAAAGGGAAAAAAATGTTAGAATTAGTAATTACCAGTTTATTGGTTTGTAATTTGTATCCCTAAGCACATATCTAATGGCATTTCTTTATATACATGGAATTCAAAAAAATACATAGTTGATATTTTCTCTACATTTACCTGGGAGAAAAAACTTTAAAAACATAGCTAATAATTACCTACCACACTGTATAAACTGGAAATATAGTATTTAATTAACAAGGGTGAATTTCAAAGGTCACACTATTGTTAAGGTTATTCAAAGTTAATATATATTCTAAAAATCCTAATAACAATTTCTTTCCAGTATTTTTGAAGTGTGTGCATGTAATCAAGTAATTTATATCATTTTTTATTTTTATTTTTATTTTTTTAATTTTATTTTATTTTATTTGAGAACATACTGTACAGAGGGGTTACAATTACATGGGCAGGATAATGCATACATTTCTTACCAAGCATTGCAGCCTCCTCCTTTGTTTACCCTTCACCTCCTTTCCCAGCCTCCCCCCTCCCTCCCACCCAATCATACCCCCCTCCCCCGCCCCACCAACATTGTAAAGCTGGTTTTGACATGACATTTTGTACTTCTCATTGTTGCAACAGGTCCACCTGAATCCTTAAATGACTTGTTTGTCCCCATCTCCTCCACATGTTATACTGACATCAAATATAGTGAAAGCGGGGGTTACACTGTGGGGGAGGGACATACAAAGCAACAAAGAAATAATCTTATAAATGCGTTAGAAACACATGCATGAAAGAAACAAAAACATTAAAATACATATTTGAGGTTTCGTTTTCCTAACATCACATTATCTGACTTTTTCCGCTTGACTCATACCTATACTAGATATTGCAAATAAGGGAAACCATGGGACCTATGTTTCTTTGGGCCTGGCTTACTTCACGTAATATAATTTTTTCCAAGCCTTTCCATTTCCTAACAAATGGGGAAATGTCATTCTTTCTGATGGAGGCATAGAATTCCATTGTGTATATATACCACATCTTCTTGATCCATTCATCTACTGAGGGGCATCTGGGTTGGTTCCATGTCTTAGCTATGGTAAATAATGCTGCAATAAACATAGTTGTGCTGGTAGCTTTAGTGTGGCCTTGTTTGTGATCATTTGGGTAAATGCCCAAAAGTGGGATTGCTGGGTCATTGGGGAGCTCTATGTGGAGTCTTTTGAGGAACCTCCATACTGCTTTCCAAAGTGGTTGAACAAGTTTACATTCCCACTAACAATGAAGTAAGGTTCCTTTCTGTCCACATCCCCTCCAGCATCTGTTGTTGTTAGAGTTCTTGATTTTTGCTGTTCTAACTGGAGTGAGGTGATATCTCAATGTTGTTTTGATTTGCATTTCTTTTATGGCTAGGGATGTTGAACATTTCTTCATGTGTCTATTGGCCATCCTTCTTTCTTCTTCAGAGAAGCTTCTCTTTAAGTCTTTCGCCCACTTACTTATTGGGCAGTTGTTTCTTTGAGGATTTGTTGTTGGGTGGTTTAATTTTTTGAGTTCCAAGTATATTTTGGATATGAGACCCTTGTCCGTTGTATGGCTAGTAAAGATCTTCTCCCAGTCCGTGGGCTTTCTATTGATCTTGCTAGCTATGTCATTTGCCCTGCAGAAGCTCTGCAACCTTATACAATCCCATTTGTCCAGCCTTTCTTTGATTTGTTGTGTTTCCGGGACTCTATTCAGAAAATTTCGGCCTGAGCCAAGGAGACCCAGGGTTTCTCCTATTCCATCCTGTATTGTTTTCAGAGTGTCTGCTTTGAGTTCAAGGTCTTTGATCCATTTGGAGTTGATTCTGGTGCAGGGTGATATAGAAGGATCTAGCTTTAGTTTTCTACATGTCGTTAACCAGTTTTGCCAGCACCATTTACTGAAGAGGCTGTCTGTCTTCCATTCTATTGTTTTAGCGCCCTTATCGAAGATTAGATGGCTATAGGTCTGTAGGTTCATTTCTGGGTTTTCAATTCTATTCCATTGGTCCTGAGGTCTGTTCTTATGCCAATACCAAGCTGTTTTGATTACTATGGCTTTATAGTAGAGTTTTATATCATTTTTTAAAAAGACTTGTTTATTGAAGATGGGCAAAAAGTGCAGTAGTCTTGTGCAAATATAAGGAAGATTAGCATGGTTGTAAATTATTGCTGCTGAAATTCCTTTCCCAGGCCTGAAGGGGGCCTCATATTTTCTGCTGTGGGCTCCTGAAACACTTTCATGTCATTAGAGATACCCAGGTCCAGTCGATGTTTATAACTGAGCTTCACGCAAGTCATTTGCAGGGCTTTTCAAATATTGCCTTGTTTCCTCTCTTACCAATGATAATCATAGATACTCTTGCTAGTGGAGATGGAATGAGACCCCTGTTACTTTACCTGCCACACAGTTAACCATCTAGTCCCCTTACTTTCGGTTTGCTACCTGGCCAGAGTCAATGCTATCCATCACAGAGAGGAACTGAGACTGAAAGGGTCTGGTATGGTGTTTCTTCCTGATACCTAGTTTTGAAAAGTCTATAAGGAAATATACACAATGATATGCATTCCTGTTGCCATGGGAAAAGTGCAAACAGTAAGCCTCTGTGGTACAGATGTGATCACATGACTAAAGCAATGTCCAACTAAAGCCTGCAGCTCCTATGGACCAGTGACCAAAGGATGCCAGAAGCAGCTCCCCTGGGCTGCTGGTTCACAGATTCAATCTCATCTACGAATCCCTTCACCATGATGGATTCTGGCTGTCCTTGAAATTTTCAAATCTCTTTCAGCCTTGTGCTGATAACAGAGGCCATGGCTTTACAAGGGGAACAAGCAGAAAGCCATGATAAGCAACCAACGCAAGATAACCCTTTGTCAGGAAGCAGGCACAGGACAAGGCAAGGGAGTACTCATGGCTGGGCCATAGGACAATCAGAAAAGTGCTGGGACCAGGCAAGAGTCTAAAACGGGAAAAGTTGAGCACTGATCATAGTATTACAGAGATAAAGTGCTTATAACTTAAAATTTTTAATCGGCATTTTTTTTTTACCATATTGACATTCAAATCTGATTCTACACACTATTTTCTACCAGATAGTGTGATTTCATTTTCTAAAGAAAATACATTTACAAAATCAAAATAAGAGCACATCTATCCATCTGTGTAAATGTATCTATGAATGTAAAGTGAACTGTGAGCTTCTGAAACTTATTAGGTAATAAAAACTGAAGAACACTGTTAAGTCATGTATTGGCACATTCTGTTTGTTGACATAGTAGTAAAGCATGCTTTAAACTGTGAGTAAAATTGATTTTTGAGATCTATGTTCATGGAATAGGAAAGAAAGTCTTTTTCAAGAAGCCACTTAAAATTAACTATAACAGGCTTGGCAGGGAAGACTGGGTTTCAAGAACCAGATTATGATCACTGTCCCTAAAGTCAAAGCTTCTTGATTCATCACTGTGTGGAATTTTACAGATGAGGATAAAATAAGGGTTGTTACAGTAAAAATTTCAACAAGTGAATCAACACTTTAACATTTGAGGAACTTTATATAAATAACTATGTTGGAGAACATGTCCTCTAATGCCAGCAATACCGATGGATGATGGGTGTTTTTCATGCATTATGACATTTGTCACAAAAATTATATTAAAGAGGTCATAGACATCCCATTATAGAGATGGAGAGGCAAATCCTGAGAACTTACAATTTCCCATGTCAAGCTTCAAGCTCAAGCTAGGAGAGCCAGTGCTCCAGCCCATGTACTCTTGACTGGGAAGACTTTCTGTGAAGCATCTCTCCTATATCAGCAAGTGGAGGGAATTTGAGAAGGCATTCATTTTCTCCAAGTAAGAACAATTGTCTTCATTATCCATTGAGAATAGATCCTGGCCTCCCACCTAGAGCCATCTGTTTGGAGAGGGGGTGCTGTTTTTACCCATTCACTTATTTTATTTGTTTATTTATTTATTTGTGTGTGTGTGTGTGTGTGTGTGTGTGTGTGTGTATTGAGACTTGAACTCAGAACCTGAGTGGTGTCCTTTAGCATTTTTGTTCAAGGCTATGCACTCAGCCACTTAAATCCTACCTCTGTTTTTAGCTTTTTGCTAGTTAATTGGAGATGAGTCTCTCAAGCTTGTATGTCTAAGCTGGTTTTAAACATTGAACTTCAGATCTCAGCCTCCTGGATAGCAAGGAGTAGCAGTGTGAACCCCTAAGGAATGATACTGAACTTTTTAATAATTAAATTTATGAAATTAGTTTCATTAAATATATTCAGTTATTCCTCAAAAAATTAATAAAAATTATATTTCCATAGAAATATAATTCTATGGAAAAAATTTTAATGAAATTTTATATTTTTCTATTTACTTTGAGAAATGATGGTAGTTTGTTATTTGCAATGAAATCTAGATTTCTCAAATATATTCTTGGTCCTATTCCATTTTATAGATGTGGGTGTTCTGACATAAGGATTGACATGTTTTTATGACTACTTTACCTTCCTGATGAATTGACCTTTTAACATTATGTAGTCACAACTTTGTCTTACAATTTTTTTATTGTGAAAATACTATACAGAGGGGTTACAATTACCTGGGCAAGATAATGAGTATATTTCTTATCAAGCATTGTAGGCTCCTCCTTTGTCTCACCTTCCCATCCCATCCTCTCCCCCCCAACCCTCTTCCCTCCCCACCAAAGTTGTAAAGTTCATTTTCGAAATAACAACTTGTACGTCTCATTGTTGCAATGAGAAGTCCACCTGTATCCCTATTTAAACAATTTTTTCCCCTTCCCCTCCACAAATTATACCAACATCAAATACAGTGAAAGCAGGGGTTATACTATGGGGGAGGGACATACAAAGCAACAAGGAAATAATCTTATAAATGTGTTAGAAACAATCGCATGAAAGAAAAAAAACATTTGAATACATATCTTAGGATTCATTTCCCTAACATCACCTTATGACCTTTTCTGCTTGACTCAGACATATACTAGTTATTGCAAATAAGGGAAACCAGGGACCTATGTTTCTTTGGGACTGGCTTACTTCACTTCATAAAATTTTTTTCCAAGTCTTTCCATTTCCTAACAAATGGGGCAATGCCATTCTTTCTGATGGAGGCATAGAAGTCCATTGTGTATCTATTCCACATTTTCTTGATCCATTCATCTACTGAGGGGCATCTGGGTTGGTTCCATATCTTAGCTAAGGTAAATAAGGCTGCAAGGGAGAAGATCTTTACTAGCCATACAACAGACAAGGGTCTCATATCTAAAATATACCTGGAACTCAAAAAATTAAATCCCCCAACAACAAATCTTCAAAGAAACAACTGCCCCATAAATAAGTGGGCTAAAGACTTAAAGAGAAACTTCTCTGAAGAGGAAAGAAGGATGGCCAATAGACACATGAAGCAATGCTCAACCTCTCTAGCCATAAAAGAAATGTAAATCAAAACAACATTGAGATACCACCTCACCCCAGTTAGAGTGGCTAGAATCAAGAACTCTAATACCAACAGATGCTGGAGGGAATGTGGATAGAAGGGAACCTTACTTCATTGTTGGTGGGAGTGTAAACTTGTTCAACCCCTTTGGAAAATAGTATGGAGGTTCCTCAAAAGACTCCACTTAGAGCTCCCCTATGACCCAGCAATCCCACTTTTGGGCATTTATCCAAATGTTCACAAACAAGACCACACGAAAGCTACCAGCACGACTATGTTTATTGTCTTACACTTTTTGAGGGAGTGCTGAGGATGGAAACCAGGTCCTTGTTCAAGCTAAGCAACTAATCTGCTGCTGAGCTACATCCCAGCCAATTCTTGACATAAAATTATTTTTTTCTAAATATAAGCATACAGAAGTTCTTTTATTATTTGTACAAGACAGTTTTTTTTTCTAATTCTTCCCTTTTGGCCTGGTTATTCTTAAAAGTAAATTTCTTTCCCATAGACTTCATGTGCCTAGATATTTTATTCTTTTTGTTTTTGTTTTGAATTTCTTTTTGTTTTGTTTTTAAATGTTTGTTTATTTGTTCTTTGATACAAGATTAGTCTTTGTAGGTGATGATGGACTTGATCTTATAGTACTCTGGCCTCAGCTTCCTAATTGTTGGGATTATAAGCATATGCTACCAAGCCTACTTTGGAGGATGATTTTTTAAAAATCTATTCTGCCATTCAATTTGTATGTATATGTAGAGTTTAGCATTTACATCTAAAGTAATTATTGACAAAAAGGATTTACTATTGCCATTTGAGGAACTGTTTTTCTGACATTCTAATAGCTTCTTTATACATTTTTCTTTAGATTTCTACCTTTATGTTTACTCTTATATTTTTGTGTTGACCAGCTGACTCTCTTTATCTCCTTCTAGTCTCTCTATTATGTGTCTGTGTAGAGTTTCAGTAAATATTTTCTGTGGTTACCATGGTTACTCCATAGTTCATGTAGTTACAGCAATCTAGGTAAGCTTATAATAATTAACTTCTCCAGTGAATGAAAACACTATATGTCTGTTTCACCTTCACAATAGATTATATTATGTCACATTTGCATCTATTTATATTATGCATGTACTAACAATTTTACTCAAAGATATTTCTAATATATTTCTAATATATACTAACTTTTATGCATAAGTATGTTTATGTTTATTTAATATATTTATATTACAATGAGCATAAATTATTATATTACTGCCATCACAATGATATAGTATTCTCTGTCTATGTATTTACCTATACAAATTAATTTGATAACTTCTTCTGCTTTAGTGTGACTGTTTTCCAACACTTGAACTGTAACATGGAAAATTCTCCTTAGCATTTCTTGTAAGGCAAGTTTGAAGCTGAAATTTGAGATAAGGTTTGTCTTCCTCTTCATTTTTAGAGGAGATCTTCATAAGAAATAGTATTTTTAGCCTACCTGAGACAGGATCTCTCACTATCTTTTCTTCCTGGCTTTAGTTGGAAAACACTGCTGTCAGTATGGCCTTTGGTCCCGCAAGTCTATCAAACTTTCTTTGTTTTGAAACAACCAACCTTTGCTTATAATGCCACTTTAGAGAATGATACATCCTTCCAGCCCCTTAGACAGGTGACATAGACTAGTGCTCCTTGGTTAGAAACAAGAAAGTTGGGGAGATAGCTATGCACTTCAATTCCATCTTTCCTCAAGAAGAAGATGGATGCTACAATTTCTCACTGTTGACTGTCATTGAGTCAGGGAGGTGAGCTGTAGGTCCTGTCTCAGGATGGTGTCCAGTCTCAAACCCACCATTGTGTTCTCTGCAGTATAAAGGTCCTACTCAATGCCAAATATCATCAGCTCTCAAAGAGGCATTAGGGCAAGGCATTAGGGCACCTGCCAGAAAATTAGGAGGTCCAAATATGTAACAAATGCCCTATTGGAGAACCCAAAGGCATAGCTTTAGTTATGAAACAAGCTAAGGAGATTATATTATATTACATTGCCCTACATACTTTCAAGCTCCTAAAGGGTTGGACACTGGTGGCTCAGAAGTGTAATCCTAGCTATTCAAGAGGCTGAGATCTGAGAACCATTGTTCAAAGGTAGGCCACAAAGAATAATATGTAGCACTCTTATCTCCAATTCACCAGCAAAAAGCTGCAAATCGGATGTTCAGTTCAAGCTTTACCTGAGCAGTAAGTAAAAGCTGAGTAAGAATTTTAAGGCCCTGAATCTAAGTCCAAATTCCAGTACACACACAAAAGCACTAATAGAAGACTGTTTATTTATTTATTTATATTTTGGGTGGTCATGGGGCTTGAACTCTGTACCTGGGCGCTGTCCCTCAGCTCTTCAGCTCAAGGCCAGAGCCTTACCACTTATGCTACAGAGCCACTTCCCGTTTTCTGGTGGTTTATTGGATATAAGAATCTCATGGACTTTCCTGTCCTGACTGGCTTTGACCCATGATCCTGAGATCTCAGCCTCCTAAGTAGCTAGGATGACAGGTGTGAGCCACTGGTGCACAGCTTAATTATTTTTTTATAACATCACTCTGAGATCAATGTAAGTAAAAAAAAAAGTTTGAAAAGTTGGAATATTAAGAATATGTTTTATTTTCTGCTGTGAACATGAGAATGACAGCTTTCCTTGAACAAATTCATTAAATCAATAAAAGATAAATAAACAAGACAACTTGTCTTACAAAAAACTATGACTAATTATTCCCAAGTCTCCTCATACCTAGGTTGCCAAAAATGATAAACCTGGTGGACACTATGCACTCTGGTCCGTGTCAAAGACAGAGAAAACCCAACTCACACTGTTAATTTTAAAATGGGCCACAGTCAGACTTGCTCACTGAACCCCCTAAAAGGAGAGAGTCACACTAGAATGTCAGAATTTCTGGTTGCAAGGAAAGATACTTTGTTATGTTGCAATTTCATATCCCTTGTTTCCAAGGCTTTCTTTGTGCCACTATTTTTTTTCTTTCTCAGAGACCTCCTGGATTCCACATTCAGATTTCAAATTCCTATTTCCAAAAATCTAAGGTAATTTGTAACATTTATCAACATCAGTTATTGCATTCATAACCATTCACAAGTTTGCTTAACTTTCCCGAGACTGTTTCTTTTCTGTTTTTTGAGCTTTTACATAAAAAGTAATAAGCCAATTTAAGAATGTGTCCATATGGAACTTAAAATATATTTATTTTTCTGGGGGTTCATCAAGTCAAAGAAAGAATTGACAAATGGGATTGCATCAAACATAAGTTTCTGCAGTTTCTGCACAGCAAAGTGCATAGTAACCAAGCTACAATGACAGCCTCAAGAAAGGGCCTAATATCCAGAATATACAAAGTGTTCAAGAAATTACACTGTCAAAGAATCGACAACCTAACTAATAAATGGGCAAACAAGCTAAATCGAGACTTGTTAGAAGAAGGAAAAATGGCCAGAGACACAAGAAGAAAGCTCAACAGCTCTGTCCATAAAGGAAATACAAATCAAAACAACATTGAGATCCCATTTTATACCAGTTAGAAGGGCCATCATCAAGAATATAAACAATATCAATTGCTGTCAGTGATGTGGACAAAATGAAACCCTAGTACCCTTTTTGTAGGAATGTAAACTTGTTCAACCACTTGAAAAGCAGTTTGGAGACTCCTCAAAAAATAAATATAGAACTACCTTATGATCCAAAATAAAATCACTTGTACAAAATCCTGTTCATTGGTGCAGTTTTTACCATAGCCAGCATATGCAAACAGCTTAGGTGTCCTTTAATGAATGAGCTATACATCAAGAAAATGTAGTACATATACTTATCCACTAGAAAGAATATTACATAATTTTCATGGAAATGGATGGGCCTGGCAAAAATTATATAAAGTGAAGCAACTCAGACTCTAAGAGGAAAAGGACATAGCTTCTTTCCCATACATGGAAGCTAGAACTATTCTACAAATGTACAAGCAGACATAGATGAGTTGTATGCCACTGCACACAACTGCATCACCTGACATATGGTATACGCAGGGAAGAACTCAAAGGTAATTAGAAAAAAATAACTCATGATCTAATGAATGAATAGAGAGAAATTGGCACTTGAAAAGGATTGGGAGAGGTAAAAAGAAGGAAGGAGAATCGGTAAATGAAGAAAGTAGAGAAGGGATAAATGCAGACGTAATATTAAATGCATAGCCTAGGAAATCAAGAAAGTTGAGGGGCAGGGTTGGATTTGGAGAGATGGGGAGAATAATGAAAGGAGAGACACTGATAAGGATGCATTGTACTTATTGACTGATTTGCTGAATGGTAAGTTGACAGCTACTTAAGGAGAATAAAAATAGAGCTATATATATAAACATATAGTTAAACTAACATATATGCATAGTTATATAGAGATATAATCATCTGATTATATTGTATGTCTTTATAGTCTTTCTGTGTCTTCAATGATTTCACGATGATTACTCCTATTCAAAGTAAAATTATAATCGACACAATCAATCCTTCTCAGACTTAAGTCAGTTTTTCGTTTTAAAAGTAATTAAGAAATACACATTTCTTTGAAAAGTATATTGTTTATAGTCAAGGTTTAACTCATATAAAACAGAGTAAATAATAATAACAAAGAAACCTAAAAGTCAGAAGACCGAATTGAAAAATTAATAAGAGAAAATCTAGTAATCTTTCTACAGGCCCAATCTTTCTACTCATTGCTTTTTTTTCTACACTAGCAATTTTAAGTTTTATGGAAAATTCAAATGTAAGTAAAATATCTGCCAACACTACTTCCAAAGTTATGTAGGCTACACCATTATTCAGTAGAAATTATCATTATTTTTACAACAAAATATGTACTATAATAAATGTAACTATACTTTGCTATGATTGCAATGTTTTTCTGACAAATTCATGTGTTTGAAAGCCTCATGGTGTTTGGAGGTCATTAGGTCATGATGATTTACCTAAGGTATTCATATCCTCAGGGAAAAGGCTCCACAGAATTGTCTTCTCCCATTTACCATAGATGAAGCAGTAAAAAGTTTCTTGAGAAACTGGCCCTCCCTTTACATAAGATCTTTCAGCTTTTAATTGTGTCTCCAAAGAAATTTTATGCTGTTTATAAGTAATCCAGGCTATGCTACTTTGTTTTACACCTGTTTAATGTAGAAAATGAATAATGATAATGAAGAGGCCTTTAGCATGAGATGTTTTAGAGTTCCAACATAACGATCAATAAACTAACTTAGGAGTGCATTTTTGCATGAAATACTCAGATTTTCACTAAGTACGAATAGTAGAGCTTCAGTCAACCAAAGGCAGCCAACTGATTGGATAATACCTTAATAAGGCAAATGCCTGGCTCTTGGCAATTAGGTTATTTCTTTCTTTTACTTGTTTATATGTTTGGTCTAGAATGCTACTGGTTATGCTGCTGCATGTAACTCTTTAATCTTGAGTGAAATCTGATGCTGAACCATTCCTTGCCAAAATCAATTTTAGACCATTTAATTTGTATGAACTGTTTTTTTTGAAAAATATGAAAATTTGAAACAAAAATATGAAACAAAGTTGAACATTTGCTACAAGTAGACTGTTATTCTATATAAGCAAATAGAAGGAAGATGTTTAGTATAAATCAAAACCAATGCTGACAAAATGAACGTTAGAGGATTTTTGAAAATAAAGTGAGTTAGAGTGTGGTCAATAAAACGTACAGGAAGAGAAAGGAGTGTGAAAGTGAGATTAGGTTGCTGGGATTTTTTGGTTGGCACTTAACAAACTGAGGCCTTCTCTGGTCTCCTAGAACCTGGCAGACTGAGTCCTAACTCTTCTTGTTGATGGTTCCAAAGGAATGTCTTCCAAGTCTATGGTAGATTTGGAATGATAAAAATACAGAATAAAATGATTTACAAGTGAAAGTTTTCCATGGAAAATTTCTCTTTACAAGTGGAAGCCATACGACTCAAATAAAATTTGGGCTGGAATAAACAGAACAATCTCTTGACAGAACTGAGGTCCTTAACAGTTTCTGAAGGGACAAGAGCCATTGGAGGCCATGGCCTGGAGCTGATAGAATCCACATAGAGGTTGACCAGAGCCTTTTGTGTGGTATATTTGCATGTAGCCCTTGGTGATGAGAGTATGCTGTACTTGAAAGCTGACATATAATATGCTGATAACTTTGCTATGCAATATTTTTAATGCACACTTTTCATGGCATTGTATATTTTTAAAGAATGAAAAAGGGAAGAGTGCAGGTAATCATAGTGATAAAAGGACAAAGCAAATAACTATGCTCTCAGAGGCAGATGAGAAATATCTTCACATTGATTTTGAAACAAGACTACTGAGTAAACTTTGATTCACTAACAGTTTCATTGTGAGGGTTTTCTTTTTTCTTTAATCTACCCCATATTTCATGGAATCTTCTCAGATAACATTTACCTTCCTGGGGAATTATTAAATTATTTCCATAAAGGAATTTGAAAGGGAGCAGACAACTAAACTACCTTTAAGATAATTGTATTTCAAAATCTGATTACTTTTGGTGACAACAGTATAGGAAGGTTCTTTTCCCCAACAATCCTTGCCAGTATTTATCTCCTTGATGAACACCAATAAAACTTCTCAACAAAATATGTACCAAACAAATCCAATAACTAATCAAGGAAATCACATGCTATGACCAAATGGGATTTATCCCAGAGATGCAAAGCTGGTTCAACACACATAAATCAATAAATCTAATACAACCCATCAACAGAAGAACAAAAACTACATGATCATCAAAAAGATGCAGACTCTGTAAGGTATTTTCCCAATTTAAAAAAAAAGTGAAAGATGCAGACAAGGCTTTTGACAAGATCCAATACACCTTTATGATAAAAGTTCTGGAGAAGCTAGGAATACATGGACTATTCTTTAATATAATAAAAGTTGCATGTTTTTCTTCATTTGTGGTAGATAGAACTGTAAGTATACATGGTGTGATGTACCATACACAAGTGGTTACAAATGAATTAAGTGAAGTATAATAGACTCTATGGAACATTCAATTAGTATAATGTTTTAGGAAGACTAGGTCAAAACCAAGCAATATCAACACCAAGAATGAGTACCTCCAAGTGGGGGGTGGGTCAAGAGGAAAGGGATAAAGGAACAAAGGTGGAATGGGGGGATACAATGCAGTCAAGAATTCAATAAAATCAGACTGGGAAGGTGGCTTAGTGGTAGAGTGCTTGCCTTGCATGCATGAGGCCCTGAGTTTGATTCCTCAGCACCATATAAGCAGAAAAAAAAAGCTGGAAGTGGTGCTGTGGCTCAAGTGGTAGAGCGCTAGCCTTGAGCTGAATTGTTGAGGGACAGTACTCAGGCCCAGAGTTCAAGCCCCATGACTGACCAAAATTTTTTTTAAAAAAAAACAGACTGGAGGCTGGGAAAGTGGCTCAGTGGTAGAGCGCTTACCTTGCATGCTTGAGGCCCTGGGTTTGATTCCTCAGCACCACATAAGCAGGAAAAAAAAAAGCCGGAAGTGGCGCTGTGGCTCAAGTGGAGAGTGCTAGCCTTGAGCTGAAGAGCTGAGGAATAGTGCCCAGGCCCAGAGTTCAGGCCCCGCGACCAGCCCCCCCCCACACACACAAAAAAACCCTAGACTGAATCCATATTGATTTAAAGACAACTTTGTACTAAATGTATGATTTTCCATGTGCCCCAAAAATCTGACAAATAGAGAAATTAGGTAATGATTACAGAAATATCATTTAATATTTACCTGTTAGGAATTAACACAATTAACACTTATATTTGGCAGTTTGTAAGAATAATTACATAAAACACAGGTACATAAATTGGGGGATATTTAATGTAGCAGTTTTCAGAAATGCCAATTAGAATAAATTAAGTAGGAAAGCTTAGTGATAGCTTCTATGAACCATTCACTGCTGACAATTGCTTTTCACTATGCTTAGTTTTTTCTAAGAATTGCCTAACTCTGTTCAGTGAACACTCTTAAAGCCTCTTCCTCTCAGGTTGTTGTGAATTGACTTGCAACTAAGTAATGTGCTGGTATGAAAAGAATACAGATACTAACTCCAGGAGGCCAAGGTCTCAGGTGCAGATCTACTCTCCAAGAATAGAAGAAGGTGCTGGTGTTCTGCAGAGGACAACATTCTTCTCAAGAAGTTTTCACCCACTGTCTTTCTATAAAACCTTTGTATTTCATGAAAGCCTTTAGTTTCTGACTTCCCTCCCAAGATGGGGATGTGGAAACTCTCTACGTACTTCAGGGACAGCCTTGAAAGAAACAGCTTCCTGGGTGTTCAGTAGAGTGGTAAACAGTATAAACCTTAGATTCCAGCCACAGGGATAATATTGAAGATGATAGAAAAGGGCAGAGAGTTTAACGTGCCAGTCACTGAACCTTCATTACATTAATGTGTTTAAATGTTTTTGTTTTCTGAAATACTATGATAACCTTTGTCAAACAGGCTGGGGACCCTTTTAGGACTTCAAATTTGGTATGATGAAGGTGAATGGATTGGAGATTCAACAAATACAGAGATATTTTCTAATAGGTTACTTAATTTTATCCAAAACAACAACTTTTGAAAAAAGAGGGTGCTATAAGTTACCTACTTTTGGGCAGGATACTTGGAACAGAAAAAAATCAAAACTAAATCTACTATTAATATTTCAAAATGGTTCTTCTTCCTGCCCCCTTTCCCAAAAAGCATTTGAAGTGAATAAGCTTCTAGTTTTAACCACTTAGAGAAAGACATCCTTCTTCCCCCAACCTCCCTTTTTTTTCTGTCAGTCATAGGTCTTGAAGTCTGGGCCTGGACTCTGTTCCTAAGCTCTTCAGATCTCAGCCCCCTGAGCAGCTAGAATTACAGGTGTGAGCCACTGGTGCCTAGCTTTCCTTGTTTTTTATGTGTATAAAAATATATAACTAGTATATCTCTAGGACAAGCAGAAAAGCTCAAAAGCTATGTACATATGACCATATAAGATGATGTTAAGCAAAATGAACCCCAAGATAGGCAGACAAGTGGTTTTTACTTTCTTGCTATTGTTCTTAACATATTTATAATGTACTATTGTGATCTTTTTGTTTCTTTTGTATGTTCTTCCCCCTAGGTATAACCCCTGTTTTCACTATATTTGATTCTGGTGCCCTGCATTTTGTATATGCATTTTTTATAATTTGGGGAGGGGAAAGAAATAACAAAATGCTGAAATAAAGATACAGGTTGACCTATTGGAACAAGATGTGTAAGGCACTATGTTTAAAATGAACTTTTAAACTTTCGGGAGGGGGGAGAGAGGAGTTGAAGAGGTGGGGAGGGAAGGGATGGTAGGGGAAAAACAAAGGAGGAGGTAACAATGCTTGATAGGAAATGTACTCATTATCTTACTCATTACCTTACTCATGTAACTGTAACCCTTCTGTACAGTATGTTTTACAATTAAAAACATATATAAGAAGAACTTTGAAGATAAAAAAACAATTATTTTTCCTCTTTCAATGTTTTTTTATATCATTTTATTTCACATACTTCAGGGTTCAGTACTGAATCTAAGAGAAATTTCCTTCTCCATTACAAGAACTTTCTTCATTGCCACAAAATACCTTTCCTTTAGAAAAAAGAAAATTTTCTGTTTGATGTAAGAATCTGTGACCATTTTGCAAGCTCTAAAACAGGGAAGAACATACTCATGACAAGACTCTCAATGTGAAATGTTAGCAAATGTATACACCCTAAGCAATATTTTCTTGCATTAATAAGTATTAAAATAGAAATGAGACTACAAAGGAAACATTTTAGGCTATTTTTCCACTCTGTTTCTAGCATTGACATAAGAAATGTGTAATTCTTAATGATTCTGGAAATGTAAAATTTGAACAGAAAATAATATATGCTCAACTCTTGGAAACATCACACTTTGATCTTTGAATTCTTAAATGTGATAATTTTTTCATCAACTTAGAAGGCTTGAGTTAATTTTTCAATAATAGTATAATGATCCGCTATCACTTAAAATTTAATATTGAGCTATATATAACAAAGACCTTAAAAATAGTGTGAAAAGCAGCATGAGTAATCAGAGTGGATTAATCAAATATGGTTTTTAAAAGTTTTAGAAATTTGCTCCTTTATTTATAAATAATGACTTTTAAGCATTAGCCATAACAAAATATCACTGATAAGCTCTGATATAGGGCAAAGATTCATACCAAAGTCTCCATATTGTCAGCTTATACTGAAAATAATAGCAACCCTGATAAACTTGTGCCAGAAGTCTTCTGCCTCTCTCTTTGACCTCCCCTCCTAGCCAAGACAAGATCTGCATTACATCCTTGCTAATTTAAAAACCTGATAATAGAAATTAAAGCAGATCTAAGGAAGTGGAAAAACCTCCAATGCTCCTGGATTGGGAGGATTAACATTGTGGAAATGGCAATGCTGCCAAAGGCTATCTACAAGTTCAATGCAATACCCATCACTATCCAACCTCATTCTTTTTTTATTATATTTTTATTGTAAAGATACTGTACAGAGGGGTTACAGGCTACATGAGTAAGGTAATGAGTACATTTCCTCTTGAGCATTGTTACCTTCACCTTTGTTTTTCCCCTGCCCACCTCTCTTCCCAGCTCTTTCTCTTCCTACCTCCCCAAGTCTTCCCTTCCCAGCTCCCCCAAAGTTGTAAAGATCATTTTTAACATATTGTCTTGTACATCTCATTGTTACAATGGGTCAGCCTATATCCTCATTTCAACATTTAGTTATTTCCCTTCCCCACCACAAATTAGAAAAATGTATATATAAGATGTGTAAGGCACTGGAATCAAATGTAGTGAAAACAGGGGTTATAACATGGGAGAAGAACATACTAAAGAAAAGAAATCACATAGTACATTATAAGTACATTAAAAACAGAAAGAAAGAAAGAAAGAAAGAAACAAACAAAGAAACAAAGAAACAAAGAAAATTTCTGCCTGTGCCAAGGAGCCCTAGAGTTTCTCCTATTCCTTCCTTTAATGTTTTCAAGATGTCTGCTTTTACTTCTAGGTCTTTGATCCATTTGGAGTTGATTCTGGTGCAGGGTGATAGAGACGGAGCTAGCTCTAGTTTTCTACAGGTGTTTAACCAATTTTTCCAGCACCATTTATTGAAGAGATATAAGGCCCTTGTCTGTTATATGGCTAGTGAAGATCTTCTACCAATCCATGGGCTTTCTATTGACCTTGATAGCTATTTCCTTTGCCATGCAGAAGCTCTCCAGTTTCATGCAATCCCAACCTTTCTTTGATTTGTTGTTCCTGGGTCTCTATTGCTAAAAGAGTTGCTTTCCTGATTTCAGCAGCACTTTTCTCATTATTGGCATACAGGAAAGCCATTGATTTTTGAGTGTTAATTTTATACCCTGCTACTTTGCCAAAATTTTGGATCAGCTCAAGTAACTTGGGGGTGGAATCCATGGAGTTCTTTACATACAAGATCATGTCATCTGCAGAGAGGGAGAGTTTTACTTCATCTTTCCCAGTTTGGATCCCCTTTATGTTTGCATCTTGTCTTAATGCTCTAGCTAAGCATTCTAATACTAAATTGAAGAGAAGTTGAGAGAGTGGACAATCTTGTCTCATTCCTGAACTTAGAGGAAATGGCTTTAGATTTTTGCCATTTAATGCTGGCTGTAGGTTTGTCCTACACAGCCCTTATTATATTGAGGAATGTTCCATGGCCTTCCTTTTTTTTTTCCAGAGCTTTTATCATAAATTGGTGTTGGATCTTGTCAAATGCCTTTTCTGCATTTATTGACATAATCATGTGGTTCTTATCCTTGCTCTTGTTGATGTGATGAATTATATTAATTGATTTGAGTATATTGAACAAAGCTTTGCATCCCTGAGATGAATCCTGTTTGATCATAGTGTATGATGTTTTTGATGTATTGTTGACATCAATTGGCCAGAATTTTGTTGAGAAGTTTTGCATCGAAATTCATCAAAGAAATGGGTCTATAGTTCTCTTTCTTTGATGAGTCCCTGCCTGGTTTTGGGGTGAGGGTTTTGATGGTTTCATAGAAAGAAATTGGTCAAAAACTTTCACTTCAATTACATTGAAGAGTTGGAGGAGTATTGATGGGAGTTCTGTATTGAAGGCCTGGTAGAATTCAGTAAATCCATCCAGTCCTGAGCTTTTCTTGGATGGGAGGTCTCTTATTGCTGCTTTTATTTCAATGCTTGATATGGGGCTGTTAAGTTGATTTAAATCATCTTGGTTTAGTTTGTGCATGTCAATATTTGCTAGAAATTCATCCATTTCTTCTACATTCTCAAACTTATTAGAATAAAGGTTTGAGAAATATCCCCTTATCATGTTCTGAATCTTGGTTGTTTCTGTGGTGATGTTTCCATTCTCTGAGTTTGTTTATTTGGGTATGTTCTCTTTTTTTTCCCCGATAAGATTTGAGCTTTTCCGAGAACAAACTCTTTGTTTTGTTAATTCTTTCTATGGTGTTTTAGGACTCTAATTCATTTAATTCTGATTTCATTTTAATTATTTGTTTCCACCTACTGGATTGGGGTTTAGGTTGTTGCTCTTTTTCAAGAAGCATCAGGTGCCATTAAATTGTTGGTTTCAAGCCAGGTGCCAGTTGCTCATGCCAGGGTGACTGTGGGAACCTGGGGTAGGCACCCAGTGGAGGCAGGGAGGGAGCAGGTCAAGGCAGAGTGTCCAGTTAACTGGGCAGTAGGATGGTGGGGCAAAGGTTAGCTGGGGTTGTGGTGTCCTGGGGGCCATGTGTGGAGGTGGCGGGGGTCTATGAGGATCCTGCCAGCACTGCCTGAATGGGACCTTAAGTTGGCTCCAGCCTAGACTTTGGGACTCTTAAAGGTGGTGCTTATTTCTTTTCCTTTTTTTGTAATTTTAAATTTTATTTTGTTGTGAAGGTCATGTACAGAGGAGTTACAGTTACATAAGTAAGGTAATGAGTACATTTCTTGCCCATTATTGTTACTCACACCTTTGTTTTTCTCCCACTATCCCATCCTGCCCCCACTCCTCCCCACTGAAGTTATAAAGTTCATTTTCAACCTCGTGTCCTGTGAGTATCACTGTTGATTTGATTGAACCTTTGTCCTTGCTTCATCATTTTGTTATTCCCCTGCCCTTCTCCTAATCAGATATATGTATATACAAGATGCAGGGTACAAAAAAACAGTGACTACTAGGGACAAACCAAAGGGAATAAGAAGAAAAAAATTAAAAGAAGAAAGAATTTGATAGAGTACATTGGATACAACAAGGTCAACAACAACAACAACAACAGCAACAGCAACAAATCCTCTTGTTTCCATATCTTGGAGTTCATTTTGACTAGCAACATTTTATATGACACATGCTGGTAATCAACTTGGACATTTCTTTAGAAAAATACTTCAAGGAATAAACAATATAGCTTAAAATATACTAATTCACGTGTATTCTACACATATCTTAAAGTCGTGATAGATAACGAGAGATCCTGTTAACCAAAAATAAATTCCTATATAAAGATTAGGCTTCATATGAAAGAAGCAAAATGTTTACTTTCCTAAAATGAAGAAAAAATAGAAAAATTATATCTGTTTATCTATATCTATATATCTGTATATATTGTCAGTTCTAGGGCTTGAACTCTGGGCCTGAGCACTATCCCTTAGCTCTTCAGCTCAAGGCTAATGCTCTACTACTTGAGCCTCAGTGTAACTTCTGGTTTTCTGGTGGTTTATTGGAGATAAGAGTCTCACAGACTTTTCTGCTTGGACTGGCTTTGAACCACGATCCTCAGATCTCAGTCTCCTAAGTAGCTAGGATTAAAGGCGTGAGCTGATTTCTGGCAGTAGCAATAATGGGGTTTGTTGAGTCTGCTCCTCCTCCAGAGTCACCCAGCGGGCAGGGATGGGTTGGAGCAGGGCTCCATTTTCTGACTCCGAGGTCTTCACTGATTTCCCTCCTTCCTTTCCATGAGTCTGGTGTTGAGAATTTTCTTCAATTTTGAGATGTTTCTCTGCTTAAAATCTGCAGAACATCTCAGTGAAGCGAGGATCCTTCCGGTGCTGCCACTCAGCAGAGGTCCAGCTCACTGTTTCACTTTTTGCCTTCCTTGTCCTGTTGTGGCATTCTTCTTGTTGTAGGAAGTCTTTAGATATTTTGAGTTTGATTGGAGTGGGTCGCTTGAGGTCAAGTGTGTGCTGTGACCCTAGATGTTAGTGTGGTCAGAGACATGTAGTGGGATGACCTGTGAGAGCATCGTCATCTTGAATCTCCCCAACCTCATTCTTCAATGAAAGAAAAGAAGCAATCCAAAAATTCATATGGAATAGCAAAAGATCCTGAATAGCAAAAACAATTCTTGGTAGGAACAACACTGTTGAAGGAATATTAATACCAAACTTCAAACTCTACTACAAAGCCATAGTAATCAAAAGAATTTGGTACTGGCACAAGAACAGACCTAAGGACCCATGGAATGGAACAGAAGAACTAGAAATGAACCCACAAACCTATCGCCACATAATCTTCGATAACAGAGCCAAAAAAAACCAGCCTCCTTAATACATGGTGCTGTCAGAATTGGCTAAACATGTGTAGGAAAAATAAGTTAGATCCTTATGTATCACCCTGCATCAAAATCAATTCCAAATGGATCAAAGACCTCAAGATAAAAGCAGATACCCTAAAAACATTACAGGAAGGAATAGGAGAATTATTAGGGTTCCTTGGCATTGGTCAAAACTTTCTTAATAATGACTCAGAAACACAATATATCAAAGAAAGTTTGGATAAATGGGATTGTATTACACTGTGGAGCTTCTGTGTGGCAAAGGACATAGCTGGAAAGATCAATAGAGTGTCCACATAGCGGGAGAAGATCTTCACTAGCCACACATCAGGTAAGAGCCTCATATGAAAAATATATGCAGAGCTCAAAAAATTAAATCCCCCAACAAGAAATCTTCAAAAATCAACACCCCATTAACAACTGGGCTGAAGACCAAAAGAGAGACTTCTCTGAAGAGGAAATAAAAATGGCCAATAGACACATGAAAACATGCTCAACATCTCTGACCATAAAAAAATGCAAATCAAAACAACATTAAGATTCTACCTCACCCCAGTTAGAATGGCTATTATCAGTAAGTCTAATAATAACAGAAGTTGGAAGGAATGTGTACAAAAGGGAATGCTGTGGGTGGAAGTGTAAACTTATTCAACCACTCTGGAAAGCAGTATGGAGATTCCTTGAGCGACTACACATAGGGCTCCCCTATGACCTAGCAATGCCATATTAAGCTAGCAGGACAACCATTTTCATCGCAACTTTATTTACCTTAGCTAAGATATGGAACAAACCCAGGCCCTCATTAGATGAATGGATCAAGAAAATGTGGTATATATACACAATGGAATTCTATGCATCCCTCAAAAACAATGACATTCCCCCATTCATAAATGAAATGGAAAGACTTGGAAAAAATTATATTAAGTGAAGTAAGCCAGCCCCAAAGAAACATAGGCTCCACGGTTTCCCTCATTTGTAATGATTAGTATAATAACAGGATAGTCCTAAAAGAGGATCATAATATCTCAGTAACTATGCACATTTCACCATATAAAATGATGCTAATTGAAATGAACTTCAAAATATGAAAACAAGAGGTTTTTCTTTGTTGTTGTTCTTTTTAATGTACTGTGTGAAGTTATTTCTTTTTTCTTTATTTTCCCCCTATGGTTTATCCCCAGTTGTCACTGTATTTGATTTTGGTACCTTGTGTTGTATATATGTTTATCTGATTTGGGGAAGGGTAGGGGAACAACAAAATAGTGAGGAAAAGGACAAAGGGCAAACCAATGCAACAGTGATACTCACAAAACAATATGTTGGAAATAAACTTTACAAATTAAGGGGAGTGTGATTGGAGGAGAAGGAAAGTGGGAGAAAAACAAGGGAGGGGTTAACAATGTTCCACAAAAATGTACTCATTACCTTAAGTATGTAGCTGTAATCCCTGTGTACATCACCTTGACAATAAAATTAAATTAAAAATGTACATCCTTGTAGTTCCAATTGTATTCAAATTGTCAAAAGGGGTATCCTTGGAGTATTTCTGTACTGTTCATCTTCTAACAGTCTCTGAACCACTAATGTGCTCAAAAGGTCCTTATTTACAAATGAGTCATATACCCATCTATACCTGGTGGTTGAAATCAGAGGGAAATCTATGCTTGCTGGGAAGAAGAAACAATCTTTTGCAGCCTCTGTGATGGGAGACTTTTTATCTTTTGTCACTTGTTACCTAAGAATCTTTCTACTTTTCCCTCATTACCGATCTCTGAAACATTTAATAGACTCAAATATATGATTTTGTTGTAGGTTTTAAGATGTCAGCTGTACTAGAATTAGTAAGGAAAGCAATAGACGGTACTAATATAAATTTACCAGTTCTATAAACACTCAGAAAAAGCCAACTTATATTTATGACCAGTTGAAGTAGACTGAGGCCACTTAGTAAACTTAAAGATTTACAACTTAAAGTAAACTTAAAGATTTACAATAAGGCTTTAATCAAATCTTACAGGAGGTAATTAGTTTTAACTTTTTTTTCAGTGTGAGTTAATGCTTTCGATGTCTGCCTTCCAGCCAGCAGAATTTAAATGTCAGTCCTCCATGCAGTTTTGAATATTGCTGAAGGAAAGACCAGATAGTGAGAACAGGCAAAACCCAGTCAAATCAACCATCAATCAATAAATAAAAATTCATAAAAATTAAGTGCTCAGAATGAATCCTCTAAAACTGTCAAAGAAACATAGGTCTCATGGTTTCCCTTATTTGCAATATCTAGTATATGTCTGAGTCAAGCAGAAAAGGTCAGGTAAGGTGATGTTAGGGAAATGAACCCTAAGATATGTACTCAAATGTTTTTTTTTCTTTCTTGCTATTGTTTCTAACACATTTGTAAGATTATTTCTTTGTTGCTTTGTATGTCCCTCCCCCGCAGTATAACCCCTGCTTTCACTGTATTTGATGTTGGTATAATTTGTGGAGGGGAAGGGGAAAAACAAATCGTTTAAATAGGGATACAGGTGGACCGATTGCAACAATGAGATGTACAAGTTGCAAAACTTTGGTGCAGGGGCAATGAGGAGCGGGGAGGATTGGGTGGGGGGGGGGGGCGAGGATGGGAAGGGATGGGAAGGGGAAACAAAGGAGGAGGCTACAATGCTTGATAAGAAATGTACTCATTATCTTGCCCATGTAATTGTAATCCCTCTGTACAGTATTTTCACAATAAAAAAAGGAAACATATCAAAATGTGTCCATAGATAATGTTAGGACACTGCAAAAAGTTAGAACTTTTCATTTTCATTCAAATCACAATGGAGATTTTCAAATACCACTGGATTTTTAAAAAACATCTCCTTAAAGTCTTCACAAATAGGTTCCAAAAGCACAAAGATCCCAAATTTCCTTTTTAAAGAAAAGATTAGATGAAGCCTCAAATTTTGCAGAAAATGGCTAAGAAAACCCACAACCACAAGCTTGATATCAAGAAGAGTCTTACCTGGCCTGAACTACCAGCAAATACTTAGCAAGGAAGTAAACACTACTTTTTGTATAGGCAGCAATGAGCTGATGACACTGGCTAAATTGGAAAGACAAGAAGTTTCAAGAAACAAAAAGCCACAAGCTAAAATTGTGGGAGCACTCAATCCAAAACCCACCAGACATTTTGCTGGCACATAATCAAGTTGTTTCCTGGAATCCTCTACTCATGAGGTCAGAGTCTCGGAGTTTCAGTGCTTTCCCACATTAAGAGAAAATTGCAGACATGGAAAAATCAAAGTATTTACCACTTTGGTAAAAACTGGAGAAAGAGAAATCCTCAGTCTAGGTCTCTCTTGCTCACAACACTGCCCTAACTTGTGGAATAGAGGAGGCAAGAGACAAGAGGTGCACTTGGATAAACTGTTTCTTCTGATGTCAAGGCATCCTGGGTGGCCCAAGTTTAGCCCCAGCAGGGAAATTCCCGGAAGAATCCTTATTTCTCAAGGCCTCGGCAGCTTCTTTAACATTGCACTATTGATTTGAGTTAGTAGAACAAAGCAAATCCATAAACTATGGCAGGACCTTGTTACTGTAAGAAAGTCATTGTAAGGAATTACACCATTGGAGACTTCCCTGGAATCTACCTTATTTCAGTTAAATAGTATAATTCCTTACAAAGCCAAAATCAAAATTCAGGATAATAAAACACCAGGAAGCAGGTACGAGAAAGGGATGGGACAGGGTCAAAGGGAAAGAGGTGGATGAATGATGAAGAGGAGGACAATGCAAACAAGAATCCAATGTGTGCCCTACAAAATTAGGAAGAGGAAGGGAAGGAGTGGGTAGAGGAGGAGTGGATGAGAATGTTGAAAGGGCTGACATTGATCAAGACATACTGTATTCATAAACTTTTGTTAAATGGCAACTCCTTTGTACAAGTACTTCAAGGTATTAATAATTTAAAAATAGAGAAAGTCATTGTAGTTTACCGGTGGATAGCTTCATCTCCTATCATAGGGGACTTACTGTTCTTCCTGGATAACAAGGTACCTGAAAGGTGACTATAGGGGAGAATGCTTCGAGCAAAAAGCACAAATACCTGAAGAGAAATTGCAAAGCTTTGATCTTGTTTTTAGGCCCTAGAGAGTGTGTCTTTTTGGAAAACTAGTTTAAAAGTACCTGTAAGGAATTAGAAATACTATATTACGCAAAGTAAGCCAGAAACAAAGAAACACAGGTTGCACGGTTTCCCTCATTAGTAATCATTAGAATGCGCCTATAAATCTACATGTAAACCCAATGGATAGTAAAAAAAAAAAATTACCCTTGGACATGATAAATTAAACAGGACTCTAAACATTCACACAGTGAGACTAAAGGGGGATGTTTGTAGGAGAAGATACTAAGGGCTAAATAGCTATGTGCATATGATCATATAAAATGATGCGTATCGAACAGATCTCCAAGACGTGGATACAAGAGGTTTTTCATTTTACCTTTTGTGGGTTTTTTTTCATGTATTTCTCCTTTTTACATTACTTTTGTTTCCAAACCTTTTGTTTTTGTATGTACATTTATCTGATTTGGAAAGGTAAAGGGGATGCGCAAAAATGGTGGGACAAAGGGTGAACTAATTCAGCAGTGGTACTTACTAGACACTATGTTGAAAACGAACAATTCAACTTGTGGGGGAGGGGAACTGGGAGGGAAAAAACTGGGAGATAAAGAGAGTAGAGGTGATGCTGTTTAACTGGACATGTACTCAATATCTGACTTAGGTAACTGTAACCCCTCTCTACATCACCTTTATATGCTATGAAGCATTCCAGTTATCATATCTCTTTCTTTTTATCCGCAACATATTGCTTTTTATTGCATTTCTTCATTTACATTTTGGCTTACCTCTGTGTTGGTAATATATTGGTTTAAATTTTAAGGCATCACATTTGAAAACCTTTTATTGTTTGATTGCTTATTATATTCTGGTCTCTAACTTACTGTGTTTTCTTTCTTTTTTTTTTTTTTTTGTTGGTCATGGGGCCTGAGCTCTGGGCCTGGGCATTGTCCCTCAGCTCTTCAGCTCAAAGCTAGCACCCTACCACTTGAGCCACATCACCACTTCCGGCTTTTTTTCTGCTTATGTGGTGCTGAGGAATCGAACCCATGGCCTCATGCATGCAAGGCAGGCACTCTTCCACTGAGCCACCTTCCCAGCCCTGCTTAGTGTGATTTCTGCTCCTTACAAATATTTCAATATGTCCTTCATGTTTTATCTGGAAATCATATTTTGTATAGTGTAATATAAGTACTAATAAGTATATTAATTTTATATTGAAAATGACTTATCATTACTTATAATCTCTTGGTGATACATCCTTATTTTACTAGAAATTTTCCATAGTAATTCATTTCATAATACACATTTTGAATATACATAGACCTCTTAAATATGTTAGCTTTTAATCATGTGTTGATAAATGATGAGGAATAATTCCCTTTATTTAACTTTTGGAACTTTTTAAAGTCATTTATATTACTTGTGCATATACCTCAAAATTCTATCCACTTTTTGAAGTTTTTAGTTTAAGAATAAATTTAAAAATCATAAAGTGAACAGTTTAAAACTGTGTTGAAAGAGATATAGGTGGCTCAAGTGGTAGAACACCAGTCATAGGCAAAAAGACAATCAGGAGAGCAATATCCTGAGTTCAGTCCTTAGTACTGCCAAAACAAAAAAATCAGGAGAGAAGTAATTTTCCAAAAAGAGACAAATTTATTCGAAATGGCATTTAGTACCTTTCCAGCTTATACAAGCAACCACTAGTGAATCTGGTCATTTCCACATAATTTCATGTAATACCGTTAAGACTTGTTCCCCTTCCTCTAAAGTCTGGCCACAACCATCATTGCTGCATCTCTATAGATTTATCCATGATGACTATTTCACACAGATAGAATCACACACAGCATGAGTTTTGTGTCTGGCTTCTTTAACTTTTCATTTTAATTCTTTGGCAACCAAATCTGCTACAACATTTATATTTCCTTGGGTCTTTCAAACCTGAGAACCATTTCATCTTATGTATTTAGCACATCATTTTGAATTGAGCTGACCCCAGTAGGCTCCCGTGTTGAGTACTCGGTCCAAACTTGGCAGTGCTACATCAGGATACAATGGAAACTTAGGTGATAGGCCAAGTTAGAGGAAATAGGACACTGGGAAAGACTTTGAAGATCAAGCTTGGTGTCTGGTCCCTTTGTTTTTTTTCTGTTTGCTGTCGACCACAATGTGAGCTACTCTCCAGTATGATGGTCTGAACCCATTGACACAGGAGTTCAATACCCTGTCCTACTTTTAGGTTATATCAGGCATTTCATCACAGCAATGTTAAAGCTAATACACCATTCATCTAGTACTGAACACTTGGGATACCGTATTTCAACCCTGAGCTATTCCTTTATATGTTCATGCATCATTTTTGAGTATTGACTTTTGATCCTTGAAGGTTAAACTGAACCTAGGAGATCATTGATAATCTAATGTTTAGCTTTTTAAGAGAAACATACTGTTTTCCCAAGTTGTTCAAACACTTTATGTTTCTATAAAGATACCTTGACCAATATGTGACTTAACATCCATCACAGTAAATGTGAAGTGGGTCTCCATTATTAGGGATTTTCATTCCTATAATGTTATTATGTGCTGTTGGAAACTTGTTTATCTTCTTTGAGGAGCTGTCGATTCAAGACTTTTTAAAAATTACATTTCTTCTTTTGTTCATTTGTCTTCATATGTAGACCAGCATGTCCTTGACCCCATGATCCTCTTGCTTCTATGTAATGACGCGGCAGGTGCACACGCCTTATCCATATTCCCCTGAAGTCTTTAAATTATCTGTAGGTTATTTGTAATACTGAATATAATGCAAATGTCATAGAAGCAGCTGTTGTATTGTTTAGAGAATGAGAAGAAATCTGAACACAGAATTGTACATAGTATACATTAGTAATAAACTAGCATTCTACATTTGCCTATGATTGAATTCACAGATGTAGCACCAACTGTACTGTCTCCTTGTATTTACCTGCTCAATTACTTTTAACACTTGTTTTATTTATATGTTTGTCTGATGGCTTGTTTGTTTACAGTACTGGAGTTTGAATCAGAGCCTCATGCTCACTGAACTTGCTTGCTGGGCTGGTACTCGCACACTCAATATAAATTCCCAGACCTAATTTTACTGATTATCTTAAAGATAATCTCACAGACTATGACTAGTGATCCTCTGGATCTCAGTATCATGAGGATCTGGGACCCAGTATTTTGTGGCTGAGAAGCTAGTGTGCATCTCTAGTACCTGTCTTCATGTGTTATTTTTTATATGACTCTGTTGTACTATGTAGTGTTATTTCATTTCTACCTGAAGGATACCCTGAAGCCTTTCTTGTACTGAGTACAAATTGCTTGAGTTTTTGTTTGTTTGGGGGTGTTTTAATTGAACCTGCATTTTCAAAGTGTTACTTGAATGCTTATAGAATTCTTGGTTGACAGCTATTTTTCTTTAAATATAACACTTCACTACCTTCTAACATCCATGGCATTTTTATGAGAACATGTTAATTTTATGGAAATTCCCTTATGCACAATTCATTTCTCTCTTGCTCTTTGTGCGATGCTCTGTCTGCCTTTAAACAGTTTAATTATAACATGGTTATATGTGACTCTCTTTGACTTTATCCTATTTGGACTTTTCAGAGTTGCTTAGATATTTCTTTCAGAGCTGGAACACCTCCAGAGAAATCTCACAATTTAGTTATTTTGCTTTTAACTTCCATAATTTCTACTTGATTCATGTTGACCACTTCAGTCTCTTTTTGCTATTCTCACAATAGTCAGACATTATCTTACTGATTCTTCAATTCATGGTGCATGGTTCCCTTTATCTCTGTGAGTACTCTTATAAAGTTATTATAAAAATATGTTTCTTTTTTAGTAAATGCAATGCCTGGTCATTTTCAGAAGTTTCTGGCAGTTTGTATTTATTTCATTAAATGAGACAATGAGCCATTTGCACAGCTGTTTGTTGTTGATATTATCAACTATCAACTTGACTATTGTAATGTGACAACTGTTGAAATCAGATTATTTCTTCTCCAATATATGCTTGTTTGGCCCTCAACTTCTACTATCATCCATTTTAAGTTATTTCCTAGTCATCCTTTTGCAGACTGTAGCCTTTGTCAAGTCCATTCACTCTAATCTCAGTGATCACCTAGTAACTTGAAAGAGAGCGTCCTTCCTACATGTGCCCTTTGCCTTCACTTCCTGTATGCATGGAACACATCGATGTACCAGAGGTTCCAGTCTAGAATTTCTCATATCTACTATGAATGTGTACCCAATCCTGGGCATAGGCTGCACTCTAGTTTTTCAGAATCCTTATACCACAAAAGTCAGCATCCTTGCTTCTTAATGCCCAGGTCTGTGTCATCTGTACCACGAGCTTCATCTGACCTTCTTTGGTCCAGGTGAGTAATAAAATATATGGCTTAAAATGTTTTGACAGACACTCCTACTGCCCAGAAAGCTGTGCTAGCCTGAAATACAGAGGGATGAACAACAAAGCAAAGGTCAGCCTCTAAACCTGCACCTCTGGGAAACATCAGGCAGACCAAAATGGACAATCATAATATTTTAAGAGCAAGCTCCTTATCAAGGTCCTGGCACCAGTAAAATTTGCTATAAATGAAGAAAGCCATTCCCATGAGCATTCACATTGACCTAGAGACAGAGTGATTGTAGGCACACAAGTAGGTCAAAGTGACACAACACTTTCAGCAAAGACTACTGTCATGATATTTTCATGTATGCATGTGTGTATATGCAGATGATAATCATATACAGTATCTATCATATATATGATATATAAATTACTTCCATTGTTTTCACATAGCCCCATCTCCTTCTTATTTTTCCTTCTCTAACTCCTACTAATTGTTCCTGCTCTCATCCACTGCTTTGACCTTCTAACAAAGTTCCTAATTTACAATTACAGCATATTGTCACTATTTTTAATTCTAGCTTCTACATATGACTGAAAACATGTGACATTTCTCTCTCTGAACTAGACTTATCTCTCTTAAAACAATGATCTTCAATTCCATTTATTTTTCTTCAGGGAGGGCCGATAAGTATGTCCACTATAGAGGAGTAAATTTGGCCAACGTATATTTTATCCATGTATGGATATATTACAATGTAATTCATTTGCATAATCCATTTTTGCCAATAAAACATAAAAAATAAAACTTGGCGTCCTTCTTTCTATGCAGCATTCCTCTGGTGGAAATGGATTTTGAATCAGGTTCCTGAGTTCCACAAAAGTTGACGTGACTGGTCCTTGCTAGGTGGCAAATGCATAGCAGAAAGAAGAATTCAGTAAGGACCACAGTGTATCACTTAAAGTGTTTAATGGATAGTTTTCTGTATTAAACATTTACTTCTTGATCTTTCCATTTTAAGATGCCCCAATACTATGATTGTATCTTTATTTTTTTTCCCTTTTCCCCATGTTTTCTTTTTTCACTTGTACTTTGATGCTGTGCAATCTTATTCAGGGATATGTTTTGGGTAATTAGTTGGGGAACTTGTATGGCTTGATGTAGGAAGTGCTCTATGTTTTATTTAAATTCTTTAGTTTATGACTTTTTCCCTCTAGATAGTAATATAAATTCAAACTGTGTCAATTTCTCATACAAAGCCCTAGTTTAGATTTTACCATGATAGGTTTTATTATGTTGTGTCTACACTCTTGGGAGTAGCAGGAACTTCCATTTTCTTTTTGAGTTATCAAGAATAATTGTGGCTAGATTTCACTGGCTCTTTCTTTCTTCCTCCTGTTTCTCAGCTCTGATTCAAAGCCACATATTCTCCTTTATAAATATCATAAAAATCTTTGATAGATTCTCATATTGAAAATTATAAGTTAAACATATAACTAAAAAATCTATTTTTCTAAATTTCCTACTCCTTATGTACCTAAGAAAGATAAAATTATATGTCCATAAAAAGATTTATAAACAACTATTCTGAGTAATTTTATTCCGTTAGCCGTAACCATCAAATACTAGAAGCAATGTAAAGCGAATCAGGAGGCTAATATCTGAGTATATTGTGATACATTTATACATTCTGCTACAATCATGAAAACTCAAAATAAACCATTGATGCATATAATTATATAAACCTATATGTAAAAAATGCAATAGTTGGAAAAAGCTAGACACAAAATTCTATAGTTTATGATCACATTTATAGAAAGTCCTGCTAGGACTCCAATCTATACTCTTAGATACCAAAACAATCTGCATGGGTGAATTTGTTAGTTTTGTGTGCATTACTATGATCAAAGCCATGACAGAAACAAGCAGGAAAGTTTTATTTTGACTCATGGCTTTAGAGGCTGCAGTCAATGGTTGACTGCCCTAGGGAAGAACAACACAGGGTGTGGAGCACTGTGACCAGGATTTTATTTCACTAAAAGGTGGCCAGAAGTCAGAGATGGCTGTGTTTCATAGCCTAAGTATAATCAGGAGTTAAATACAATAGGAAAAAGGATATTCTAAGTGCTCTAGTCCTTCAGAGTGATTGATAGTTGCATGACAGCACACATTTAACAAAGTTTATCTGGTGAACTTACATAAATATATTCATCTCTCCTTGTATAAGGAGCGGGTAAGTTATATGATATGGAGACTATGTTCCTGTAAAGTATTTTATGATGCTTGAAAGCAGGCAGTCTTAACTGGACATGATAGTTCTTGCTACTTTATAGAGCCCCCTTCTCCCCTCAGCACCTTTCACATGGATCCCATAGTCAAGTTAGATTGATGGTCCCTCAATGGCCCTTGAAGATTCATGCATCGCAATCTCTTTCCAACAGGAATATTGAGGAAAGAAAAATGCTCAACTGGTGACCTTCTGAATACAAGAAAATTTTAAGGTGTTGGTGGATGCTTCAACCAATCATCAGTTGTATGCAGTCAAATGCCTTTCTATAAGTGAGCTGAGACTATAGAATTGAAAAAAAATCTAGATATAGTGTCACTCCCAATAAAATAAAAGCTCTATTTTCCAAAGAACGAAGGCAAGTGAGTGCCAGCCTGGAAATTGTTACGTTATATAAAATGCAATTTCCATCTCCACAAAAGATTACAAAACTTTATCTGATTATTGCATTTATTTTTTAAATAGTCCAAACTTCTGTAGATACAGAGACCTCTTCACTACACAGTTAGAAAACTTCACTTTTTAGAACCGGACAAGTTCACAATTTATTTCCCTCAAAACATCTTATATGAAGATAAACCATATAAACCATAGTTACATCTGAAAGTGAAAGTAAAAAGAACTGAAAGTGTTTATGGGCTCAAAGTATCATCTGTAGAGAAATACAAGAAATGCTTTTCTCAACAACTGATGATGATGATGATGCTGATAATGATGATCATGATAGTGACGCTGTACATTCAAACTAAAACAGCCAAATGGAGAAGAGTGTTATGGATTGGACAAGTTATGATAGAAGGCAATTTGAACTCAGCTAAGCTTCCAATGGCAGGTTCTGTCTCCTCTGCCCTAGTAGCAAATTTTTTTCTTTACATTGACTTCAGATTAGTTTTCATTTCTCTAACAAGACCCAGGAGACTCTGCTTTCTGGGTGGAGATATAATGATTGCTATACTTCATACTATTTTAGTTCTACTGTTTAGTGCTCATCTTTAAGAAAAGATGGGTGACAGATTTATTTTTATTTTTATATTTTGTTGGTTGTGGAGCTTGAATTAATGGTATCAGAGTTGTTCCTGAGCATCTTTCTGCTCAAGGCTAGCGCTCTACCACTAGAACCACAGAACCACTTCAGTTTTTGAGCGGTTAATTGAAGATAACAGTCTCATGTGGACTTTTCCTGGGCCAGCTTCGAACTGTGATCCTCAGATACCAGCCTCCTGAGTACCTAGGATTACAGGTGTGAGCCACCATTTATTTTTCTTTAAGTTCTACCTTTCTTTAGTTCTTTCTTTGGAAGAATTATCTACTATGCATTTTGGCATTTGGTTTATGGTTTTAATTAATAAACAGCTTGCTGAACTGTGTAAAGCTTTTTTTTGTCGGTCACTGGGCCTGAACTGTGGGTCTGGGCACTGTCCCTCAGCTCTTCAGCTCAAGGCTAGTGCTCTACCACTTGAACCAGAGCGTCACTTCCAGCTTTTTCTGATTATGCGATGCTGAGGAATCAAACCCAGGGCCTCATGCATGCAAGGCAAGCACTCTTCACTGAGCTACCTTCCCAGCCTCTTTTTAAAGCAGTTTTAAAGATGCTGCATTTTATTCATTTTTAAAATACTTTGCCACAGCTCAAGCCTTCTCCAAGACTCAGATATCAATCAGTTGGTAACTAGTAGAGTTTGTTTTATCATTGATACTGTTCCCTAAATTCATTTAAGTTAATATTCATTTTCTATACATTGTTATTTGAATTTAGGTCAAAAAAGAAAGAAAAAATGCTGTCACAGGGTCATCTTTACATAGAAGATATATAAGTATTTTGGGCAATATTGAAACTATTTGATGGGCAAGACTCCAATCTTAATAACAGTCCACTAGTGGATCAGAGTCATAGCCATAGATTTACAACAGGTTAAAATGTGCCCTAATTGTGTCACCATTGCAATGCCAAACATGTCAACTAGGTAACAGAAAGGTATTTTGAAATATATTTATTTTAATATTTTAAATATTTTATTTCCTTAAGAAATTTTGAGTATAACAAATCCCACTGGGAATTTTTTAGCTCACGCATTGAAGTTTTTAATATATAAGGATTCCAGGACAGAAGTACCCTGTGGCTACATTGAAAGTGATTCTAGAAGTACAGATTCAACATCTGGTCGACCCAATTCTCCTGAATTCAGAGAAACAGATAACTGAAGAATGCTCAGTACCTGCATTACTCTCCAGGATGTATCTCCTAATCACTACTGCTTATGATTATTGATAAATTTGAATTTTTAATAATGAGAACATTACTGTCTTTATAATTCTCTACACTGTACTCCTCTCTCTCCACTTGAGGAGAGGGGTGCAGCTGGGTAAGATGGAGGAAAACAATAGAAGGGGTGAAGTAGATCAAGACGCATTGAATTCATGAACTGACATGTTAAGATGTAAGCATTTGTACAATCATGATATATTATGATATAAAAAATTAAGATACAATGAAACCTATTTTGTTTTCAAAAAAGACTTTAGAATTTAGTTTCAACATTTTACATTGATTTTTACAACATTTATATTTTAAGAGAAATAAAGTTTTAATCTGTAACACTCAAAGATTGTTAAGAGAAGGAACGTGAAACTTTCACAATAAGATTGTGAAGAAAAGAAACAAGAACAGAGGACTTGGAAAAGGGCAACTGTCAAATCACATTGAATCCAGGAAATCAGTGGATTTACTTCAAATTTCACAGAAGCGTAGAAAGTGAAGCTTTGAGGAATGTAAATAGCAGGAACTATAAACTCAAAGTTGAAATGGTTTGACAGTAAAAGCATGTGAATGAAATCACCATGTAAGGAAGCTTCTCAGATACAGGAGTGTATTATTTTCTCTGTAAAACATATGCTGATGGCCAGATAAATTTTTCTAAATATATGTATCAACAGACATTGAGTAATAAGTCTTTAAGTACAAAGATTCTGTTCTTACCTATGACACTGTGAAAGTTTGAAGAATATAGAAAATGCTTGGAAGTATGGGCTGACATTGATGGTAATTGAACTGAATAACTGGTTATTTCTCAGAAAATTTCCATCACAAAAAAATACCAGGAACGTTGTTTTAACAATGATAAGTAGGCAGAATGTCTGTGTAAAATAGTTTTTTTGTGTTTACAAGTTGTTCAACACAATAAAATAAGTATACTGGGCTTGCTAATGCTAATGTTATTGTACCTGCCTAAAAGCCTGGAAGAAATAATTCATCAAACCCACAGCTGTAGAAGATCGGGTCATCAATACTTACTATTGGGTAGTAATTTGATTCTTAGTGACACTGAGATAGCAATAAATGTCCTAGAATGATAACACATTTTTTTTCCTGTTGGTCGTTGCAACTTAAGGTCAAAAGTTGTCAAAAACTTAAGAAAATGTGAAAATGGAAGTAATATTGAAGTAAAAATCAGAGCTACAAGAAATGATTTAATGTGGCCTCTCTGACTTCTTTTTTCTTAAATTTATTTTACTTTGTCATTTAGATTTATTTTTTGATGGAGTGGAGCAGAAAGGCCAAGAAATGATTGGGTTTAGTGACTGCCTGACTACTTTTATAATTGTCTAATCATAAGCAAGCTACTTAATTGGCCTTCATATTATGAAGTTGTACCTTACCCAATTACCCTTCTTCCAAGTTTTGGAGAAAAGTAAATTATTCCATAGGGAGCACTTTGTCTCTACTGTCCTTTGTGCACTATATAGTACTAGAAGGAACCCATTAGGTGGAACCATCTGCATTAACACTTGAACATCCCTTTACATTTTTGCTCAGTGTTTCATCAAAACAAGATACAAGTTCTTTTAATCTGGACCATTCCAATGTGTCCTCACCAAGCAAACCAGAAGCATTAGGTTGCAAATAAAAGCACTACACAAGTAAGACATTCTTCCTTCCTAGAACTGTGTAACCTGTGTTTAAGTGCACCTTAGTTACATCTGGGGAATAGAGAAGCAGAGTAGCATATTGTCTATGACTTAACTGCTGAGCTTTGTATAAACAGCAACATCGTTGTCTGTGATCCAGAAATTAATAATAAAAATCGAGAAATTAATAAAAAAAACTATGGCATTGTTTAAAATAAGTACCTCTTCCCCCCAAATTGAAGTGAGAATATCTTTGAGGTGTAAAACCATTTACAAAAGGGATTTCAGGAAAGCACACAGCACAACCTAGAAACATTCAGTTGTGCAAAAGAGGTACTTTGAAATGTGCTTCTCATTTGTTTGTTTAGTCTTTGTAATTTGTTATCATTATGATAAAGGTGATGTACGGAGTGGTTACAGTTACGTATCTCAGGTAACGAGTACATTGCTTTGTAGACAAGGTCAAACCCTTCCTTGCTCTCTCCCAGTTTTTCTCTCCTATCCCCACCCACAAGTTACATGGTTCATTTGCAAAACCGTAGGTAGTGAGTTTTCATTTTGTTCACCTTTGTTCGGTTTTTGAGTCAGGGTCTTGATGTGTAACCCAGGCTAGCCTTCGGGTCTTCCTGCCTTGGAATCTTAAGTGCTGTAAAGATGAGGGTGATCCATCAGACCTAGTGAAAACTCTTTCTAACAAAAAGAAGAAAAGGTCAGCCTGTGTCAAGGAGGGAGTTCTTAAAGTTAAGGCATGATTAGTTAGGTAGCTACATGGTTTGACTGTTAAACTGTATGTGTAACTATAAAGTTTCCAAATCTATATATTGAAAGATAGATAAAATCCTTCTCATAATGGCTCAGGGCATGCTGTTTTCTTTGGCTAATGCAAAATCCTTTAAGAAGTGGTGTGACCAGTGATGTGTATGCCTTAATCAGCAATATACTGTAACAAGTAAAAAGTAGATAAAGCCTGCAATCAATAGTTCACACCTATGAAGAAGTAAGATAATGTGCTTTAAATTGCTTTATTTTAGAGATATTCTGCAACTACTGAAAGTTTGCTAGAAAAAGAAGTAAACATGCTCTACAAATGCAGTTTACTATGCTTATTGTAAACTATTTACCCCTAGATGCATTTAACCTATTATCATGGATGGGATAAATATGGTTAGATGAGTCAAACATGCCTCTTAAAAAAGATAAACGATTGTAATTGCAGTATGTCTTATCCTATAAAATGAGAAGGAATACCTTACTTCTAAATTAGCATGAGTAGCAGAGAAGCAGTAATTGAGCTTCAGAAGATGGGTACAAGGGGCCAGGCTATGCAGATTAAATTCGCTCCCTCAAATGAGCAAGGAAATTATGGGTCAGCTATAAAATCATGCATCTCAAGGCATCGGAGTTTCAGAAGATATAAAAGAGGTAAAGAAGCTTTCAGAGGTAACCTGAGGATCTGCAGCTTATCTCAGAAGTATTTACCAATTCAGAAAAATGCCAGAGTCAGAATTTAGGCATGACTTACAACAACAGATGTTACTAAAAAGAAAAAGATGAGATAATAGTATGGTAGTCATTAATCAATGATTTAAATTATTATAACAAAAATGTATATAAGCAAAAAAACACCAAACTCTATAGATATAAAGTAAGAGAGTTCTGAGTAATTAAAGTAAAATATTTGATATACAATATATTTCCCAGTAAATTATAATGAACTTTGAAAATATCAAAGCTTGTGGGAACCACAAAAGTAGTATTTATAACATCATATACTTGCAAAACAATTACAACACTGAAAACAAATCAATGAGCAGAATTTCTAGGTGAAGAATGTCAGAATAATACAATTCCAATCCTAAATCAAATGAGAAAAAACTAGTCTATGTAAGAAAATAAACTAGTTGCATGAAATTATTAAACATAAAAATTGGTCATTGCAAAGCTCACCTTTTGAAATAACTAATAAAAATGCTAGGCCTGAAATAAAATTACTAAGAAAAAATTAAAATATGATTATAAATGATAATGAAGAGAAGATGAAATCACTACTGGTGGTGCTCTTTTAAGAAGGCAATAAGAGCATCTTAGAACATTTCTACTATACTCAATATTATACTGTTGCTGTGATTTAGTTGCTGTTATTGCTGTTTCCTTTTCTTTTTTTTTTTTTCTTGTTTGGTAGTGTGTATGTCTTTGGATGGATGAGAGGGGCACAGAAACAATGGAACAAAGAGTGAACAAATACAACAGTGGTACTCATTAGACATTATATGGAAAATGAGCTGTACATCTTATGAGTGGAGATGGGAGGGAAAAACTGGGAAAGAGCAGGGGATGGGGAGACATGGTTCAAAAAGAATTGTACTTATTACTTCACTCATGTAACCATAACCCTTCTGTATATCACCTCTACAACAACAATAAAATAATGTTTAAAAACATACATAAGTAAACACAAATATACAATATACAATAGAATCGCATAAGTTTATTATTAATCAATAAAAACAATTTCAGTTTTAAAAGGTTTCTTGTAAACAAAACCACAAATCTAGGTTATAGAACTCACCTAATAAGAACTAATAAGAACTAACCTAAGTCTTACCTAATTCTTACTAAATTAATAAGACTATTGGTCTGCAGGATATTTAGGAGTAGAGGCACTGAGAAAATCTTTAGGATGATTGGAAGCATGCCCTCAGAAGAGAATAAGGTATTGCCTGAACATGGTTAGTGTTCCCTGAAGCCCAGTACTGGCTCAATCTGATTTCTCCGTGGCTTCCTGTATTGAGATGTGACCATTCTCTTTGCCACCATTGCCTTCAGCCCCATTGTCATCCTCTCTAATGTGGAGGGATCAGATGATATTTTGGCCTCACCAGAACTGAACCACTCAATGCCATGACCTTGAACTTCCAAACCTAAATAATTCAATGCTCCATAGCTAGCCTGCCTTGGGGCGGGGGGAGGGTCAGAGTAACCAAAATGTGAATAATACAGACTTTAGAGACAAACCATGAAATATAGCACAGATACTGTAAGATGTATAGCCTCTGATTGTGATTTGTAAGACTCAGTAATCTATCTTGTAGAAATTATTAAGAATAAGGAAATAAGTAAGTAAATGGAAAACAATTCTGCCTTAAGAGTCTTGTCTCAAACAAAAATCTGGAAGGAATGTGTGTGAGATGGCATGGCATCATTATTCTAAATGATTTCTGAAAGAAGTCATTGATGGGAAGGGGAAATAAAGGAGGAGGCAACAATGCTTGATAAGAAATGTACTCGTTATCTTGCCCATGTAATTGTAACCCCTCTGTATGGTATTTTCACAATAAAAAACAATTTTTTAAATAAAAAAAAAGATGTCATTGATACTGAAAGTCTATGTTCACAGAACCTGCAAACTTGCCCACATGTTCACCTTAACTCCTTCATAAATGTGTAATCTTTTTTTTTTTTTTTTGGTTATGGAGTTTTAACTCAGGACCTGGGCATTGTCTCTGAACTCTTTAACTCAAAGCTTGTACTCTACCACTTTGAGCCACAACCCCAACTCTATTTTAGGGAGATTCGTTGGAGGTTCATGGATTCTTTTGCCCTGCCTGACTTCAAACCATGATTGTCAGATTTCAGCCTCATGAGTAGCTAGGATTGCAAGCATGATCCACCAGTGCCTGGCAAATGTGTAAACTTAAAAGCAACCAATATGTTCTTCAATATCAGAATGAGTAAATACCTCATAGCATGTCCCTATCACATAATCATATTCATTGATAAAAATCAGTGAGTGAATAAATTATGGGAAGGCATGGATGTCTCAAATGTATTTGGTTAAATGAAAGGACTTACTATGAAAAGATTCATTTATGTGATTCTAGTTGTATGATATTCTAGAAGATGGAAACTATAGAGAACATGGAAACATCATTGATTGCCAGGGATTCAGGACTTGGGGGTAAATGTATAAACTAGAAATGACTTTTTAGAGCAATTATTCTGTATGGTTCTATACTTACAGATATAAGACATGAAAATTTTCAAAACTCTTTATGACTTTATAGCAAAAAGAATCAACTTTATGTATGCAAACTTATATGTTGGATAAGTTTGGACAGAAGCAGACTGTAAAGGAGCAAACTCAACTTTGTAAACAGGTATACAACAACCTTTCTCGATGATGTGGAGAACAGTTATTGACCTAAATGCTTTTGGAAATGAGTGCAAGATGTCCATAAAAGAAAGGGCACATAGTCACTGGACTCCAGTTGGTAAAGTGCTTTCCTGCAGGGACATGAATTAACGATCCTATTACTGCTGTAGATGCATAGGAAAACAAAACAATTAAGAAAATGGATTGCAGATGCTGGGCCTCTTTCATCACTGGCAATGTGCAAATTTATACCAAGAGGAGGAAGCTAATCAGACCCATGCAGAAATGAATTAAGAGTTGGCGATACCAGGAGAAACTCATGTTTTGTTTGATATGTTATGTATGGAAACTTATGGAAATAGTTTTGACATGTGTAAATGCATGGATTACTTAATATACACACAGATACAGTTAATGATTGCTCTGTCAGACAAAAAACTAAAAAATAAATAATAGAAGTGTGAGCAAGTCTCAAACCCAGACCTCAATTTTTAATTGCATTGCTTGATTTAACATGCAAGTATTTCTTGCCCCTTATTCTTCTTAAAGCAAGAAATGGCTGGTTTTATGACAAGGTCCAGATATATGTAAGAGGTGCCTTGGACTTGCCATGTCAAGAAGGAAGTTCTCTCTCTCTCTCTCTCTCTCTCTCTCTCTCTCTCTCTCTCTCTCTCTCTCTCTATCTCTGCATCCCTCCCTACCTCCCTCTTTCTCTTTCTCTCTCTCCCTCCCTCTCTCTCTCCCCCCCCCACCTCCTAAAAACACAGACACACACAAAGACACAAATACACTCATACACCGATGGGTATGGCAAAGAAGCACAGGACTTCACAGATTTTACAGGACTTTACAAAAATCTCAAAGGTCAATGTTGAATCAATGTGATTTATAAAGTAAAATTAAACTAAAATTTAAGCCAGATTAAAATGTCTTTGGGTCTATCCCAATATAAATGATTCAATAAATTAGTAACTAGAGGGGAGAAGCCACCCTCACTATGCAGTCATTTTACATAATACATAGACACACACTGCCCTCAAGAAAAGTGTGCATACCATCATGACACGACTCTCTTGAGAAGTGCACTGTAGAGGAGATGGGGGAAAAGATGATTATAGGGTGACTGGAAGGCTGACGGTACTGCTCAGAGAGGCACTCCAACCACCATGGATAACTCCAATCATGTTGATCACATGTGCTCTAGAAATAACACCATGAACGGAATCTATGACCTGCCATCCACCATCACACAAACCAAATTTTACCATAAGAAAATCAAATTCCAACAGAAGTGTCCCTTAAACAGTCCTTGACAATTATTAGTCTTCACAACTGTCAAGATCATGCATACAAAGAAAATCTAAGGCACTGCTTTGTTAAGAGAAGCCTAAAGCCCAACTATTAAAAGGAAGACAAAAAAGAAAAGAAAGCAACAGAAAATAAAAAGGAGAAGGAGAAGGAAGAGGGAGGCAGAAAAGCAGGAAGAAGGAACAAGGGAATGAAGAGGAGGAAAAGCAGATGTGAAGAAAACGTATGAAATTTATAAGATATCTTCAAATAAACTATGGTACAGATTTTACAAGCCTCAGAATGATGAGATAAAGAACCTCATATATGATATATTTTAGGAAATATTAGTTAAACACATCAAATCTAGGAAGAGGAATAATTATCCAGATCCAATATGTGCAGTGACCCAAAATATGCAAAGAAATAGGACACAATATTTTAGAGAGAATGGATAAGTTTAGGTGATCAATAGTCCTTCTGGCTTCTCAGATCCTGGGTGGATAATTTATCTCCAAACACATCAGCATTGCAAATGTATACATCATCGTCTGATCAGTTATACTTCAATAAAGTGTTAATTTTATTTTTTTCAAATCATCTGTGAGGACAAGATACAGTAACACACTCCTGTAATCCTGGCTACTTTTGAGGCAAATATCTGGAGGATTCTGTTGAAGGCCAGTCTAGGCAAAACGTTAGAGAGAACCCATCCCACCAAACAAAGCTGTGGAAGTGGTCAGCATCTGTAATCCCAGCAACATGAGAGGCAATGGTAGAAAGATACGAGGCTCTTCCCAAATAAAAGCATGAAACTCTATCTAAAAAAATAACGATTGGGGTTAGGCAAGCATGAAGCCCTACATTCAAATCCTAATACCAGTCAAAATGACAAAAACACTTAAAATAAGAAAGAAAGAAAGAAAAAAAGAAAGAAAGAAAGGAAGAAAGAAAGGAAGGAAGAAAGGAAGGAAGGAAGAAAGAAAGGAAGGAAGAAAGAAAGAAAGAAAGGAAGGAAGGAAGGAAGGAAGGAAGGAAGGAAGGAAGGAAGAAAGAGAAGAAAGAAAGAAAGAAAGAAAGAAAGAAAGAAAGAAAGAAAGAAAGAAAGAAAGAAAGAAAGAAAGAAAGAAAGAAAGAAAGAAAGAAAGAAAGAAAGAAAGAAAGGAAGGAAGAAAGAAAGGAAGAAAGGAAGGAAGGAAGGAAGGAAGAAAGAAAGAAGGAAAGAAAGAAAAAAAACAGCCATATTCTGGTACCTCACCTCTCTAATCCTAGCTACTCAGGAGTCTGATATCTGAGGATCACAGTTCAAAGCCACCCCAGGTAGGAAAGTCCATGAGATTCTTCTTTCCAATTAATCACCAGAAAACTGGAAATGGAGCCACGGCCAAAAAGGGTTGAGTGCTAGCCTTGAGCAGTAAAATTCAGGGACAGGGCTCAGGACCAGCGCTCAGATTCTTATCTAATAGTAAAGCATCTTTTTTTTTTTTTTTTTTGGTTGGTCATGGGGCCTGAACTCTGAGCCTGGGCATTATCCCTCAGCCTCTTCAGTTCAAGACTAGCGCTCTACCACTTGAACCACAGCGCCACTTCCGGCTTTTTCTACTTATGTGCTGCTGAGGAATTGAACCTAGATCCTCATGCATGCAAGACAAGCACTTAACCACTGAGCCACCTTCCCATCCCCAATTTTTATTCTTTAATCTAAACAAATGTACATTGTTAAGCCAAGGTATTTAGTTGGTATTAATAGGAAAATGTCGCATCTTCTCCTTTATTTTTCTAACAACCTAAAACTCCTCTAAAGTTAAAGTTTATTGAATGGGGAAAAATTTATTTGAAGCCTGAATACTTTTCATTTCAGTTTTAGCTCCATATAAGCTTGTTTTGTTTCTGATAACACTTTTTCCTCTTAGTGGCCATCCTCTGTGCATTGAGAGGCACAGCACTGATTCTGGCTGAGGTTGTTATGTAGGAGGCTTATTGATATAAAGTTTCAGAGCCCAAGCAGAACACAGAATGCCTGTCATTGCAAATAGAATGCAATAGTGAAAGAAGAAAAAAAGAATTTTTTGTTAGAAAAACCTTTTCTGTATTAGTGAAGTTTATTATTTATTAATGTTAATTAGATATAACAATTTAGATCCTCTCTGATATCCTCTATGATATGTGTGTATGTATATCTGCTTATTTAAGACCCTATCTTTATATCTAGTTACTTATTCACATTAAAAATAACTATAAGGCCTTCTAGTCAACATCATAACTACTGATATTTAATTGATCATAACTAAATTTCTCTTTGGGTTGTTATATTCAACACATAGGAACAAATATATTAATTAAAAGAATCAAAGCAGTAGTCTTGAAGTTTCACCACATGTTATTTATTTTTTGTTGTGGTCTCGATTTGTGGAACTGTCACGGTGCTTGTGTTCAGGGCTTCCCCCTTTCATAGCAATCCTTAGCTCTCAGACTGTTGAGCAACCCTAGGATCACACATTAGAAGCACTAGCACCCATCCTTCTCACTTGGTACTTGTTCAACTAGGCTAAAAACAACTGTTTTGCCTTGTGGTATGTAAAGACCATTTTGGGGTTGAGTTGGAGAAGAAGGTTTTTTTGGTAGTGTGTGCTGTTTGTAGACTCCTATCTTCTAGATAAATAGAACCATTACATATATCAGATTGGTACAAATATGTTCTTCAAGAACCATTGAAGACATAATAATAGATACAAAAATAAAGAATTGTACTAGAAAGGCAAAATTTGCTTCTACACATAAGGGTGAGCCATCAGCCAAAAATCTGGCAAACAAGGACACAGAGCAGGCCATCTACTCTGGTATTAATTCCTAATGCAATAGACCCCTCCTCTCTGCACGGATTGGTTGAGCTTAGGTTCACAAGCTGCTCATAATTGGCTAATATGAATAAACTAAAGTGTATCTATATACAGTGATTTTGAAAGAAGAGGCACAGTTCACAAATAAACTCAAAATATAACCTCTGCTATTTCTTGAACAGTCTGGGTTGTATGGTAATTCCACCTTGAAAAGACAAAACCTTACATTTTACAAATCCTTTCTTAACCCTAAGGAGTTCCTTAACAAGAGCCATGGTACCAGGCCAAAGCAGGAACTTTTTAGCAACACAATTTGATAGAAAAGATTTCACAAGATCACACTCTAGTCTGATCATATCAGACCCATTTGGTGTGAGGATGGTATCTGTGCTGACTTCCAGGGAAGACCCAGAACAAATAAATTGCAGTTACTTTCAGTGTTAATTGCTTTATAAACAGCTGTCTTGACTTCCTTCTTTTCTTTGGCTCATTTTCTAATTTCATATCCCAATAAATTACTGACCTTTGGATTTTAAGTGTCAGTGTCTACTTGAACAAAGCTATGATAAATTTACTGTGCTAAATATAAGGATGTCTGTGATCAGTTGGTAAAATGAGTTACCACATCAATGTTACTCAGTAAAATACAATGGAAAATTCCATTCTCTTGGCTTCTGCAGTAAGATTTGAGGGATCATATGTCAAAGGATTCTTTTGATGTATGTGATTACACAATCAACTATGACTGTCCTCCCTAGGCTACATACAGCTCCCTGAACCAAAAAGAAATCATATCTTAAAGAAGTATACATTAACTTTACATTTTATGTTACATTTTACATTAACTTTAACTTTAAAGTATCATATCTACTGACATTAATCAAGTCAAAAGTACCAGTAACAAGCATCGATGAAATCTATATTCATATCACACACAGATATATGTATATGTGTTTATATATTTATATACAACACATACATGCATATATACACACATACATGCATACATACATACATGATCAGGGAGAAAAATATTTGGTTGACTGAATTTTAAATATCTAATAAAAATTATGTTAAACATTTATTAACAAAAAAGTAAAAATTATTAAACATAAAAATGAAACTTTTGTACTTTTAGGCCAGGTGCTGGTTGCTCACACCTGTAGTTCTAACTATTCAGGAGGGTGAGATCTGGAGCTTGAGGTCTGAAGCCATCTCTGGCAGAGAAGTCTGTTAGATTTTTATCTCCAATAAACTACTCAGAAAATACCAGAAGTGGCACTGTGGCTCAAGTGGTAGAGCACTGATTTTGAGCACAAAGAGACTCAGGGATATTGTTTTGAGCAAACAGGGCTGGGAAGGTGGCTCAGTGGTAGAGTGCTTGCCTCACATGCATGAGGCCCTGGGTTTGATTCCTTAGCACCACATAAACAGAAAAAAACTGGAAGTGGCGCTGTGGCTCAAGTGGTAGGGCACTAGCCTTGAGCTGAAGACTGAGGGACAGCGCCCAGGCCCAGAGTTCAGACTCCATGACTGGCCAAAAAGAATGCATAAATAAGTTATTTACCCAAGTGTCTTGAGTTTTGCCTGAGGATTGGCAAAAAGAAAAAAAAAGCAAAAAGGAAAGGAAAGGAAAGGAAAGAAAAAGAAAAAGAACAGACAATGGGTTTTTTTGTTTTTGTTTTTTACTTAAAATATCCTTCCAAACTCAAGTAATAAATATTCTAATTCAGGATGGAGAAAATACTTACGTATACAGAATGTTTATCTTTTGTGTAGGGATTACTTCACTTTATCTAGCATGACACCTCCTTCAGTCCTGCATTTTATTTTTTCTGTGTTGACTATACCAGAACTTCAACTCAGTGTCTAAGGTCTGACTCAACATACTGGGACTTTCTACCACTTGAGACATGTTTCCAACCTGGAATTTTGCTGGCAATTTTGGAGATGGAGGTTCACAGTTTACTGCCTGGTCTGACTTTGAAGTGACATCCTCTACAACACATCTTCTTTAATAGGGTTACAGGTATGAGCCAGCAACACTTGGCTATCTCCTCCACTTCTCTTCATCTTGCTACAGATGCGTTAATTCATTCTTCTTTGCTACTGAATAATATTCTACCTGTGTACATATTACACTTCTGTACTCATTTGCTAATGGCTTATTGTCCATAATACCTATATCAATTTATATTCCCACCAACAGTGTATAAGTGTCCACTTTGTTCCGTGTTCTCACCTGTTTTGTTTGTTGTAATAACCATTGAAAAAAATAACAGGTTGAGAGATGCTACATCATTTAGTTTTGATTTTTTTTCCTCATGACTTCAAGACATTAGTGAGCTTTTTCTCAGTTATTTCTTCATCATTTGAGGGTTTTTTTTCTTTTTCTTCTTTTTTTTTTTAGAATTTTCTACTTATAAGATTTCTCCATTTACACTTGGATAATTTATTTTTCATTAAGCTTTTAAGTTCTCATATGTTCTCTTATTCTCTGTCAGCTTAAAGATTTCAGAAGCATTTCTTCCCACTCCTTAGACTCTTGAGTTACCCTGTTCATTGTTTCCTGGGTGAGCCACAACCAGTGTCCTGCTCATGCATGCAATTTCTAGCCTGCAATTCCAAGCAGGCAATCACAAGAATATAGATCATAGCAATATATATCTTGGATAAGAAATGTTTTCCAATTAACTTGAATTCTTAATATGTTTCTTGATCTCATTGAATCCTCAATAACTTCTGTGTCAAAAGCAGCTGGCAACATTTCTGAAGCTACCCCGACAGTGTGCTGGGTTCTCATGAATCAACTGTAGCACCTGGCTTTCTCCACTGTTGCTCCGGCCTCTCTGCTCTCTCTTGCTGTAGACTTCACTTCAGAGAGGGAGTGAGATAGATAGGGGAGAGAGAGAGAGAGAGAGAGAGAGAGAGAGAGAGAGAGAGAGAGAGAGAGAGAGAGAGAGGGAGAGAGGGAGAGAGGGAGAGAGGGAGAGAGGGAGAGAGGAGAGAAGAGAGAGGAGAGAGAGAGCACATCCAGTAGTATACACTCTGGTCAGGGTGATTGCCTCACTAAAGTAATTCAAATTTAAAAAAATACAAAGCAAACAGGGCTGGGAAGGTGGCTCAGTGGTAGAGTGCTTGCCTCACATGCATGAGGCCCTGGGTTTGATTCCTTAGCACATAAACAGAAAAAAGCTGGAAGTGGTGTTGTGGCTCAAGTGGTAGGGCACTAGCCTTGAGCTGAAGAGCTGAGGGACAGCGCCCAGGCCCAGAGTTCAGACTCCATGACTGGCCAAAAAGAATGCATAAATAAGTTTTTAACCCAAGTGTGGAATAGAAGCTATATTGGGAATCATTTTGAATAGTAATTTCCTTCAGTAAAAGATATATGTATGCCAATAAATTCTCCTTGAAAATGAAGACTCCCGGTTGGTGTGCCTATTTACAGAAAAACATAGAAAAAGCCCTTTGTATGGTATTTTCACAATTAAAAAAACTTATTAATAAAAAAAGACTTATAGCTAAAGATCAGCTGTATCCGTTTAGAGGCAGCTCTCTTCCAGTAAGCATCAAAAATGGGAAGAGTAGTTGTATTGTACAAAGCTGAATAAACATATACACGCATGATAAGACATAAAAAGGAATTATCAGTGTGAAAAAATAGACACATTTCAGGTAAAACTCCATTTTTTATGTATCTCATGCAAATTTTTCTTCTATTGTTCTCAGTTATGTATAATGGATTTGTCTAAATCTGGACAATGATTCGACACATTAATGCAAATCAATTCTAACTTAATATGATTACAATTGTATTTCTAGCTAATCATATAGTCAATAGACTTCCATGGTTCATTAACTGAAAGAGCTAAAATTAAGTGTGAACAAACTCATTGATGGAAGGATTGATTCACCTCCATTACATCATATGGGCAAAGTCATACTTGTAATGTATGCCACCAACAAAAATCCTTTAAGTCACTCTGAATATAAGCAGTAGGACAACTTTTGATATTCATATACTCAAATAGACCTAAGCCAACATTACTAGAGGACACTAAGCATGGGGGGGGGCGGGGGTAATACATGTGTCTGAATTTATAGAACACCAAAAGTGGGCAGAAAAGCTGTGTGAGGATATAAGTGGATGAGTTCCAGCCTCAGTACAGACATTAAAAAATTCAGTAAGCACTGGAAGTTTGATTCCTTTCTTAACATAATTGAAATTTATTTTCACTTCATGTACCTATCAAGTTCTCTTACCAAACTTAGATTATACTAAAGAATGCTAAATTTAGAATTTTTTACTTGAAGAGATATTAATGCTAGTTTTTTTTATTCTTTTAATTTGACAGCTTTTAAAGTTTTTTCTCTTTTAACATAGGATAGTTATACTTCTCTTTAACTAACTTCATAAATTAACCTTTCATTTTCATGAGAGTTTTGCTTTCCACCTTAAAGTAATTTCTTTATGAGAATGTGTTTTGATATACTATACAAATTACACCAACTGCACATATTTTATTTTTGTGAAAGCAAAATTAATTATTAGGAAGAACAATTTTCCTACTGTTTTCCTGCTAAATCTTTCAATGCCATATTTGTATGAGACATATCTTTCAAATATTTAAATTGGATTATTAATTTATTCTTATAGCTCAGAGGCAGAGTTTAAATTTATATGCAAATGTCACAACTTCTAAAGGTCTGAATTCATCTGGTTTGTCAAACTGTGACTCTGCATCACAGACAGTACATGTATAATATTCAAGGATGGGAATGACATTTTCAAGTTATCTTTAGTATGATAATGGTACCAAAATATTAGAATACATATAAATGGAGAAGATCAACTTTATAATCCCAGGCATGTTTTATACAAGAGAGCCTTACAATATGTATTAACATTCATTTTCAAGACAATATCATAAATATCAAGATTAGCCAGAAAAATATCTCTTTGGATTTATTGTCAAACACTAATAATACAACCAAATGACAAATATGCATTAAATAATGTGTACTGGAAAAGAATATTACCATATAATTCCTGGTAGGAAAAGTAATTATACACAAGTTGATTTATCATTATTTTGAAATCACTCCAGAAGTAATAGTTGGGCAGCTTATGATGGCCTATTTTTTAATAACAACTATTTATAGAAACATATTCTTCAGATTCTGCTTAATAGCCTTTTTAGGTCTTCAGAAAGATTGAGAGCCGTTTAATGCCTTGCCTTTTCTAACCTTTCTGTGATCACACTCTGTTATTAAATCATCCCTAATGGATGTGTTTCTCAGGCTAAGTGCATACAAATTCTTTTTTCATAATAAATTTTTCCTGAGGGTCAAACTTCCTCAACCACTTGACTATGGAATGACTCCAGGGCAGTGGCAAGAGGTTATTTGTCAGTATTCTGTCTCTCATAGCACACACCATCCTCTACATTTATCATAGACACTAAATAAATGTTAGTTAACTGATAGTTTTTCCAAATCAAAATGAGTACATTACCCAGCCCCAGATACACATTGGGAAAGGTATTTAAGGTAAATGAGCTCTGGCATGGGCTTTGTGAAGGAGGGATTTCATACATAGACAGCATGTTCACACACAAAACCATATACCAAACACCAAGAAGGTGAAAGGTCAGACAGAGCATGCAACACAGTCATAGGAGAGAATAGGAAGCAGAGCAACTGCAATTCTCAAGGTCCTGGAAAAGGGACACAAGCAAAGGTTTCCAGAAACAAAGGCAATCCAGCATTCCTGGACACATAAATTACAGGGGAGACATTGGTGTGTGGACCTGAATGTGGAGTAGAAACATTTAGAGTGTCAATTGTCACAGCATATGTTGTACAATCCATTCAATCACTGCTGCTATGAAATGGCACATGCATCTTGAACTTAAATTTTCTGTCTCAACCCCAACCTATATCTATGAATCCAACCCATCCCATAAATTACCTACTTCCCTTTTCTTTTTTTGTATATATATTTTTATTGTAAAGATACTGTACAGAGGGGTTACAGTTACATGAGTAAGTAATGAGTACATTTCCTCTTGAGCATTGTTACCTCCTTTGTTTTTCCCCTACCATCCCTTCCCTTCCCACTTCCCTAACTCCGTCTTCTCCCCTCAGCCCCACCCCCCCACAAGTTGTGAAGTTCGTTTTCAGCATAGTGCCTCGTAAATTTCATTGTTACAATGGGTCAACCTGTATCCTTATTTCAGCATTTTGTTATTTCCTTTCCCCTCCCCAAATTAGAAAAATGCATATAAAAGATGCACGGCACTGGAATCAAATACAGTGAAAACAGGGGTTATACCATGGGGGAAGGACATACAAAAGAAACAAAAAATCACATAGTACATTATAAGTACATTAAAAACAACAGCAAGAAAGATAAAACCATTTGTGTCCCTATCTTGGGGTTCATTTTGCTTAATATCATCTTATATGGTCATATGTACATAGCTTTTGACCTTTTCTGCTTGTCCTAGATATATACTAGTTATTTCAAATAAGGGAAAGCATGGTATTATGATTGATTTATTGAGTGGAATGTCATGGGAATGGTCAGATTTGGAAAGCCTGGGAAAATGTGGAGGAAGGTGGTAAAAGAAGGTCTGAGGTAAGCTTATACACCACATACTCAGTTTGGTATTGAGATAAATTCAAACAACATATATCTGAAAATTCCTTGCTCTTAGACTGCCTGGCTTTCTCTATCAGTGTTCAGAATTTTAGGTATAGAACATAAAGGGCAGAGGATTACCTGCATACAAGAAGTAGTTTTGGTACCTGGGATCCAGTGGCTCATGCCTGTAATCCTAGCTACTCAGGAGGCTGAGATCTGAGGATCGCAGTTCAAAGCCAGCCCGGGCAGGAAAGTCCACGAGACTCTTATCACCAATAAAACACCAGAAAACTGGAAGTGGCACTGTAGCTCAAGTGGTAGAGCACTTGCCTTGAGCTGAAGAGCTGAGGGAGAGCGCCCAGGCCAAGAGTTCAAGTCCCATGACTGACAAAAAAACAAATAGAGGAAGAAATTATGGAAGTTGGTTGGAGATATTGATTTTTGCTCATACTGAGATTTCAACACAATGTCATAGACTAGTCTACTCCTTTTTTTAAACTACCTTTTAACATTAAGTCTCATATTTTTACTTCTGCTGAACTAAAAAATACTAGTCATTCTTCCTTTGTTTTCTAAGCGACTGAGGTGGTAAGCATATACCACAACACCCTGGCCAAAGTTATAGATGTGGAATATTAAAAAGCTAGAAGTTGAATCATTGTATCACTAGCTCAGCAGTTCACAGTCACAGAAGATTCTACTTATTGAACAAGAAGATACATCAGTGTTTACAAAATATCAGGCCAGTACAAAAAGTTGTAGTAATGCCTAAATTTGTGAATATTCAGAACTGCTTTTCTGAGTTAAATAAATCATCAGAGGGAAATGATGTAATGTGTGATCATGAAAGTCTATGTCAATTGAAATTAGGTTTTACTATCTTGTTAATTAAATGATTAGAGTAAATCAGAGATAATAATATTGCAAACCCTGTTTTCTAAATGTGTTGAAGAACTACTCTCCAGAGAAAGATTTTGCTCTGAAGCACAAAATATATGTAAATCTTATATATTTATATATAAGTATGTATACATATATAAATATATACAATGTATAATATATAAATATATGATATATGTATAATGTATATAATATATAAATATATTTTTATATAGTATATCAATATATTAAATTTATAATTTAACATATTTTATATAATAATAAACAACATAATACTATCCAATAATGAATTACATATAAATTGTTATGCAAATTGTATATCTATATATATTTAGTAATATTGATTTGATAATTTAATAATATAGTGATGTTATATATTTATATATAAATTATTATATAAATTATCTCTCTATATATATCTAGTGTGTGTGTGTGTGTTTATGTGTGTGTGTACCTATCTTAGATCTTGATTTCAGTACCTGCTGTTCCTGATCATTTGTGCTCAAGGCTATACCTCTACCACTTAGCAACAGTTCAACTTCTGGCTTTTTTATTTCTTGGTGGTTCTGTGGAGATGAAAGCTTCACAGTCTTTCCTGCCCAAGCTGGCTTTGAATTGCAATTATACACATAAACCAGAGCTTTCTTCGTATGTCATGTTCCCCAAGTGTTACAAATCTAGAGAAAATTAACAGGGTCAAGGATAAAATGTGACAGGTGAGGTAAATCACACTGGACAAGTAGCATGCACCACTCGTGTGTGTGTGTGTGTGTGTGTGTGTGTGTGTGTGTGTGTGTGTGTGTGTGTGTGTGTGTGTGTGTGTCTCAGCGGGAGTGGGGGAGGGAGGAATATGGGACAAGTTCATTCATCCAGAAACAATATCCTGACTGTGACTGTGCAGTTGTAACATAGCCTTGAGAGATGTTCCATTGGAAGGAAATATGGAAATAGCATCTGATTATCTCTCATTATTGCTTACAAGTGCTTAAAAAAACTTTTCTGAAAATAATCATTATTGTAATTTTTCTTTCATGTAGCTGGTTCCTAGTGCAAAAAATTCAATTGGGATACTTGTAATAATGTTATGATCTTCTCCCTTTCCTCACACGACCTTGTACACTTGCAGAACCTAAAGTCTCCTTGATACTGCCAGCCTAAATCTGAGAATCACTTTCCCTGCTCCTGTAATCTGTGTAGTTTGTTTTTCAGAATCTATTTTGTGCCTCAGCAGCAATGGCACTGTGACAGTGTTTTTTTTTAAATGTTCTCTTTAGAAATCGGACTTGCAGAAAATTAAACAAACTCATGTGATATTTATCTCTTTATAAAAGGGAGCTGCTTTGTAACGTGAGCTAGTTAAGCAACATGACATTGCTTTTCCCATGGTTATTTAGCTTGTGACAGCTCCAACTGCTCAGTTCTCCATAACTGCAATCATAATTCAACTCATTATTATAAGCAAAGCTGAGCCATACATTAATAAAAAAGATGATAATAATGATAGTATTTAAAAATGGACCACCATGTAATTAACTCTGAATTGTTTATGCAAAAGAGAGATAAAGATGTTGTATTCATTGGGGAAGTAAAATTAATGGCTATCAGTTAATTATCTTACAGGCTTTTTAAATGCCTGTAATATTCTTTCAAAATTAATAGAGGAAGATACAAAATAAATTTAAGCTCTTTTGTAACTGTTGAAAATATTAAAAAAATATTCTAAGTAATTAACAATATACCTACTTTTTTGTATGTTGATATTTGCCTGTATTGGATTAAACAATTGTACATGTTCCCTGTTTAATGTTTCTAAAATCATTCTTTAATTTTTTACTAAAATATTCTTAAAATTGGGAAGGGATTAGAAAACCAAATTAAGTAGCGAACACTAGAGTATCATGGTTAGAAGCCAGCCTGGGAAAGAAAACACATTAGCATCTCCTCTCTTAATTACAAGCAAAAAGCTGGAAGTGACACTGTGGTTCAAGCAGTAGAGTACCCCAGGGACAGTGCTCAGACTGAGTTCAAGCCCTACAGCTGGTACCAAAACAAACAAACAAACCAAATAAACCCAAATATATCAATTTGAATTTGCTGACACTTGCTGATATATGTAGAGAAATTAACTTCTGCAAGTCTTTTAACCCAGCAAGATTTATGTCTCCTTTTATATCACCAATTCTGTACTTAAGCATACTGCTTAAAAAACATTTGTTCATTCTTTCCCTTTCCTTCCTTCCTTCCTTCCTTCCTTCCTTCCTTCCTTCCTTCTTTCCTTCCTTCCTTCCTTTCTTTTTCTTTATTTCCTTTCCTTCCTTCTTTCTTTCTTTCCTTCTCTCCGCCTCTCCTCTCCTCTTTCTCTCTCTCTTTCTTCCTTCCTTCCTTCTCTCTCTTTTTCTCTTTCTCTCTTTCTCTCTCTCTTCTTCCTTCCTTCCTTCCTTCCTTCCTTCCTTCCTTCCTTCCTTCCTTCCTTCCTTCCTTCCTTCCATCCTTCTTTCCATTCAGTATTAGGGCTTGAATTCAGGGCTTAGGAACTGTCCTTGACTTTCTTTTGCTCATAGCTAGTGATCTACCAATTGAGCCACAGCTACATTTCCAGGTATTGGGGGGATACTGATATAAGAATCTCACAGACTTTCCTATATAGGACTGGCCTAGAAAATGATCCTCAGATCTCAGCCTCCTGAGTAATTAGAATTATAGATATGAGCCACCAGCACCTGAAAATTTCTTAGAATAGTTATTTCAAAAGTTATTAATTAGCTCTTTATCTGGGAGTTATATGATTCAATTGACTTCACTGATGTATGTAGGGAACTTTCTAAGAATTTTATTTAGATTAAGAACTTATTCTTATAATTTATTATTTACATATCCTTGATATACAAATTACATCATTCAACATCATTTTTGTTGTAATAACAATTTTGTGTTTTCTTCTCTTCTACCCCCGACCTCTCTATCATTGTCTTGATTGATTGACTGGTCAAACTTCCAAAACAATTTAACTCTAAATATAAGTGGCAATGTCAATGATATTTGTTGTAATAGTTGTTAAATGTTTTAAATATATGCTTTTATTTAAAATCTAAAGTATTGTTTTCTTTTATTTGCAATATATTTTGATATTAGGATATAAATACATTCCAAAAGTTATATTTCAGGGATGTTAATTCTTATATTACTTGTCTTGTTTTGGTTCTGAGTTTTCGAAACAGTCTCCTGATATAGCTAAGTCTGGTCCACCTTTATCTCCCCAAGGTGGCATTTCAATACTATGACACACCCTTAATATTTGATATGCCAAAGAATGCATTTCTTTCGTTCTGTAATATAGAAACTCAGGGCTTCATGCATGCTAGGCAAGCACTGAGCCACATTTCCAGCCCCTACAAATTTTATAACTCCAGGTTTGCAATGTTTCTATATTCTGTAAATGTCGCTCTATTATATTACATTAATTCTTTAGTTTTATGTGAAATGATCAGTATGAATCTGATTATCCTTTCCCTAAATGCATATTTTCTTTTTTTTTCTTTTTTTTTTAATTTTATTTGAGAACATACTGTACAGAGGGGTTACAATTACATGGGCAGGATAATGTATACATTTCTTACCAAGCATTGCAGCCTCCTCCTTTGTTTACCCTTCACCTCCTTTCCCAGCCTCCCCCCTCCCCCCTAAATGCATATTTTCATGCTTTAGGAGTATTATGAATTTTTCCTTCATCAATAGTGTTTAGAAATGTTATGGATGCATGTAATGATGTTTGACCTTTACTCTGTTACACTCTTTCCATAAGTTATAATACTGGAAATATAATATTCTCAATGGAAATATCAAAATGTGTTGTTTTCATTCTAGCATTGAAATCATCTTTGGCTGATCATTTTTTGTTTTTTTCCTTTTTTGTCCAAGTCCTATATGCACAATATTATATCATCTTGGTTTAGACTGTGTATGTGTGCGTGTGTGTGTATACTGGTTCTAGGGCCTGGGCACTGTCCCTGAGGTATCTGGCACAAAGTTATTGCTCTAACACTTGATCCAGAACCCTACTCTCTACGGTTTTGGTTCATTCTTTTGTAGGTAAGAGTCTCACAAGCTTTCTTGTCCAGGCTGGCTTCAAACAATGGTACTCAGATCACAGTCCCTTAGAGCTAGCATTACAGGGGTGAGCCAGTGGCACCTGGCTTGGACTTTATGTCTTTTAAAAAATGCTAACAACTGTTTCTTTTTTCCCTTCAACTCTGCCAATCTGAAAAAAATTATCAAGTTGGTGTTTGATTTAGTATTATCTGTTTTGTGTACCTAAGAACTTCAGAGGTGGACACGTAATCTGATGTTAACACCTAGGATGAGAAAATCTTAGGAGGGATTTTTTGTTTTTGTTTTTCATCTGAAGCCTTGTATCTTCTTGATGATTAGAGATCAAGTTCCGTTTTGAATGTGTCACATCTGGGTTGTTGTGTTTCTATTCACCACTATCCTTTCACCTGGTGATGGTGGCCAGAATTAGAAGACAGGCTGACCCACACACTCATTGTCTTACAATCTAAGAAGCTGAGGCCTGAGTCATGAATATCTAGAGGTTTACGCCAGCAGGGCACCAATGCCATACATCTGTAACTCAGAAGTTTGAGATCTGAATATCATGGTTCAAATCCAGCCTAGAAATGTTCATGAGACTTTTATCTCCAATTAATCAGTAAAGAACCAAAGTAGAGTTGTGGTAAAGTACAGTGCCCAGAGGCTGAGTTCCAGCACAAGCTCTCTCTTTCTCTCTTCCCCCCTCTCTTTCTCTCTCTCTCTCTCTCTCTCTCTCTCACACACACACACACACACACACACACACACACACACACACACACACACACACACACACACAGATTATGACCCTGTCTTCATAATAAAATAAAATACACCAGGAATTGTTATGTTTTTACATTTACCTAATAAACATTTATTCTAACATTACTTTGCTGTTCAAAATTATTTTATTCATCATTCCATCATATCTGTTACAAAGTTACAGAAGAAAGAAATATCTTTATAATTATAGTTATAAATGAATGAATCATCTGTAGTATTTTAATAGCTAGCAGTAATATTGCCCAAACCACAGAAATATATTACAAACTTCAATCAATCTTAGAAAAATTCATTATGATACCTTATTTGCATATAATCATGAGAACATGAAGATTTATTTCAAATTTTTATTTTTTTTAGCAAGGATTTAAACAAGATTGAACAGGGTTAAAGTCGAAAGAAACGGAAAGAGAGAAAAATTCCCCCAGCTGCTGCCCCTGCAGGAGGAAAGGAGGAAAAGGAGACTTAATGACTCCTGATTTGATCTTTGTTCTGTGTCTCTGGAAGAGATTCCATCTTTCTTGAATGAGTCCAAGATCGATGTATTTTGTCCAGATATAGGCACTGGAAGAAATGAACATAAAATACAATGGTGGAAAGAAAAAGAAAAGAAAAAGAAAAATAGGCAGACTAAATTATAGAAGAGTTTGATTTGAAATGTCCTCAATAGGGAAATGAAAATGAGTTCCTAAGGGAAAATATATGTATGATGTAGACGATGAACTGCACATCTAAGCAGAAAGATTTTGAGGGGGGATTGGATATTATTTCAGACAGACAGATTAAGGCAATTTTAGATATAGCATATGATGTATTAAAAAACTAGAAAAATTCAATAAAGCCAGAAATTGAGCCAGGTGCTGATCACTGACGCCTGTAATCCTAGCAACTCATGAAGCTGAGATCTGAGGATCAGAATTCAAGCCAGCTTGGGCAGTAAAGTCTGTGCAACACTTATTTCCAATTAAATACCGAAAAACCAGAAGTGGAGCTATGGCTCAAAGTGGTAGAGAACCAATCTTGATCAGAAAAAGCTCCAGGGTAACAGGCCCTTGAGTTCAAATCCCATGACAAAAAAAAAAAGAAAAGAAAAGAAAAAGAAAAAAGAAAAAGGAGAAAAAAACCACCAAAAAAACCCCCCAAATAAACAAAACCACTAAAAACAAGCCAGGCATTAGTGGCTCACTTCTGCAATCCTAGCTACTCAGGAGGTTGAGAGCTGAGGATCAAGTTCAAAGCCAGCCTGGGCAGGAAAGTCTGTGAGATTCTTATCTCCAATAAGCCAATAGAAAACCAGAAGTGGTGCTGTGGCTCAAGCGGTAGAGTGCTCACCTTGAACTGAAGAGGGCAGGGACAGCACCCAAGCCCAGAGTCCAAGCCCCACGACTGACAAAAAAACTAAAAAAGAAGTTGAAGGAAAAAATGTTTTGTTTCTTTATGAGTTTTAGAAGCTAAAACAACACAAAAGATGAAATCATGATATTTTCCAGACAAATAATAAACTAGAATTACCCTTCAAAATGAGTACATTATCATGTACAATTTTTGCACTTTGTTGTTGTTTGTCTTGGGGTTTGAACTCAAAGGCCTGGGTGTTGTCCCTGAGCCTTTTCTGCTCAAGACTAGTGCTCCACAGAGCTACATTTGTCATTCTGGGTAATTAGAGATAAGAGTCTCACAGACTTTTCTGCCAAGGCTGGCATCAATCCTTGATCCTAAGATCTCAGCCTCATAGAAGCTATGTTTGTATACAGCTATGAGCCACATACCCCAGCTTTGCACATTTTATTATTTAGGGATATAAGTTATAACATCATTCTCATCTGTATTCCGAAGTTATCTTGAAATGCATATATGAAAAGTATACAACCAATTGTATGCAAGTCAGAACCACTATAGAAACTGAACAGAAATACTTTAAGAGAAATCTAATTGAAGGGTTAGTACACATTAAATTTTGACCTTTGGAATAACCAGAGAGACACTTGAAAACTCATTCCTTTAAGAGCCTCTGAGAAGATGGGTTTGCCTGACTAATCCTTGCTCCCTACTGTGTTTGTGTACTATTAACTATTTTTCCTAGAAAAAGAAAAACAATCACCAAGGTTATTGGTTATGCTAGACTGGAGAAAGTAAGGCCATTAAAGATAACCAACTGTTTTTTTTATGTTTCTGTGAATAGGAGAGTGGGTGTCTGACTTCAACTTTTGGGGTGGATTAAATGTTCTAAGCCTCATTTCATAAGCAGGGCAGATTAACCATTCTCATAAAGGCTGAAATAAAATTTATAAGCATGAATGAACAGCTGGTTTACAAATTTCCACAGTCTGGTCACTCTCCAGTTTTGCAGTTCTGCTTACTGAAGGGAGAACTGTAAACCCAGTCATTGCACAAACCACACAGTGTGAAGCCAGTCTCAGACGGGTATGCAGGTGCAATGGAATGCACAAACATGTCTTCCCTAGAACTGGAGGATGTTGCCAACATTGAGAGACTCTTATGTCTTCTTTAAATACTCACCAACCATTTTTTTAATACCTTCAGGGGAGATAACGCTTCTGAAGTCTTTGAATCGTGACTGAGGGGACAGACAACAACTGGCAAAAAAAATCCTCTTCTTAGACACCACTTCGATACCACTGGAGGTCAGAAAGGATTTCCAATTCCTGACATTCTTCCTCCTGTGAAGAAATGTGAAGACACAGCAAGGAGACTACTTCAGCAGCCCTAACCCTGACACTGGGCTTCCCCTTCATGTAATGATCAACTAGATATACAAAACTACAGAATAAAAGGAAACATATTACACCTTGACAACTTTACTGGGCTGTATTTTCCATTGTGATAGCACCGTTAAATTCCTTGAATTATAATTAAGTCGATATGTTGTATCTATAATAAAAACATAGCGAAGCTATGAATTATGTTGGTATAACAATAACTATGGATTTTTTATACTCATCCTATCAGTTGTAAATTGTAACCCAGGAAAAAATGCCTGACATTAATTTATGCATCATTTAACAGCATGAACTGTCAATACTCTGAAAAAAAGAATGATACAGCAATTTCTCGTATTTTTATTGCATTGGGTTTATTCTGCTATTCATCAATTATGCCACAGGGATCCAAGAGTTGAGAAAAGAGAAGGTGTGGACCCCTGAAGTAGCTGTTGGAAAGTGCAAAGCAATTGGAGAGGAAGGAGAATTCAGATACAGGTGGAGGAAATCAAGCATCGTCAGTACCACTTACACTTCATGAAGTTCCAAGTAGGTATCCTGTTTGTGTAGCAGACTTACAAATTGCTGAGAATATGTCAGCTAGTTGACTATCTTTGCTGAAAGGAAAAAAAAAAACCACTAACAGAAATAAACAATCTCATAGAAATAGAAGGTCTAGTCCAAGAACTGACTGAGCTACAATATCTACGGAGTTAGTTTATACAAGGAAGAGTGCCAGAAAAGAACACAGTCCCAACTACTTTTAAATGTTATCCTGTTTCCTCAATTTTGTTAGAATGAGATTCTCCTTTTGCTTCTGGCAACTACAGTGTAGTCAGGACTAACTCTCTCTCTTTCTCTCTTTCTTTTTTTCTCTCTTTGACTTTCTTTTTATTATACATTTTTATTGTAAAAATACTGTACAGAAGAGTTAGAGTTACATGAGTAAGGTAATGAGTACATTTCCTATTTGGTATTCTTACCTCCTCTTTGTTTTTCCCCTACCATCCCTTCCCTCCCCACCATCCCAACTCATCTTGCATCCCTGAAGTGTAAAGTTCATTTTCAACATAGTGCCTTGTAAATTTCATTGTTGTAATGTGTCAACCTGCATCCTTATTTCAGCATTTTGCTATTTCCCTTCCCCTCCCCAAATTAGAAAAATGTACAAACAAGATGCAGGGCACTGGAATCAAATACAGTGAAAACAGGGGTTATACCATGGGGGAAGAACATACAAAAGAAACAAAATCACATAGTACATTATAAGGACATTAAAAACAACAGCAAGAAAGATAAAACCATTTGTGTCCTTATTTTGGGGTTCATTTGACTTAGCATCATCTTATATGATCATATGTACATAGCTTTTTACCTTTTCTGCTTGTCCTAGACATATGCTAGTTATTGCAAATAAAGGAAACCATGGGACCTATGTTTCTTTGGGCCTGGCTTACTTCACTTAATATAATTTTTTCCAAGTCTTTCCATTTCCTAACAAATGGGCGGTGTCATTCCTTCTGATGGAGGCATAAAATTGGTGCTCTCTCTCTCTCTCTATTTTCTCTCTCTCTCTCTCTCTCTCTCTCTCTCTCTCTCTCTCACACACACACACACACACACACATACACACACACACACACACACACACACACACACACTAACCACTACACATTCTTGCAAAAGAGCCATTGAATAGCTAACAATAAATATTGGAACTGAAAACAGTAAAAACATAAAGGGATGGCAGTAAGAATTGTGTTCAACTCATTTCTCCCAGTTGAATCAACAAGGAACCATATAAGCAGCATCAGTCATACTTGCTTGAGGTGTCAGAGAATCAATATTAGGCTACCAGAATGGCAGGAGAATAATGGAATAAATTCCCAAAAGAAATGTACTACCTCTCTAAATATGTGGCTGACCTTACACAATACACACATGGGGATTAAGCCACAAATTGGATGAAAACCCAAGTCCATCACCACTGCCCATCTCAGAACATGTAGTATACAAACCTGAATATATGATATGACATATGCCAAATATGATTATGAATATATGATCAGTGTAATTAGGGAAGTATAGGACCCGAAAAATGATCAACTGCTAACACAAATGTTTGTCAATAGACATCAAATTCCAGATAATTGAGATATTAAAATAACCATAAAATATTAAAAACTTATTGAGAGTATCTTTAAAATAAACAACAATTGTGGAATGAATGAAAGGCCATTCAGGGAAATCATTAGAGAAATATAAACACCACAAAAGCAACTAAATGGAACATTGGAAATTTATTAGAAAGACAATGTCAAACTGGAAGTGTGAGCAAAATGGCTTAGTTAGTTTAGAGTAATGTTTGGGAAAATAAAAGAAAAGACAAGGGAAAAATTAAGAGAACTGAAAACCTATGTAAGACTGTCAAATAATCATTTATCAAAATATATATTATAATAATTAAAAATTTCAGACAAAATGGGAGGAAATGTACTCAAAAATAGTATTTAAAAATTATGATAGAATAATTCATAAGTCTATTGAAAATACTTAAATCACACACCAAATATTAACTCAACAAAATTTAAGCATAATCAATAGATAAGAACATCAGTCTGTAACTCTCATAATAACGGCATAATTAATTTCAGGTGTCAGCTATATTAGACTCAGGTAGATGCCTAAGTCATCACCTGGGAGGGTGATTCTGGAAGAGATTAGCGTTTGACAGTAAAAGGCAAAAGATTTATACAATCTAGAGAGAAACCAGAGTATCATGTTTGACAATAAACTGAGCAAAAATTCCCTTCACCAGCATTAATATACACAGTCCTATTTCTTGGTGGTTTGGAAAGAACTAAAAGGCAGAAAAAGTAGCTCTGTACTTGAGTGGAGACATTTCTCTTTCCCTGCACTCATGTGTGGGTGTTCCTGGATCCCATACTCTTTTACTTATACCATAAGCTGGAACTCATACTACAAGCCTTCATTCCCTGGGGCTCATTTGTAAGCTGTTGGACCGGAATTCATGCTTGCACAAATGAATTCCCTGGTTCTCAGGTACTCTGGCTTTGATTGGAAGTACATTATCTGCTATCAGTACCATGAGATTGCAAATACAGATTACGAGACACTTTAGCTTCCATAATTTCATGAGTCAATCTCCCATAGTATCTATTCATCCATCTATCAATAAACCACAATTCTTCCTGACATAGGTTTTAATAACCTTCTTAAATGATATTTTGTTGTTTATATAAAAGCAATAGCCATGTATTATGAGGCTGTAACACAGACAAAGTTAGAATAATTGACTATAATCGCAGATAGCCTGGGAAATACAGTATAGGAGTCATGTTATGTAAAGCTACATAGTTATCATTTGAGCCTAGATGTGATAAATTTCTAGAAATAAAAAGTTCATTTGATAAAGATGGATTAACATAAAGGAATATACTGAGCATAACTACTTAGATACACAATAATACAATTTCAAAATTCATTAGCAAAAGATACTAAGGCAAGGAAAAATAAACATTTTCAGAGCTGTAATTGGATAATTCAAAAACCTGCTTTAAATAATTAATAGAACAAGCAAGCATAAAATATTAATAATGGTATTGTGGTCTTCAGAAACAAATAACTTTTTATCCTACTGATATTATTGAAAGCTCCAACTAAAGACAGCAGTAAAGATAATCTTTTCCAGGATCCATGAAACATTGACTGAAATATTCCTCTCTACCATGAAAATAAATGACTAAATTCAGAAGGATTGAAGACCTTCAAGATAAGTTTCTTGAACAAAATATATGAATTACCCTTGGAAAACCTGTATGTTTTGGTTAATAATTAAAGCATATCTAAGCAACATGATCCTGTTATAAAAAGAATCAAATTAACCCAAATGACAAAAATAACTAATAGGAATTCACATAACTCATTCCTGGTTAGGGGAATATTATAGCAGTATATATGCCTTAGTTAGGAAAATATTATTAAAAGAATATACCTCAAAGTCAAAGTTAAGTAATTAAGAAAAGAAAAGAAAGCTCAACCAAGCAGAAGAAAAAAATAATGCATACCATGGAAGAAATTAATATATTGAGACTGTATTTTAAATACAAATAAGAAAATGCTTGAGAAAAAAATTTAATGAGCCTGAAGTTGATTCTTTGAGGAAAATTAACAAAATTGAGCAAATATTAGATACATTACCCAAAGGGAAATAAAGGAGACTAGGCATACATTAACTCAATCAAGGCTGAAGAGTATCAATGGTGAACTCTCAGAAATTAAAATGACCATAAGGAAATAGTGTGGATGATATTATGTCAACAAAATTGTCGTTACATGAACTGCAAAATTCCCATGAAACATAAATTGCCCTAAATCGCCTCTAAAACAAATCCAAAGCTCTCTATGTATTTATAACCCTAGTAAATAAATTAAATTATTACTTAAAAGTTCTTTCAGCAAGGAATTGCTAAGATTCAGATTGCGTGGGCTGGTGAATTCTGTCAGCTATTTAAAGAAGAAATGATATCATTCTTCACAGATTCTTCAGGCAAATAGAAGATGAGAAAACACCTTCTGACTTTTCTCAGAAGGCAGTATTTCCCTGATATCAAAGCAAAGCAAATGCTTTCCATGGAAATAAAATTACGGTCTACTATGAACACAAATGAAAAATTCCTAAAGGAAAAACTAATAATAACAGCAAACTAATAGTTTAACACACATAAGACTCTACTGCAGGAAAAATCTGGACGCAGGCAGCAAGACTCAAGGGTAGAGCCAGGCTCTAAGTTCATCCCTAGTACTATGTAAAACAAACAAACAAACAAACAAACAAACAAATTTGGATTTTTTTCCCATTAATTCAAGCTTGAGTTTACATAAAAATAAATTAATATAAAATGATATACTAGAAGAAACAATTGCATAATTGCTAAACAAAGAAAATTAAAAAGCATCTGATGAAATCAAATATGCATTTATAATAAGACCTCTCAATATATTAAGACAGAATCTAACAAATTATATAAAAGCTTTGTTGAGAAAAACTTTTACCATTTTCGTCATGCTCAATGAGAAATTCCTGAACCTTTTCCTCCTGTTCATTGTTACAAATTTTATTTAACTTTTTAATGAAGGTTTATAGGACAAAAATTTTTTTGGGGGGGGGGGCGGTCGTGTGGCCTGAACTCTGGGCCTGGGCACTGTCCCTCAGCATTTCAGCTCAAGGCCAGCGCTCTACCACTTGAACCACAGCACCACTTCCGGCTTTTACTTTTTGCTTATGTGGTGCTGAGGAATAGAACACAGGACCTCATGCATGCAAGGCAAGCGCTCTACCACTGAGCCACCTTCACAGCCCCCAAAATTTTTTAAAATGTTCATTGTACAGAGGGTTACAGTTACATGAGTAAGGTAATGAGTACATTTCCTATCACCTCCTTTTTTTTCCCCTACCATCCCTTCCCTCTCCTACTCCACAACCCCTCCCTCCCCACCCTCCAAATTGTAAAGTTCATTTTCAACATAGTGTCTTGTATGTCCCATTGTTTCAATGGGTCAGACTGTATCCTTGCTTCAGCATTATGTTATTTCCCTTCCCCTCCCCAAACTAGAGAAATGAATATACAAGATGCAGGGCACCAGAATAAAATACAGTGACAACAGAGGTAATACCATAAGGGTAAGAACATACAAAAGAAACAAAAAAAAATCACATAGTACATTAAAAGCAACAGCAACAAAGAAAAAAACTCTTGTGTCCATATCTTGGGGTTCATTTCATTTAGTATCATCTTATATGGTCATATGTACATAGCTCTTGACCTTTTCTGTTCATCTGGTAAGATTATCCTAGATGTGTAATAGTTATTCCAAATAAGGGAAGCCATGGAACCTATGTCATATATACTACATTTTCTTGATCCATTCATCTACTGTGCTACATCTACATTGTTTCCATATCTTAGCCATGGTGAATAATGCTGCAATAAACGTAGTTTGCTGGAAGCTTTAGTATGGCCTTGTTCATGATCATTTGGGTAAATGCCCAGAAGTGATATTGCCAGGTCATATGGGAGCTCTATGTGTAGTCTTTTGAGGAACTGCTTTTTAGAGTGGTTGAATAAAGTAAAATTTGGAAGAATTAGTCATGTAATCTAAAAGAAGGTAGATTTTCTATTCATAAATAATATGAGCCAGGTAGAAAATCCAAAGTTTTACACACATACACATTTCTAGATCTAATAATTGAATGCAACAAGGTAATATAAGATTAACATAAAAACAAAACAATTGTATGTGCATGTAAAAGCAATTCATAATCTAAATTAGAAACATAATAATCTAATTTAAAATGAATTTAAATATTACCAAACATATGGAGCACTCACTAATTTTATATTTAAATAGCATGAGATTTGCACAGAGGAAATGATGAAATAATCTGTACAGTAATTAAAGAAGATATAAATGATCTAAATAAATGGAGGAATATTCCATTTTTATCAACTGGAAAACATATATAGCTGGAGCAGTAGTTATCTCAAATAAATCAACAGATTAACTAGTTTCTATTGAAATCTCGGCAGGGTTTTACAAGGTTATATAAAGGATCGAGAATATCCAAAGAAACATTGAAGCAATTTGATTAGAGGACTCACTACACATTCCAGTTTTCAAAATAAACTACAAAATGATGTTTTTTAGAAACACAATTAGATTGATGGTATACAATTGGTAATCCAAATGTAAAATTCTCTTATGATCAATGGATTTTTAACAAAAACATAAAGTAATTCAATCGGAGGAAAGAATAGTCTTTCCTGATAAATAGTGTTAAGCACATTAGATAATCACATATAGAAGATATATTTAAAATATGGAGCAATAGACATACTCTAAAACTTGTCCAGCCTGGTGCTTGATTTTACTAATAATATGTCCATGGAACATAGGCAGACATGTTCATGTGCTTACATGTTGACTGTGGCTACTTCATATAAGATCATCCAGGTGATTGTAATCCTACCTCATACTATACACAAAAACTAACAAATATAAATCATCTGGATCAAGTATAACACAACCAAACAGCCAATAATCAGCTGAAAATATATGAATATCATTAATGGGGGGAAGCAACTTATCACCACAATGTGATCATACTTTAAAAATCTAAGCTAGTTATCATAAAAACATAGACAAGAGCTGTTCAATGAGAGTGCAAATCACTGAACTAAAAATCTGATATTTTCATGTAAGGCCCATGAAACGGTTCAGCCAAAATGGAAAACATTTCATCAAGTAATATTTTTTTCAATTTAACTGTATTTATCTTGTAAGTCAGGCATAGCTATTTATCTAAAAGAATGCAGATCAGGTGTGTGCAAATGTTTTCAATAATCTTAAGCTTTACTTATGATTATCAAAAGCTGAAAAATTGTCCATAGTATATTACTGTATGTCTATACAATAAACAATTGACCATAGAAGGCACAGATTATTGATCTGGGCAAGATCACTTAGGTTTACAAATTCAATATGCCTTATTTAAATCACTACATTTAAAAAGCTTCAGGAGGCCAGGTGCTGATGACTCACACCTGTAATCCTAGTACTTAGAAGGCTGAGATCTGAGAATCAAGGTTCAAAGCCAGCCCAGGTCAGGAAAGTCCATGAAACTATTATCTCCAATTAACCACCAGGAAACAGGAAGTGAAGCTGTGACTCAAAGTGAGTCAGCAGTAGCCTTGAGAATAAAAGCACAAGGACAGCACCCAAGGACCTGAGTTCAAACCCCATGATCAACAACAACAACAACAAAATTCTTCAGGCTATATTATCACATTTACATGGCATTCTATAACAAGAAATGATATATCCATGAATGGAGATAGGCAGAACTGATAAGGGATAATGGATAGGATATTATGGTTCATTTCAACCATATGCTTGAAATGATTTGAGCGGGCGGTGATGAAATTCTGCATAGGTTGAAGCATTAGGATCTGTTCATCATTCAAAACTGATACAACAAAGAGTACATATGCCTATGTGTAAATTATAAAATTAACTTTAGACATAAAAATAGTAAAGTTAGGAAGCTCCAATGTTAATATAGAAGCAGGTGGGAAATGTAGGAATAGAGACACAAGTGAGAAAGAGAGAGAGAGAGACAGAGACAGTGAGAGACAGCGTGAATTTACAGAAAAAAAGATGTATATCAAATTGGCTCATGTGGATCTAAGCTTGTCAAACTTTCAAATGTGATACCCTAACTCCAAATAGAATTAGAGGGTGCCCACTTGTAAATAAAACAGTATGTGTCTTTGAGAGCTAAACACAGAGCCAACAGAAACCAACAGATGAAGCTCTGTTACGGACTGTTTTTTCCCTATGCATTTAGGAAAGCACTTGATTTTAGTGGGATGGAGATGCACGGCAAAGTTAATCAGGAGAAATTCTTGGGTTGAAGAACATGTTCCTATACGTTGAGATGGACACAGACCACTTTATTTTGTGCATTTTTCCAAATAAAATAAGTCGTAACTTAAGATGTGTGAGCATTTCAAACATACTAAGCGCACTTTTAAAAGTTAATCATCATATTCAACATGCATACATAAAAATAGAGCCAGGGTGATTGAAGGGATGGGTAGAGTTGGGCAGATGAGAGAGAATAATGAAATGAAAAGGGCGAGATGAATGAAGAAGCCCCATACTCACAACCTGGCACACTGAATATTCTAACACCCCCTGTACCACTATGTAAAGGTAATGCAGAAATAGGAGGACAGAAGCACAGCAATCCAATATTAAGCATTTATGATCTATTTGCTTTCCTAAGAGTTTTGAATCAATGCTTTTGAACCTGTGTTCTCTCTATAGCTAGCCTTGGGGGAATGTGTAAATAGACTGAAGGTAAATACAAGATAGGGAGTTCTCACTTCGGAGAGTAGAATCACATTAAGGAGTGGAGGGTCAGAGGGATCAATGCACCGGGCAGGATGGATTGTCTCAGGAAGATGAAGGTCGTTGTCTGTGTGCTGAAGGAGGCCCTGGGTGTTGACTATAACCGTAAATGTGTTGATGATTTTTTTTTCTTTGAGTCATCCTCCTACATAGTGAATCACTAAAAGCATTCCCTGATGGTTAGAAATAAAATAAAAAGGGAATTTCTTTATTAAAAAAAAACAATTGTCTGAATTAGGAAGGGAAGGGAAACAACAGCCTGATAAGACAAAGGATACAGGGTGGGGCGGGAAGGAAAAAATGCAATAGGGATATAGTGGAAAGACAATATGTTGGAAATGATCTGTAAAACTTGGGGGATAGAGGAAGGGAAAGTAGGAGAAATATGAGGGAAGGGGTAACAAGTTTGACAAGAAATGTATTTATTACCTTCCTTATGTAATGTAAACCCTCTGAACATCACCCTGACAATAAAAAAATCATAATTTAAAAAAATTTCAAAAGATGGAATGAAGAAACTGACATGTTTAGTTCCTAACCTTGATATCTGTACTCTGGTTTCACTTGCATAATAGTAGGGGGGAAATGGGCAAAGGAATAACACGGAGTTTTGGAAGAAGTGTTTCCATCTTTCTAGTGTATGACTGTGGCAAGTTTTCAAGAGATATGTACACATCATTATCAGTTATTAAAGTGCCCATCAATTGAGCTATTCATTCATCCTTTTATTTTTATTTAATTATTTGATTTGATTTGATTTTTTTTTAGAGATTGAATCCCGAGCGACTGTGGGTGGACACGTGTCCCCCCAAAACTTACAGCCTCAAATGCACTTACTACTGTTGGGAAACTGAACCATGAGGGTAATAGAGAAAAGGAAGACCAGAAAAGCAATCTCCACAAACCAGACCAACTCTAATGGAGAGTTGAAGAGAGATACCATGGTAACCTGAGGAGGGTTGGAAACCATGAGACATGGCACCTCATTCATACTTTGTTGGTTTATTTTTTGTGCCAGTCTTGGGCCTTGAAATCAGAACCTGAGCATTGTCACTGAGCGTTTTTGCTCAAAGCTACTACTTTACCACTTGAGCCATAGTTCCACTTCTCACTTATGGCCTTGTTTGATTTTGTTGGTACTTACTTGGTGATAAGAGTCTCATGGAGGGGGCTGGGAAGGTGGCTCAGTGGTAGAGCGCTTGCCTTGCATGCCTCAGGCCCTGGGTTCGATGCCTCAGCACCACGTAAGCAAAAAAGAAAAAACCGGAAGTGGCACTGTGGCTCAAGTGGTAGAGCGCTAGCCTTGAGCTGAAGAGCTGAGGGACAGCGCCCAGGCCCAGAGTTCAGGCCCTATTACCGGACCCCCCCCCCCAAAAAAAAAGAGAGTCTCATGGTGTTTTTTTTGCTCTAGCTCACATGAAACTGTGATCCTCAGATCTCAGCCTCCTGAGTAGCTACAGTTCCAGGCATCAGCCTCCAGCAACTAGACATTCTTAAAAATGGAATGAAATGTCAGGTGCCTGTGGTTCATGCCTGTAATCCTTGTTACTCAGAAGGTTGAGATCTGAGGATCACAGTCTGAACTAGAGGTTCTTATCTCTAATTAATCATCACCTCCAAAACAAGCTGTATAAGTGGAAGTGTGGTTCAAGTGGTACAGAATCAACCTTAAGTGAATAAAACAGAAGGAAACAAAGGAAAAACAAAAACTAAGGAATAGAACCAAGGCTTTAAGTTTAAACCCCAGTACTGGCACAAAAAGACAAAAAAAAGTATAAGTCACTATTTCTAAATCTAGGTTCAGAACTTTGAAATTTCTCTTTGACAGAATAAACTATTATATGGAAGCTACTGACAAATATCTGATACATTATAAATATTTCCATGTTTGATCTACTATGATTTTGATGATGTGTTTTCACCATGAAGGTGATGGTGAAGGAAGTCAAAAGCTTTTCAGAAGAGCAAGAAATAACCTAATCTCTGTCCTCTACTGTCAGCACTGTGCTTTGAGAACAGAACAGTACTACATACTTCTTTCATTATTGAATTAGCTGGACTCTACTGCCTCACATCATAATTCTAGCTACAAAGGAAGCTGAAATATAAGTATCATGGTTCAAAGCCAGCCCAGGAAGGAAAGTCTGTGAATCTATTATCTCAAATTAATAACACACTTGTACATACATGAATACACACACATACACACACAAAAGCTGGAAGTGATGCTGTGACTCAAATTGTACAGTACTAGACCTAAGAAAAGGAAAAAAAATAAAGCTCACAGAAAATACTCTCAGGCTCTGAGTTCAAGCTCCAGAACTGCACAAGAAAAGAAAGAAATTATTGAATTGACTGATTGTATCTCATATTGTACATGTGGTAATGATACAGTCTTACAAATTTCCTTAATATGAAACTAATTCAGAGTGTTGAATTATGCAGTTTACTTTTGGGGTACTAAGGCTAAACCTTCTTTTTCATTCCATGAAAATATTACATGACAAAAGTATTTAGAAAATAATATCCTTTATAAAGCCAGCCACCTGTCCAACATGTTTAAAACTTCTGATTTTCTTATACTTTTTTATAGCTACATATTTTGCAAAATGAGTGCAATTCTTTCTGCCACACAAGATGGTTTGCTAGTCACTGTTAGTAGTAAAGCATTCCATTTCATATAACACATAACTATAACCCTGGTTTTTATATACAATAAGTTATATAATCACTTTTCCTCAAAAAGTAAGCACAATATTTTTTACTCTCTTTCTTTTTCCTGTCTGTTCTTGGGAGTGGCTTAAACTTAGGGGCTCAGAGCCTCATGCATATCTTAGTATAGGGTCTCACTTCCTTCTAGATGCATGCTTAGTTCCCTTCTGTGGAGACAGAGTCTCCAGGACGTCTTCCTCCTGAGCTGGATGAGAACCACAACCCTCCTAGTCTTAATGTCTTCTGTAATATGGAATGACAAGTATACATTACTGTGCCCAGCCAGAAGTGAAAAAGAGTCTGATGAACTTTTCTGCTAAGGCTGCATTCCTCCCATTATCAAACTCACAAGCAACTAAGAAAAATAAATAAGATAATCAGAATTTCAGGTATGAGCCTCTGATGTCAGCTTTTATTTCTGATTTCCAAGCTGTCCAGTTGGTAGACTTGTTGTGGGGTTGGCCCTTCTTAAAGTTGAGAACATTGGGAGTTAGAAGGGAGGACCAGACTTACCTAAGCTACATAGAAAGTGAGATTTGTTCACTCAACCTTATAGAAGATGTATTTTAACCTGTATCTTTTCATGTATTGATTCTCAATTCAATCTCCTTAAAAAAATTACTATTGTTTAGACCATGGTTGAACAGTATCTGTTTTCTCTAAGTTTCTTAAATCCACAGATTTATAATTAATCAAGAAGTAGAGATTTAAATGTTTTCTCAAACAATAATAGTCATATTTGTTCAGCTGTCACCAAGCCCTGCTGAGCCTCTTCCCCTTCTGCAAGACTAGAAAAGTGGCTCAGCATATCTTATTCAAAACTGTATCACTGAATGTAAGGAAGCATGTTCCTTAGCCTAAATCTCCACTTGCTTAATCTTCTGTAATTGTGGATAATCACCTACTGCAGTAGGAGCAATACAGAAACAATCAATTAGTCTAACATCTAAGTCCACATGATTAAGATACACACAGATACAAAAGGATAAATAGGCATATTGTGTTAAATGAGTTATGTCTGTGAATAAACAATGAATCAGAGTCAGAGAGGATAATCAGAAAATTAACAAATGCAGGATTTAACATTTAATTGCAAAGGAGCATGTGTGTTACCTTTAAATAAAGAGCCCAGCTAAAAAGTAAATAAAGGAAGCATTATAGCAAAGTAATGTTCACTCACATACATCACTATGAAGAATAAAAGCACCATAACGGTGGATATTGATTTCTCTCACTGCTCTCCTTCTTGTTTTCCTGTCTGTTCTGCTAGGGACACAAGTGAGTGAATGATGAAGACAATGACTGATGTCCTGTGGAGAGACTCCAATTTTAGCACATTTGCCTAGCTAGCATGAGATGTTGAGTTCAAACCCTAGTACCACCTGTGTGTGTGTGTGTGTGTGTGTGTGTGTGTGTGTGTGCATGTGTATAGCATTTCTTCCCTGGATATCATGTAGATAGATTCCATATTTATCAATATATATTGTAATATATCATAAGGTATAGCATATAAGCATTATACTTAATATACATACTATGTTATGTATATATATATATACACATATATAATATATACATATATATATATAACCTATATTAATATGATATATAATCTTATAAATGTGCACTTTCCCTAATAAGTGGTTTCTAGCATTTCGTTGGAACTTAGTAATTACCAATCATATGAATGAATGACAGTGTAATGCAAATTTGGACTCAGAATTGTTAATTCTTTAGACTTTATAAATATACCTGTAAAGAGTATATAGATATACTCAGATAATTATTATTCGATATTGTCATTTTTATTCTTTCCATAATAATAATTTTAGGCCAGATTGATGGTCATGGGGTTTGAACTCAGGACTTGGACGTGTTTCCTGGCCTCTTTTACTCAAGGCTAATGCTCTACCACTTGGAGCCACACCTCCACTTCCAGTTTTCTGGTGTTTAATTAGGGATATGAGTCTCACAGACTTTCCTGCCCAGATTGGCCTGAACAATGATCCTCAGGTCTCTACCTCCTGAGCAGCTAGGATTACAGGCATGAGCCATAAGCGCCTGGTCTCCAAGTTCTGGGTGGGCTTAAAGTTATTTTTATTTTTCAGCACTGGGGAATGAGGGTTGTTTTTTGATTTGCCAAAATCACATGCTTGTGGAATACAGGATTTTTATAGATGAATATATAAAATGGTGCTTAGAGAAATGTGCTTGTATTTGTATATGCTCAATCAGTGTAGAAAGGAAGTCATCATAGCTTCATGACAAATTCTCTTCCTTCTCAGATCCTGGGGCCATATGCTATGGTCCTACCATTCTCTGTGACTTCAGTTTTCCAGTCTAAGACAGCGATAGTGCATCTCTGTATTTCTCCCATGGCATACACCAGGCCCTGGCTGCACGGAAACAATGCAGATCTTTCACTGTGGTTCCAGAACAGCATCAGCTTACTGCTGTGTACATCATTACTCCAAGCAGGGCATTGTTCATTGTATAGCATGTCTGTCTCTGAGGCTGTCATTTTGATGATGCCTTCAAATGCGGTGGTCTTACTGATATCTTTTCCACAAGAAAGTATGAATCGTAAATTTTTTCTTGTCATATTCATTTCTCAAAAGGAATTCCATCATTCCTGGCTAAGTGAGTGCTCAAGCCGTAGAGTGATTGTCTACAGCTGAAGTGGTCGTGTGATTGTCTACCAAGCACAAAGGCCTTAGGATCAATTCTCAGTAAAGAAAAAGAAGCAAAGTTCCACAATGCCTTAGTATAAATATAGATAGAACACCTTTTCCAATGCAATCTTCTCACGAACTGTTCCAGCTTTGCCAGGGCCTTCCATGGATGGGATCCTTTTGAGTGTAGAAGATATTCAGACTTCCACAAATTAGAAGAGTGAGGAGGACAGGCAAGACAAAGGACAGTGTGATGATCTGATGTGTGGGCAGAGACTGGATGAATGAAAATGGGTAGTTCACCTGCACTCTACACCATGTGGACAAAACAGACAGAAGAGAGCTACAGTACTAGCTAGCACCATAGTGGACTAGGTCACACAGGAAAATCAGAGCCCTGAGTTGTTGTTGCCCCCGAAATAGCCAAGTGTTGGCATAGTTGGTGTCAGCATCATTCCAGGATTCCAATATCACATCATTCACCTGCTAGCCTACCTACTGACACCTGAGCATCTCAGTTCAATTCCCTGATCGCCAAGATCAAGGGGCATTAGTAAAGAGAAAGAACTGGACAGAGCTTTAAGAGGAGAGACAGCAGGTACACGTGTACCCCGATAGTTGGCCAGGGCACCCTATTCATAAGACAAGGCAAATGATTGCTTCCAGCACACTGAGGGCATCTCAGAAAATTCCACTGATGTCTCTTCAAAACCTGGAGGCTCCCTTGCTGAGTTCTAAGGGGAATGTGCACTCACTGCGCCCTTATTATTGGAAGAAGGTTGGATTCTTTCAAAACAAAAGCCTCACTTAAAATATTCTCAATATCAGCAAATGGAAATATCTCATACAGATTCCCTATTCACAAGATAAAAATTCATGTCTGGCAAATTGGGAAGCTATTGTTTTTGACCAGAGTGATATGAGTGTGAAGCCCAGGATGGACATGATTATTAGCGTGCTTAAGCCAGTGACTGACTGTGAGACAGTTGCTGTAGTGGAGACACAAAACGACTCTGAGCAGTGGTGGCATCATCACTGTATTTTACCTGCTGTAATGAACCATGCCAATGATAGCATTGGTCTGGTGATGGGGTACGATTATTTAAGAATCAAGTCTTATGGCTGATCAAACAAAAGCAAATGAGAACTCCCCAGTGACATTAGGTAAACGGGGTGCCTCATTTGTATGGAGCCAGCAAATGCTAGTACATGCTAAATTCGCTGGTTAATTTTCCCATTTTAAATGGGCAAATAAATAAATAAATTGGAGAAAGGAGCAAAGCAAGCAATAAAAGTAATTGAAAGACTAGGAAAGACAAGTAGAATTTGATTTAGTTGACTAGAAAAGTATGCCCAAGGGGTAAAAGGAGCTTCCCTATTACTCTCCTCAAATAAATGAAAGGAAATGTTTATTACAGAGCATGCGTGCATAGAAATGACTTCTTTGGCAAGGGCACCCTTATACTGTGCATACACTTCATATTCTGTGTGTACACAGAAAAGTGGCACACACAGACATGCACACACTTGCATGCACACTTATGAACACAAAGGTACAAACAAGTACACACACAATCACATAAAATCTGTCATGTTTCATTAATGAACTGAGGGTTGAGATTTTAAATTCAGTCCAGTGGAGCACTGAGAAAAATTAGTTTGGGATTGATCTATACATTTTGAAACCCTTGTACTGGAAAAATACTATCTTCACACATAATTCATCAGAAGAAGGATTTTAGGAGAGGTCGTGCTTAGCTTAGGTACCTCATACTCGGGTCAGTAGTTTACTTCATTTATTTTCCATAATAGTTTGGGGGGGGCTATTATAACAAATGACAATGAAACTATGGATTAACAAAATTCACTCTAGAGGGCTGGGAAGATGGCTCAGTGGTAGAGCGCTTGCCTTGCATGCCTGAGGCCCTGGGTTCCATTCCTCAGCACCACATAAGCAAAAAGAAAAAAGCCGGAAGTGGCGCTGTGGCTCAAGTGGTAGAGCGCTAGCCTTGAGCTGAAGAGCTGAGGGACAGCACCCAGGCCCAGAGTTCAGGCCCCACGACCGGACCCAAAAAAAAAAATTCACTCTAGATCAGAACTCAAAAGTTATTAAATCCAAAATATGTATCACAGAGATGAAAATAGATGTTGGTTAGTAAGTATACTCTTTGTAAGTACATAGCTCTTTGCTATTTCCCATTTCTGGTAGTTATACCATTCCCTTTTGCAACAGTGCGCCAATCATTAAGGCTAAATTTGCTGGTTTTCCTTCTGGTTTCCCTCTGCCCAATTTTGCCATCACATTCTTGTCCAGGTGTGCTCTTTGTTTCTCTCCTGGAAGGACACAAGAGATTATATTTAGGACCCACCAATATAACCTGGAGTAATGATTCTTGATGCACAACTGAATCATCTTTCTAAATACTCTCCTCCTCTTTTGTTTCATTTTCTTTCTTTTCTCCATACACAATGTAACATTCACAGATTCCAGATGTCAGGATGTAGTTTCTTCCAACAATGGAGTGAGCATTTTTTAAATCTACCATACAAGCTTTGGATGTGTTTTTATACTGTGAAAGAGATTTAATGTAAAGAACAACTCCCCATTTAGTACATACATTAAAATTTATATGAAAACTTGGCATTGTAGTCTAGTCCTGTATTTGCAACTACATGGGAAGCAGAGAAATGGACCAGGGTTTAAAATCAGCCCAGGCCAAAAACACTTAGTAAAACACTATCTGAAATAACCAGTTGAAGGTTGTCATTCATACTTGTTGGAGGAGGCTGGCTTTGGCAAACAAAAAGCAAGAAAGAAAAAGGAAAGAAAATCAATAAACAAAAAACAAACAAAAATGTATTCAAAAACAACTAAATCTAAAATGATGTTAGGTATGACCCAAGTAGTATAGGCCCAAGTTCAACTCCCATAACATAACCACAACCACCACCAACAACAAAAAGAATGGAATACCTTTTCCACAGGCCTCCAGCATTTTTCTTAGAGATGTACAATAGTGGCTTTTAGGTAAGATACAATTAAGGAAAGATGATCCCCTGTCTTTACAAATTGCTGTCCTATTTAGTTATTTTTAAGTAAAAAATTATTTTAGAGAAATGCTAGATTCTGAGAAGAAGTAAGTAGAAGGTACCAAGAGTTCCATCCCACACTTTATCATTCCCTCCATTTTCTAGAACTTCCACCCATTAACACCACATGAGCCACATTACTTGCAGTGAAGGAACTTGCTTTGACAATTATAAGATTCAGAGTCTAGAGCTGATATTAGGCTTTCTTCCTGGAACATTAAATTCTGTGGGATTGACAAGTGCTCACCTAAGAGCATCAGACAGAATATCTTCACTGCTTTGAGCATCTTTGCTTTATCTATATAACTCCTTTATTTATATAACTACTCAGCTTTTTTGTGTCTCTTTTTATATTTTCAGAAGGAATACCATTGTAATTGTACCCTATATGCCCCATTCAGACTGACATCTTTCACTTAGTAATGTTTAAGGAATCTAGTGCTCCTCTGTGTTTCCATGGATTGATAGCTCATTTTTTTTCAGTGCAGAATAAGATTTCATTGTCCTGATGTTCATTTATTTACTTATATACCAAGAGGTTATATGTTTGTTATGTCCAAGTTTGGACTACTATGAATAAATCTGGTCTCTAGCTGTACATTTTACAAAATTGGTATTTTAGGTAATATTTTTATTATTGCTATAATTAAATACTTGTTTACAGGCTTACATTTCCATAAGTCAGGTTATGAGTACAATGAGACATTTCTTCTGTATACTGCATGGACAGACTGGCAAGATTTATTAGAACGCTACCTACTTTGACTATGCAAAACTGAGTTTACTTCCCAAAACTGAGGTTTAATGCTCATCACTACCCTACCTATGTAAATGATCTTCAATACCACAGTGTCATTCATGTCAATATGATATTTTGCATCTGGTTTCTAGTATTTACCACAATGTTTTTTAAATTTTTTATTTATTTTTTTATTGTGAAAATACTGTACAAAGGGGTTACAATTACATAGGCAAGATAATGAGTACATTTCTTATCAAGCATTATAGCCTCCTCCTTTGTTTCCCCTTCCCATTCCTTCCCATCCTGGTGACATGATCTGGTACTTTGTTGCCCAGTCTTGGATGTTTCCCCATTTTGGCTGAATTTTTGACATTGCATGTGCTCTTATTACTCTTAGTTGATACTTTGGGAATAAATTGCTGGATCATAGGGTAAATTTAGAAGCCATGGTTTTGATCCTTTCAAATCCCTAAATTTAATGTCCTCAAAATATTCAACAACATCCAAAAACCTCATGCAGAAATTCAGAAACAATCTTTCATCCAATTGTCATCCCTTGTCTGCAAAAGTTTGAGCTAATTGTCTATCTGAAAAAAATCATAATGCGCAATACAATGCATGAGTTTCATCTGCATGAGATCATACAGAGGGAAAAATAGAAAAAAACAGTGTTTCAGTGAGAGTAAGGAGTGAGGTTCTAGTTCACTCCCAATATTTCCTTTCTTAATTAATAAAGGAAGACATTTGTCACTACAGCAGCAGAAAGGTTGCCCTGCCAGAAAGGGTGTAATTGTTAAGTAGATGGAGATCCAGCTTTAGCAACATTCTCCTTCAGATAAACCAATTTTGGAGAAAATAAAGCAGAAAACATTGATATATCTAGGAGAAAGATGTGTCCAGGCCCTGGCAGACAGTGTTCTGAGATGGACAAATCCATACAAGGAGAAGTATGTTAAATGAAGCATGCCATCCTCTCTGTAAACATACACAAATGCACATTCGTTCACACATGTCTGCAAATATACACACATGAATGCATACAGACAGAAACATACCGCTCCCCCCCACATTTTCCATTGATATCTACATAGAATTTTAACAGACTAGATAAATTGTTGATGCTATAATACTGTATATTGTAGATCTAACACTTATAAGTTATTCATTACAAAGAATAAAGAAAATCTGGAACAGGGGCGCACATCTGAAATCCTAGCTCCTCAAGAGGCTGAAATCTGAAGATTGCAATGTGAAGGAAGCCCAGAAAGGATAGTCTTTGCAACTCTTATCTCTAAGTAAGGACCAAAAATGCCAGAAGTGGAGTTGTGGTTCAAGTGGTAAAGCACTAGGCTACCACTAGCTCAGGAACTGTGATAAGGCCATGAATCCAAGCCCCAAGACTGGCACAGAAGAAAAAAAATGAGTTAAAGGGATGACATTGATCAAGATACATTGTCCTCACAAACTGACATGTTAAATTGAAAGCTACTTTCACAACTACTGAAAAATGATTTTAAAAAGAATATAAAGAAACATTAGACCTGTGAAGTTTATAAATTCATGTGGTTTTTGAAAGAAAATATTATACTTTCATGATTAAATACAAGAATAATGCATTTAAATACATATTTGAGTTTCTTAACACAGTAAAGTCCTTTAATGGGAAATTCTCCTACAAGGAATCAAAAACTGGAAACCTTACTTGAAGATATGGTTTGCCACCTGACAATCGTCATAATTCTTTCTTTAAAGTATTCCAAATTATAGAAACAATAAGCTTTACTAATTATAGAACAGCAACAACAGAATCGTACTTTAAACATTTCCATTTTTCTTTCTGTACAAGCTCATTTTAATAATGTCTTCCTCCTGATAAAGCACAACTAACTACATGTGAATAAATACAGCTCATTTTGCATCAATGAGCCCTCAAGGGTGACATAAAATGTGACTGTGATGGAAGGGCAGGCCGCTACCTATTTCTTACATGTCTGTTTCAGAGTATTAATTGTGCTGTTGGTATTTAAAGGGTTGCAGTGAACATTCCCACTGGTCCTTGATAGCAATTTAATCACAATACTATTCATCATTAAGAGGTACCCTGTGGATAATATCATTCATCGCAGGACTGATATTATGGCACACTAGGGGCGGGGGCACACTATTTTGTCTTCATTAGCTAATGCATGTGGTGACTTGTAAGACTAAATGTCATCAATGACCTCCCAATTGCCAAACCCATTGGCCTTCTTAGTGCTGTCTTGCTAATTGCCCCTTCTCTAGTATCTGACCCTGCAAGACACCACATTCTTGTCACATAATTTTCAGTCTTCTTTCTCTGTACAGTAGTTTGAATCCCTTTCTCAAAATGTCCACCTTCTGTCTCTGTGAAAGACTTTGTTTCCTCTACCTTGTCCTTAAGTAAAAGCACCCCAACATTTCTTAGACAGAGAACATTTTAACTGATGCAAAAAAAAATCTTCACACGTATATGGAAGATCAGTTGATGCTCGGATTAATGTGAAATATAATTAATTAATCTATAAAACATCTATAAAAATCTATGAAGCATAATTAACTAATCTATAAAATATTTACACCAGGAGATTTTTTGTATGTCCTTTTATAAGGGGTCACGTTCCCATTATTATGACTGCTACATCCAGATGATCAGTCTTTCTGGTGTCCAGGATTTGATGCTTCCATTATTTGAAGTTAGTTAGGTGGGAAGGGCAGGAAAGAGAAAACAATGGATTAAAATCAAAGTAAAAGCTGTGGTTATTTCCTCCACATTCCATACTTTCAATCCAATATGAAAATGATAGTGAAGTTCTTTTACCATAAAGGATTTCAGAAAACACCCTGAAAGATATCTATGGACTACTACCCAATGTCAAATTAAAGCACACTTCTCTGTGCTGAGAATTGATCCTCTGATCACAAATGCCAAATTATAAGTTTAATTAAAATTTAAAAAATAATTTTATGACTTATTGGCAATATTTTCTTATTAAAAAATGGAAGCATCTGGGAATCTACTTTCAAGCTAATAATTTAATTTGACTCAGTTTTCTTAAGTGCTGCTAGAAGTGATGAGGCTTTTGGGTCAGAGGCAAGAGGTAGCACTTTCTCAGAGTAACATGTTTAACGTATGAGCATTTTTTCAGCACCCCTCCCCCAAGCTTTGCATTCCAGCCATAGGCAAGAGGTCGGAAATATTTCTGTGAACAGTGGTTGTGTAAAAGAGAAACCCTCATGTTAGCAAACTGAACCCGGTTAGGACAATGAGCTTGAACAGCTTTAGTGAGAGATAAAAATCCAGCCCTTGTCCTGGTACTGGTGAGTGAGATGTGGGAAAGAAAGTGTCTTCCTAGGTCATTTGCTGAAGTCTTTGGAATTACAGCATGAGACATTCTGTTGTGCAAGTACTCACTGCCCAATGCATATAAATCAACATTATGTCATTCATGTCTGAACAGAAAAAAGCAATATTGAATGTTTACTGATAAGGAGATAGGGGACATACTCAAATCTGCTTTCTCAGTGAGCCAGTGAAGGGTATTTTTAAAAGATTTGGGGAGTTGATTTTCTGATAAGGTCTTAGATCATGATTCGATACAATTGTGTCTTTCAGGACTTTTACATTCTTAGTCCTAATTTAGTAATAACACTGTAATACCCCTGGCTCTTGATTATAGTTCATGTAGCTCTTTATCCCAAATCTGAATTTCTGCTGGTTGAAGATTTGGAATTCAGTCCACCTCAGTGTCATTTTGTAGGTCACATGTTAGGACATCTAAGAAGGAAGCATGTTTTTTAAAGTATCTTTTACAACTGAAAGAAGTTGTTTAAAACTGCTTAGCATGGAATGAGCTCTTAGCTCTGTTCTGATTGGGGTTTAAGAGGTAGGAATCAGTACTGGGGCTCAGCAGGCTCAGAGGAGTAAAAAGTACACAGACTTGGGAAGTGTAAATGAGATTAGGCAAAAACTGTGTTTAGAGTTAATTATCATTAGTGCTCTGTCCTCCTGTGGAGTCTTGGAGATAGAGTCCCATTCTTCTGATGATTGCATTCTAGGGAATGGCTCTCAGGTCTTCCAGAGATGCTTCTAAATTCCTGGAGATGTACTTTATGATAAAGCTCATTACAGAGAAGGCTGTGACCAGTTTAGCAAAGAGCTTCAGTTCAATCTCATTTCAAAATATGCAGAAATATGACAGACTCATGGAGATTTTTCCCCCAGTAATACTCATGAGTCTACCACTTCATGGCTCACAAATTAATTGGACTGGCAGAGGTCAGTACCATATCCAAATAATATATATGGTATCCCTCAATCTACCTTAAGTAGAAGAATGAATACAACCTGAAATACTGACTTTTTCCTTACAGAGTCTTTCTTGAATTCAACTAGATAAAGAAAACATCTCAGGATCAACCTGGGACATCCAGGTGGTTTGATCTTTAAGCTTCTGAGTTATGTTCCTATTGGACAGCAGACAATAATTTCCTGTTCAGCCTCCAACTTAACCAGCCCTAGGTAAATCTAGAGCATTGTTTTGTCTACCAATGCCCTGTTGCCTTCTAAAGCCATTCTGGAATCTTTGATCATTTTAGGCAAAGTCAGCACAACACAGTATATCATGTTTCTAATAGAATGATTTTCATCACAGAGAAGACTATGAGTTTAAGTAATCAATCAGTTTTTTTCTCTAAAATGTCCCCAAAATAATCAAGGTCGCCTTAATTTCAGAGATGTCTGCAATTATCAGAGGACTATATGACTTATTGATGGAATTTCTTTAGCATGTAGGGGTAACTCACCATATATCCCTAACGTACAATGCACCAGTTATTTTTAGTTAAAGATAATGTGGATTCTGGGAGAAAAGTCAATGTTCATGTACAAAGAGTACAATGTTGAGAGCACCTTTGGTGCTCTTGGATAGGGAATGTTAGCCACAAATAGTAAGTCTTGCAAAATGAGAGTTGGATCACTCCATTGCACAGAGTTCCAGACAACTGGTAGCTTCAGGGTGCACTCACCTACCCACATCCTACTTATTAACACGTGTTGTGAGGATGGACCACATCTGACCACTTGGAGGTTCAGTTGATTTCAATTGGTTTTGCCTCAAATCTCTCAACATGCAAGGCCCCTGTTGTTCTTGTTGTATATAGTCAGATAATTGTCATTACTCTATTCTCGTAACCTACACAATTAAGTACTAGGAAAGATTTGAGCTATCCTCACAAACTGACAAAAAATGTCTTTATGGACCGAAAGAAATATGGAAGTCCTGTGGAGCAGAGAAAAATAAAGAAAGGTACTAATATAGTGATAGAAGTAGTTCAGAGTTAGAATTGGCACTCATTTCTTAAACTCCTAGTTTCAGCAGAAGGCACAGGGACATTGTTGCTGGGTGTGTAAACTTGTTCAACCACTTTGGAAAGTAGTATTGAGGTTCCTCCAAAGACTCCACATAGAGCTCCCCTATGGCCCAGCAATCCCACTTTTGGGCATTTACACAAATGTTCACAAACAAGACCACACTAAAGCTACCAGCACAACTATGTTTATTGCAACATTATTTACCATAGCTAAGATATGGAACCAACCCAGATGCCCCTCAGTAGATGAATGGATCAAGAAAATGTGGTATATATACACAATGGAATTCTATGCCTCCATCAGAAAGAATGACATTGCCCCATTTGTTAGGAAGTGGAAAGACTTGGAAAAAAATTATATTAAGTGGGGCTGGGAAGGTGGCTCAGTGGTAGAGCGCTTGCCTTGCATGCATGAGGCCCTGGGTTCGATTCCTCAGCACCACATAAGCAAAAAGTAAAAAGCTAGAAGTGGCACTGTGGCTCAAGTGGTAGAGCGCTAGCCTTGAGCTGAAGAGCTGAGGGACAGCGCCCAGGCCCAGAGTTCAGGCCCCACGACCGGACCCAAAAAAAAAAATTATATTAAGTGAAGTTAGCCAGGCCCAAAGAAACATAGGTCCCATGGTTTCCCTTATTTGCAATAACTAGTTTATGTCTGAAACAAGCAGAAACAGTCAGATAAGTTGTTGTTAGGGAAAATGAACCCCAAGATAAGTATTCAAATGTTTTTTTTCTTTCATTCCATTGTTTCTAACATCTTGATAAGATAATTTCTTTGTTGCTTTGTATGTCCCTCCCCCACAGTACAACCCCTGCTTTCACTGTATTTGATGTTGGTATAATTTGTAGAGGGGAAGGGAAAAAACAAATCGTTTAAATAGGGATACAGGTAGACTTATTGCCACAATGAGATGTACAAGACGTTATGTCGAAAAACGAACTTTACAACTTTGCAGTGGAGGGGGTGTGGGGGGGGAGGATAGGAAGGGATGGTAAGTGGAAACAAAGGAGGTGGAAACAATGCTTGATAAGAAATGTACTCATGCCAATCGCCGGTGGCTCACGCCTGTAATCCTAGCTATTCAGTAGGCTGAGATATGAGGATCGTGGTTCAAAGCCAGCAAGTGCAAAGTCCGTGAGACTCTTATCTCCAATAAACCACTAGAAAACCAGAAGTGGCATTGTGGCTCAAGTGGTAGAGTGCTCGCTTTGAGCTGAAGAGCTGAGGGACAGCGCCCAAGCCCAGAGTTCAAGCCCCACGACCGACCAAAAAAATTAAAAAAGAAATGTACGCATTACCTTGCCCATGTAATTGTAACCCCTCTGTATGGTATTTTCACAATTTAAAAAAAAAAAAAAAAGAAATGCTTTCATGTAGGTGGCTATATGGGAAAGGAACCCCAAACTCAGAAATCTGAACCCTTCAGAGCTGAGACAATAGTTGCCACATTTAGGGGAGCAAATTTGCCCTTTCTTCTACTCTCTTGATTCCAAGACTATGAGTATGCAAACCTTCTTGAAGAAATCGAGTGGACACTAAGTCAGCCAAGACCTCGGCTCACACTCTATGAACAATGAGATGTTTTCGCATAATCAGCAAACAATCTCCTCAGCTTGATAGTCACTTAAAAATCAGACATCGATGAGCCCTTCTAAAAAACAGAATTTAAGCAAGGAAAGCATTCTTTACAAGTCATGTCATAATATTAATCATTTCCAACAATTAAAGAATCAAAGTAATTTTTTTTCCAAAATGACATAAATGTATTTCTACTCATTTGCCAGAGTTTAGTTCTAGTTAAGGGTTCTCTATTAACGACCCACTTAACATACCAGTTACAAATTACCTCCCATTCTGAGGCTGGCATTACAATCAGTTTCGAGAAGTTTAATATTCTCTCCATGTTGTCATCTGGAGTAGGAATGGTCGGAAATTTAGTAATGGAGACTTGTATAGACAGAGGTTACTGAGATACCATTAGATAACTGGGAGCAGGCTGGAAAGATAACTTGACCCACACAGTTGTTTTAAATCAGGTTTGCCTTTGAGACAATATCCAGGTTGTCTTTGGTTTTCCTGCTTCAGTTTCCTGTGTTGGGATTTTACTCACAGAGTTCTGTTTAATGTTCAGCCCCCATGGGAATGGATCAACATGGGGTGGTGTACTTTCCTCATTAGTTTTCCTGTATACCAGGTGACTCAAAGGACAAAGGGCTAAACAATGCAACAGGAATACTCACAAGACAATATGGTGGAAATGAGCTGTACAACTTGCAGGGGTGAGGGAAATTGGAGTAAAATGAGGAAGGGGTAACAAGTTTCACAAGAAATGAATGTACTCTCTACCTTACTATGTAACTGTAACCACTCTATACATCATCTTGAAAATAAAATTAAATTCTAAAAAAAGAAAGTAGGAAAGACAGAAAATACTAAATACAACAGTAAAGTAAATGGAAAAAGACAAGTTTGAGGTACATATAATTTTAACAAATTTTGGAGGCATCAAAATATGCAAACAATGTGTTATGACTTGTGTGTGCATGTATATGTACATCAGTTCTATATTGTTTTTTGGTCACGAATATTATTCTATTTAATATGATTAGTGAATTATATGTGTATTCATATTCTTACAGAAATTTATCTCCAGTTCTAGGCTTTTGATTGGTTTTTAATGAATGTATAGTATATATATATATATATATATATATGTATGTACATATATAATAATTATTATTATTGTTGTAAAGGTGTTGTACAGATAGACTGCAGTTAGATAAGTCAGGTAATGAGTACATTTCTTTTTTACTTTTTTAATGTCTCTTACCAGCTCTAGCAATTGTCATGTTTTTTCTGTTTCTCACATTGGTAAATAAACCATGCAATGTTGCTAATATTTAATTCTTATATTATTTTTGTGCTATTATTTTTGTAAGCTTGTTATCTGATCATTTCCTTGTTGATCTGTGAGCTCTTTATTTATATCCTTTGCTGGCAAAACAACCAAGCTGTTTGTATTTTTTTGAAAGCCTTTGTAACTTAAACAAATTAGCCCCATGTATGTCATGTATGTTTGAAATGATTTCCCAAAAGTTTTCCCTTAATAGAATTCATAAATCTACCTATTTCAGAATGATTTAAAATGTGGCTTTATCACATTTGAAATCCTTGTATATCCATAAATTTAGTTTCATTCATTTAGTTTGTTTGGTTGCATTGCAAAGTTCATACTCTTTTGATTATCAGAGATCAGAATTTGAAATAAAAAGACTTAAAGGTGTACAGAAGTAATGTAACTACATGCAGTGTAGAGTTTGAATACTCTTTATTAAAGTCAAAAATGTTTATATTTCTTTCTTACCAAGCATACGTTTGTTAATCTAGATTGACTTCTTTGACTTTTATCTAGGAGAATTATAGCTGTTATTTTTACATCTAATTCTGGGCTGTATTTAAAATAATTATCGTTAAGTAGTTGTACAAAGGAGTTGTCATTTAACCAAGCAGTTTATGAATACAATATATCTTGATTAATGTCACTCCTTTTAATATTCTTACCCATTTGTCCCCTACTTACTGTTTCCCTCACTCTTCTTAGTTTTGCAAGATATACATTGCATTCTTGACTGTATTCTCCCCCTTTTCAACAGGTCCCTTTTCTCCCTCTTTCCCCTTGATCCCACCCCTATCCTTTTAAGTTTGTTTCCTGGTGTTCATTTCGTGGAATTTTTCACTTTACCCTTCTATGGAATCACATCATTTCAGTTCTCCCTTAAGTACTCTTTTTTTTATTGAAAAGGTGATAAGCCCGAGGGTTACCATTACATAGGTAAGATAATAAGTACATTTGTTTTTAATAGGGATACTCATTTGCACAACCCAAAATATTTTGTCTCTCTCAAGTTGATCCATCTTGCATGTATATGTTGTTCCATGGTACACATAACTTGAGTGCTTACACTTGGTTAAATAACTAAACCACACACCAGCATCAGATATCTAGGCCAGGACAGAATGATACAGGATTACTCATTCAGTTCTACCAGTGTCAGGGTAATAATTTTCTTTAAATAAGTAAGCTATCGATAAGCAATTTCTACTGGGATCTGTGAAAATAATACATCTCGTGTAATCTTTCTTCTTCATATTGCTTTTTACATTGTCTCATTTCATGGTCTTTGAGCACTTTACCACAATATGCCCTGACCTTATAATTTGACATAGCAGGCATGTTTCATTTCATTAACATATTTATCATTACATGATAAATTCTTGGCCACATTTTTCAGTTATTTTCAGCAGGGTTTATTAATCCTAATCATTTTAAGCATGTTGGAAGTTCAAATTTATACCATGTTGCCTATCATTTTTCTCTAGACAAGGACCTTTAGTAGACTTACAAAATGACGACTAAGTGGTTAATCTATTAGCAATTTTCTCAATTGGCCTTTAGTTGAGCCATCATGTAGATGGTCACAAAGAGGTCAGATTAGGAACTAGAATTAAACAGTGATCCTAAGAAGGGTACTTAACTTTTAAATGTTGCACTTTCATCCATTTTACTTCCACGTCACCTGAAAAAAATATTATTCTGAATAACAAACTGGCATAGACATATGAAATATCCTGCCTGTCTTGAGTTTGGCTCAATTACAACACTTTAAAAGAAACCTGTGTATGTGAAAGGCAAGAATACTTATTCTCTATAAAGTTATAATTATCATGATTTAGCTTATAGCATCAAAATGTCAAGTAAAGGCCAAGGTCTTCAATACTTATATGAGATGAGAAAGACCATAAAAGCAGAAATCCCAACTGAACAGGAAAGTATCAAAGTCCTCCAGGGAGAAATGAGAATTATAGTGCCCACACCTGGCTCTGCTCAGTGTTCTTCTCTCATACTGACTTGGGGATTACCAATAGGTAAGACAATAGACAGGATTTTATGACTTTCTATTAGACTCATTATCTATTTCAGAAAGCCACTCCATGAATCAAATTGGAACAAAGCCAAAGAGCTTTGGTTATGTTTTCTGGGACTATCATCCACAGTAAAACAAAAAATAGAAAACAAAAAAAAGAAAGAAAACAACAATAAAAAACCCAGTGCTGCTTATATTCTTCCACAGAAAAGAATCCTTTGTTATTATATATCATTTCCCTTTTTTATAGCAGATTTGACTGTGGATAATGTCTTTTATGATACCTTTATTATTAAATTTTCAGCTTTATATCATTTGCTAAGTAAGTTTGTACCGATACGAGAAAGTCAAGTTAACCTGTGTTTACAAGGTATTTTAAGTCAGATAGTACATTTCTGAGACAGTAACTCAGTATAGACAGCAGTGAACATTGTTGCTACAACTACACTTTCAACTGTGCACAACTATTTTCAAGTTTGACACCACCAATTTCATCATGTTCTGCTCTGGTGATATTTAGGTGGATTCAAATGGAATTGCTAATTGTTTTCAAACTCATGCTTCTGGCCTGAACTTGAAGAAACTTGACTTGTACATTCACCAGTCTCTTGTTTGCTCTACTTATATGCCTGCTATGAATATAGAGCCCAAAATGCCTTGAGGTAACTCATACTTGCTATATACTTGGGGTTTTCCATAATTATGAAAATGACCCATTGAAGAGCATGCTGCCATCTTGGATTTCCCACTGGGAGCCTTCCAATCTCCCTCATTATACTTCCCAAATATTTATGTGTACAAGGCAATATGCGAAACAGATTTGACTATCTTAACAACAGTTAAAAGCCAGGCAAATATTGTGTCAAAATGGAATTTTTTAAAGAAGAGAATTCTCTGACAACCTATTATTATTACTACATTAAAAACAGTTTCAAAAAGGGCCAGGATTTAGGTGAAAAATAACATGCATTTATTTCTCATAATTGTTAGTTTCATCTATAATTATTCCTAACATTGCAAAGATAAATCATGAATATGTATGAGCTAATGCCAACCTAACCAATAAAGTGTTTTCCTTCAATACTCCTTCTACAATTGTTCAGTGCTTTTCAAGCATTTTTATTAACTGGCAAACTACATCTATGAATAAGCTCAAAGTGAACGATGGGAAAATCATTATAAAATATTAAATTGTTTTTTTTATTTTTTATTTTTATTTCTTTATTGTGAAAATACTGTACAGAGGAGTTACAATTACATGGGCAAGATAATGAGTACATTTCTTATCAAGCATTGTAGCCTCCTCATTTGTTTCCCCTTCCCATCCCTTCCCATCCTCCCACTGCCCTCCCACCAATTCCTCCCCGCTACCCCCACCAAAGCACCAAAGTTGTAAAGTTCGTTTTCGACATAACGACTTGTACATCTCGTTGTTGCAATGGGTCCACCTGTATCCCTATTTAAACGATTTGTTTTTCCCCTTCCCCTCCACAAATTTCCATTAGTAAGTGAAATCTGAACTAACCCATTTCTTTAAATCATTGCTGTATGTTAATTTTCTCTTTCTTTACTTATTTTTGTTAGAAAAATAGAAGTAATTCTAAAATATGAACCAAGAAACTATTTGATATTTTTCAATTAATTATTTTAAGACTAATAATTATCCAACACAATTTTCTGTTACAGCTTCACAGATTGTTAGTTTACTCTCACATATTAATAATTACTAAACTTATTAGGAGGCCTGTTGCTTTGCAGTAGTCAGTTAATATAATGATATTAGTTATTTCTCCTTTACTTAAGTAACAAAAGTATGCCCCAATAATTTCCTGCTACCCATTTAGTACCAAGAGTGGGTAAATGCGGTTCACATTCACACTTTAAGTGTCTGCTTTGATATTGCTACCAAAATTTGGGAAGACAAGACAAAATGATAAAGTCCTTATGAAATTAAACTTAAGAATACCAGAGGCATGGCTTTTGTTAGGGTCTTCCAGAATAGTAGTACAGAGAATAGGGGAAAATAGGAGGAAAGGGAGGGAGAAGGGCAGAGAAGGGGATAGGAGAAAGTAGATAGGAGACAGGAGAGAGATTATTATAGAAACTGACTCACATGATTGAAAGCATAGAAGTCCTATGACAAACCATTTGAAAACTGAAAACAACACAGATTCTATCTCACCTCAGTTACAGTAGGCAACACCAAAATACTAACAATTACAAATGTTGGTGTGGATATGAACAAAAGGGAACTGCCGCAGACCGGGTTCTGTCGGGATGACAGAGGACACCTAAGGGAGGAACCTGGAATAGGATGGGGAGATGGCAAACAGACAACTCACACACAGGAGGAGTGGATGCTGAGTGCGATTTAATGCAGAGGATAACAAACTTTTATAGCAAAGGTCTACATGAGAAAGGGCAAAAGGTTACACAATCTTGCTGCAGGGCTTCTTTCTTGGGTGGTCACCAGCTGGTCACCTGATAGGCACTTGTCTCCGGCTTATCTCTAAGGAATACAATGGGTTTGGGTTTTGATGTTTGTCACCAATTAACCATTACCTATCTTTATAGAGGCCTTAACTTTCCCATACAATCTTTCTTGTTTTTTCTTTAATAGTAAACCTCAAGGAGACCTAGATCTAGCAAGTCTCTTAGTAAATAGCAGGAAATTCTTTCTCCTAAATAGTTATCTCAGCAATTGCCATGCATTCTTTTTGTTTTAGCTGAGCCTACAGCTTCTTGTAAATCCCTTACAAATAATTCCTTCTGCTGAAGTGACTTTGTGAAACCCCCAATACTTTTATATTTACTTATAACTTGTCTCCTAGCCTCCATAAGAGGGGTTTCAGGTTAGCACTTAACTCTGGTGAGTTAGTCATATTTTTAAGACACTCATCAGATATTGGAGTCGTCAACACTCTTAAGAAAGAGCTTTGAATAAGGGAACGTTGACAATGAGCAAGTACAAAGAGCAGTAGAAACAGTAAAAGATTAATAGGCACTCTTATGAGGAAAAGAAAGGCAGAAACACATCTTTCCCAGGGGTTTGCCAGCCTTTCCAGGAGTAGGCCTCTTAGAAGCCCTATTCTCCGAGGTAGACTTCGGTGAAGTCCCAATACTCAGAGATAGGTCTCTGAAGCCCCTTTCTTAGGTCTGATAGATGGTTTCCCATGCTAAGCAGACTCCACTGGAGTCGGCGTGGCAGGGAACTTTATTACACTGTCTGTGGTAATGCATGCTTTTTCAACCACTGTGGAAAGCAGTATGGAGGTTTCTTAAAAACTAAACATATGGCTTTCCATGATCCAGCAATCCCACTCCTGGGAAGTCCATACTTCAGTTACCAGAATACCGTATCCTTTGCAGCATTGCTTACCATAGCCAAGATACAGAATCAGCCAAGATACACCTCAGTGGACGAACAGATCAAGAAAAAGTGGCATATCTACACAACAGAATTCTACATAGCCATCATAATTATATTGTACCATTTATAGGGAAATGGAAAGACTTGGGAAAATGATATTAAGGGAAGTGAGCCAAACCCAGAGAAACATAAGTTGCAGGGTTTTCCTCATTTTTGGTAGTTACAATATGCCTATATATCTATAAGTAAACATACTGGATAGTAAGCAAGGGGTTACAAGTGAATTAATTGAAGTATAATAGACTCAGTGGAGAGTGAAAATAGTCTTCTTTAAAAAGACTAAGAGAAAGCCTAATAAAATAATTACGACAATAGGTACTTGTAAGAGGGAAGGATACTGCCAAGGAGAAACTGGTAGAACAATGGTGAGGGGAAGGAGGGAGAAAGCAGGCAAGAAATAATTACATACATCACAGAATAGAGAAATAAAAAAAAAAAAGTGGGCCACAGCGGGTGTGAAGATGTTGACGTGATGATACAGATCAAGATGCATTATATATGTAAACCACTTTGTTAAATAGTAAAAAAAAAAAAAAAAGAAAGAAAGAAAGAAAGAAAAAAGATAACCTAAAAATTAAGACTAATGAGGAAAAGGGTTTGAAGTGGATGGGGAAAATGTTGAAGTGCTGACCCAGATTCAGAAGCACTGTGTACATAAACTGCTTTGTTAAATGCCCAAAACTTCAATACATACCCTAAAATTAAGATACATGAGAGAAGGGCTGGCTTGGCAAAGGTGGAGGAGAATGTTGAAAGGGATGGTATTGATCAAGATGCAATATATTTAGAAACTGCTTTGGTGAATGGCAACTCCTTTGTACAACTACTTAAAGATAATAAAAATATTTTTAAAAAGGTAAAAAAAGAGCACTGGAAAACATGGGAAGCTGATAGTGTTGTTAGATCCAAGGTCTAAGCCTTCAGAAATGGGGAAAGCAGCCATCCGTCCAAGATCTCAGTCGATTACCAAAGCCTGTACTCCTCACAGGAATGAAGACATTGTTGTTAAGTCCTGGAGTCCAAAGTCCAGAAAACCTGGAATTTTGATGTGGAGAGAGGAGGTGAGTATGTAAGGAACAACATTCACTTTTTCTGTTTTCACTTTTTTTAACGCCTAGCCCCAGCCTACTTACTTTCTCATTTTATTCACTCAGATTCACATGCTAATCTCTGAACTCTCTGTCACAAATCTCTGACACAACTCAAAATAATACTTTTCCAGATTTCTAGGTATTTCTTATGCCAGTCAAATGGATCCTTAAAATTCACTATCTTCTGAGATTATCTTTATTTTTTTTTTTGTTTAGTGGCTAGAAAATTCTGTGCATGATAACAACTTATATTGAGGAAGCTTTATTTGCCAACTATCATAACAGTAGTAAAATGCATCACAGAGGAAGTCTTCCTGTGAACCCATCAGTCCCTCAGTCTACAGAAAACTGACACAAGCTCTGAGCCCTGCGTTTTCATGGGTTGCAGATTAAACATTAAAATGGAATTCAGAAAAGAAGACATTGTGGTTATGTCTCTAAATCTCAGCAGAGAAATGTATAGCTTAGCGTTTTAAGTGTTGCGTATATGTAAAGTCATTGCTTAGCAGTATGATCAAGAATAGATATGGTCTTTGAACCAGTTTACACGAAATATAATTTATACAAAAACCCTTAAGATTTGCCATTGCTTTCTCTAGTAAAAGCAAAAAAAAGCCTTCTTATACATTTGCTTGTTCAAAGCTTTTGAAAAGATTTAAACCAAATGAATAATAAAAAAGAACTAAGACAAAAAATACTCTGGAAGAAATATGGCTATATTTAATAATTTTTATTGCACAGATATGTTAGAGCACTAACATAGATAACAGAAATAAAGGCAGGAAGAAGACAGTGAAGACATGTGGGCTCAATAGATATCTACCTATTTTGGATGTGGAAAGCACTGAATTTAATCCTAAATGATGGATTAGCAACAAGTAAATCTAAATATGCATAACTTGAAGTTCTTTAGTCATTTCTAAAGTAGCAAAGCTTAAGAAGTATGTTAAAATCAATAATTTGCTATCATCAAAAATATAAAGTGTCCACACTTTTTATTCAAGATTGTATTTATTATATGAAATATATTTTTCCTACAGCAGAGTTTAAACTCAGAGGCTTGTACTTGCTCAGCTTGCTTGCTTGCTTTGTGAGCTACCACATGAACCAGGCTTTGAGACTTGTTTGGCTGGTTATTTTAGTAATGGAATCTCACAGACTTTTCCTCCTTGCTTGGTTTTAAACTGTGGTCTTCCAGATTTGAGTAGGTAGGATGACAGACATGAGTTTTCAGCAGAATATCTACTTTTGAGGAAAAGGAGGCACTACCTTACTTACCTGATTATTTACAAATTAAATCTAAAATGAGAACAATGATATTCTTTATTTTCATCTATAATCCGACCAACATGGGACAGTTACTTTTCCTGCACATGATAAATGGTAAAAATAAATTCGAATAATATCAAGACATAATAAAACAAATAACTTCAATAACATAACAGTAGAGATTTTAAATCAATGTGTGAACATGTTTTTTTTTCTAACTTTCATGCCCTTGTCATGCATGATATATCCATTACAAAGTTACTATCATTTCAGACATTTGTTTCAATAATGTAGGAGTAAATATGTGTTGTGTGGTATGTTCTCTCCAGAGATCTCCATGTCTTCATCCGTGGGGTCTATAAATACATCTCTTTAATGACAAAAGAAACTTTGATAATGGAAGAAATAGTGGAAGCATTTTGTGAAGAGACTGGCCTGACTTACACGTATAAAGCAGTCTAAATACAGTAGTTCAAACAGGAGTTAGGCCAGAGGATCACACTGAAAGCAGGAGAACCAAGAATGGAAGAAAACATGCATTGACACGAGAAAGTGACTATTAGCCAAGGAATGGGGCAGCCACTGGAAGCACAAACAGGCATGCCTGCTGAGACCTGCTGAGCCCATAAGCCCTAGTTCAGCTCTTTGATTCTCAGAACATTAAGGTAAAACATTTTCATTCTGTTGTTTGTAGTATTTTGTTACAACAGCAATAGGAAAATAATATGTAATATTCTAATGCACACAGCTCTCACTCTACAATGTTTTATTTTTCTAATAGTTATTTACTTACGTTTTGGGTGTACAGAGCTTTACAAATGATTTTATAGTGTTCTATGTATGCATCTGACTTTAATTCATTCTTAGTTACCCTAGGATTGCTGTTAATGAAGCATTCATTCCATTTACTTCTTAATGTATTTGCCAGGAATAATTTCCATTATCTTAGCATAAAACAAAAATAGCCTTTGAAGAGAATATTTAAAGGAATAGAAGAAAAGGAATTATGGAAACAGTCAGACTTTATCAATTTACGAAGCTTAAATCTTAATTCTAATGAGATTACAAATATCAGTAACAAAGGATAGCCAGCAAATGGACTAGGATACAAAAGAGCATTGTATCTGATAAAGCCTCTGATATGATATTCATACTCTACAGTCAGCTTCAATAAATGCACTTCATCTGATCTTCCCAGCAAGTATGATGGCATTCTTTATTGTTATGAAACTATCCCTGGCCTCTAGCATCCACTATAAGAAATATAGCCCTTTTCCTTTGATCTTGCTTTATTGTAAGGGATCATTTGATATATCATCCAGTAGTAATTTTGTTTCATTTAAAAGGCTAGAATAAATATTGAAATACAAAATACCCACAGCTTACTAGTAACATATACATGCATATGTGTATATATGTATTTTATATAAATAAATTATATTTATAAATAAATAAATTATTGCTGGTTCTGGGACTTGAATTCAGGGCCTGAGTATTGTCCCTGAAACTTATTGCTCTGGACTGATGTTCCTCCACTTGAGCCACAGCTCCATTTCTGGCTTTTGCTTGTTACTTGGAAATAAGAGTTTCATGGACCTTCCTGACTGAACCAACTTCGAACTGCAACCTCAGCCTCTTGTGTAGCTAAGATTACAGGCATGAACCACTGGTACCTATTTATTATTCTTCAGTTTGTACTTGGCTTCATGGAATCCAAAATATTCAAGAACAATGGTACATTTCAAAATGCATAATAAACAAAATGTGACAAAATTTATTTCATTAATACAAAGCACTGGAAATCAGCTAAACAGATTCAGCTTCCAAGAGTGTACCAATCATTCATATTCAGTGTTATTGACACATTGTCAGGATATATTGCTAATCCCTAGCATTTACCTTTATCTCTTTCTCACCCAGGCTCTTAGAGTAGACATAGAAAACACCAAGGAGAAAGGCAGAATCTGAAGGCAAGCAGCAAGATAATTATATTTTGCTGGGTGCTAGTGGCCCAAGTCTATAATCCTAGATACTCAAGAGGCTGAGATCTAAAGATTGCAGTTCAAAACCATCCAGGACAAGAAAGTCTGTGACACTCTTATCTCTAGTTAACCACCAAAAAGTCAGAAGTAGAGCTGTGTTTTACGTGGTAGAGAGCTAGCCTTGAGCAAAAAGCTCAGGGACAATACCCAAGCCCTGAATTCAAGACTCGTTACTGATACAACATACACACAAGCGCGCACACACACACACACACACACACACACAAAGATAATTGCATTTTAAAAATACATTTCTAGAGAAAGATGTTTCTTTCATATTTATATTCATACTTCATGTTTCTATGTAAACAATGCAGATAAACAAACCGGCATGTGGGGAAAACCCAGCATTTGTAACTAACCTCTATTCTTCAGAATGAAAGAACCATGCATATTTCCTCTATGCTATTGTTGTAGAGGTCAGCGGTCAGGGCTTTATGGATTGGACGGAATTCATGCAGCTATCAACTTCATCTTCATCACAAGAAAGTATGTATTCAATTGTCTCATACAAAATGGTTTGAAATCTTGCATATATACATGGAAATAACATTTTTACCTCAGGAACAGGATTTGTAAATGAACCACATTGTAATTGAACCACATCATGTGTGGCATGTGCAGATTCTGTCATTGGAAGAGAAAATTTAAGATTCCAAAAATGGAAGTCTGACTCAGGGTAGATGATATACAGATTGACTCATTGCAACAATGAGATATACAAGATGCTATGTCGAAAAACAAACTTTACAATTTAGGTGGTGGAGGGTAGCTGAGGAGGTGGGAGAGAAGGAATGATAGGGGAAAAAAGTGGAGGAGGCAACAATGCTGGAAAAGAAATGTACTCATTACCTTGCTCATGTAACTGTAACCCCTCTGTATGGTATTTTCACAATAAAAAATTAATAAAAAAGGAAAAGCTTTCATCTTACTGTCACAGATAGTCCACAAAGGTGAAAAGATCTGGCCTCTAGAGTCCCAAATCTGGAAGCCGTAGACTGAAAACACAACTAAATTCTCAGAAGGGACCAGCTCCATGTTATATGTAGTGGCATATTTTATCTCTAATTGTATCAGGAGCATCCTCCACAGGTCATGCTATAACTCCTTTCTTTTAAAGCAGAGTCATAACAAAGTTTGTTTAGCACGATGATAACATAATTTCCAATTTTCTTCGCGCTAAATGTTACACTTATGTCAAAATGAAACTATCATTGAATAAAAATTCTGTCATAGCCAAATAGATACATAACTTCTGTAATTTAGTGGAGTATTTTGACATAGTTTAAAATCCTGCCAGCAAATTAAATCTAAGCTAAATGTAGAAATAATTGCCAGCAGGCCACCTAGATTTTATATTCCAGACAGAGTATTGCTATGTGGCACAGGTCTGGCTTGAACTTACCATCCTCCAATCTCAGCCTTGAGGGTACAGGAATTGGGAGCACCTCTTACCATAGCAGCAAGGCCATACTATTAAATTATAGTAATGAAAGAATAACAATTTGGGCATGTTCTCATATAATAAGAATTAATTATAAACCGCACCAGTGCTTCATGCCTGTAATCCTAGCTACTCAGGAGGCTGAGATCTGAGGATCATGGGTCAAAGCCAGCCTGGGCAGGAAAGTCCATGAGACTCTGATCTCCAATAAACCATCAGAAAACCAGAAATGGCACTGTGGCCCAAGTGGTAGAGCGCTAGCCTTGAACTGAAGAGCTCAGGGACAGTGCCCAGGCACATAGTTCAAGCCTCATGACCAACTTTAAAAAAAGAAAAATGAATGAATTATAACAAATGATCAACATATAGATTGACTTTTAAAAAGAAATCTTTAATTTTTTTTCTTGTGATATTGGTATTTGAACTCAGGGCCTCATGTGTGCTAAACAGGTGCTCTATCACATCTAGTTCTTTTGTTATGATGGTTATTTTTTGAAGAGGTCTTTCTTCCTGCCTAGACAGATTCCTGGATTGCTACCTTCCTAACTTATGCTTCCCATTGGAACTAGATAACAGGAGTATGCCTTATACTGATTCTTCTGTTGAGATAGAGTCTGGTTGGCATTCTTTCCTAAGCTGGTCTGGATCACATTTCTTCCAAGCTTTGTTTCCTACTAGCTGGACCAACAAGTTATGTACCTCTGTACCCTGCTGTTGGTTGAGAAAAGGTAATAGGAACTGTCTCACTATCAGCCTGGACTCAAGCATCAATCCACCTGTTATCAGCCTTCACAGTGGCTAAGATTATAAGAATGATCCACCAGCAACAGGCAATTTGATTCAGTGTTTTTATTCATGGTACTTTAAATCATGTAAAATATGTGTATGCTTATAAAGCATTTGATTGAAAATCATACCAACCTTGTTTGATCTTTTAACCTGAAATTACTAAGAAATTCTTGGTCAACAAGGAACAGAAATATGTATTCATTCAAGAACATTAATTGAGAGATTTTTTGGGGGAAAGTACAATAATATACAAAGTATTTGTTAACTGCAATAACCCTTCTTAATTAGGTGAAAGCTATTGGGAGCAAAATGTATCCATGCTGAAGAATAAATTAATCTAAATGAATGGAACATGTAACATGAAATATATGCAAGTTTATTGATTATATATGCAAGGAAATAGGATGAGTGGTAAGCCATAATGTTTGATAGAAATACAACATACTACATGCGATAACGGTGTCTAAATTAGAATATGGAAATAAAATAATTCATATTAATTTTCAACTATGTGGTGTTTTAAATCTCAGAAGCTTTGGTAAAGCAAATGCTTTACCATGCTGAGTTATTCTGTCAGAATTTAGTTTATGTCTAGTATCAATATAAATACTACTTCACTGAACACATTTTTTTAACATATTTTTAGATTAATCATTCTCCACCTTCACTCAGAATTAGACCCACATGAAAATTTTACAAGGCCTTCATGAAGGGATCCGCCCAATCGAATGAGAAATTCAAGCATCAGTAGTCTTTAGAGCTTCCCAGGTGATTTCAATGGACAGTCATGGTGAAGCACAAGTATTGGAAAATTAGTTTTGTGCCACCCATTTATTTCATTTGGATGATTTCCGAGGACACAAGATTGCTTAGGCAAAGAGCACATTTATTTTAATATAGCTTTATGCCATTTTAAAAAGAGGTAGAGATAATTTTCAAAGAGAATAAAAGAAAATGGTCATGCATTTGACAAACTACATTATGAATTATTTTAGGCACTGTCACTCTGCTAATGAGCGATGCTAAAACATATAATTATAACAAGTAAAATGCTTTGATTTGTAATATTTGTATTTTTTGTAGTCTCACTGTTTAGAATTATGCTTTTGTTTTGTTTACTATCTTCCCATTTTCAATGCTGTTTTTAAGGTTTCCCCTAATATTAGGCCTTCCTAATATTTTGACTTTTTAAAAATTTCTGTTCCAATGTAATTTTACTAAGGTTTTTATTCTATGTATTTTTTTCGATTGTTCAATAATTTTCATACCTTATTTAATGAATTTGTTATTACTATACAACACAAATTGTTCAAATGTGCTGTGTGTGTGTGTGTGTGTGTGTGTGTGTGTGTGTGTGTGTGTGCGCGTGTGTGTGTCACTCCTAGGGCTTGAACTCAGGGTCTGGGCACTGTTCCTGAACTTCTTTTGCTCAAGAATAACACTCTAGCACTTGAGCCACAAAAGCCAGTTCTAGCTTTTTCTGTTTATAAATACTGAGGAATCAAAGCCAGGACTTTATGTATGCTAGGAAAACATTCTACCTCTAAGCCATATTCCCAACCCTGTGCTGTGTATTTTAAACTTCTATTATTTTCTTAGCCCAACTATATTTTATTTTATTTTATTTTGAGTTAAGGCTGATGTCAGAGGAGTTACAGTTATATAAGTAAGATGAAAGTACATCTTTTGTTGAACATTGTTAACCCCTTCCTTGTTTTCTTCCCCTACCTATATTTATATCTTTATAGCTTAATATTAACAGCTTATTTTTAATACATCAGCAATTCAATTACTTCAGTGTTTCAAATGTTTGCTACATATATGTACACTTCTATTCTAAATAACATACTTCCTCATTTAATTTATGAGTATATAATTGTATAATCCTTCCTTTCCCCAGGGATGTCCAATGGCATTCATATATGTATAAAATTGGTTCATTTAAATATACTTAAACAAGTCATGTTTTATTCATCCTGTTTTGTATAATTTTAATTCTTTTAGCTTTATTCTATGCTTATTTCTGTGAACAATTTTTTTCTTCTTTCTGTGATTCATTCAAGAGACTTTGCAAGGTTTACATTGAGCTTTTCATTGGTCAACTAAAATAATTGTGACTAATTGAAAGTTAAAAACCATTAAGATATATAAACCCCATATATATTCATATTCCTATTCAGAATTTTGCTATATTTCTGCATATGTTCAATTCCTCCTTCAAAAAAAGTTAAGGAGAAGATGGGAGAATCTAGTCAAGAATGCAATGTAAATCATACAAAATTAAGAAAAGTGAGGGGAGGGGAGGATTGGAAAGAATATGTAAAGAATGTAAGACTGTTGAAAGGGATGACATTAATCAAGATGCATTGTATTTATAAACTGCAGTTCATTTTTCTAATTACTTAAAAATCATAAAATAACATTTAAAAATTAAGTTAAAAACACATCAAGTCAACAATAAGTTGTATTTTTTGTTATTTTTTTAACTTAGATTACTAGCCAAATCTGAACTTGTCCCTGGTTTTCTTATTCTATACGATTATTATAAATTTACATCTACATGTTTAATTTTAGTTGCTATAATGAATTTGTAAACTAGTTGATAATTCCAAAGTGGTAAGATAGGAACTCATTCCTTTCAGATGCATTTTATATAAGTGGCACTATTGAGTGCCAATAATAGCTGGCAAGAAGATTATGAACCTACAGACCTATAGCTATCTAATCTTCGATAAGGGAGCTAAAAATATAGAATGGAAGAAAGACAGCCTCCTCAGTAAATGGTGCTGGCAAAATTGGTTAACTACTTGTAGAAAACTAAAGCTAGATCCTTACATATCACCCTGCACTAGAATCAACTCCAAATGGATCAAAGACCTCAAAGTCAAAGCAGATACTCTGAAAACATTACAGGATGGAATAGGAGAAACCCTAGGTCTCCTTGATGCAGGCTGAAATTTTCTGAATAGAGACCGGGAAACACAACAAATCAGAGAAAGGTTGGACAAATGGGATTGCATGAAATTGTAGAGCTTCTGCATGGCGAAGGACATAGCTAGCAAGATCAATAGAAAGCCCATGGATTGGGAGAAGATCTTGACTAGCCATACAACGGACAAGGGTCTCATATCTAAAATATACCTGGAACTCAAAAAATTAAATTCCCCAACAACAAACCTTCAAAGAAACAACTGCCCAATAAATAAGTGGGCTAAAGACTTAAAGAGAAACTTCTCTGAAGAAGAAAGAAGGATGGCCAATAGACACATGAAGAAATGCTCAACATCCCTAGGACTGGGGGTGGGGGAGGCTGGGAAGGGATGTGAAGGGTAAACAAAGGAGGAGGCTGCAATGCTTGATAAGAAATGTACTCATTATCTTGCCCATGTAATTGTAACCCCTCTGTACAGTATGTTCACAAAAAATTAAAATAAAAAAAAGATTTCAGGTGCTTTGGTTGTCACAGTTTGTTAGTAGAATATCATCTTTGCTTAAGGCAGATTACTACAATGCGACCTAGCTCTTTTTCCCTTTGAGAAGCCAAGTCTCCCACACATACCATGACCCCCATAACAGGAAAGTAGACAAAGGTGGGGTGCTCTGGCCATACAAAAGAGGTAGTTTCATGTGATTTCCACAGGTCTTGATAAAAGAGCACTCTTCTTCTCTGAAATCAATATGTTGAACAGCATGTAGGTAAAAGCTGAGGTTACAGGAGAGAGATGCCGGCCTAGCCCTACTCTACCATCTACCTCCCAACTGATGGCTTGGAAATAATTCTCTTTGCACCACAAGGAAGCAAAATACTTTATTAAAGCAAATATTGAGGACCTTGTTTAAGTATTTTTGTCTAATTTTTTTAATTTTAGTTTATTCTACATTCTGTGCTAGAATTTGGAATAGCAGTAAACAGTATCTTTGAGAAGAGCCTTCTTTTCTTAATGTTGCCTAAATGGAAATGCCAATATCACACTGCAGTGGAGATTGTGGCTGAACACACAGCTTAGGAGTGTATATGAGTGAGTGTGTATGTGTGTGTGTGAGCTTGAACTCAGGCATGGGGACTGTCCCTGAGCTTTTCTGCCACTTGAGGCATGGCTACACTTTTGGCTTTGGGGGAGGTTAATTGTAATTAAAAGTGTCATAGACTTCCTTTACCAGGCTGATTTCGAACCAAGATTCTCAGATCTCTGTTTGTTGAGTAGCTGGTATTACAGTTATGAGACACAGGTACCCAATACAGTTTAGGGATTCAGCATTTGATGAAACTACAGAAATGTTACTATGTTCTGAAGCACAACATGGGCAAACAAAGCACAGTTCCAGGTGCACTAGAAGGCCTCATCTTCTTGAATGTGGACAGGCATAAAACTAAATGGTAGCCACTAAATAGTGCATGATTAATTGACTCATTCATATTGCTGGAAATAGCCAGACCATCCATAAAGGAAAATACAGAGAAATATCAATAGTGAGAGCAAGCAAGATCCAAGATCCAAGACATTAAATTTGACATGAGAGATCTTGATCATTTATATTGGACTAGCAGAAATGTATTTTTAAAAACTCTATACTGGGAAGGTGGCTCAGTGGCAGAGTGCTAGCCTTGCATGCATGAGGCCCTGGGCTCAATTCTTCAGCACCATCCAAGCAGAAAAAGCAGGAAATGGCACTGTGGCTCAAGTGGTAGAGTGCTCGCCTTGAGTTGAAGAGTTGAGGACAGCACACAGGCCAGAATTCACTCCCCATGACCAAAAAAAAAAAAAAACCAAAAAACCTCCAAACAAGTCAGGCACCAGTGGCTCACATCCGTAACCCTAACTAGCCAACAAAATCCATGAGATTCTTATCTCTAATTAACCACCTAAAAGCTGGTGGTGGAGGTGTAGTTGAAGAGAAAGAACACTAGCCTTAAGCAGAAAAGCTCAGGGACAGCGCCCAGCTGCTGAGTTCAACCCCTGGGACTAGCACACACACTGAAAGTTTTAATTCCATGAACATTTGTCACTATTTTTTTTAGAAATTCTATTTGCATAGAACATGCTAAATTATGCTCAATTTGTTAATTTAGAACACTAAATTATTGGTTACTTCTTGTGCTCAAAATGTAGGCAGAATGGTTAGGATAAAGGATCATTTCTCAGAAATTAACCTGAATATCTAAGCCCATCATGTTATAGCACATGCCATTGGGTCATTAAACATAGCCACTGGGAACTAAATTAGCTCCTTCTTGATGAGAAATTTGACTTGTGATTTTCTCAGAAGAAAAGTTAATTAGCACAGACTTATTTGAATATGGTCTGATTTAAGTCAACTCAATGGTGTCAATAAGGATCCAACTGTATCTAATTTTCATTTATTTTTATAACTCACCCTGTCAGCCAAAGTGAACCTGTGATGATTTGCAAATAAAAGTGAAAGTAAACAGGATAAACTTTAATAGATGAGATAAAATGGGGATATGGAAATAGATAAAAATCATAGTTGATGGAGAATCAAAAAGGATTACTATGTGATAAGGAGAATATAAACGACTCTGAGATTTCTAAATATAATACTATGTTTTGAGCAAAGTAGCACTTAAAATAATTCTAAATACCTTTGATATGAAATTACAGTTTTTGTCATCTAAACTCTTCTGATTATGAGCTGGGCTTTTAAGACAGGCTAAATGTAGAGGATTATACTAGATGCTGATTTATATTAAGAACTTGAGAAATATTGCCTAGTAACCAACAGAGACTCATAGTTTCTTTTTTTATTATAGTTATAGAGGAATTATGAAGTTAATTTAATTCAGTTAAAGATATTTCAAAAATATAAAATTGCATTTTCATCTGGAAGAGAATGAGATTAATTATGTATTTGCTCAAAAACAAAATAGCTTAAGTTGGGTGAGAGAGATACAGGGTCTGATAAGTCACAGTAACTCTAAGTTCAATTGTCAATTGTCAAATAAATTTAGAAACTGAATCATAGCAAGGTTGAATAACAAGGCTGGGTCACATGGTTCATTTCCTGCATTTTGAAGTGATGTATTAATCTGAACTCCACCATTCATATAGGTACTAATTATGACTGTATGAGGTTGTGGTGACAGGAAAGTGACAGGGTTCCCAATTAGAAGTATTGCTTAACCAAATGGTACAGATAAGTCACAGAAGTAGTTGAAAATCTATTAGGAAATCTGTTGAGGACACTATTTCTTGGAAGGGTGTAGGAGGATGGGAATCAAATGGAATAGACCATTAACATGTATGGAGACATAATAGTAACATGCTGCCTTTTAAAATGAGAGATGCCAATTCAGAAAACAGAAATAATTGCTTGGCACCAGTGGCTCACAACTGTAATCCTAGCTACTCAGGAGCTGAGATCTGAGGATTGCAGTTTGAAGCCAGCCAAGGCAGGATAGTCCATGAGACCCTTATCTCCAATTAACACCCCCCCCCCCAAAACAAAAGACTACAAGTAGAGCTGTGGCTCAAGTGGTAAAGTGCTTCCCTTGAGTAAAAAAGCACACAAGGCCCTAAATTCAAACCCCATTACCAGTACACACACACACACACACACACACACACACACACACACACACACACAGAGTTTATTACTGCATTAAATTATATTTTCTTACTGTATTTTCTTATTTATCAAATACTAATACAGCAACACTCATTTTAGATTATTTCCTTAACTTATTTTGAATTGATCTCTCCTTTCTAACATATTTGTCTTAAAATATTGCTTTAATTACCTTTCCTCATTCAAAACTTGACAGTCTAAATTTCAAATATGTTCTGAAACAGGTTAGTTTTAAATCCTTGCTGAAAAGAATTACATTGCTTAAAAATAAGCCACTATGGGTATAAGTAATTACAATAATCGATATTTAAATGAAAATTCTAGAAAGATACCTAAAGTAACTACCCTAATACTTTAAAAACATATTGCCAATTTTTAGAAAGTGAATATTTTTCAAGTTTAGAAATTCTAATTAGAAATTCTAATTACTCTGCTTATATATCTCAAGAAATTTAATGAAAACAAATGCATTTTCACTGTGTTGTGGCCTTTCCTCAAGCAATAAAATATTGATCATTTTGGGTGATGGGAACTGAAATCTGGGCCTCACATATTCTATAGCATTTAACTTTAAATAATATTTGATAACACTTAACTCCCACTCAGATATTTTTCTTCCTTTTCCATTTGTAGATGTTCTACTCTGTAAAGCACTGATAAAAATCTGAGCATGATTGGTGACAATAGCAGGAAATTGTGTTACCAAGCAGTTATTGGCTAATCTACCAAATTGTAAGGTGAGCTAAGGGATCTTTTTGCTGATGCAGGACAACAGGCCACAGTTGAGGGGATTACTAGTAGAGAAATGGTACCAAAAAGCCAATAAGACACAGCTTTGGTTGTGAAAAAGAAAATAACAGAAAATCAGAGAAAATGCATTCCCAAACCTTCCAGAAACCAAGCTTAGTCTAGTAGAGTTAACTCCTGAATCCATGGCTAGCATTTTCCAGGGTAGCTCTCATTGAGTATGAAAAAAACCTAGTTTACAATTCACAGTCAATCTGCCACTCAAGGAGCAATTCAGATTTTCAATTGCCTAAAAAGAGCCAAGTTGTTTCCCAATTTGAATCTCTTTTGCTGTTGGAGTTGCAATATTGTTTTTCCCATGCACCCGCATAATCTAGCATTTCTTGCTGTTGTTTTTTGGAGGCTGTGCACGCACTTGCTTTCATAGCCTATTTCTGAACTTTCTCTGACCTGGTGGGAAGACTCTGTTTTCGTTTTCATTTTTTTTCTCACTCTGTACTAATGTTACAGTTTATAAGTCTATCATCTCAGAAACAAAAGTTCTTAATTCCTTTATGACTGCAGGAGATCCCAGAGTCCTCTAATGTTCTTATTAATCAAACATATAATCATGATAATTGAAAGCAACGTTAAATGCCCACAAAGGATGAATATTTAGCTTTATGTATAAAGAAATTTGGCTAATCTGTAACCTGGCTCTCACTTGCAACAGATTATGTACCTAAACACAACCCAGAACCCTGCACTGAGTTCTTGTGCAGTAAAAAACTGTGATCACCTTTTATATTTCTCCATAATCTCCTTTTGTTCTCTCTGTGTGTTCAGCCTTTGAAAACTTTGGCCTGTCTGTTTCTGTGGCTCATGCCAGTATTACAAGGCTGAAATCTGAACGTTGTGGTTGGAAGCTAAAGCACTGGTGAAATGTCTGAGACTCTACCTACAAGTACAACCAAAACTGCAGAAGTGGAGAAGTGGCGATGTGGCTCAACTGATAGATAGAACACCAGTTACGAGTGAAAAGGCTAAGCAAGAATGTGATGCCTTGAGTTTAATCTCAAGTACTAGCAAAACAGTATACAACATACAATACACAACAAAACAATATTACCAGATTTTTCTTACATGGAATTAAGCTCAATGTATTCTGGGCTATTCTCTCATGATGCCTTTGTCCTGATAAAGTATGCTTTATTAACTTTAGCAAATGTCACTGTTTTCTTTTGATCGCTTTTGAATTACTTGGTAATCAATTCAGAATTTTTCTTTCCACCTGCTTGCCCTCCATCCTTTATATTTTTGGAAATTGCTCTTTATTTCAAGGGAGACTTAATTTTAGGACTCACTGATATCATTAGGAATGGAGATACTCCTTGAGACTCCTACAGTCTGTGAGTTGTAACAAGGGCTGGTGGTTGGAATAAACATTTCTGTGGGCTAGCCGCTTTAGTCTCCGTTATCTGTGACTTTGGGAATACCACTATGAAGACAATAGGTATGTATCCTTCTCTTCCTCCTCTTCTCCCTCTTTGCCTTGTCTCCCTCCTTTCCCTTTGATTCCTGAAAAACTACTTAATTATTCTTTATTATTCCAGCAACTCAGAAATTTCTCTCTGTATACCATACTGAGAGTTTTAAGATGCTGTGAAGTTATCCTCAGAACTTTGCACTGTCCTTTCTTCCTTAGTCACTGCCTCTTTGCTGTCCAGATCATTATAGTGACTTATTTCCCTGATCAAATGTGTTTAAATCCTAGGAAATCAGTCATTGTTTTTTTTTCTACTAGGCATTGGTGGTCACACTGATAACCTAGCTACTTATGAGGCTGAGATCTGAGGATTGCAGTTTGAAGCTAGCCTGGGAAAGAAAGACCATGAGACTCTAATCTCTAATTAAGCACCAAAGAAAGTAGATCTGTGGCTCAATAGTAGGGTGTTAACTTTCAGGGAGAGTGCTCAGGCCCTGAATTCAAGCCCTAGGACCATCACACAAAAAATAAAAATAAAATAAAAGTCTTTTCTGGAGTTCTCATATTATAGGAATTAGAATTTATTGATTCCTCTCAGGTAGTCACTAGGGTCTAACCCTACTCATATTATGTTGGATTTTTTTCTTGCAAGTCCATAATTAAACTTATTCACTTTTGATTAGGAAATTGATTTTATTGTCCTCAATATACTTTATTACCCCATTATTAAAGCTTTTCTATTTAAAACCAAGGTTTTAAAATTTATGAAAAGAAATATTTTCTCTCAGAATTTTTCAGTTGCAAACAGTGGCATTAAAGAACATTATCTTTTTTTTTTTTTTTTTGGTCAGTCGTGGGGCTTGAACTCTGGGCCTGGGCGCTGTCCCTCAGCTCTTCAGCTCAAGGCGAGCACTCTATCACTTGAGCTACAGCGCCACTTCTGGTTTTGTGGTGGTTTATTGGAGATAGGAGTCTCATGGTCTCTCCTGCCCGGGCTGGCTTTGAACCACGATCCTCAGATCTCAGCCTCCTGAGTAGCTAGGATTACAGGCGTGAGCCCGGCAAGAACATTATCTTTATAGAGCACTGACATTGAGAAGAATAGCTCAGGGATAGAGCCCAGACTCTGAGTAAAAGCTCCAGGAGTAGCCTAAAAGGAAACCAATTGCCTAGCATATGTGAATCCCTGAATTTAGTGTCTACAATCTAAATAAATACAGACATAAGTAGGTAGGTAGATAAATATATGTTTAAAGAACGACTGTATTCTTCTCCTGAAAAACAATACAAATAATAAGATAAGCGACCTTATTAAACTTGATAGTCTAAATAGACAAAATATATTAAATACACAAAAGTGAACCTGGAATTAATTATGTGCCAATAATAATTGTAATTTCTTTTATCTCTTCAGAGGTGTGTATCTGTATACCATTACTGAAGCTTGAAATCAGGAACTGGGTACTTTACTTGAGCTGTTGTGCTCAAGATTAGCACTCTAGTACTTGAGCTACACTTCCACTTTCAGCTTTCTTGGTGGTTAATTGGAGATTAGAGTCTCACCGACATTCCTGTCCAGGCTGGCTTTGAACCACAATTCTAAGGTCTCATCTGTTGAGCAGCTAAGATTATAGATACAAGTTGGGTGATGTCCTGCCCTGGAATTCTTTTTTAATAAAAGAAAATTGTTTTCATAAATGGCTTTGTTAAATGGTAACTTTCTTGTACAACTACTTAAAAATGTTTTTGTTTTTGTTTTTGTCAGTTGTGGGGCCTGAACTCTGGGCCTGGGCGCTGTCCCTCAGCTCTTCAGCTCAAGGCTAGCACTCTAGCACTTGAGCTACGGCACCACTTCTGGTTTTCTGGCAGTTTATTGGAGATAAGAGTCTCATGGTCTTTCCTGCCTGGCTGGCTTTGAACCGTGATCCTCAGATCTCAGCCTCCTAAGTAGCTAGGATTACAGTTGTGAGCCACCGGTGCCTGGCCTTAAAATGCAATACTCATCAAAATCCCAACATTATTATTCAATAATATAGAAGAAGCAATCTGAACATTCATATGGAAAAATAGAAGAACCTGAATAGCAAAAACAATCCTTAGCAGGAAGAACAGAACAGGAAGAATAATATCAAACTTTAAACTCTATTATAAAGCTGTAGTTATATAAAACAACTTAGTACTGGCACATGAACAGGCCTGAGGAGAATGGAAGACCCAAACATGATCCCACAGACCTATGACCTCCAATCTTTGATAAGGGAGCCGAAATTATCATATGGAAAAATGACAGCCTTTTCAACAATGCTGCTGGCAGAACTGGCTATATGTGTGTAGAAAATTGAAGTTAGATCCTTATATATCACCCTGCACTAGAATCAATTCCAAATAGACCAAAGACCACAATGTAAGAACAGCTACCCTGAAATTATTACAGGAAGGGATAGGGAAATACTAGGGCTTTTTGGCACAGGTCAAAACTTCCTAACATTCAGAAACACAACAAATCAAAGAAAGGCTGGATAAATGGGATTACATTAAATTGTAGATTTTCTGCATGTTAAAAGACAAAGCCCACAAATTGGGAGAAGATCTTTATTAGCTATACAACAGATAAGGGCCTCATATATAAAATATACTTAGAACTAAAAAAAATAAATCCCCGAAACAAATCCTCCAAGAAACAATAACCCCATCAATAAGTGGGCTAAAGACTTAAAGAGAGATTTCTCTGAAGAAAAAGTAAGAATGGTTTATACACATATGGAGAAATGTTCAACATATCTGGCCAGAAAAGAAATGCAAATCAAAAAAAACATTGAGATTCCACCTCACCCCAGTAGCATGGCCATTATCAAGAAAACAAATAATCACAGATGTTGCTGGGTATGTGGTCAAAAGGGGATGCTACTACACTGTTGATGGGAATGTAAACTTGTTCAACCACTCTGGAAAGCAGTATGGAGGTTCCTCAAAAGACTAAACATAGAGCTTCCCTATCACCCAGCAATCCCATTCCTGGGCATTTACCCAAATGACCAGAAAGAAGGTCACATTAAAGCTACCAGCACAACAATGTTCATTGCAGCATAATTTACGATAGCTAAGGTATGAAATCAACCCAGATGCATCTCAGTAAATGAATGGATCAAGAAAATGTGGTATATTTACACAACAGAATTCTATGCTTCCATCAGAAAGGATGACATTGCCCCATGTACAGATTGGAAAAATTCTATTAAGTGAAATAAGCCAGATCAAAAAAAAAGGTTGTATGGTGCCACTCATTTATAAGAACTAGAATATGTCTAGGATATTCTGAATAGGGGATCACAAATAGCTCGATAGCAATGTGAATATGACCATATAAAAAGAGGCTTATCAAAATGAACTCCAAGAAATGGAGCAGAGGTCTTTTCTATTGTACTGTTTGCAATTATTTCTTTTTACTTTCTCTCCCCTCCCCCTTTGGTTTATTCCATGTTGTCACTGTTTTGAATTCTGTACTCTTTGTCTGTATATAAGTTTATCTGATTTGGGGAAGGGAAAGGGGATCACAGAAATTGTGAGAAAAAAGCTGGACCAACGCAACAGTGATTTCCAACACTGTGTTGGAAATGAACTTAACAACTTGGAGGGGAGGAAATTTGAGGGAGGAAGTGGGAGAAAATGAGGGAGGGAGTAACACTGTTCAAAAAGAAATGTACTCATTGCCTTACTTATGTAACTGTAGCCTCTCTATACAACACATTTACAATAATTTTTTTTAAAAAGTTAAAAATGAAACATCATTTTCTAGATACAAAATACACAACCTGAAACCTGAACAAAATACATTACTAGAAAATATTCTCTATACATATTAGCATAGATACACATATGTAGTATGTGGTGAGTATATGAACATATATGTACAAATATTCTTCGTGTATTCATATATACATGCATACATACATGGAATACTCTTTAACATCTGTTTTCCTATTGAAAAAAACTCTTTACAGGTAAAGAATAAAGGAATTGGAGTAAAGAACACATAATTAACATGGTTTATTAGAGAAAGTGACCTCATTATTTCTTGTAGTTCTTCTTGAGCAACATAAGGCTCTCCTACTGCTAAGACTACATTCATTTAAGTGGTGCTCCTTAGTTTGCATATTAAATGGTCACAAGAATGACTTTGTATTTCCTTTCTCACCTTGAGCAGGTGCATATGTATTTATGTGTGTGTGTGTGTGTGTGTGTGTGTGTGTGTGTGTGTGAGTGAGTGTGAGTGTGAAGGAAAATTTGTGTTTACTTGATATTCAAGACTCAAAATTTTAATTTCAATAATCAAATAGAATGCTTAATTTCTGATTCTCCTCTCCTGTCTTCCCCTTTTCTCTCAACTTTTTTCCTCTAATCTAATGCAATACTTAATTCCTGACTCTCCTCTCCTCTCTCCCCCTCCCTTCCCATCCCTTTCTTTCCTCTTCCCTTTCCTCCCCTCTCCTTCTCTCTGTCTGTTTCTGTCTCTGTCTCTCTGTGTGGGTTTCTCTCAGAAATCTACCTGGGTTTATCTCCCTTGTCAATCTTCTTTTTTAGAGATTAATCTCCTAAGAACAGAGAAAAAAGTAAGATGATGCAATTTCCATGCTAGAGGACACAATCTTAACTGAGTGACTATGCTTAATAACATCAAAACAAGACATCCTGCCATATACTCTTACAAGACACAGTGAGAACAGCATTTAACTCCTTGGTTTTAAACAGACAACAGAACTTCTAGTGTTTGGTCTTTGACTTTTAAATCTCTAAAATTAAGAGTAATAGTTTTATAGTTTCTATTACCAAGCCTGTGGTATCTTGTGGCAGTTTAGGCTTATAAAAAGCAGAGGCTGGGCTGGGAAGGTGGCTCAGTGGCAGAGTGCTTGCCTTGGATGCATGAAGCCTTGGATTTGATTCCTTAGCACCACATAAGCAGAAAAAGCCAGAAGTGGCTCTGTGGCTCAATTGGTAGATCACTAGCCTGGGCTGAAGAGCTAACAGACAACACCTGGGCACAGAGTTCAGGTCCCATGAACAACAGAAAAAAAAAGTGCATTCCATGCTTCCTCCTGGATGGTATCACGCAAATAGAATGATTATAGCACCTGAGACATTAATAGAAAACCAAATGCAAATAAAGGCAATAATGTTGCAACAATATTGTGCCAATATTAATCACCAATTTGGTAAATATTGCTTGGGCATTCAAAACATTAACATTAGAGAAGCCTTGGTAAAGTGTTTGTAGGAACTCTTCCCTAGTTTTCCATCAACTCTGTTAATCAAGAATTGGTTTAAAACAAAATGTTTCCTTGAATGTACATTTAAGCCGGAAGTTCCTAGAACTAAAATTCATTTTTCAATTTGATGTCTTACTTCATTTCCCAGATACTTAAGTTAGAATGGTCCTGAACAAAATTCTTTTTCTTTCCTCCAGAGTTAAGTGCTTGGTAGATAAAACTGTTTCTCAAACTCATTTATTGTAGCATTTTGCAAACTTCTGATTTCAATTCTCAGCTTTCTCCTCTAATTTGTAGAATTCTGTTTTCTTCTAAGCCTTATAACACTTATCTCCAGGATTCAGTCTTAATCCATCTGTTTCTCTCACTGTTTGTTGAATTCTTGGTCATACTTTCCTTCAACCATGAAATCAACCCCATTTTCCTGGAATGTCTTTAAGCAACCCACAATTATCTGTAAGGCCATCTCATCAGCTGCTGTACATCTACATTGGGGCATTTCAGGCACCATTTCTTTGGGATTACCACTGAGTCTACAGGTACAGATCTAGTTGAGTTATAATCCTCTGATGCAACAGAGATATCAGGAAAAGATTGTCATGTTGCCCTCTCTGCTCAATACAGGATGACTTGCCAATGCCAAGGATTCTAATGTATAGATTTATTTTAAGAATGCCTGAAATACCCAGTGAATTTGAGCAGAAGGGTAAGAGATTTCCCATGTAACTCTTGCTCTCATACATGTACAGCCCTTTGCAAAGCCAAGAGTTGACACTGTTGACAGAGGTTCATGACATTCATCCCTCCTGGTTATCTCCCTGAAAAACACTGATGTTTTCCTTACTCAAAGTTTATTCTATTCTAGTATATCCAGAGTTGGACATTTCCTTTTGGGTTGGCTTCTTTCACTTAATATGCCCTTAAGTTTATGTTATATCTTTTCATTAACTGATGGTCTTTTCCTTTTTGTGCTAAATAACATTCTATTTTACAAATATAACACAAGATTATGTTGTTACTTTTATTCCATTCATCCCAAGTATCTTTATTACTTTTACATTTCCACACTTATAAATAAAACTGCTTTAAGCACACATGCACAAGTTTTGGGTTAATATAGACTTTCAACTTTTAAAAATATAGAGAATATGTTATTACTGGATGAGTTTTGATTTTTTTAATTTTTCATAAACTTCTGGCAATCCTTGCATGATTTGTATAAGAGTACTTTTTCTTTTTTTATTAAGTTTTTTATTGTGAAAATACTGTACAAAGGGGTAACAGTTACAAGAACAAGTAATGGGTACATTTCTTATAACAGTGCTTTTGCAAACATGTATTTTGAAAATCTTTCTCCTAGTCTGTGATTCACTTTTATTTTCTTTGTAATAGCTTTTATAGAATATACATTTTTAATTTTAATAAATTTGATTTATCAGGTTTTCCTTCCATGGATAGAGTCTGTGGTACTTGGCATAGAAAATCATTGCCAAATCCTGGGTAATGTAGGTTAGAGTCTAGAGGTTTTATAGCTTTGGACTTATGTTTAGATTTGTGACCGTTTAGGAAAAAATTTAGAGAAATCCGTCAAAGCTGTTGCTGTTGCTGCAAATGGATGTCTACTTGTTTCAACATCCATTTTTATACCGTTTCTCTTTTAGTTTTAATTTTTGCCTTTATTTCTTTGTCAAAGATCACATAAATGAATTGATGAGGGTGGCTTTCTACTTTTTCCTATTCTATTTGTCTTTTCTCTCACCAGTGTTATACCAACTAAATTGCTATAGCTAATGATTTGTAAGTTTGATAACAGTCCTCCATCTTTGTTATTCTTCTTCAATATTAATTTGGCTAGTCACAGTTTTTCTTATCCTATGCAGACGATGGGTTATAAAAATTGATGCTTTGGTATGGAACACGCCTGTACCTGGATACAGGTAAAGCAGTTCTTAGCATTTCCTTCTCCTATCTGATATATATAAGAAAGTAAACTTGGTAGGAGAATCAGAGTCAAAATGTTTGTAAAATTCCCTAAGATAAATGAATATTGATTTAGAGACATAAATAAACAGCAAGTTTGTCCAACTTAAATCTGGAAGTAATGGTTTTGAGGTAGCCTAATCTGGATTGTTCTAGTTTCTTTAAAAATATTTAGTCATTGAAAAATTGTTAGTATCACAAAATCATCAGAAGTTGTAAGAGCTATAGGGTAGTCAGAGTATCATCAGATTATGAAATCCACTTTATGGATCTGGGGATGATAGAGTGGCTATCTTTGAGAAGTCCAAGGATATGTTGAAATGTGACTACACTTTTTTTTATTGTGAAAATAATGTACAGAGGGGTTACAAATACTTGGTCAAGATAATGAGTACATTTCTTATCAAGGATTGTTGCCTCCTCCTTTGTTTCCCCTTCCCATCCCTCCCACCAAAGTTGTAAAGTTCGTTTTTCGACATAACGACTTGTACATCTCATTTTTGCAATGGGTCCACCTGTATCCCTAGTTCAACGATTTGTTTTTTCCCTTCCCCTCCACAAATTATGCCAACATCAAATACAGTGAAAGCAGGGGTTATACCATGGGGGAGAAACATACAAGCAACAAAGAAATCATTAAAAAAAAGTTAAAGCAAGAAGTTTCTGAGAAGCTTAATATTAAAATTTAAATATCTAAGAAGTAAGCTAGTCTTGGAATAACAGGATCCAGACAGCAGCTTTGGAAAAGAGTTTCCAAGACTATGATTTGAAAAATGGTAGAAGATAATGCTGAGAAAATTAAATGAGGATAGTGAGGAATAGAAGTGGAGAGTAGAATTGTATATGAAGAAATGACCAAGAGAAAAGAAGTATTTAAGGAAAGGGGGGAAATGTGCAGGGCAAAAAGTTAGTATTTCTCTGAGGGCTTGTTTGACTAGTCCTAAAATGTATAAAGGTCTACATAGAGACCAGTACCATTTCCTGATCAAATTTTATATGGTGGGTTAGAGAAGATATATATTCATTTCATGCAAGATGTCTTAGTGAAAACAATGATGAATCAAGGTCAGGAGATTTGTCCAGTGTTTTTTCTGAAAAGGTGAAAGCTCAGGGCATATTTATTAAGACTGGAATGAGCATTCTGAAAACTATAATTGAAATTGGAAACAAGGTCTACAACTGGATTACAGATGTAAGATGCAAGAGCTAATAAATCACAGCTGGACCAAACTTAGCATTTTTCTATGATTCTAGATTTCCTTTCCTTTAAGATGCTAATCCTTAGTCTTCAGTGCTTTGTCTGGCCTCCAGTTGTGGCTAAAAGAGCTCTAGTATTCCATTAGGTTCCAGACTGAAGTATCTACTGCTTTATAGTGGAGTGAGGAACTAGAAGCTGAGATTTTGCAAATAGCCTAGAATTGGAGTATGCCATGGGGAAAGTTTGAAGAATAGCAAAATGTATTAGAAACTTCAGGAGTTATTGAAAAAAGAATTGTTTGTCATCTTTTTCTTAGTGCCCCTTTCCTCTCTTCTGCTAACAGCAAGAGTTTGTATACTTCAAGAGCAATGTCAAATGATGTAATTCCTTAGAAAGGCAAAGTCAAAGTTAAACAAACTAAAACACCAGGAAACAAATACTTGAAATGAGTGAGTGGGGTCAAGGGGAAAGGAATGGACAAATGAAGAGGAGAAGTGGAGAAAAATGCAGTCACAAATCTAATGTATATCCTACAAAATTGATGAGTGAGTGAAAGGATGGGGAGTAGAAGGATGAGTGAGAATGTTGAAAGGGGTGACTTTGCTCAAGTTATATTGAATTCATAAACCGCTTTATTAGATGGAAACTCCTTTGTAAAACTACTTAAAAATAGCAAAAACTACGACCAAAATAAAAATAGACTAAAAATAAGAATTAAAAAGAACAATGTGTAGCTATCAGCAGTTATGAACATGACTTGGTTTATCATTCTTATACTGATTTCATTCAGTCTGCTACCATTAGTGACCTGCATATGGTCAACAACCTAACAATATATTCCATACTCTGTTTGGCTTCTGGACAGGTTTAACAACCTTCAGACAGTTCTTCCTGTTTGCTGATCCACACAAATGAACCCTTAAACAGAAGAGGGTAATTATTGGAAGATCACTGGGATTATTGGGAGATAGAGATCTGCCTAGACAACTTATATCAGTGTTAGTAAAGCTAAGCCTGCATTTCTGTTAGGAACTTTGGGCTTCTCCCCAAAGACCTAGAACCATGCACAGAATTATTACCTATACATGAAAGAAATGTCTCATTGAAACCTATAAAAAGAATTTTATATTTTCCCTTCCTCACATGTTGTACATCATTACCCATTTAATGATAATTGTTCTTCCATTATAACATGAAGCCATCTGTTCAATTTCTACAGAGATCACTGACAGTACCACAATGATGGTAAAAGTCAAACCCATTTTGATAACTCAAAACGGCTGCAAATACCAATTTATATGTATGTTATTTTACAATGCCATTAAATATTTCTTTAAATTATCTCCTTAGCACCTCATGTAACGCTAGGTTCCTTATTTCTGAAAGAGTCCATTTATGAAGAAAATAACTATGAGAAGCATTTGACCAATTGCCCAAGAATCTAAAACTGCTTTTAAAATGGCATGAACATAAGCACTTGATGGTAAAAGTCACTGGAGCCTGAACTGTGACAAGAGTCTTGATGTAGGACACCAAAAAAGAACACATATGTGATTGGAATATTCCTGAGAAGAATACGTTGAATTCTGCAGAGGACAAAAACCCCCACTACATATGTGAAGGAGTATGTAGATTGGTGCTCAATGGTGAGGATCACATTCCATGAAACAAAAATTCTAAATATATAAAGGAGCTGGAAGTAATTTGAGCAGTTTAAATAAGTAATGATTTCTTGAGTGCAGTAGCGCCAAGTGCAATTTTAGGTGTGCCATTAGCTTTTAGAGGCTGCTTCTGCAGCTACTGTACTTTCATTGGGAAAATTACTACCAGAAAATCTTTAATTTTTTAAAATGATGTACAGAGGTGTTACAGTTACCTGAATCATGTACTAAGTACATTTCTTTTTACACAGTGTCACCCCTTCCGTGATATTTCTCCCAGTTTTTCCCTCTCCTCTCCCACAATTTGTATAGTTCATTTACAGCATAGTGTTTAGTGAGTATCACTGCAGAATTAGTTTAACCTTTGTCCCAATATTTCTGTGCTCCCCCTCCCCTTCTCCAACTCAGATAAACTTAAGGTACAAGACAAAAGGTACAGAAATCAAAAACAGTACAAAAGTGGGGGGAGGAGAAAAACTACAAAAAATAAAATATAACTCTTGTTTCCATTTCTAGGAATTCATTTCAGTAAGCATCATTTTATATGATCATATGCACATAACTACTGAGCCTTGTGATACTCCAAATAATATCCTCCTTTGGTCTCACTGTGTGAATGTTTAGAGTCTTGTTTAATTTATCATGTCTAAGTGTAATTTTTTGTGTTTTGCTATCCATTGAGTTTACTTGTAGATTTATAGGCATATTCTAATTACTAAAAATGAAGGTAACCATGCAATATATGATTTTTTTGTTGTTTTTAAAATTGTTTTATGTAGTTGATATACAGAGAGGTTACAGTTACATGAATCAGGTACAATCAGCACAATTCTTTTTGAACCATTTTTCCCCTTCTATCACTCTCTCCCAATCTTTCCCTCCCATACCAACCCATAAGATATCCAGTTCAGGATTTGGAATGTGACTTAGTGGTACAGTGCTTACCAAGCAGGCATAAAGTCCTGGGTTCAATTCCTCAGTACTACATACAACAGAAAGAGCCAGAAGTGGTGTTGTGGAACAAACAAGACAAAAGGAAAAGAAAAAATATAGTAAAAATGGCTCCTAAAGAATGTCTCATTTCCTTTTCTTAGAATCCATTGAATAGAATATCATTTTATATGGTCATCTATCCATAGATATTGAAATTTTGCCCACCACTCTTATGTATAGCTTCCTTTTGGCCTCTGTATATTAATGACTAGGATCTAATATAATTTATCATGTCCCAGTTTTATTTATTTGTTTTGGTCATTCAATGTGTTTATTTGTATATTTATAGGCATATTCTAGTTACCACAAATGAGGAAAACAATGCAGCCTATGTTTCTTTGATTCTGGCTTAAAGAATGGCTAATAGATACATGAAGAAGTGTTCAATATCTCTGGCCATAACATAATGGTGGATCAAAGGACAAAGGGTGAACAAATGCAACAGCAACACTCACAAAACACTATGTTGGAAATGAACTTTAAAACTTGTGGGGGGGGAGTGGAGAGGGGAGATGAGAGGAAGGAAAGTGGGAGAAAACAAAGGAAAGGGTAACAATGTTTGACAAGAAATGTATTCATTACCTTACTTACGTAACTGTAACCCCTCTGATATCACCTTACCAATAAAATTTTAACAACAAAAAAAATTGTGATTTTACTTCACCTCAGTTAGAATGAAGCTGGAAGTGGCACTGTGGCTCCAGTGGAAGAACAATAGCCTTGAGCTAAAGAGCTGAGGAACAGCGCCCAGTCCCAGAGTTCAGGCCCCACAATCAAAAAATAAATAAATAAATAATTTTAAGAAAAGACATTATCAGGAAAATTAACAATCACAAATGCTGGCAGCAATGTGGCCAAAAGAGAAGCCTATTATACTTTTGATGGGAATGTAAACTTGTTCAACCACTCTGGAAAGCAGAATGGAGGTTCCTTAAAAGACTAAATAAAGAACTTCCTTATGATCCAGCAATTCCACTTCTGGGCATTTTTCTAATGGACCACAAACCAGGCCAAACTAAAGCCACCAGCACAACCATGTTTATTGCAGCATTGTTTACCCTAGCCAAGATATGGATTAAAACTAGGTGTCCCTCAGTGTACTAATGAATCAATGTACAGAGGTGTTACAGTTACATGAATCAGGTACTGAGTACATTCCTTTTTGAAGTGTCACCCCTTCCCTCATTTTCTCCCAGTTTTTTTCCTCTCTCCCTCCACCCCCACAATTTGTATAGTTCATTTACAGCGTAGTATTTAGTGAGTATCACTGCAGAATTAGTTCACCCTTTGTCCCACCATTTCTGTGCTTTCCCTTCCCCTTCCCCAAATGAGATAAACTTAAAATACAAGACAAAGGGTACAGAAATATAGATAGATAGATAGATAGATAGATAGATAGATAGATAGATAGATAGATAGATAGATAGATAGATAGATAGATAGATAGATAGATATCATATATATATATATCATCCATCAGAAAAAAAGATATTTCCTTACAAATGGGTCAATGTTATTCTTTTTTATGGAAGCATAGAATCCCATTGTGTATATATACAACATTTTTTGATCCATTCATCCACTGAGGGGCATCTGGGTTGACTCCATATCTTGGCTGTGGTAAACAATGCTGCAATAAACATGGCTGTGCAGGTAGTTTTAGTGGATTATTGTCAATTAAATAAATGCCCAAGTGTGGGTCACAGGGAAGCTCTATGTTTGTTTTCTAAATATCATTCTAGAATCTAGGTTTTAAATAGATATCACTGGCATTTTAGAGACAATGTATAAGATTTTAAATCATATATAGAATTAAATAAAACAAATTGTCTGTGCTTTTCATCCATGAACAGATTACATCTCCTCTTTTCTAAGTAAACCACCAGATGAAGTGATTATGAGTTAGTGGTGTTGAAAGACATACAAACAATGAGTAACAACACTGAAGTTTTTGAAAAGTTGCTTAAAGACATTGTGGAAAGTAATGAAAGAAAACCAGAAAGGATATATCTAGTTCTCCACATCTCTTGATTCCTATTAAAATCTCTTTGACATTCTCTATCCACCAGGGCAATTCAAAGCCTTTTTAGTGGAAGTCCAACAACTTCTAAGATTTGTAAGGAAAGTTACCCTAGCAACTGAAAGCAGAGTGGAGAGATCAGTAAGAGCTGCCTTTCTTACTCTAACTTAAGCAGTCATTCTAGTGATTGTCTGAACACATTTATATGGTAGGGCTCTGCTGTTATAGAAAGAGGAAGATATAATCCTTTGGGTGTGTGGCTGTGACAAGTCAACATGGTATACTTACTATGAGCTTTGTCAATAATAGAAGTTTACTCAGGCTAAGAGTGAAGTTGTTAGTCTATTGAAGGACATGGTCTCTTGAATTTTAGTAACTAAAATCTTTTAAGACAGGAAGATAATTGGAAGGAAGTAGAGTTATAGTTTCTAGACTTGAGTACACTTGACAAAAAGATTAGAGAGTGAGTACTGGTAGGCTAACTATTCTTCATTAACACTTGGAAACTATCAATATGCCTGTTCCATGATACTAGAGGAGGCCCACTGTTTTATTTAAATGAATTGAATATACATTCTAACCTCATCTAAACAAATGTTGTCAATGAAAAACCTGAATAACAGTAGTACTGGTTGCTGATGGCCCCTGTCTCTAAATGTGGCTACTTAGCAAGTTGGGATCTAAGGTTTGTGGTTCAAAGCCAGGCCAGGAAGGAAAGTCCATCAGACTCTTATCTCCAATTAAATACCAAAAAGCCAGAAGTGGAATTGTGGTTCAAGTGTATAGTCCTAGTCTTGAAAACAAAATCTCAGGAATAGTGTCCAGTTCTGAATTCAAGCCCTAGAACCTGCACAACATTAATTAATAATAAGAATTATTATTATTAGCAACAATGACTAAGTAGTAAACCCTAACCAAATGAACAAAAACTTAACTCTCAAAGCTAAGTTTGATAATTTAGAAGGATTAGGCTTAGAAGGATTATAGAACTTCACTAACAAGGTTATGTCATGTATCTTCATCTTGATTTGTACTTTAGACTGTATGAGAGATAGAGTTTATAAGATATGTGTGTTATTAAATATGTATTTTTGAAAATATAATGCTGATTCCCAAATTGATTTTATTTTTGTCATTTCAATTACACAGAATCATTACCATTTTTCTTGGTGGAAGTATTCTTACCTTCAATTACAATAGCTCTAGCTTTGCAAAGAATAAATGTCATGGTACAGAAAATAAAGAAAATGGTAATCAATTACTAGTTATCCTAGTAAATGGTTTTAATACAATTTTATTCTTTGATTCTACACCTGTAACCCTGAAACATACTTCACACTGACTCAGAGATATACTGACTCAGCACCTTCTGGTACTGTATTAAGTCACCAAAGCATAACTTACCATTCTGTCAATCAAATAGTGTAGGACAATGAACTCCATAAGCAACAGTATAGTGCTCATTAAGACAAATTTGATTTGCTATGCAATATGTTTCTGAATTAGTAGAAATTTTCTACAAAATACTATTTTCCTGTAAGGACCCTGCAACTAGGTTTTGCAGTAGTGTTGAATGCAGGGAAGATATATTTTTGTCCCAGAGCAAGTGTGTGTGTACAAGAATGAACCTGCCTTTCAAGGATGGAAGTAGTCTAACATAATTGTCAGATCACCAGGAACCTGTGCCATATTGGTTATTCACTGTTGGTTCTGTGGTTGGCTGATTGGACACTCAGCAGTGTTGGTAGTTACATTGGTATTGATGAGTGAAAGCTAATATTAGTGAGCCAAGCATAACCTATAATCTCTATGACAAATCTCACCATGACTGATTTTTATGCAACTATTGGGTACAATTATAGGGCTAGCTGATGAGGAGACTAACTACTATCTGCAAAATGATATTCTTAGGACACTCTTTGGTGGGCATTTCTATGGTTCACAGTGTCTTCATACGTAACTAATTCAAAGAGGACTCTCTGCATGCTCCTCAAGACTTCACACCAATCTTCTAGTTGCATTTCTTCCAAGTCTCTGACCACAGAGCCAAACCATTTGAAAAAGCTCAAAACTTGGCATATTCTCAATCTCTGGCCATATCCCCATTCCTATAAGATAAACCATTAGGTGCTCTGCTCTGATTTCTACTCCCTGGGAGAATTTTCCAACATTAATGATTTTCAGGGATGCCCCAATAAGGAGCTGGGTGTCCTTTCATGGGTTGTCAGGGAATATCATAAGCCAGTTAGCCCTACTTAAATATGCCCCAGTCAACTTCTTGAATGAAACTCCACAACTGGTCACAAAGTGGACTAGCAGAATAAAAGTAATACAGAAGAGTGGGAGTCATGGGTATTTCAGCCAATTCATCATATGTCTGTATTTTTAGGGCCATTTAAGTTCTGTCATGTACCTGAGACTTTAATTTGATGATGGAGGCATGTTGGATGAGATGACTTTCAACCCACAATGAATAGTTCAACTTTTCTGGAAAGGTTGTGATCCTCCCTCCCCATATCTACCTTTTCTTTTTGCTGGTCCTGAGGCTTGAACTCCATCTTGGGCTTTGTCCCTGAGTTTCTTTTTACTTAAGGCTAGTGTTCTATCACTTGGGCCTCAGCTCCGCTTCTGGCTTTTTCTGTAATTATTTGGAGATAAGAGTTTCATGGGATTCCCTGCCCAGGCTAGCTTTGAACCATGATCCTGAGACCTCAGCCTCTTGAGTAACTATGATTTATAGGAATGAGCCACATGCACCCAATTTTTGGCCCCTTTTTAATAATTCACTCTCCAGCAAAAAAAAAAAAAAAACAATTGCAAACAAAACAAAATCTGTTTGTCAAAAATAAGGAAGTTATTTGTAAGGATGTTAGCATACACTCCAAAATCTTAAAGGCCTGGAATCCATTTCACCCATAGTTGCCTCTTGAAGACTCCAGTCTGTCACAAATGATTTTTAGCACCATTGAATTTGCAGGATCATTTGATGCAAGTGACAGAACACCTTGCACAGTACCAGCATCTGTTGCATCATTTTATTCTGGTAATGGGTCAGACAAATAGAACCAAAATGAATCACTCCAGATTAATTCACTGTATTCCTGTCAATTTTCTAATAATGTCTTGTCTTGTCCTTTGCATTACATTGAATGAGAAACGCATTGCCTTCCAACAAATATTTACTTATTCATTGATTTTTAAAGTTGTGGGAAATGAACCTATGTCACCTCATGTGCTATAAATGAGTGATCTACCATAGAGCTACATCCCAGCCCTCTCCTTGTATTTTTTTGTCATGAGAATGTAGCATATCTTTTCCCTTTGGCTGCATTTAAAATTCACTCTTCTCTACTATTTTATGAGCAGCTTGACTAGGATACACCCTTATAGGTTTGTCTTGTGCATAGGGATTTGAGCTTCTTGGCAATGTCCATCTACCATGTTCACCAAATGTGAAAAATTGTCATGTAATTAACTGTAAACAGTTTCTTCTCTTTATAGAGTAAGTTCACTAGGATTTGATGCTCTGATGTCCATGTCCATCTCTACATTTCTGAACCAAGTCTTCCTAATATTTGTCATGTTTTTATACCACATTCAGAACAAGTCAAAGGCAATGATAGCAACTACCTTACTGTTCTTATTTGCTATTTCTATTTTTTGTGTCACTTAATTTCTATTTGGAATTTCAGTTTCTTCCTTTTTATATCTGGCATTCTTTAGTTAGGTGTCATATTTTGTGAATCTTAACTTACTGTTAAAAAATAGTTCTATATTCTCATAAGTATTCTTGAGTGTTGTTCCAAAATATTTAAATTACCTGAGGATAAGGTTGCCCTTTTTATTGTTTCTTTTAAGATTTATTAAGAGGAACTGGAGGAGTATTTAATCTAGATATATTTTTCCTCACTGTTCGTCTTTTCCAAATACTCTACAAATACACTGTGAATTTTGATGTTTTACAGAATAGTATTATGCATTTTATATAAAAGCCAAATGTGCTCCCTCAAATATCTTGGGATTTCTCTCCTAAACTCATGCAATTCCTTATACACAATTTCTCCTCAGAATTTAGCTGAAATATTTGAAGATTGTCTAGATATCTAGAGCTCAATCTCTATGAATCTATCCCCTTTCCAATACTCTTTCCTGTGAAATACTTATCCTATGACTCACTCTCCACTCTGCATCCTTAGTCTGCTGAATGTACCTTCACTTCAGGGTGCTTGCAGGTTTGGCTGGGGTTTGTCTGATCCCCACCAGACTATGAAACTCTTTTAATGCATCAAATTAAAACAATCATAGTACTCTATCTTCTACTTCTCCATGCATACTATAAATTGTCAATTGTCAAATGCTAAGCAAAACCATACAGACAGATAGGGAGAGAGAGAGAAAGGGAGATAACATTGTTCAAAAAGAAATGTAATCATTACCTGACTTATGTAATTATAACTCCTCTGTACATCACCTTTACAATAAAGATGAAAATTATGTAAATATACATATATATATATATATATATATATATATATATATTTGAACCTGATAGTTGCTTTAGGTGGGAAGGTGAATATGGTCCTTCTTACCATATTTTTCCCTTGAAAAAGAGCAGTATCTATGTTTTTATGAGATTTCCAGCTAATAGGTACACCCATTAAGGTTTTGGAAACAATGTTATGTGATTCATATTCCCCAATATTGTCACCCATATCATAGCCACCACATAAACGAAAATGTCCAAACTAAAAATAAATATCTTTACTGTTTCTTTTCAATGCAAAAATGCATCACTGACAATAACATTTTCTCATAAGAAGCTCTTGGTATAATAGCTAAGATATGGAACCAACCCAGATGCCCCTCAGTAGATGAATGGATCAAGAAAATGTGGTATATATACACAATAGAATCCTATGCCTCCATCAGAAAGAATGACATTGCCCCATTTGTTAGGAAATGGAAAGGCTTGGAAAAAATTATATTGTGAGGTAAGCCAAGCCCAAAGAAACATAGGTCCCATGATTTCCCTTATTTGCAATATCTAGTATATGTATGAGTCAAGCAGAAAAGGTCAGATAATGTGATGTTAGGAAAATGAACTCTTAGATATGTATTTAAATTTTTTTTCTTTTATGCATTTGTTTCTAACGCATTTATAAGATTATTTCTTTGTTGCTTTGTATGTCCTCCCCCACAGTAAAACCCCTGCTTTCACTATATTTGATGTCAGTATAATTTGTGGAGGAGATGGGGAAAACAAGTCGTTTAAGGATACAGGTGGACCCATTGCAACAATGAGATGTACAAGTCGCAAAACTTTGGTGCAGGGGCAATGAGGAGCGGGGAGGATTGGGTGGGGGGGGGCGAGGATGGGAAGGGATGGGAAGGGGAAACAAAGGAGGAGGCTACAATGCTTGATAAGAAATGTACTCATTATCTTGCCCATGTAATTGTAACCCCTCTGTACAGTATATTCACAAAAAATAAAAATTAAAAAAAAAGCTCTTGGTATAATATGAAGCTTCATTATATCTTCTAATCCAAGAATTCTCCAGAAAATTGATGATTTTCAGTAAGTCTCCCATGGTCAGAACAATAGACAGAGATCATACATAGAGAGAGAGAGAGCAATGGTGTCTTCTAAATACATTGTTGTATTAATTCATTCATAGATGCAAATATTTAAATCTAATATACTAAATAAAGATGTATGCACAGACAGCAAACTTCAGGTTAGCATTGGCAGGTATTGTTAGGTCTCTCGTGCCTAATATGATATAGTAAATTAGAAAATAAATTAATTATTGAGTATGTAAGTTTCTATTTGACTACATTCAAGTTAATTAAAAATAATCAGCATGAAGAAAGGAGGAAAATGATGGAGAAGAAGCTGGGACCTAACCAAGTTCTCGTGGAGAAACTAGTTTTAGGGTTCCAGTAAAAAAGCCAAGGGTAGAGAATCACACCAAAAGTGCAATCATAGTGTAGGGAGTTTGGCCAGAGAGGAAAAATTCAGGCAATTTGGTTAAAGATAAAGATTCTACCACCCACTGCCAAGGCAGTAGTACTAACGCCAGTGGCAGCCGCCTCTACCACCATATCAACAGAAAAAGCTTGAGACAAAGGCACCAGAGACAGAGTGTGAGCGGAGTCTACTCACTGGCAGCACACACTGAGAAGCAGCAAAAATCCTCATCCTGACAGTTGGAGACTGAGAACAGCCCTAAAACTAAGGGAAAGGCATGATTACCCCACAAGACATTCTTGCCCCTTCTCACAGAACAGTGTTTGGAAGGTAGCTCCTCCCCCACCACCCGGGAAGAATGCCATCTTTTATACTGGGAAAGACTGGGCCAGAGCAGTTAGTATATAACTGAGGCCTTAGAAGCAGACACTGGGATCTAATATTCTTCAACAGGTCAAAGGAGCTTCATCAGTGGGGCTCAGCTCTACCAGGGAAAAGTTGCCCTCCCCAGGTGGAGGAAACTCCACCCAGGGCAGAGTGACTTTTTTCACAGGGTAAACAGAGGCAGAGGTGGCCCTCTTCTCTTCAGCAGGGACAACTGTCCTAGCTGCACGAGATTAAAATAAAAAAATTCTGGATATAGCATAAAAAACTGGATATAGCATAAATCCAGAGTATATATGTATATATAAATGTATATTTATATATATATATATGTATATATTTATATATAAAGTCAATTTCTATGCTTTCATCAGAAAGAATGACATTACCCCATTTGTTAGGAAATGGAAAGATTTGGGAAAAAAATCATGTTAAGTGAAATAAGCCAGATCCAAAAATATAGGTCCCGTGTTTTCACTTATTTTATAATTACTATACATCTAGGATAATCTTAGCAGATCAGCAGAAAAGCTCACAAGCTATGTACATATGACCATATAACATGATGCTAAGGAAAGTGAACTCCAATATATGGACACAAGAGATTTTACTTTGTCTTTTTTGTTTGTAATGTACTATGTGATTTTTTTTTGTTTCTTTTATGTGTTGCTCCCCTTATGATATATCCCCTGTTGTTACTGTATTTGATTTTGGTACCCTGCATCTTGTATATACATTTATCTAATTTGTGGAGGGGAAGGGGAATAACAAAATGCTGAAACAAGTACACAGGGTGACCCATTGCAGTAATAAGACTCATAAAACACTATGTTGGAAATCATCTTTACAACTCTGGGTGGGGGGAAGGAGTGAGGGATGTGGGGTTAGGAAGGGATAGTAGGAGTAAAACAAAGAAGGGGGTAACAATTCTCAACAAGAAATGTACTTATTACCTTACTCATGTAATTGTAACCCCTCTGTACAGCATTTTTATTATAAAATAAAATTTTTAAAAATCAGTGTAATCTATGTGACTTTATTATGTCAGAGTAGCCTTAATGTGGTAGAAATATGAAGGTATTATAGAGATAGATAACTTAATTTAAGGCCAATCTTTTATGTACTAAGAAAATAACTTGTTTAATATTGTGTTGGTTTAATATTGTGTTCTTTGTAATGTTTTCAAAGTTTTATTTTTATTGTTTGCAAATAAAAAGCATTCCCTAAATATTAAAAATTAGATAGAACTCAGTTGATAAAATTGTACAATGTTGGAGTAGAGTCCTAAAAAATAATTTATTTTAAATTATTCTATGGATGCCAATCACAAATAATATCAATATTAAATGTTCCATAATTTGCATATAAGAATATCTGTTGCTTTACTTCCCAACAATTTTCTCAGCGTTAGTAGTACATTTATTTACTAGATAAAATAAACAAGGCTAAATTTTTCTGTATATTGTAATAACCCTTTACACACATTCTCTCTCTCTCTCTCTCTCTTTGTCTGTCTCTCTCTCTCACACACACACACACAGAAGCAGAATAAGAACTATCACTTTTTCAGTCTACATTTCCCCTAGGAAGCCATGTCATAGGGAAGAAAAATGGAGATGGTCCATATTGAGGGATATCTCATTAATTCATACACTCCCAAAGCACACAGATGATAAAGGTCTATGGACAGGACAAAACATCTACATCTCTTTCTTAAAGAAAACACTAACAACTGTCTAATACATCAGTGCATCCCCTGTACTGTCTATCTGACCTTTTCTTTACAAGAGGATGGCTCTACTAGATATCGTTTCGCTATCTATTGTAATTTACTTTATTACATATGCTGTTGCCATGTTATAGTTAATAATATGAAGAGAATGAGAAGTACTCATAGCAAATAGAAGAGTTATTATAGTTATATCATATTCACTGTATTTCAGTTGATTGAATATCATCTGTGGTCCATGCATTTAGAAAAAGATTAATATAATAAAATGTCTCCTATTTCATGTGATTTCTGGTATGCTCTTAACTGAGGTGTAGTTCTACTAGTCAAGTATATACAGTACTCACAATCATATGTATTATTTAAATTGTCTGAATATTTATATCTTAAATGAAGCAAGTTGTCTATCTGGTTGCTACCTCTCTATATGGAAGTGTCATGTGGTTTACTTTTGCTATTTTACTTAACTTTACATTAGAAAGTAAAATGGTCAAAAGAGTAATAACTGAGATATGAGTATTTTTTATTTAAAACATTGGAAATGGGATATGGTTAGAGGATGTGAATTTGTTCAAAGTATGGTAGACTAGGTGAATCTGCCAAAATAACACAGTGAAATGCCTTCATATTACAAATGTATGTTAACACCAAAATAAAACATAAAATAAAAATTACAGCATTGCATAACTTTAGTAAAAATTACAAAAACACAAGTAAGTGTTCACCTGCTCCTAAAGACTTGCCCTAATTTTATTTTACATTACTTCTAAACAGCTGAATAAGATGGCACAATCAACAAAAATGTGGTATGTTCTCATCTTCTCCATATTACTAAATTGTTTAAATGAACATCTTTATATACCAACTTTTGATTGCCTTCTAGATCATTTTACTTAAAAAATAATTACAGAAGCAGACTTAATGGACTAGAGTATATAAACATTTTTAATGATCCAGATAAATATTGCCAAATTGCTTTTTTCAAAGCTTGGAGCAAATTAAGTTCCACAGCATCATAGACATGGCCCTTTCCAGACATTTTAGCATTAACAAAAACAATAAAAGAACAAATTAATGAGCTATAGTGATAAAATTTATATTTTATTTTCCTCTAATTTGATTTCTAGAGGTGAGCTATGATGCTTGAGTGCATTGGTGCCCTTTACTCTAATTTCTGTTTGTCTCATTTCTTTCCTGTCATAGCATCCAAGTTCTTTGAACTGTAAAATCTCAGGTATTATTTTGATCAAGCTACCTTTGGGATCACATTCTGTTACTTAATGATTCATATCACATGACTTAGTTTGAAACATTAATAAAATTGCAAGGTTTAAGAATAATATAAAAATTTACTCTTATTCACTAAATTTTAATACTTTCCTAAATTTATATCACCATCCACCTAGATAAACATATATATATATATCTGTATCATACAGATATTAATATATGTTAAAAAGATAGCCAGATTGTATACACAATGTATTAATTTTTTTTCCTTGGTAGTGTCAAGGTTGACCTCTCAGGGCCTCACATTTACAAGGCAGGCTATCTACTACTTGAGCCATACCTCCAACTCTTCTGTACTATAAGTGTGTGTAGGTATGTTATCATATATAAGTACATATACATATATAGGTAGTGTGTATATATGTATATATATATATATATATATATATAGTACATACATATGTAGCATGTGCTCAAACTCATAAAAAGACTATCTATACACATAAAAAAAACCTGATTATTTCATTGTTGATTGTTTTTATGCCAGGTACAGAGGCCTGGGAGCTGTCTCTAAACTTTTGTGTTCAAGGCTAGCACTCTACCATTTGAGCCATAGTAACACTTTTGACAATTTGGTGGGTTTTTTGAAGATAAGGGTTTCATGAAACTTCTTATCTGGCCTGGCTTTGAACTGCAGTCCTCAAATCTCAGCCTCTGGAGTAGATAGGATTATAGGTATGAGCCACTAGTGCCCAGCTTGAATATATTTTTAAGTCATCAAACACTTCTTAAATTCAGGCAATTTAACATTAATATAAGACTTTCCCTTCATCCTTGCTGTATTTTGGTTTCCTGACCCTATCTTGAAGTCATCATATCTTTTATAGTATTTTCTTAACCCAATAATTTGATTTCTTGATTCTTTGTGAAGCTTAAACCTCACATAGGTTTTAATTTTTTCTTTATGTTTCAAAACAATTATATTTTAAAGAAATATAAGCTGCTTCTTTTTCTTCCGGAAATGGGCATTTGATTTAGTTTCTTATTGAATTAAATGAATTATTTTTAAAAAAGAAAGTCTGAAATATGGTCAGCTGCATAGACCTGTGGTATAGATGGTTCCAAAGGTGCTTACTGCTTAGCCGCAGGCATATAGATGTGAACCCATGTTGGGTGACCCCATTGATACAGACTATATATGTGGGGCTGCATAGGCCTTCTCTGCAGAGGCACATGAAGCAAACAATTCAAGCACAATAGACTTGTTCCGAATAGGCACAGCCCACCATAAAGCAGGCTGCATAGGTGCAGGCCTCAAAAACTTGAGCTCTATCACAAAGGGCACTCTAGTCATAGCTGGGTCACATGGGCACATGACCCATGAGTCACATAAATGTGAGCTCCATAGTGGGGCCTATACAAGCTGTATACAGATTGCCTGCCTAGACTGCAGGGCATACACACCAGCTGCATAGACATTGTTCTTCATAGAGGCCATGAAGATGTGAACACAAACACGGGCTGCATAGAATTCTTGGAATAGATAAATAGATTGCCTTATTTTCTTGAGAAACAAAGATGCACATGGCATAGATGTAGACTGCATTTACTCAGGATACAGAGGTGCAGGATACCTCGCGGTGATGTCCCATAGGCTGTTGTCACCTGGACATGCTAGATATTTCACTCGAGGATACTGAATGTTTCACCACCACGAAATGAACATTGTTTTAAGCGATAGGAACATTAATTACTCTTATTTACTCAATGTAAAATATATACATATATAAAATCCCTTATAAAAACAAGGACTCTGTATCTATCAAAACAAGATAAAACTTGGTGGGCAATGGTGGTCCATGCTTGTCATCCTAAATACTCAGAAGACTGAGGTCAGAGAATTATATTTTGTAGCCAGTGTGGACAGGAAAGTGTTTGAGTCTCTTGTCTCCTGTTAACCAGAGAAAGCAGGAAGTTGCTGTGGCTGAAGTATTAGAGTGTTAATTTTGAAGGAAAATAGCTAAGGGATAATGACCAGGCCCTGAATTCAAGCCCCAGGACTGGCCCAAATTATTAAAAAAAAAAAGATAAAACTAAATAAAATGTAGTAAGGGAAATGGGAAATCATTAGTGCATTTCTGAAAAGCAGTAAAAAACCTGACTTGTTTAAGAAGATTACAGTGGCTGATTTCCATATTCTTCCAGTACTCAAATAACACTCATTTGTGATGCTTCTTTTTATATTGCAAGTGATTTTCCATTCTGCTTCAAGTAATACCTTTCCTGTGAATATATTTGAATTCTTATAGTTCCATAGAGAGAGGGAACATAATATGCAGTGGAAGAAGAAAGCAAAAGCAAACAATTTGCCTCTTCCTGCTTAAGCTCCTTCGCTGGGGCCCTGCAGCTTAGATATACAACAGGTGGATTGAAAAACAGAAGGAAACAAGGGGACAACAAATAGACTGAGTTTGTAAAGACAGTGCACACACACACCACCTGGGAGAAATGTCTCGCAGTCAGCGATGACGGACTCCAAGAAGCACTTAAATTCAGCACTTTAGATGAAGTATCTCAGTAAAGAACAATGACTTTGGCAAGAAACTGACAAGACACAGGGGTTTAGAGTGGTAGGCAGGGCAATTGTTGTAAGGCTAATATATGCAGAATACAAATGGAATAAGGCTTTTTATGAACAGGCCTATCATTGTGCCTACTTTCTATGTCCTTCATGCTCATGAGCTTTCCATAACGGAGGAGATTTAGACCACTCCATTTCCATGATACTTCTGCTGCTAGTCAGACAAAAGATCCTCTGACGATGCATTCTTTCTTATCAGTTTGACCTCAGTCACCAGTCATCATCAGTTCAGAATATCCTAATAGGAAAGGCATGTTCCCCAGTGGTGTATTTTGATCCTCAACATCTCTAACAAATATAGAATTTGGTTTCTGAAGTTGGCATCTCCATGCCTGAACACACACATACAGAAAAACACATTAAGTGTTGAGAAATGAAGTAGCTACCAGCACATAAGAAACTTTCAAAATTTGGAGAGTTAGCCAGGTACTAGTGGCTCATATCTGTAATCCTAGCTACTCAAGAGGCTGATATATGAAGATCATGATTCAAGGCCAACCCAGGGCAGAAAATCCCTTAAGATTCTTATCTCCAATTAGGAAGTGGCTCTGTGGCTCAAGTGGTAGAGGGTTATCCTGGAGCAAAAAAGCTCAAGGACAGTCCCCAGCCCCCAATTTCAAGCCCGAGGGTAGTTGTGGAGTGGGAGGGAAGAGATGGTAGGGGAAAAACAAAGGAGGAGTCCACATGATCAGTAGGAAATGTACTCGTTACCTTGCTCATGACAGTAACCCCTCTGTAGAGCATTTTTACAATAAAAAAATGTAAAAAAATACTGTACAGTTAGTTTACATATCTTAACATATTTTAATATCCCCTTTTCAGTTTTTTACCAGATTAGATTTTGTAATTTTTTATATTTTTTTAGGAGAATGCATCCTGTTTTTATATGTTTTTTTTTGTTGTTGTTGTCGGTCATGGGCCCTGAACTCTGGGCCTGGGCACTGTCTTTCAGCTCGTTAGCTCAAGACTAGCACTCTACCACTTGGGCCATAGCACCAATTCTGCTTATGTGGTGCTAAGGAATCAAACCCAGGGCCTCATGCATGTAAGGTAAGCACTCTACCACTGACCACCTTCCCAGTCCTGTTTTTATGTGATTACCAGTCCTGTTTTTTGGTGATTATATATTTACAGAAAGATATAAACACTTAGACATAATTTATAGACTTATAGTTACAGTGTGTGTGTGTATGTGTGTGTCTGTATGTTTTCTTTTTTAAATTACAAAAGTTTAAACTCAAGACTTACTTAGAAGGCAGATATTCTACAACTGGGTAGATCAGGTAGATCACTTGATCTACCCAGTCCATTTCCTTGTCTTATTTTATTTTTTTCAAATAGGGTTTGGCTTTTTGACCAAGAAGAACTGAACCACAATACTCCTATTTACATTTCGACAGAGTTAGGATAGCAGACTCACACCACTGCACTTACCATTTTACTGGTTGAGATTTGGAGGTATGTCCTTTGAACTTTTCTTTCTGAGCTAGCTTTGCTTTTTACCTCTCTGGTAGCTATGATTAAAGATGTTTACCGCCATGCCTGGCATTTTAATATATTTATTTATTTTTCATTACTGTGGTTTGAACTCAGGACTTTGTATTCCTTAGGCAGGTGCCCTATCATTTGAGCCACATGTCTGGCCCTTTTTGACTTTTTAGTTATTTTTCAGCTAGAGTCTTAATCTTTTTCCATCCCTCAAGCAATCTTCTGATTGCAACCTCCTGCCTCTGCCTCCAGTTTAGCAGCAGTTGCTGGTATAAGCCAGTGTGCACAGAAATATAGCTATATTTAATCATATACTTATTACATATTCCATGTTAGATTTTCCACAAAGTTTTTTAAATTATTCTGTTAAAAGTATTACTTCTGCATGGTCTTCTAAAATTTATATAGAAGACAGTCTTTGTATGTGCTTAGTGAACTGTACACGTTTATACATATTTTCCAAGCAGAGCACCATGGCTATTGTAGACTTTCCAAAACGAATTTCTAATCCATGAATATTTTATTTCAAATATTTTGTTACACGTTCCTTATAAACCACTACAGTGATCTGCGTGTTATGGTAGAAAGTAGGCTGAATCCACTCAGATGTTATTTCCTTGAATTCTATTTGTTCTTAAACAAATAAATCAGCCAAGAATGAAACAACAGAAACTCTGATGTGATTTTTTGTTCCCGATAAATTTTTTCTATATGAAAGTTTAGATATTCTATTTTAACCTAGCCTAGGTGTTTTTTAAAAGATAAAACCATTCTCTTATTTTTTTAGTGACAGAATAAGCAATAAATTTTTAAAGGGCAGCATAAATTAATGCATATGTTCTTTTTGTAGGTTTAGTATGATTCCTAAATTATATTTCCATTTCATTTAAACTTGGACTTCATTCAGTTCAATGGGTTTCTTAGAAGTAGCTCTGTAAGCACTGTGAACACTCTGAGACATATATCTTTCTTTATTGCTGCCCTTCTGTCTCCCTGTCTCAATTTATTGGTAGTTACTGTTTGTATTAGGGCAGTCTCAAAAAAGAAACAGATATCTTGTGTGAATCCTTACACCACAGATGTGGCTTTACACCACAGATCCTTACACACAGGATGTTCTTAGATGGATAGGGTGACAAGGTAAACGAAGCAACCATTGACCTCAGTATACCGCACACTTAGTAATGAGTTGTCCTCTCAGGTGATTTAGTGCGGAGCATGATGGTACATGACTGTAATCCTAGCACCCAAATCTGTGTATTTGAGATCAATCTGGGCCACAAAATGAGATTCTGTCTCAAGTTAAAGTGATATTTTGCAATTTTTTATGATAAGCTGTTGTTTTAATTACAACACCTATCACAAGCATTGTTCTCATAATGCAGAAAATATAGAAACATCCATAGCACAATTAAAGGATTCAATAGGTACCATGAGTTCACTTGGTGTGATTCTTTAAACTCATGTATAGTGCACAGGAATGAGAATCTGATAGTCTATACATGAATCTCAGTAATGAGTTTGCTAGTTATCTTGTCTGTGAATAACAGTCTTGTCAGCTCTGAAAGAGAAGAACGAGATGTGGTGAGCCTGGCAGCATTCTACCAGGCTGCTATGTGATGGTTGGTGTCATTGTCCCAAGGCAGATAAGTACATGGAAGGCGTTAAGGATAGGAGACTGTGCATGCCTACCCACTGCGTTTTGCTTTGCCTCTCTTTCACCTTTACCTCTACTGAATTGAAGAACGCTTGTGAAATGCAGCACAGGGAGTAATTGATTGAAAATTGGAGAGAAGCTTTGTTCTGAGCTTGTGCTTGTTGAAATCAAGTAAACCTGTTGCAAGCATAATTGCGCTGCTCAAAGGTTGTATGCCTTTGTTCCCAAGTGAACAGCATTTTCAAAGGGGGTTTAGCTTCCCTACACTCAAGTCTGCCTACAAAAAAAAATCAAACAAGTTGGCAAGAAATCTCAGTGGAATCCAACTTCTAGGAAGGATGCTCAATAACTAAAATATAGTTTCCTTCATCATCAATTTTCTAAATAAACTAAAAAACATATATGAAAACATGCATGTGAGAACAGACAAATATATATTGAAAGATAAAGATTAAATTAGAACCAAGCCACATCTGGTAGCCTCAGACAGGAAGAAGTACAATTTTTCCTGCTCATAATTTAAAATAGCACGATATTTAATTTTTGTTTAAATAGACTAAATGTTAAGAGCACTTGGAGATATTATATGGCCCCTGAATGGTGACTACCCTGTATCTGCACCTTGGCTATAATCTTTGCAGATAAAAATCAAATTACTAAATCTCAAGCTTATCCTTGATAACTTCATAGTTGGCTTCCAAATTTGCCTCACTGATTAATCATCTTCTATGTAATTGTACAAACTGCTGCAACACTTGGCCCCTACTGAGGCCCAGGAAGTCTCCTTCATTTTTTCTTTTCCTTAAGTCAGATGAACTCATTTTCAATGCATAAAACTGAATGTTCTTTCCTGATGAAAAATAAGCCTTAAGATTTTTATACTCATATCTTAAACTGTTCATGCAAATGAGAGCACATTATATTAGGCTTTCTTTAAATCAGCACTGTTCATTAAACAGAATGTTATTCTATTCCAATGGAGATTGTCAAATGGGAGGATGGACTTGCTGTAATAGCTTAATAGCAAATGTGGGTCTTTCTATTATTTGAGAAAGATACTTTTCAACACACTTATACAAACAAGAGGTCTAATTGAGGAAACACAGTATTGCATCCATTGCCATTATGATATTGCATATTTATTCTAAGCTATAATTCATACAAAGTGGGTTTCATCCTTCATCAAATGTTTTTTCATAGTAACATTAGACCCTACTTTATATTCTTCCCATAGCATCAGTGATGCAGTAGATACATCAATTAGCTTTCTCTAAGATCAAGTGCTTTTAAAATATTCAGAGAAAAATCCCTTACTTAAGTGAAGAATGTCTTTCTGCAAAAATCCCTACATTTGTTAGATTAACACTTCCTGTCAATTGTAAATGTATTTATGTCAGGAAAAGATACATGAAACTCCTCCAAGTTGCTCTGTTGACAGCATCACTTTGAATCTGGCTAGAAGCAGGCCCCAGAGTCTTACCTCAGACAAAGTCTACAGATGCCTATGTTCCTTCACTAAAGTGGGATTAAATTTGCCTATAAACTATACAAATAACAGGTATACTTTACAGTTCTCTACATTACTCATCATAATTAATAGGATGTAAATGTGACATGAATAGCTGCTACGTCCTGTTACTCACTGTATTATCTAGAGAACAACGATGAGAAGAGTTCATACATGTTCAGTACAGATGTAATGTTTCTTACATATTTTCCATTTGTGCTAAGTTGAATCTGTAGAAGCAGGGGAAACACTGGTCAAAATGCATTTCACTCAACACAAAGGGCATCTCTTTGTGTTATGTTATATTACTATGGGAGTTCTGAGCTATGCTGTTGATGAACTATACAAGTACACAGTCATGGAATTAGAAGAAAGAATGCTCAGGTGGAGATTGTACAGTTGGATAACATTAACTATATATATATATATATATATATATATATATACACACACACACATACAAATGTGTATATTTGGGAGAATCTTACATTCCTCAAAGTTTCAAAATAAAAATATTTTAAAGAACAGGAAAATAAAAACTATGTTAATAGTGCTATCAAAAATATTTTTAAATCAGTCTACATTATAACTATGAAAACACTTTTTGTTGAGGTACCACTGGAAAACTTAGAAATGTGTTCATATATTTGGCTTCAAAGTTAGTGCCATAACTCTGAGACAAACAAAATGTAGATAATGTTCCCTGAAAATAGTGCAAGTAACTATAAGATAATAATTGGTCTCCGTGCCATTGTTTATTTGGTGTTAAATATGTCATCATGGAATTCAATTAAATAACAGGTAGAAGGATGTAATTATCCAAGAAGTATAACCTGAATGCAGTTGGGTCATATAAAATTGATATTCGTTGCTAGAATAATGATGTTTTTAGATTAGATTAGATTTTTTTCTAATTTAATTGAAAATTGTAAAAATATTCAAAATAATTTTAAGAAGATTTAAATCCCAACCATAGACTACTTATAATCCAGCAGTAATAATTAAGAACTATAGGCATAGAAAATAACAAATATACTATGGTCATGTGCAAAATCTTGATTTAAATGAGCTTATATTAACAAGAGAAAAAATTACCAAAATAAAAAATACAATTCAAACATGACATTTTAGGATTATAACCATCATTAATATTTGACTAACATTGAATTCATAACAATTTGTTTTAAGGTCTAGATAATTCCTAGAGAAATAGCTCATTAAAATTCACAAATAAATTAGATATATCTACTTAGGAAAAGGAAGGCTGAAGAATAGGATTGTGAAAATAAGCATGACAGATGATAAAGCTCACATACATTTTTTGAATTGACCACTGAAAATGAATTTCCATAGTCAAAATTTCCTGAGAAGCTTTCTAAAGGTAAATTTTAAGAGACTAAATTTAAAAATTACAATTTTCAACCATTTTGGTGAAAGTGAGGGAAGGATAAACACTATTCAAAAATACACTCATGATTCCTATGCAACTATAACCCTTTGTATGTAACCTTTACAAATTTTTTTTAAAAAAATTACTATTTTCCCAGAATTGCCTTCACAGATACTCTAGGCCTTATCAGCTTTTAGTCCTAAAGCCTTTCTAATACACATGTAACTGTGTTTCTAAGAAACAGTGAAGATTATTGTACATATCAAGAACATTTTCTAAATCCAGAAATACTATGATATTCAAACAAATACTAAAAGAACAATTAATCAAATACATTCCACATATAAACATAAGTATGTTTTTAAAATAATTAATAATTGTTATGACAGATATTAAAGAATTAATTTGCTATCATAAGGTGGATATTCTGTATTAAGTAACAAAAACATTATACTAATGTAGAAAATATAAACATGAACAGACATGGAAAAATTTTAATAAAATACAATGGCTTTATTATTGTTATTATTGTTGTTGTTGTTGTTGCTACTGGTTCATGAGATGTGGTACTGCTATGTATCTTTGGCTCTCCTCAAAGTTAGGATTCTTTCACTCAGTCTCTTGAAGGCTAGGATGACAGACATATGCTTTTCCACACAAGTAATAACTATTTATTATTTTAAGGAAGTTTACTTAAGAAATAAAGAGCTACTTACCAATAAATAAAAATCTTTGTAATCAAAATAGGATGCATATTTATGAAAAACTTTATAAATTGTTTTTAAAATGTATTTCCTAAGAAGCATATGCATAAGAATATTCATAATCTACTCATTTGTTAAAATTATTGTCTCAGCTTGGTTTCATTTTCACTGTTTAACAAGTGTTTCTAAGGATATCAAATTCTTCATTGAGCAACATTAACTTAGTTATAAGTCTTAAAGGTATAAAATTACTCTATTAGGCTTCTCCAGGAAAACCACCAAGATACACGTATACAAAGATGCATAGATTTGTTTTAAGTAATGGATACAAGTAATTATTGAGGCTAGGAAGTTCTATAATCTGTTATTTATGTGCTCGAGATAAGCAGTAATGCAGCTTCACGATAAATCAACAGATCTGATATGAAGGTATGAAGTTCCAGTTCAAGGGTAGGAGACCAAGGCTCTAGTTCAACTAGTAATGAAGAGATAGTGAGAATATCTTCTTCCTCTCCCTCTTTCCTATCCAGGTCGTCAGTACATGCATGAAGGACATTCACATAGAAAAGTCAAAAATCCATTGTTTCCAATCTATATATTCAAACAATGTCTTCTAAAGCCCAGGATCCATATCAGATATCTGGGCACCTTGTAACTCATTCAAATTAAAAGATAAAATTAATCATCTAAATTCTCATGCCAGTATTTACAACACTCTTTGTATGCATAAGCTATAATTTAGCATAGTTATCATATATTTCCTCTCTAAATTGAAACCCTCATATGTCCAGCCTTCTACTTTGCAGCCTGCGTATTCTTATAAATTAATAGGTATTTAGCTTATACAGACAGCATGCCTGAAAAAATTTGTATGTGTCCCCAGGTCAATTATCATTCCTCTTCCAAGGTTATTGCCAATTTTATTTCCATGTCATAGCTACTCAAGTTTCATTATTTTAATATTTAAAAGGACATGGCAGCTGTGTGAGAGATTATTGGCCATAGGTTTGGAACACTTAGACATGCCTAGAGTCTTTTTTTCCTGATGAAAATATGACCAAGTGGCTTCTTTTAACTAACCTGAATTTTGTTTCCATGGCCTAAAAACCAATTTAAAATAATTGACACGTGCCTTGGACATAAAGCAAGCTACTAGCAAAAACTGCTTGCTTGTGATAGAGGACCAGAAGTTAAAGTCATTTTTTAACTTACTTTATACATTTTGACCATGTGGGCCATCATGTGTTTTATAAAAAATAATCAGTTAAAATTATATATCATGCCAGGCACTGGTGGTTCACTTCTCTAATCCTAGCTACTCAGAAGGCTGAGATCTAAGGATTGCTGTTCAAAGCCAGCCCAGGCAGGAACTTCTGTAAGACTCTGATCTCCAATTAGCCACTAGAAAACCAGAAGTAGCACTGTGGCTCAAGTGGTAGAATGCTCGCCTTGAGCTGAAGAGCTCAGAGACAGTACCCCGGTCCAGAGTTCAAACCCCACACCAACAACAAGAACAACAACAACAAATATATATATATATATATATATATATATATCAATCACTAACATATCACACATGAACACACACACACACACATACACACACATCTTGAATCACGAATAATGTATCTTTGGGGTCTTGTGGCTTCTAGATAGTCACTATACCACTTGAGCAACTCTGTTAGCTCTTTGTATGATGGCTATTTTGAGACAGGCTATCACTTTGTGCCCAGGCTGGCCAGAGACACAATTCTTCTTTTTATAATTTCCTAAATACTGAGATGACAAGTGAACTATAGACACAGCCATTTATTGAAATAGAGTCTTGCAAAACTTTAGTTTCACTTGTCTTAAATCATGGTATTTACAATATTCACTTCTTGAGTACCTGGGATTACAGATTTGAGCCAACATGCCTCACTAATACATAATCTCTTTGATTACATAAAAATGAATTAATCGAATACAATTGATGGGTCTGTCATTTTTCCAGGGCTGTTGGAGCAAATCATTATCAATTCAGTAGCTTACAACAACCTTTACATAATCTCTTATCTCTCATAGTTCCTATAGCAGAAGTTTGAAGTCCAAATGTCAGTAGGCTACACTTGTTCCCTAGGCTGGCAGAGAATGAGTCCTTGCCTCTTCCAGCATCTGGTAGTTCCTGGCATGCTTCAGTTTAGAGTATTATCACTCAGATGCTTACTCCCATCTTTGTATGTCCTCTTCCTGGTATCTGCATTCTACAACATCTCATTCATATTATATAATGCAATATTTATGAACAAAGCCTGTGACCTAACTGTAAAAAACAGTTACACATAACTCTATCACCTGCATAACATGTCATAATTGTACATAACTATATAACAAGATTAGAGAAGGATGAACAGAAAGCATTGTCATAATGACATATTTTCTTATTTTTAAATTGAACATTAGTATTTCAATATAGAATTTAATTACCTCAGACAAAATTGCACCAAATTTGGATGTAAAGGTTTCCAGGATGTGAGTGAGGATAAAAAAATGAAATCTAGACTACCGTCTCCCATTTTACATTTTCCCATGTCATATCTTTAGTGATGAAATCTCCTTATATTTGAAAAACAAAAATATAGTGAATGTTACTATCAATCAATTTTGGATTAAAAAATGTGTGTTAAATATAAACTCCTGCACTTAAATATATGTAGGTATATACATATCCCAGAATCAAATATACTAAATTATACATATATATATCACGAAACATTAATATTTCATTAGAGGTGTCAAGGTAATTAGATAAATACAGCTTTGGGGAGGTCTCCACTCTCCATAACATGCAATTATATCTTTAGAAGATTTTTCAGGAAAAATATCCTATTTGGAGGTATTAGGAATTCCTCTAACTCCAAAAATCCAAAGTATTGATATAGCACAGTTATATTTCTAATCATACTCGTAATTTTAAAGACCTTAAAGTTGATTCAGTTTGAATACCTCTCTGCTTTAGCCTGAAACTCATTCAACAACTATGTTTAATCTTAATAATAAAGAAATCACTGCTCTAGAGTATCTTCACTACTGAGTTTGACTTCCTTGACTAATTTTTGAGGCTACTTTTTCTGTAGAGGCAGCTCTTTGATATAGTTCTGCCTTCTAGAGTCGACAAAGCCTCTTCCATACCATAGTCTTTCAACTAGCCTTCTATTGTTTACACTTGTAGTCCCGCTCCAAATCTCCCAGACACTTAACAGACCTATGTGTATGCCTCTAAATATTTTCACACAGATACAATTTTTTTAAGGTGCAACAGTATTGGAAATAGACATTCAAACTCTAGACACAAAGAACTACATTTATCCAAATAATTCTAGTGTGAGGTATTCATTTGCACTTTGGCCAGTGGCAGTAGTTATTTGGCAGTAATATTATTCAACTTTTTTTTTTTTTGTCGTTCATGGGGCTTGAACACTGGGCCTGGGTACTCTCCCTGCACTCTTCGGATCAAGGCTAATGCTCTACCACTTGAGCCACAGCACCACTTCCGGTTTTCTGGTGGTTAATTGGAGATAAGAGTCTCTTGAATGTTCCTGCCTGAGCTGGTTTTGAACCTCGATCCTCAGATCTCAGTCTCCTGAGTAGCTAGAATTGCAGGTGTGAGCCACAGGCACCCATCTCTATTCAACTATTTTCTACTTCTCTTGATTATCTCTTCTATGTTCTACTCCCATAGTTTGTATTGTTTATCCATTCCTACTCAATAGCAAAATACTTCAGATTATACAATTTGCAAACATCAGAAACTCTGATACCTATACCTAGAGTCTAGGAAATCAAAGATCCAGATACTGTTTCAAGGTGCACCTTTACTGTGGAATACTCTCAAGGTAGAAGGTAGAGGGCAAAAGAGAAAATCACAGTTTCCTGGCAGCTCTTGTACAGTCACGAATCTCACTGATGAGCATTTCACATTCCTGAGTAACACCTCTTCAACCTTAACACTTCTTAAACCTTGAGATAAAGTATCACCATGTGAATAAAAAGGAACACATATATCCACACCCATTTTCCCATTTTATTCTTTCTTACACACTGGCTTGCCATTGATTGATTGTAGCATTTACATTTTTTCTTCTTAGGTTTAATCCAATGTCTCTGCTCCTTCTGTTTTAATAGATTTCACATTCTATTGCCCCAAACCTGAACACTTTCATACATTTTGAAATAAACATTTTTGTTAAGCATACCTTCTATATAGTATGTGTAATTGAACTCATGAAAAAATGCTTTAGGAAGCAAGGTAGAACTTAATATTCTATTCTTTAAAAATAGATTAGTTAGCTGGGCACGGGTGGCTCATGCCTGTAATCCTAGCTACTCAGGAGGCTGAGATCTGAGGATTACGGTTCAAAGACAGCCCATGCAGGAAAAGTCCGTGTGACTCTAATCTCTAATAAACCACTAGAAAACCGGAAGTGGCGCTGTGGCTCAAGCGGTAGAACTCTCACCTTGAGCTGAAGAACTGAGGGATAGTGCCCAAGGGATAGTGCCCAAGCCCAGAGTTCAAACCCCACGACTGACAAAAAAAAAATGGATTAGTATCTTTTGGCATTCCGTTTACTTACTACTGCTTCTAATTGAGCCCCTTGCAAGGTGGTTTCTTCACTTTTGTCCCACAAAAGAGTTAAATGATTAAAATATTACACACACATTTCCAATGTTTAGCAACCTATCCATATTGTCAGATAAAGAAGCAAAATTAGTGTCACAGCAGTTATTCTTGGGAAGCAGAATCTGTTTTAATAATGCATTAGATTACTTTTTTCAATACCAAGAATATGGAAGTGAAACCTTATCATAAATCTACTTATAAGTGAAACATCATTGCCAGATTTTCACTTTCACATTCTATGCTAATTATGAAAATTACTTATAACACCTTAATAATATTATTAGAATTTCAAAAAATAGAGTTTATAGTCTTTAACTCTTTTCAGTTATAATTTTAAATTATTTTACCTATCTTCTTTCAATTTCTAAATGGATGCAGTCTTTTTTTATTCTTATTGTAAAGCTGATATACTGTACAGAGGGATTATAGTTGCATGAATCAGGTAATATGTAATGATTATAATTATTTTTGAGCCATGTCTCATGCACACAAACATACACACATATCAATAATTCATTGTGCTTGAGTGTAGATTTATAGGCACATTCTAGTTATCACAATGAGGTATACTAAACAGTCTATGCTTCTTTAGCTCTGGCTTACTTCGATTAATAATCATTAAAAGCACATGATCTTTTGCAAGAACAATGACCTCTTTGGCTGAGAAGAGCAAAGTAACATAAGCATATTCTTACTACTGTACTACATAAGTTCCAATGCCTCCTTTATCAGGAGAATGGTACAATTATGTTGACTCTATCTGACTGGGAATCAGGGCTTATTTTATGTAAGGTTCTTCAATGTTAACTCAAATGCTTAAATCGCTAGAATATTTTATTTTCCATTTTTTAATAAATAGTCATTTCCTGTAACACAGTCTGGTTTATCATAAAACCCATATAAGTTTTAAAACTCAATTTTAGACATTGATTAATAGACAGCCCTTATTCTTACTATTAAACATCATGACTTATTATTCAATTTAGCTTGCTTAAAGTGCTGGATGGCAACAACATTTTTTAAAGAGAGCAGAAATGGATTATCCTGCAATGGAAAAAGAGCACCCATGAACTCTTGAGAACATAATTTTTGCTTTGTGGAGTCAGAATGAACGAGAAAATATATTTTTACTCTAAGTTTGTGTTACACTTTTGAGAAAAAAAAATTTACATTGCACTTGTTACACTGAACTGTGGATGTCTAATTATCATGCATTCTCACTAGCTATATGCTGAATACAATTTCAAAAATATTAACTTCTGAGAGCTTTTCCCATTCAAGTATTGGTAGAAATAATAATACTTTTTAAAGGTCACAATCAACTTCATGCTCCCATGTAGGAGAAATGCAAAACCTGTATTGTCAGAGATACATCATTATATTTTGATCTAAAGCAAGACAATATACACAGAATTTTGAAAATAAAATGACTTAATTTTTTTACTTACTTTGTGAAATAAAAATATTCAGACTCCAGTACTGGATATTAGGGGAAGAAATATATAAAAAAGAAGAAAGTTAATTTCCTTCGTCTTTATTGGTAACTATTCTTGAAACAAGGCAGTCTATAGTCTATACTTCACATGGAGACTATTTCATGAAAATGAATGTCTTTTTTATTACAGAAAATTTAGTGTATTCAAATCATTGTAAAATTGAATAAAGAATTCATAAGTGTTGCTTTCTCTAAGAAAAATACCATCCTCATAGAAATATTTAAAAGATTGACCTTAGGCTCTTTAAAAAGGGTTTAAATCACTTAGTATCTGTTATGTAATAGGAGTAGCATTTCATAATTTGAATATGGAGGAGACCCGAAATCATGTTCTAGGTGTGCATAATGATGCACATACCTATTGAGCTTATGATATGCTCACTTATTGGGCTATGTTTCCTTGTAAGATACTATTGCTTTTTATTATGGAAATTTTGATTTTAAAAGAATTTTTATTTTAATTTATTTGGTGTACAGAAAATTAGTTCCTGTTGGTTCTTACAAATATCATGAAACTACTTTTCTGTCAAGACATTAATTGCAATGCAAAATATCCTTAGACTAATATCATATAGTGTAATGTCAATGTTATCAGCTTCTGGCAACTTCTTTTTTTAAAATACCTTTCTATTATTGGTGTAAAGATGATGTACAGAGGGGTCACAGTTACCTAAATAAGTGCATTGTTTTTTGACCTATGTCATCTTTTCCCTCATTTTAGCACAATTTTTCCTGCTAGACTCTCCTCCCCCACAAGTTGTATAGTTCATTTTCAACGTAATGCTGAACTAGTTTACCCTTTTTTCCACCATTTCTGTGCTTCCCCTTACCCTCCCACAAAACAGATTAACTTACCTACAAGACATAAGGTACAAAAATCAAAAACAGTAATAAAAAGTAAAAGAAAACAAAAACAAAATGCAAGATAACAAACAACCTCTTGCTTCTATTTCTTGGAGCTCATTTCAATAAACATCATTTTTTTATCCTTATTTCAATATTTTGTTATTTCCCTTCCCCTCCCCAAATTAGAAAAATACATAGACAAGATGTAGGGCACCGACATCAAATAGAGTGAAGACAGGAGTCATACTGTGGGGGAAGAACATACAAGAGAAACAAAAAAATCACGTATTATATTTTAAATAGGTTAAAACAATATCAAGAAAGAAAACAAAACAGTTTTGTCCCTATCTTGGGGTTCATTTCACTTAATATCATCCTATATGGTCATATGTACATAGCTTTTTACCTTTTGTGCTTGTCCTAAACTTATACTAGTTATTTGTTAGGAAATGGAAAGACTTGGAAAAAAATTATATTAAGTGAAGTAAGCCAGGCCCAAAGAAACATAGGTCCCATGGCTTCCCTTATTTCCACTAAACATTTTATATGATCATATGTGTATAGCTACTGAGACTTTGTGATCCTCTCCTAAGAATATCCTTCACTCATCAAAGAAAGAGAACTATAGATCCATATCTTTGACGAACATCAATGCAAATTTTCTCAATAAAATTCTGGGCAAACAGAATTGAACAACTAACTAAAAATTTACACTGATCAAACAGGATTCAGTCTAGGAATGCAAAACTGTTCAATATACACAAGTCAATTAATGTAATTTAACATATCAATAAGAGAAAGGACAAGAACCACATGATCATCTCAATAGAAAAAGCATTTGACAAGATTCAATACCCTTTTGTGATAAAAGCTCTGGAGAAGGTAGGAATCCATGGAACATCCCTCAATATAATAAAGGTTGTATATGATAAACCTACAGCCAGCATTGTAGTTAATGATGAAAGGCCATTTCCTCTCAAATCAGGAACAGTACAAGGATGTCTGCTCTCTCCACTTTTCTTCAATATAATACTGAAGTACCTAGCAAGAGCAAAAAGGTAGGAGAAAAACATACAGGGGATCCAAATAGGGAACAATGAAGTAATATTATCCTTCTTGGTATATGCTATTATGCTGTATTTAAAGTACCCAATAGCTTCCTCCCTCAAGTTACTTGAACTGATCCAAAGCTTTGGCAAAGTTGCATGGTATAAAATTAACCCAGAAAACTCAGTGGCTTTTCTGTATTACAACTATGAGAAGATCAAGAGTGAAAATCAAGAAAGTAACTTTTGACTATGCTTTTGCCTTGTATAGGAATGTCAAATAATAAAATCACTCAATATGCAGCACTTTGAATTTAGACTTCTTTCACTTAATATAATACATTCTATGATGAAAATATAAATATCCATGAACTGAACATTAGGACACTCAAGTTCATAAAACAAACATTACTGAGTATGAGAAGACAGGTAGGTCCAGTTTCAATCTAAAGACTTTAGCACCCTACTCACATGAACAAACATCTGGACAAAGAAAAATCTACAAAGTTATTTCAGAACTAAACAATATCACTGACCAAATGGACTTAACATACATCTGTAGAGCAATACGTCCATTAGCAGATGGTTTCACAGTCTTTAGCAACTCACAGAATTTTCTCCAAATACATGACATTTTAATCCATAAAGTGAGTCAACAAAAAAATGCAAAAAATGGGAGAAAGAAGTAAGTTCCTCTATAACAGATAAAATGAAATTAGAAAGCAGTAACATGAAAAACGACAGAAACTACAGATATTTTAAACACATTAAAATTAAACACTGCACTTTTGAATGATCAATATATTTTAAAACTTGAGAAAAGAAATATAAAAGTTGCTCAAAAGCAAGTGAAAAATGGAAGTACACTTGACCAGAATCTGTGGAATACAATAAAGGCAGTAAGTCAAAGAAAGATAATAATTTCAGCTGCACCCTGGTGGCTTATACCTGTAATCCTTGCTATTCAGGAGTCTGAGATCTAAGGATCTCGGTTCAAAGCCAGCCCAGGCAGGAATGTCTGTGAGACTCTTATCTCCAATAAACCACTTGAAAACCGGAAGTGGTGCTGTGGCTCAAGCGGTAGAGCTCTTTCCTTGAGCTGAAGAGCTTAAGGACAGTGCCCAAGCCCAGAGTTCAAGCCTCACGACTGACAAAAAAAAATCTACAATGAGCAATAAAATTGAAATTGGAGACTTCACTAAAAATCTTTTAGATATCATAATTTCAGCCAAGTACTAACATAAAAAATATACAAAAAGTAGCCATTTTTCTGTAAACCAAAAACGAACAGTCTGAGACAAATAATTAGGAACAGAATCACACCCTAATGCCAACAAAATATAAACTAGGAAGATGATTGATATCTACTATGAAAAGTGTAAAGTATAGACGAACAACTGAAGCTAGACTCCAGTCTGCTTCACTTTATAGTTTAAAATTGATCAAGAACTTTAATATAAAGCCTTAATGTAAATTTAAAACTACTACAGGAAAACACCTGAAGATACAGGCATAGGCAACAAATAGAGCAAGAATTGACAAATGGAATTTTATCAGATTAAGAAACATCTGCACAGAACAAGAAGTAAATCTGAGAATAAATAGACAGATTATAGCAAGAGAGAAAAAGAATTCCCAGCAATACACCTGATAACTGATTAATAACCAGGATAAATAACTCAAAGAAGAAAACAACAAAAGTACCAAAAGTCTAATTATACATAGTCAAATTAACTGAATAGATAATTCTTAAAAGGAGCACAGACGACACTAAATATATGAAGAAATATTCAGCATCCCTAGCCATAGGAGATGAAAATCAAAAGTACATTGCGATTTCATCCTAGTGCTCTGAGAATGGTTGTCATCAGGAACACAGACAACAACAGATTCTGGTGAAATAATGTGAGAAAGAGAACTCTTCATAGACACTGATGGTGGGAAGAAAAATTAGAGTATCCATTACAGAAAGCAGTATGGGGTGCATCCATAAAATTAAAACATGATTACTATATGATTTGTCTTTCTATAACATTCTTGGACATATATCAGGAAGACTATAAAGGCAGGATATAATAGCGACATCTGTACAATAATGTGTATTATAACATTATTCTCTGTACTATGGAGTCAGCTTACTTGCTGATTCTCTGTATCTACACTACGGAATCAGCTTACTTGCCAAACAAAAAAATACTTGTGTGCTTTATTCGAATATGAAAGTGAATGAGATTGTGTCATTTTTATGAAGATGGATGGTAATTTAGACCCTCATGTTGAGTCAAGTAATCCAGGTTCAAATAGATAAGTACTGCCAGCTTGCTTTGTATGCATAATGAATACAAATATTTGTGGGATGAGTGGCAGGGTAGAAAGGAAAAAGAGAGGGCAGTGATTTATGTACAATATCAAAGTGAATTATATCTGAGTATAAAAATAGTAAGTACTAGATATTTGAGAAGCTGCACTCTGGAGGGTCATGGTTTAGGTCAGCTTGAGCAGAAAAATTCAACACAGCATAGCTGAGTTGAGTGATGTTCACCCGTTATCCTAAGGCACATGGAGGCTGAGATTGGAAGGATTGTGTTTCCTGGCCAACTTCAGTTGAAAAGTCTATGAGATTCCATCTCCAAGGAGAGAAGCTGGGTGTTGTGGCATGTGCTGTGATCCCAGCAACTATGGGAAACCCAAATTGGAGGCATCACAGTCCACGCACACATCTGAGTAGGAAGTGAGACTAGATGATAAGAACAAACAACTAAAAATAAGGGTGTAAGTTTATCTCAGTAAAAGATTGCAAGCCTAGTGATCACAAGGCCAGAAAGATAATAGCATAACAATACCTACTGAAATTATTTTTAAAATAGTGAGGAAACATAGAAATAAGAAATACTAATGGCATACATTTGATCAAACTACAACATATGCATGTCTGGATCTACTACAACAGACATTTTGAACAATCCACATATACTAATTTTTTATTTTTGTCAGTAGTAAGGCTTGAACCTATCCCTTAAGCCTACTTAGGAGACAGTTTCCTTGTTATATTTTGGACATTTTGCATTTTCTGTGGCATTTGAAGAACATATTTTCTAGCGTGTGGCATAAACTTTTCTGTTGTTTTACATAGAAATTTTACATTTTTTCTATTTTCAGCTATAAGATATTTCCTCTATCTTTTAATGATTTCATGTTTCATGGTCCATCAACTTCATTTTAATATTTCATATTGACCTTCCTTCTCCATAGACACTCAATAGACACTGTTTTGATTCTCCTTTTAGTCTTCTTTGGATTCTCACTATTTCCTTATTTAGTACTCTCAAATAAATATTTTAAGCAAGAATTCATGTAATACAGAATATTAAAATGACTGAAGAACTAAAAGGATAAATTTCTCCATAGGACTTCAGAAAAATAGTTATAATGAGATCTCCAGACTGGTTCACAGGAATCCATCCTGCCATCCTGATAAAATTAGGATGGCAAAGAAATACAAAGCTATGCAGGAATTATTGGTTATATTCAAGACATTACCATTATCAAGATCTAGGGAACAAGAGACAAAGATGTCTTCACACTTCATTTCAGCAAGGAAAAATAACAGGTAAGCCCAGGTTCAGAACTAGTTACATTATGTATAGATACTACAACTACATTACAATATCAAATTCATTTTTCTTTTCTTCTTCTAGTCACTGCAGGCCATTTTCTGCAGCCAGCTAGACAACCTATTCTATCTTCTTCTGTTAAAATATAATTATAATGAATGTCCTTCCGTTCTCTTTTAATATTTGTTGATTTGATGCTTTATTCCTAGACAAACTTAATTTGATTTTTCTGGACTTTTCTTCAGTGTCATATAAAGAAGTCATTGAAATATTATTTTGATGAGCCACTGAAAGATTATTCTTAAAACTAATTTATCACTCAGAGTTTCTATTTACAAATCAGCTTGAGTAGACCAGGACCTTTATTCTTTCCTCTTCTCATTTTTCTAATTTGTTGGGACAGGAGCACTGAATCAATCCATTTAGAGACAGAATATGCTACTGCTTTTCATATGCAAATAAAATACGACTCTAGTTCTAGTCCAGATAAAATTTCTGTCACCTCCAGAGGCGCTTTTCTTTTCTTAAAAAAAATATTTTTGTTGCAAAGATGCTGTACAGAGTGTTTACAGTTACATGAGTAAGGTAATGAGTACATTTCTTGTTGAGCATTGTTATGCCCTCGTTTGTTTTTCTCCTATTATCCCTTCCCTCCTTCACCTCCTCAAATCCTCCCTTCCCACGAAGTTCTACGGTTCATTTCCAATATAGCATCTTATGAGTATCATTGTTGCAATGGGTCATCCTTTGTCCTTGTTTCAGTATTTTGTTATTCCCCTTCCCCTCTCCAAATTAGATAAATGTATCTACAAGATGCAGGGTACCAAAATCAAATACAGTGACAGAAGGGGATATACCATAGGGGGAAAGCATACAAAAGAAACAAAAACTCCTAGTATATTAAAAACAACAACTAAATAAAACTTCTTGTGTCCCTATCTTGGGGTTCATTTCACATAGAATCATTTTATATGGGCATATGCACATAGCTTTGGAGATTTTCTGCTTATCTGATAGATTTTCCTACATGTATGCTAATTATTCCAAATAAGGGAAACCATGGGACCTATGTTTTTTGGGTCTGGGTTGGCAAAGATCCAAATTTTCTTCATAAAGACCCAGAAACAAAACAAATTAAAGAAAGGTTGGGCAAATGGGATTACATTAAACTGCAGAGCTTTTGCAAAGCAAAGAACGTAGCTAGCAAGATCAATAGAAAGCCCACGGATTGGGAGAAAATCTTTACAAGTCATACAACAGACAAGGGCCTCATATCCAAAATATACTTAGAACTCAAAAACTTAAATCCACCAAGAAAAAAATCCTCAAAGAAACAACCGATCCATTAATAAGTGGGCAAAGACTTAAAGAGAGACTTCTCTGAAGAGGAAATAAGAATGGCCAATAGACACATGAAGAAATGGTCAACTTCTCTAGCCATAAAAGAAATGTAAATCAAAACAACATTGAGATTCCACCTCACCCCAGTTAGAATGGCTAAAATCAAGAATTCTAATAACAACAGATGCTGGAGGGGTTGTGGCCAAAGGGAACCCTATTTCATTGTTGGTGGGAGTGTAAACTTGTTCAACCACTCTGGAAAGCAGTATGGAGGTTCCTCAAACGACTAACACAGAGCTCCCCTGCAACTACATGAAAAGTCATGTGACTATACTATGAATAATACTTAACTCTGGGTGCCTGTAGCTCACTTCTGTAATCCTAGTTACTTAGGAGGTTGAGCTCTGATGATTGTGGTTTGAAGCCAGCCCAGAAAGAAAAGTCTGTGAGATTCTTATGTCCCATTAACTATCAAAACAAACAAACAAAAAAGCCAGAAGTGGAGCTATGGCTCAAGTAGTAGAGCACCAGCTTTGAAGAAAAAGGCCCACGGACAGCACTCAAGCCCTGAGTTCAAGGACCAGGACTGTCACACACACAGAAACAATAATAACAATAATTGTTATTATATGATATAATTATATACTAAATGTAATGTATAAAATATATAATTAAAATATAATATACACGTATAATTTAAATATGTAAATATATGTATATAATATAATTATATTAATTGCAAAATATTTACATATTGATTATAATGCATGTTTATGTTCATTATAATTGACATGTACATGTAATATAAGCAAGGAGGTTGATGGCTTTCTTCTTTCCTTTCACAGTTTTCTATAAAACTTTCTAATGAAATTTTTTTTTTAATATTTTTTTTGTCGATTGTGGGGCTTGAACTCTGGGCCTGGGTGCTGTCCCTCAGCTCTTCAGCTCAAGGCAAGCACTCTGCCACTTGAGCTAAAGTGCCACTTCCGGTTTTCTAGTGGTTAATTGGAGATAAAAGTCTCACAGACTTTCCTGCTCGGGTTGGCTTTGAACCGAGATCCTCAGATCTCAGCCTCCTGAGTAGCTAGGATTATAGGCGTGATCCACCGGCACCGGGCTTCTAATGAAATTTCTTAATCCTTGATATTTAATGTGTATCTATTGTAGTTTCCATTCTCCTCTCTCTTCATTTATACTTTTATATATATATATATATGTATATGTATAATTATTAAAGTATCATTGCAACAAAATCTGTAGCAGTCAAAACTACATTTGTAGCTGCTGGTTCTCAATTATGTATCATTAATTGTCTACTCCAGTGGATAATTCCCACTAAATTTAAAATACATTTCCAACTACTATCCTCATTGTGTTTTTGGGGATAGCATTCAGTAATTATATAGACATGTACCAAATTCTATTTATCTAAATGGTGTATCTCTTTCCATATTTTTCCTTCCTTCCTCCCTTCCTTCCTTCCTTCCTTCCTTTTCTCTCTTCTGATTATAAAATTTATGTAAAGAGGGGCTGCAGTTAGGTAATGAGTACTTTATTTTTGAACAGCATCACCTCCTTTCCTTTTCTCTCAGGGTTTTACCCTACTGACACTCTTCCCACATAAGTTGTATAGTTCTTGTTCAACATAGTGTCTAGTGAATGTTACTACTGCATTTGTTCACCCTTTGTCCTACCATTTCTGTGCTTTCCCCTTACCTTCTCCAAAACAGATACATTTACATATAAGGAAAAGGTACAGAATCAAAAGAGCAACAAAGGAGGAAAAACAAAAAAAATAACTGAAAGCAAAATGCAAAATAACAAGCAACTTCTTGTTTCCATTTTAATGAATGATCCTATGCACACAGCTATTTAACCTCTATGATCCTCTCCAAAGAATATTCTCCTTTGTTCTCACTCTGTGAATATTTAGATACTGTTTAATTTATCATGTCCAAATTTAATTTTTTGTTTAACCATCCATTGTGTTTACTAGTGGATTTATAGGCACATTCTAATTGCTACAAATAAAGGAATCCATGGAACCTATGTTCCTTTGGGTCTGGCTTACTTTGTTTAATATAATTTTTTCCAAGTCTTTCCATTTCCTATGAATGGTGCTTCGTTATTCATTCTTTGTTTCTTACTTTGCTTACTTTCTTCGTTCCCAGGGTTACTGATTTGATTGCTGTTAATATGCCATTAAAAATTACTTTACTTAGCCAGGTGCCGGTGGTTCACGCCGGTAATCCTAGCTACTCAGGAGGCTGAGATCTGAGGATCGAGGTTCAAAGCCAGCCTGGGCAGGAACATCCATGAGACTCCTATCTCCAATAAACCCCTAGAAAACCAGAAGTGGTGCGGTAGCTCAAGTAGTAGAGCACTAGCCTTGAGCTGAAGAGCTGAGGGACAGCGCTCAGGCCCAGAGTTCAAGCCCTACAACCCACAAAAAAAAAAAAAAAAAAAAATTACTGAGCACACTGAGCATGAAATGTATTCTCCTAGCCAATGGTCAAATGCATAGTCATTTATTACTGATTACAGAAAAAGAGTTGTGCCACACGTCTCTAGAGTGCATTGATTTTGTACAAATGAAGTTTCAGGTCTGTGAATTGGCAATTTGCCTTATCTTCATCTTTTCAGCCCCTGAGATCCAAGCTGACAAGTGGAATCAAATATATACATATATATATACACATAAATATACACACATATATGCACACATATACGCACATATATATGCAGGGACTAATTTTAAAGTTTTCATTTCTAATATATTGGTCTGTATATATGTGATATCTGCATCTTGTATATACATTGTTCTAATTTGGGGAGGGGAAGGGAAATAGCAAAATGCTGAAACAAGGATGCAGGTTGACCCATTGTAACAATGACACTATGTTGAAAACAAACTTTACAACTTGGGGTGGGGGCAGGGAGAGAGAAGTTGGGAGGGGGGAGGGAAGGGATGGTAGGGGAAAAGCAAAGGAGGGATAACCAATGCTTGATAAGAAATGCACTCATTACCTTACTCATGTAATTGTAACCCCTCTGTACAGTATCTTTACAATAAAACTATTTTAAAAAATTATCACAGAGCTTTAATTACTATCACTTTATAATAGTTTTTTTTTTCCTTTTTTGGCCAGCCCCCAGGGTTTTAATACAGAGCTGCTAGCTTGCATGGTTTGGTTACTCAGCTGGTACTCTATCACTTGAATCACTTTAGTAACCAGATTTTTGCTAGGTTTTTTTTTTTTTTCCCCTTTGGTTGGTCACGGGGCTTCAACTCTGGGCCTGAACACTGTCCCTCAGCTCTTCAGCTCAAGACGAGCCCTCTACCACTTGCTCAGCACCACTTCTGTTTTCTGAGTAGTTTATTGGAGATAAGAGTCTCAACAGAGTTTCCTAGCCGGGCTGGCTTTGAACCGAGATTCTTTGATCTCAGCCTCCTGAGTAGCTAGGATTACAGAGATAAGCCACAAATGTTCGGTTGTTAGTTTTTTTTAAAGAAAAGTCTCATGGACTTTTCTACTGAGGCTGACTTTGAACCTCTGTCTTCTGGAGCTTAGTCTCCTGATTCACTAGGATTATAGGTGAGCGTCACTGTTATATTTCACAGCATTCTCTGCCACCTTCATACACAAATACAAGACTTCTTTCCTATTCAGATACAGTATGATTTTCCTTTTCCTTTTCCTCTTCATAACCTCAAGACAGTTACGTGTTTACTTATGATTTCCTATATATATATATATATATACATATTTGCATATGTCTCTCTGTATATATCTGTGCTTATCTTTCTATCATATGAAATCTCAATTCTGCATATGGAAAAAAAAAACATGCAAAATTTGTTGTTATAATCCAAGCCTACTAGACCTAACACGATTTTCCTACAAAACCCATAATTTCATTCTTCTTATTTTTTTATGTTTTTTTTAATTGTGAAGAGGGGTTACAATTACATGAGCAAGGTAATGAGTACATTCTTATCAAGCATTGTTGCCTCTTCCTTTGTTTCCCCTTACCATCCCAGCCCTCCCATCTCCCCTCACCCCCTCTCCCCAGCCAAAGTTGTAAAGTTCATTTTTCGACATAATATCTTGTACATCTCATTGTTGCAATGGGTCCACCTGTATCCCTATTTAAACAATTTGTTTTTTCCCTTCCCCTCCCCAAATTATACCAACATCAAATACAGTGAGAACAGGGGTTATACCATGGGGGAGGGACATACAAAGCAACAAAGAAATCATCTTATAAATATGTTAGAAACAATAGCAAGAAAGAAGAACCATTTGAGTCCTTAACTTGGGGTTCATTTCACCTAACATTAACTTATCTGACTGTTTCTGCTTGTCTCAGACATGCATTCTTCTTTATGACAGATAGATAGATAGGGAGACAGATTGATAGAGACATAGGTACACAGATATGGAGAGAGATATGACTATATACCACATTTTCTTTATCCATTTGTAAGCATATTCCATAGCTTGTGTATTGTAAGTAGTGTTGCAATAAAGATGGGCATGCAACAATCTACTGTAACTTTATTTATATAGCTTCAGACATATATTCAAGCTTGTTGTCACTGGATCATACGAGGTTCTATTAGTTTTTAGAAGAAACTCTATGTTGCTTCCCATAGTGTTTGAACTAATTTACACAGCTACCTAAAGTATATGGTGGATCTTCAAATCAGAAAGCATGCTTCCTGCACCATTCTTTCCTGTTGTAGTATGGCTGCTCAAGCTTATATGGGTGTGTCTGTATGCATGTCTGTCTTTGTAGGGTTTCATATGAATTTCATTACTGATTTTCTTATTTCTATGAAAATCCCTTTGTGTTTGTGTGTGTGTGTGGCAATCTTGGGCTTGAACTCAGGACCTGGGAGCTTTCCTTGAGCTTCATTTTGCTCAGAATAGCATTGTATTTTTATAGAATTATTCAATTGTATAGCTACTTTAGCAAGACATGTCTTCTCACTTAGGAACTGAGCTTGTCTTTCCTTTTGTTTAGATCTTCAATTTCTTTCATCAGTGTTTTAGTTTTCATAGTCTAAGTCTTTCACCTCTTCATGTAAAGTTATTTTGAAATAATATTGTTGCTTTCATAAAGGTATCATTTTCCTTATTTTTTCTCGGATACTTTTTATTAGAGGATAGAAATTTAATTACTTTTATGTCCATTCTGAAACTTAATCAATTTGAATTCATTTATTTAATTTTCTAATAATGGAATTGTTAGTGTTTCTTTTTGTATAAAAAAAATTATGTCATCTGAGCCTGTAATCCTCAGCCTGGAGGATCATGGTTTGATGGCAGGCCTGGCGGAAGAATCTGTAAGACTCCATCTTCAGTTATCACCAAAAAGCATTGCTGGTGATTACAAGTTGAGCTCCAACAGTTAGCAAAAGCACCCAAACTATTTTCATTTCTTATTTTACCCACTAATTGTTCCAAAGTGTGATGTTTAAAGTTTAGAAGTATTACTAGGTGTTGGTGGTTCACACCCCTAATCCTATCAAGGTTGAGATCTGAGGTTATCACAGTTCAAGGCCAGGCTAGGCAAGAAAGTTTGTTTGACTATTACCTCCAACAAACCAGCAAAAATCCAGGAGTGGAGCTGTGGATAAACTGGTAGAGAACCACCTTTGATTTAAAGAGCTAAGAAATAGATCGTATCCCCTGAGATCAAGCCATATAGTGACCCCAGATTTTTTTTCAAAAAGTAAATATGTGCTTTTTTTCATATTCTGAAAAAGTCTGTAGATTTACAGCTCCATTTTATTCTGAATGAAAAAATATTATTTCTTTCGTTTTACTAACACTTATACAATATATATAACACATTCTTTAAGTGATTTTGTTCCTCTCACTGAATGATTTCCAGTACTTTCTTTGCTGACTCTAACTTCTGCATAATACACTCTGTGGTGAATCTCTCTAGCATTAACCCCACTTTTGTTCATCAATTCAATTGTATATTTTTATGTTTTAAAATATTTTTCTGTTGAAGTGTCAGTTATTAATGTATTTTTCAAGTGACCTTGATAAATATTTTATGATCGTTTATTTGAATTCTCTATAAGGTAAATCATATAGCACTACTTTATTCAAATCAGTATTTTTGAGATTTATCTGCCTAATATTTTTGGAACAAGTTTTCCGTGACTCTGTGTTAGTATATAAGCATCAGACAAAACAGCCAATTTTCTCCATCTTTATAGGCTAGCTAGCCAGGGCAGAGATTCTGGTGGCATCTTCACCCATCAGCTCGGTCCATATGGCTTTATGTGTTGGTGACTCCAGGATCTAGTGTGCTGAGTATCACAACTGTGATAGAAGCCAAAATCCCAGACAGGCTACAGAAAAGTTAGATTATTTTATGCTCCAATTCTGTTTTGTGGTGATGTTAAAATCTGGGGACATTTTTGCCTATCTGCTATTTGCTAATCCAAGGGAAAGGCTATAACAACTAGTTTCTGGTTGATATATACTTTTATTATTAGCACTGGAGACACTGAAAAAGAAAGATAAAGAGTTCACATCTAGCTTGAACTATGTATCAGAAACTCTGTCTCAAAAAATGAAATACAATAAAATACATTAAAACAACAAGAAAAGGAAACAAAATCATCTCTCTTTGCACAATCCCAACCATCTGGTTTATGTTAGTAATTAGAGATATGTTAGGTGCTAGGTAGACATCAATCCCCAGCCCAGAAAAGTTGAGGTATCAGACATATGGTTTAACTGCCCATCACTCTCCATCAGAGAGAAATTGAAAACTTGCTTTATTCATCCATCCATCCATCCTTCCATGAATCCATCCGTTTATTTTGTGGGTGTGTAAATCCTGAGGCTTGAACTCATGGTCCGGGCACTGAGGTTTTTTGTTTGTTTGTTTGTTTTTTGTTTTTTGTCCATGGCTAGCATTGTAGCATTTGAGCCACAGTTTATGACTTTCCTGCTTTGGCTGGCTTCAAACCTTGATTCTCAGATCTCAGCCTCTTGAGTAGCAAGGATTACAGGAGTGAGTCACGGGCTTCTGGTAAAAGGGGTTTATTTTTAAATCACTTCTAAGCCAGGTGCAGGCCTCCTTGAGCCAAGTAGCTAGTGGGGATGGCCAACTCAAGCACTGTATATTATTTTCACTGTCTCAGGGAAATTAGATTTTGCTCCATCATATTAGCAGTGAAATACAAATGAAACAAAAAATGGTTTTCTAGGTATGTTTAGCAAAGTTGGATTCATATAGAGAAATAACCAACTGGAGCATTTCTTCTGACTATACTATGCTGTGCCAAAGAAAAGAATTGTGGCAAAAAGTGTGTTACCTTTCCCTAGAAGTATTCATATGGGTGGTTTCACACTCACACAGCATGCCTTATCACTTAGTTCCTGGAGGTTTCACAAAAGGAATATTTTGATAGATTTGTTGTTAAACTGGTGTGTTCACTGGGGAAAGAGGAATTAAAACTTCCTAAATTATCATCATGCTCACTATATTATTTCATTATAATCTCCTATAGGCATAGTAGCCTAGTTAGTACACATCTTCTTCCTTTATAGTTTTCATTACATTGAGTTTTAATTCCTAAATTATTTAGCTTTTACCTATGTTAAGCAAGGACCAAGTGCTATTTAAATTTGTTTTTCTGACACTAAATATCCACTTAATAGTATAGTTGTTACAAGTGATAAATTGTATTTTACTAAATAAATAACAAGTGAATTAATATATTTATTCATATTGCATAGGAAATTTATTTTATTGCATACAACTTTAATCATCTGCTCTAGGGAATGGTATTTGCCCTATGTAAATTTTATTAAGAGTGTATTCATTTATCTCAATTGGTGATAAATCCATAGAAATAATATGTTAATAACACATAAAATGGAACAGGACTTATTCATCAAATTGAAGTTGTTTAAACTTAACAAAAATAAGCTAAATTAGAATAGAAAAGTCCCTCAAGTATTAAGTGACTTCTGTTTCACTATAGAACAATTTCATAAAACTCACAAGTAGTTAAATCTGCTAGATTTAAGTGAATTGGTAGTTTGGTACAATAGATATTGAGCAATAAACACAACAAACAAAAATTAAACAATACTGTAAACAGAATCAACAAAAAAATTCCTCTTTTTTGTTATTGAGTTCTCATTGACCTGGAAAGTAACTTGACTGTTTAAAAACACTGACATACTGACATCACTCAACTGTACCTATATGGATACATTTTTTCAGAACTTCAATTAAAATTATGCATTATTTATTAATTTAATCATCTAAAGAATCACGTACCTTCTACTTACGTCTACTGTAATATTTCCCCAAAAGATCTCTGAAATTAAAATACACTGGGGAATTTGCAAGGCTCTGTTGCTCAGATTGGACTTCAATCAATTTTGTGGATAGGAATATTTATGCTAGTATTTTGTAAGACTCGCTGTTGATTATAATATGGAGGCAGGTTTGAGTCAAGACACTTGCCTAATCTTTCTCAAGAGTTTCAAGATCTTAAATACATTTTATAAGATTATTCACTCCTCATACAGTGAAGTCATGTTAATTGGAACCAGGTGACACTGAAATATTAACACAATTTTATTTCAGAAATGATTTCATTGATAATGATTATAAAAAATTCTGTATCTGCATATTTTTTACATTTTAATGGGAAGGACAAGAGAATATCTAGATAAGAAAGGAAAGATTATTTTGTAAGTATATTATTAACAGAAGACAAAATTATAAACAGTAGAGGAATTGATAGTCTTAAAGTACACAGGAAAGGAAACTAACAACTCTCTGGAATTGAGAATTAAATTAGATAAATAGATAGAAATATAGGTGATAGATAATAGATATGGATACATTTAAGAATATATATTATATTATAATTTAATATATATGTTACATATATTATATACAGATATATGTTATATATTATCTTACATTATATATGTTTATAGGCATATATGATTCATACACATTATAATACATATTTTATATATGTGTATATTGCATTATATAAATGTTATAATAGATAGTATATGTTATATCATATATCATATATATCATATGTAATGTATAACATATAATGTATAATATACAGTATAATATATAATATATGTAATACATAATATAATGTATCATACATGCCATATATTACATGTATAATATATTATATCATATAGTATATTATACATTATATATGTATAATATAATATGACACATATTATATTTTATTATAATAATTATTATATATTAATATAATATATAATATCCTATCAATTATGCACTACATAGCATATGCCATGAATATAAAATACATTAGGAATATTATATATTATATTGCATTAGTATTTTGTATATTTGTGACATACATTATTTTCTCATTAAGCTTATTTTATTCATGTTTAGTTGTGCATTTCTTGAGTCACAGCTCCACTCTGGCTTTTGTGCTGGTTAAGTAAAGTTAGATTCTTAAACACTATCTGCCTATTCTAACTTCAAATCATGATATACACATTTCAGCCTCTTGGCTAATAAGAATTATAGGCTTGAACCATGAATTCCCAACCCAGAAATATTTTTCTTGATTTAGGGAATGTCTAAGTTGCAATCTATTGGGAAGGGCATTGGAGAGTTGTTTAACATACAGGAAACAATTTTATATACAAGTGAAAGAGGGCTTTAAGTTAGCAGAACCCTGAATAGTGTAGGATATTGTGTGTGCTATATTTGAGAGAGAAGAGTGGGAAAAAATGGTCTGTAGTCAACCAGTCTCCCTTTAAATATTTGGAATGGTATGAATTACATTGACCTCTTCCAAAAAATTGGGCTGAAGGGAAAAAATCCCCTCTATATTGTTATCCTATCTATTCTTACAACATGTGTCTTGCCTATGTTTCAGGAGAGATAGCTACAATTAGTAAACATATGATATTGAAATAAAAATTGGACACAAGGAAGTATAGAATCCATGAGCACAGATGATTCAGTTGTATACATTCATGAAGCATTCTCATCTCATACCACAAAAGCTTTTGAGTTAGAAAATTTCTTTAAGCACAGAGAACAAAAGAAATACTACTTAAAACTGTAAGAGAGAAAAGGCATATTACTTACATGGGAAACCTATCAGAAAAACAGCAGATTTCCCAGCAGAAGCCATAAAATCAATACAGGTTTGGAACAATATATTTCATGCAGAAATTGTAAATAACTACCCACAGAGAGCACTCTACCCAGCAAAGCTTTCATTTATAACTGATGGGCAAATAAAATATTCTACGATAAACAAAACTGAAGCACTTTATAATCACAAAACCAGCACTATAAAAATACTTAAATAAATGGTTATACAAAATATTATTATAAATAGGAACATACGGATAAAATGTATCTTGTTCAAGAAGTAGATAAGTCTAGGAGGAACAGAAATAAATAAATTTGGAGGGGAAATGGCAGGAACTTCCTCAAACTTCTAAATTCCAACACTTAAATAGAAGTTCACTTATTTCTCAATTAAAAGACAATAAGTCAAGAAAAAAAGTCTTCCAGCTGGGTGCTGGTGCCTCCACTCAGCAGGTGGAGACCTGAGAATCATGGTTCTTAGCCAACCCCGGCAGGAAACTTCATGAGAATCTTATCTCCAATAAACTACTCAAGAAAGCCAGAAGTGGCTCCTTATCTCAAGTGGTGATGTGCTCACCTTGAGCAAAAGAAGCTCAGAGACATCTCCCAGGCCCAGAGTTCAAGTCCCAGGACTGGCAAAAAAAAAAAAATCTTCCAAGCAAATGTATCCCAAAGCAGACAAGAGTATCAGTATTCATATTAAACAAATTACTTTTCAAATCAAAATTAATCATAGATGATGAAGGTAATTTCATATCAATAAAGGGTATACTTCACCAAGAAAAAGTTACAATTCTTAAGATGTATGTAACAAATACAATGGCACAACTTTTTTTAAACCAGCATTATTGGACTTCCATCACACATAGATCACATCATATTGATAGAGATTTCCAAACCCCATTCTCACCAATTGCTCAATCATCCAGGCAAAACTCAGTAATAAAACCTCAGACTTAATCCACACCACAGACACACTAAACCTACCAGGTATCTATATAATTTCTTGTCCATCAGTCCAATAAAATACATTCATATCAGTGACATCCTCCAAAATAGTACATATTCTAGGTCAAAAAGCCAGTCTCAGCAAATATAACCTTCATATCCAGTCAGAACATAGTGGAATAAAATTAGAGAGTAGCAGAAAAAGTAACCTCAGAATATATTCAAACACATGGAGTCTACAGAATGACAAGTGGGTGATAAAAACCATAAAAGGGGGGAAAATACCTTAGAATCCAATCAAAATAGAGAAAATCAAACCAACAACTTTGAAACAAAGTAAAGGCAGTTATAAGAGAATAATTCAAGCTTAGTGCTGGTGGCTCATGCTTGTAATTCTAGCTACTCAGCAGGCTGAGATCTGAGGATTGTGGTTCAAAGCCAACAGAAAAATCCATATGACTGTTATCCCCAATTAATCACCAAAAAGCCAGAAGTAAAGCTAGTAGAACACTAGCCTAGAGAAAACCAGCTCAGGTGCAGTGCCTAGGCACAGAGTTCAAGCTTTAGGATTGGTGGGGGGTGGGGAGGATCAGATGGGGGGGCGGTGTTGGGGATAATGGGAAGGGATGGGAAGGGGAAACAAAGGAGGAGACAACAATGCTTGATAAGAAATATACTCATTATCTTGCCCATGTAATTGTAACCCCTCTGTACGGTATTTTCACCATTAAAAAAAATAAAAATAAGAATTAAAAAAATAAAAAATAAAAACAGTTCAATCACCTGAAAGGAGTTCCCTAATGCAGGAACAAAATACTTAGGATTTGTTATTTAAGTTTATGAGCTAAAAATAATATTAGATTTTTGAAATAAAAAATTTAAAGAAAATAGAGGTGTGTACTGGGCCATACAGGGGACACAATTACACATAACATCATTTCTAATGGAAATTAGCTGTCAATTTGACAAAGTACTTCTTGTTTTTCTGAGCATTTTCTGAGTTAGCCAATGTTATTCAGCCTAAAATAAAAAAAAAGAAGAAAGAAAAAATAAAGAAAACAGGGAAATTCAAGCACAGAAAATAAACAAAAATACTAATAGCTGCAAGAGACAGAAGACATGTTGTGTAAGTGTAGATACTTATAACCATAGTTATGAAAAATAGATTTTGAATGAATACACTAATAAAGAATTTCAAACTCTTAAAAATATAATAGCAAGCCAAACCCAAACAAATAGGCAGAAAGAAATCACAAAGATTGGGCTAAATTTAAGTAGAGGTGTAGAATCCCAGGTTTGAGCAAAAGAGACAAATAAAAGCATACTCACACACAAGCACACACACAAGCACACACACACACACACACACAAAGATTCCATAAAACAAAATGCGATTCTTTGGAAAAACATATTAACAAATCCTTAGCTAATCTAATCGAAAGTAAAAACCATCCATATAAATAAAATTAGGCATGAGAAAGATTGAGAAATTTCTCATAAATTGAGAAATAAATTAAAAATGCACAGGGCAGTACAAAAAGGATACAACAAACAGACAAAGCAATTCTGAGCAAAATAAGCAATGATTGAAGTTCACAATTTTAGATTTATAGTACAGATCCATAGTAACAAATAATTGTGAGGTTTTTTTTGTTTGTTTGTTTGTTTTTGTGCAACAAAAGACTGGAAAACTAATTGAAGAGATTAAAGACAGAGAAATCAACCCACATACCTACAGCCATCTAGTTTTTTACAAAAAAGACAAATATATGTTGGAGAAACAAGTGCCTCTTCAACAAATTGTGCCAAGTAAACTGGATGCCAATTTTCATATGACTGAAACTAAATTGCTATTAGTACAATATCAATTTAATGTGGATCTAAAAATAAGTGTAATTACTGTATCCTTGAAAGTACTACGGAAAAAAAATAATGCAAACATTGGAACTAACTGACATATGCAGAAACTTCCTAAATAACATTCCAGGGACTCATAAAATAGGAAAAGGAGTTAACAAGTAGGATTACATCAGGTTAAAATGCCTCTTCACAGAAAATAATACAATTAGTAAGCAAACAACATCAACAACAACAAAACAATGCACACACAATGGAAGAAGATATATATATATATATGTATGTATATATTCATATATAGAAGACTTGAATTAAAAGTATAAACAAGGATCATTTGGGTAAATGCCCAAAAGTGGGATTGCTGGGTCATAAGGGAGTTCTATGTGGAGTCTTTTGAGGAACCTCCATACTGCTTTCCAAAGTGGTTGAACAAGTTTACATTCCCACCAACAATGAAGTAAGGTTCCCTTCTGTCCACATTCCCTCCAGCATCTGTTGTTATTAGAGTTCTTGATTCTAGCCATTCTAACTGGAGTGAGGTGGTATCTCAATGTTGTTTTGATTTGCATTTCTTTTATGGCTAGCGTGTTAAGCATTTCTTCATGTGTCTATTGGTCATCCTTCTTTCCTCTTCAGAGAAGTTTCTCTTTAAGTCTTTAGCCCACTTATTTATTGGGCAGTTGTTACTTTGAGGATTTGTTGGAGGACTTAATTTTTTCAGTTCCAAGTATATTTTAGATATGAGACCCTTGTCCGTTGTATGTCTAGTGAAGATCTTCTCCCGGTCCGCAGGCTTTCTATTGATCTTGCTCGCTATGGCTCAAAAACTCACCAACAAACCAATAACTCAATTAATAAACAGGCACGGAAACTAAACAGATACTTCCTAGAACACATACAGATGGCCAATAAATACATAAAGAATTGTTCAATATCCTACCATAGCATTGTGATCCCATTTCATTCCAGCCAGAATGGCCATCATCAAGAATATAAACAATAACAAATGCAGTTGAACTGGTTCAGCTTCAACAGCTATACTCACAAGACACTATGTTGGAAATGAACTTTACAACATGGGGGAGAGGTTTGGGGGCGGAGGAAAAATGGGAGAAAATGTAGGAGGGGGTAAAAATGTTTGACAAGAAATGTATTCATTACCTCACTCATATTACTGTAACTCCTCTGTACATCACCATTACAATAAAATTAAATTTTAAAAATGCAGCAGAAAAAAGGAATCCTAGCAAACGGGTGGTGGTGATATAAGTTAGTTCAACCCCTATGGAAGGCAATATAGAGACGTCCCCAAACTCTACTAAGAGTTCTACCAAATAACAAATACTTCTTATTACTGAATAACACTCCACTGTGTGTGGATGTGTGGATGTGTGTGTGTGAGTGAGAGAGAGAGAAAAAAAAAATAAAATGTAATGTCCCAAGCACTCCAAAACAAAATGTCCCTTTGCAAAGACCTGAGTAGATAATTTTACTATACATGCCATGATGTTTACTTATTGAAACAACAGACAGTGGTACATATGGTGCCAAATTAGCTTTCTAAAATACTGTAACAGCATGCAGCAGCCATGGAGGTTTGTGAGAACATGAGAAGGAAGGCACTCACAATGAACAGCAGATCTTAAGATACAGAAGTCACTTGGGATGCAGCTGATGTGCACAGAAGCATTCTGAGATTCCCTGATCTGACTAAAGGCATGGCCTCTGGAAGCAAAGCTGCCATCAATCCCTTTCTCTAGGGAGATTCCACCAGCCTGGGGACTAGGCACTTGGAGATGAGGAATTCCATTAAAACAGACAAAAACTTTATAAAACACACTCCCACCTCCATCTATTACCTTACAAGCCAGTACATGTTCTGTAGAAATCTCATCTTGGTCCTTTCCAAGTTACCCTTAAACCATCCCCCTTGGCTGTTGGAGGACCTGCTTACCTGTCTTATCTCATAGGCAGAATACACTTCTCTCTGGTTTAAGTCATATTTTAGGTTTAGATAAAAGAGAAAAGCATAGTGAATGACAACAGATTAAAAATAGGTTTAAGTATGAATAGTATTTGGGATGAACAATATTTGGGATATATTTTTACAAAGAGAAAGAGAAATACATATTTTTTTTGAGATTCAAAGTTACTTGCACATCCTGTACATGCCATACTTAGTATTGAATGCTTATTTGGGGTAATCAGAAAACTCAATCTTCTAAAAAGCTATGTTTTAATTTATTTTAAACTATCAATTTTGATGAGAGAAACCACCATGTCAGAGCAGTTATATTGCTCCTTCTCTTTGCAGGAAGTTCAGAGCTTGGGATTGGAGCTAGACAGCTGATTGGGGTTAGGCAGGGATGGCCAGGCTTGGGTGATACTCAACTAGAGGCATTAGGTCTAGCTCAATGGTTTAACTCTTCATTAATCTTTTCCAAATCAGTTTCCAGAGAACTTCAAAGGCCCATAAAGTATTGCTATACTTAATAACAATTACCAAGAGCAGCAAGAGCTCAATGCATCCACAAACTATTTTTAACAAATGAATCTTCTAGTATGTAACAAGAGAGTGAATCAATTATATTTTACACTTATTGGGCTGTGTTTTTCCTTTTCCTTTCCAGATATCGCTATTACCACCTAACATAGTGGATGATACTTCCCGTAAACACTTCAAAACAAAATTTTGCTTTTCATGAATTAGAATGAGTACAATAAAGTAATAGTCCATCTACCCAGAGTATTGGAATTAAATCAATAAACAGGGTGGAAAATACATTTTGTTATTCTGCAGTAAGAGATTTCTCAAATTTAGACAAATGACAAACCTAAAAATCTAAGAACACTCCAGGTCCAATGGAATGGAGTCCAAGTATGGCGTGGGAGTCAAATCATTCCAGTTTACTCAAAATAGGCACTATGCAGAGTTTTGACCAGTGGAAATCACCATGTGCTTTTGAAATAAAGACATTTCTACCTGGGCAGGTAGGAATAAAGTCAACAGTGCTCATCAGATGGCCAAGACCTCAGTGGATATGTGCTATGTTCTAAAATGGCTAGGTCCACCAGAACATAACATTCTCAGATTCCCACATTCCTTACTTGTACAATGCCCAGACTCTCTTCAACAAATCTTGATTTAGTCATTTGTAGCTTCAAATAAAATCAGAAATTGGAATGGTCAACAAATCGTTCACTAAATAACTGCTACTGCTCTAAAGAATCATCAATAAAAGTTCATTATAAATGTAACAGGTTGTCATGTCTGAAGCCTATCTATTTCGATATGACTTGCTTGTATTTTAAAATTTTATCAACAAAGCATAGGCCTTTAGTAAATATTGCATAAGATTTTTTTTTACCAAAAATAACGAATTTCAAACTTTTACAAAGAATATAAATAATACAGGAAAGTATGCTAATGTTCCTTTTTAGAGGATATAGTTAAACTATTGAAAGATATTTACTCGTGGAATTAATTCAACTGCTATTGTCATTTTACTAAGCTAAAAGCAAACCTTAAAAACAAGAAGCATTGTGGGTTTAATAATCCATTCAAAGTCTATGAAACTTAACTAACATTCTTGTGCTTCTCTCAACACATACATAAAGACCATTGACTTACTTAATTTTTAAATCTAAGGGAAATCCATGCAATGGCAATCAAGAGTTAAATTAAAAGTGTTTGCATGATAGCTACATTAGTCAAAGAATAAGAGATTTCAAGATTTTAAGTGCTTATGATAAATCCACAGTTAACATTGCTTTTGCTATTTCTTTTTATGACAAATCCCCATTTAGTATAGTTTTAACTAGTTTCCTGGTTCCTGTCCTGATCCTGAACTCAGGACCTGAGTGATATTCCTGAACTTTTTTGTTCAAGGCTAACATTCTACCACTTGAGCCACAGCTCTATTTCTGGTCTTTTGGGTAGTCAATTGAAATTTGTCTTATAGGCTTTCCCGTCGAAGCCTGCTTCAAACTACAATCCTCATCTCTCAACCTCAAAGCCTGCTTCAAACCACAGTCCTCTTCTCTCAACCTCCTGAGTATCAAGGATTATAGGTATGAACCACCAGCACTCAGACTAGATCTTTTTTAAAATATGTTTTCTTTGAGTTATTCAAAGTAACTTATACATACTTAAACATTGTACATGGGCACATATCAAGAAAGTTCATATTGCTTTTTAGAAAAATTACAGAAGATAAGGAATTAAATTCAGAGGAATACTTATTGCCATTCTTTCTGGATTCAAGCACTAAAAGAATATGGCCTCAAAGTTGGGATGCAATACATTTTTAGGAATAGTCTTAATGTTCTTCTTTCCTACCATTTGGAATTTTAAAAGTTATTTTATTTCTGAAAACTATAAATAAATAAAATAAATCTATTAGTTGTTATGAATAATTATTGTCATTTGTTTTTTAGTTTTAAGTAAATTCAGGAAATATTCAAATCATAATGCTAGACAACAAGGTTAAAAGAACATGGTATCCTGGACTTTTAAAATAATATACACAAAAAACTTCTATCAGAGTCAAATACTTTGACAAACTTTTAAAAAAGCATACTATAAATTTTAATTATAAAATTAAATAAAATAAGTGAATGTAAATCTATTAAGATTACAAAAAGTTTCCAAATAGTTCATAGCAGGATATTTCAAATTTATGCCTTATTAAATAGGAGTAATTTTTGAAATTTCTTATTTTGATATTCAAACACTGTAATGTTTTATTATGCTTGGTTTGATGCTGAGTGACTTGACCCTTGAGATTTTGTAGGAAAGAAGTTGTGATATAATTTTCCATCTTAGGGCCACCAAATTTGTTGGTAGCTGACTGTATTATTTTCTTGTATGCAAATAGACTAATCAGAATGATGACAGCAGACAACCCTGACAGGAAGACTGATTCAATCAAAAACCAATTATTAGAAAATTTGGAGTTCTGCTTGCATATGCTTATCTAAAAATACATGTATAGGACAAATTCTGTGAGTAAAAAACATGACAGACATGACTTGTGCTTTTGCTTATCCTTCATGTGCCAGTGTTGAGTCTTAAGAGTAAAAAACATTGGCTGAAAATGAAATTACAACCTAAATTGCCTTGTTTAGTTTTTATTCTTCAGTGTTTTAGTCTGAACTCAATGCTCACATAGTATGACACTCTTCTTTAAAAAACAAAAACAAACAAAAAAAGAAACCTCTTGTTTCCACTTCTTAGCTTTCATTTCAATAAACATCATTTTATATGATATTATTCACATAGGTATTGAGCCCTTGTGATAGTCTTCTAAAAATATCCTCTTTTATCTCATTCTTTTTGTTGTTGTTCAGTTGTGGGGCTTGAACTCTGGGCCTGAGTGCTGTCCCTCAGCTCTTCAGCTCAAGGCAAGCAATCTACCGCTTAAGCCACTTCCAGTTTTCTAGTGGTTTATTGGAGATAAGAGTCTCATGGACTTTCCTGCCCGGGCTGGCTTTGAACCGTGGTCCTCAGATCTCAGCCTCATGATTAGCTAGGATTACAGGCGTGAGCCACTGGTGCTCTGCTCCTTTATCTCATTCTGTGAATGTTAATAAAGTCCTGTTTAATTTATCATGTCCGAGGGTAATTTTTGTTTTCTACTGTCCATTGGATTTATAGGCATATTCTAATTATTACAAATTATTACAAATAATTATTACATATTATTACAAATCTAGAAAATATAGATAAATCTGAAAATAAAAAAATTTTAGACCATATATGCTTCTCAACACTCCTTACAGGGTAAGTCAACATTAAGTACTCTAGTACTCTTCTGAGATTCATTTCTTCTTTTGTCAAATGAGGCATCAGGAATAGTATAATAGTATATTTAATAGGAAATTTAGTTCTCAATTCTGGTCTTGTTGATCACACAATCCATTGTTTCAAGATTATTTTTACCTGACATTTGTCAGTTCTGCTGTCCCTAAAGTACTCTAGTGAAATGTCATTCTTATGAGTTCTGGGAAAACTAGAATTCAAGCACTACTTGGAAGCATGCTCTGATACTGACATTAGTTTCAAGGTAATTCCCTCAGGCCATTGAAAGCCCTGGTGGATTTCCAGTTCAAGAAATGCTAAATGAAAATGTTGGAGCAGGGCCTGGATGGACATGAATATAAATGCAGATGAAGATGGGGAAAGATTGTAATAGAAAGGGCACAAAAGAATACAATACAAGGAAATGTAGGCTATTTGCATTATAAAAGTTCCCAGAGATAAGCAGCTAGAAATAAATTGACAGCTCATTCAATTATTTGTTTATTCACCTTTTTAACAACCATTTATACAGTGAAAGGTACTGGGCATTATGCCAGACATAGTGTTAAACTAAACATAAAAGGTCCCTGCTGTCAAAGGCTTTTTTATTTTGGTGAGTGAGCTGGGTGTCAAGAACCTGATGTGTCTGAGATTTGGCTCTATTTATAAGCTAAACCAGCCTAGCAGTTTCCCCAGTACTGGCACAGGACATGAGCTTTGTGAATTACAAAGAAAAGACTTCCTGTTGTTATTGTTACTCTAACAGCCACACCACCACCATGTGTCCTGTTTCACAATGCAATGAATAATTGTGTGTAGTGGAGGCTTTCACACACAGTGGGCTACATTGCCAAGGAGAGATTTGAACTTATAGAAAACAAACTCTGTAACAGGCAATCATTAAGGTTACCAGATAACATGCAGGTCCCTAGATGGGAATGTCTAATAAATAATGGATTAATTTTTACTGTAAATATGGCATAAGACACATTTTATATAAAATTGAAACTTAATCAGCCTCAAGGGCTAGTAACTAAGCCTGCCTGCCTTCCATCCCTGGGGACACACTATCGCTTTCTCTTCTAGGGCTAAAAAACATACCTTGTGGGCTGGGAAAGTGGCTCAGTGGTAGAGTGCTTGCCTTGTGTTCATGAGGCCCTGGGTTCGATTCCTCAGTACCACATAAGCAAAAAGAAAAAAGCCAGAAGTGGCACTGTGGCTCAAGTGGTAGAGCGCTAGCCTTGAGCTGAAGAGCTAAGGGACAGCGCCTAGGTCCAGAGTTCAGGCCCACGACTGGACCAAAAAAAAACAAAAACAAAAATAAACATACCTTGTAATGATAGTCTAGAATAAAGATATACAAAACCTATGCTCAAAAGATGTGCATAAAAGTAAAGACTTGTGGGAACTTATCTTCCAACACTAGATATATATCAAATTAAGACCAAAATATACTATTGTAGTTTGTGATAAATGATAAGAAGGGATGTTAAGGGCACTTACAACACAGCTATGATATACCGTAAAAGTACTCTTAAAGAACAAATTTAAAGTGAAATTCTATACTTACATCTTCTTGTAATCCATTCATGGAGAATTATTAAAACAAGCTTCACTGAAGTAGATAGGCCTATCCTAATCATTTATAAAAAATCTTACTCCATTTCCATAAACACAGGGATTATGTTCACAGAGCTATCTCTTTTCAAGCAAAATAGAGTTACAACCGCATTCAAAATATGTCTTCCCTTTGATCTATATAATTTTTGTTCATATTATCAGATTGGTCTTTCTTTGAAGAACTGATTTCCTTGAGGAGAATCACACCCATATTATTATGAGAGTAATCAAGTACTTGATCCAGTTTGGTTTTGATCTGCAGACTCTAAAAACCATGAGGCTTGGTGTTTTGAGTTAGCTTGCACACAGATTTCTAGTCTTCAAATGTATGCTTGTGACTAGATGGTTCTCTTTTAAATGCATGGCTTCATATTGCTAATGTTCTAATTAGCATATCAAATACATGTCAGTGATATCTAGAGTTATTTGATTCAATCATTGAATTAGCTGAAAGCAATTCACATTGCTCCAGTGCCAATGAATAACTAAATCATCGTTTATGCTGCCTATAGAGGTATGTATTGACTTTTTGTATCATAAGCTCACTTTTTCTGCACACTCTACTAGCCAATAGTACTTAGTGTTAGCTCTCAATTCTCTCTCAAAGCTTTGCTTTCTATAGAAGGATGAATCAAAGGAGTTATGCCTTCATTTATTCCCACAACACCATAGAAAATTTGTTTTTATTGCAATTACTCTATTTTATTTTTTGGCAGTGTTTATTTTGAGATAGAAGCTTTAAAAAATTATCTTTAAGTAGTTAAACAAAGGATTTTAAATTCAATATGTCAGGTCATCTTGATCAATGTTGCCCCTTCCATCATTTTCCTCCATCTCTTCCAGCCTCACATCCCCTATTCCAGGGTTCATAAATTACAAGTTGGCATTATCACATTTCCTTCAACTCTCCCTTTAAGTTGTAAGTCCAGTCAAAAGATTCCGTTCAATCAGTATTTCTATTAATATATCTTGATCAAAATCCAGTAAAAAATAAAACTTATAAATTCATATTACTGGGACACTCCTGGTCTACAGATATAAAATTTCTTGGTCACCATTCATTAACTTCTAACTATCACAATTTTTTAAAAAGCATTTTAAATAGTAAATCAATATTTTTGTTTTATCTCCTACAAGTTATGTTTCTATGATCACATTGCCAAATTTCATTTGGTCCAATCTGAGGCTTTACAATATTCTGTTCCATTCTTCTCTTCTTGCAAATCTCCAACCTTTCCTTCAGGCAAATCTGTCATTCCTTAGTACCTTTTCCATTGCCATAGCTGAGAGCTTTTTAGCTGCTTCTTTTTAGCTACTTCTTAAGTAATATGACTTTAAATAATTTGCACTTCTATCAATCCTATTAGACTGGTAGATTACATATTTTATCTCTTTTTGTTTTTTCAAAGAAAACAAAAACATAGTTCATTAAGTCCCCTTTTGCATGTATAGCGACAAATATCCTCCTCCTTTATTGCAATTTGTTTAAATCAATACGTGATTTAATAACCTTTTCATTGTTACCTTATTGCTATACCATATCCTTTGTTGTATTTCCTTTGTCAGAAATGGTTTTTCACAGATGTAAGTTTGTCTTTTGATCCTCATTCCTATCCAAATGGACAGTGAAATCCTAAACTCTTGTCACTATGGTCCTATATGCCTACATATTCTTGATATGCTCATTTTGTTGGCTTGTGAGCATCTCTTCTCATCCCTCTCCTCTCTCTCAGGGAAACTTGCCTTTCCTGACCTGATATACAATTAACACACAGGGATTTCTGTTCATTTCTGTGAACTCTCTTTTCTCCATTGGGTTTTTTCCTTCACATATGCTCATCAACTTCTGTTACTAAAAGTTCAGTGAGCAAAGATACATTAAATGTCAGTATGTTTGACCCAAATCCACATTAAAATAAGCCTAACACCCTTTTTTATAACCCCTTTCTGTGCCAGTACTGGGGCTTGAACTCAAGGCCTCATGTTCTCCCATGGCTTTTTTGCTCAAAGCTGGCAATCTACCATAACTTAAGCCTCAGATCCACTTTTGACTTTTTGCTGGTTAATTGGAGATAAGTGTCTTTCATCTTTGTCTGCTCAGGCTGGCTTGGAACCACAATCCTCAGATCTCTGTCTTCTACCATTATAGGCACCAATACCCAACCTAACCCTTCTTTTATAAAAAAAAAATATGATTTGCAGTTTGGAAATCATCTTCATTATGATTTTGAAATGGCATTAATTCAATTTCCAGTTCTTCCTTTGGCCTACTTTTCTATGTGGATATCACAGGATTTTCTTTGAAAATTCTCCCATGTGACCTTTTGCATCTATTAGGCACCTTTACTATCTGGTAACTAATTTCTGTTAGCTTTGGGAAACTTTCTTCTTCTATCCCTAATTTTGCTGTTGTTGCTTACTTGTTTTGTTACTTCAATGATTTCTGTTTGTCAGGATTGTGAGCTTCCAAATATGTCTCTACCATCTTTATCTTTTTCCACCTCTTTGTTTTTGAATTTTGCTTCTTAGAAACAGATTTTCCTGAGTATATCCAATTATATTCGAGATTTGTTTTATTAAAAATAAAATTTCTTCTTGAATTGTGTCTTCTGGTATCTCTCTTACATTCACTCTGAGAAAACTGTATCCCTCTTTCACATTAACATATTTATGTAACTTTCTGTGAATTATCCTCTCATTTGTACTAAAAAATCTTAGAAAGTCTGACAGGATTTGCTGACTCAGACATTTAATGCTAGCTACTTAGAAGACAGAGATTGGGATTGTTAAAGTTTGAGGACAGCTTTAGTAACAAGTTAGAGAAAGCCCTACCTCAACAAATAAGCTGGGTATGGTGATTTGTATTTATAGAGCTAGCTCTGCAGAAAGCTTACACAGAAAGGTCATTGTGGTCTAAGACAAGTCTTGAACCATAACTGAGAATTAACCAAAGCAACTTGTGTCTCAAGTTGTAATGCACTTGCCTAGTAAGTAAAGGCCCTGATTTCAAAGCCCTGTATCTAAAAACAAAAACAAAAACAAACAGAAAATGAAATAATAACTTTTGAAATATATATACTTGCTACTTTTATAGAATTGTCAATGTATCATGGATAGATTCAAGGATTAGGACACCCTCATTGTGATTGCTTATGGAGACTTTATTTTGATCTCATCAATTCTTACAATCCTAGCTCTCCTCCATCTTTAAGGAAAACAGAGCAGGGATGGGATCCCATCTTTCAGTCTCCAGCTCTTGCAGGATTTCTTCTTCCCTTTGATCTTCTTGATGTCCTCATTCTAAGCATCTCCCTCAAGTATTTCTAGAATTAAAGACATGGCAAGTGGCAACTGCAGCTTCAATGGTCCTAATCCCTAAAACAAGCTGAATTCAGAAGTAGGGAACACACAAGGTCATATACATCCAATTTCAATGCCTTTCACCCTGTTTCTGGACAACAGATACAGGATCATAGGTACTTGCATTCCTCCAGATCCATAAGCTTCAAAACAGAAGAAGACTCCTATCATCAGAGCCTTGCAATCTCCCACAGAAATATTTGAAAAATGCCTCCTTTTGTAGCAAGTGCCAATCCTTATCACTTTGATTATGCACTTATTTCTGATCTTACAGAGACAGAGAGAGAGAGAGAGAGAGAGAGAGAGAGAGAGAGAGAGAGAGAGAGAGAGAGAGGAATAGAGTAGACAAGAATAAAGGAAAATAAGATGGGCAAATACAATAATAATATACAATGTATATAAGTGAACATAGAAGCATGTTACTTGAGGGTATAAGGTGGGTTAGAAAAGATGGGAAAGAAAAATGGAAGAGATGACACTGATCAAAATTCATTGTACTGACAAACTGATCTATTAAATTAAATCCTTTTGTACTGCTACTTAGAGATGATCTTTTAAAAATGTTAAAGGAAAATCTTTTTACTGATGTCTCAGTTTCATATGTGAAATTTCAGCTGTTTGTATTGTTTATATAAAGGCACACGATGTGTGTGTATACTCACACACATGCATGTGTATGTGTGTGTAAGTGTGCAGTGGGTATATACATAGGCACACTCATTAGTTCTATCTTGGATTTAGCTGTTCATTAGTTCTAAATGTTACTCCTCAATTATATACAAGAATAAATTCCAGCACACAACATAAAATGAGATAGGAAAGTTGCAACTAGGAGCAAACCAAAATAAAACCCAGAAACCTGCTTCTTGTAAGAGGCACAGTTTTTGATACATAACACTGATTCTTCGAAGAACATCATTGTCTTATAGAATAGATATCACAAAAGCACCCTTGGCTAATTAGCCATGCTCCCCCAGAAGTTTTTTCTTTTTCTTTTTCTTTACTCCGGTCCTGAACTCTGAGTCTGAGTGCTGTCCCTGAGCCTCTTTGTGCTCAAGGCTAGTGCTCAATAACTTGAGCCACAGTGCCACTTTTGGCTTTTCTGAATAGTTTATTGGAGATAAGAGTCTCATAGACTTTGCTTCCCAGGCTGGCTTCGAACCATGATCTTCAGATCTCAGCTTCCTGAGTATCTAGGATTACAGGCCTGAGTCACCAGATCCCAACTCAGAATTGTTTCTTAAAAATGTACTACGAAAATTTTTCTTTACAAGAGCAGACATTTCTTAAAAAAAATAAGAAAGCACACATTTCCTAACTTGGCAAGGTTGAACTGTGGCATCATCATAGAATATATGTGTTCATTAGCCAAAAGCTATCTCTACACCTGGTTTTGAGTATTCTTCTTCTATGAGACCACTTGGCCAGTGTAAGATTGTTTTTTGTTTTCACCATCAGAAAATCTTGAAGTCACAGAAGTTAAAACACCTGCTATCTCCAACCTAATCAGCTTGGGAAATACCACACATGACGGTTAATAGCTGCACATGAAATAAGTTGATGGTTAAGGAGAAGTATAAGCTGGTATTGATCCTGACCAATACTGAAAGCTTTGCAAGTTCAGGAGGAGGGCCACATCTGCCCATCACAGTAGTGTTAAAGACTTGCTAATTGCTTGACAATTGAGAGTTCCACACCATATGTGATCCTGATATAAGAGTCTCCACTTCTGAGAATGTGACTTTCTAAGTGGATCTCCTGAATCTATTGTTACAGGGTCCTGAAGGCTGATTTAAAAATTGCCAGGCTTGAGTCATTTTCTGAGACTTGAACTTCTTTCAAGGCTCCTGAATTGTCCACAGACTGGTTGTTACTCATTGAGAGACAAAATCCTTGAATTTGTCCCTACATGCGGGGCATCTCACTCATTGACAAGCTTTGATATTTGCATTTGGAGATTTTTATTCAATGTAATCATTTCCATACTGGCTCTGACCTTTGGAACCCGTGACCAGAGCAAGGACATAAATCTAGTGTTCCTTGTTCCTCAGAGGACTGGACTCGAGCTGGGGTTGAGGAGAGGCAGAAGGAGAAAGATTAGGCAGATGGTAACCCTTTGGAGATAATGCCCACTCACCTTCTGGGGATCTCTGGGAAGCAGAGACCCCTGGTGGAGACAACTCCCCCACCCCAGGGTAAACAGAGATGTAGGTCCAGTGGAGACAATACTGCTTCCTCTTCCTGAAAACTCTGAGAAGCTGAGACAATGGCAAAATAAAGCCCTTGATGACCCAGGAACAGATTCAAGTAGGGGGGCAAGCACCCCTTCTTTTTTGGGGGGGACAGTAGTCCAACAAGATGCCAGAGCAGCCAAAAATCACCCAAAGAGATAGGTAAGAAGGAACTTGTGAACGCTAGCAGGCAAGCTACTGGTTTATAGGCTCTATTTCTAGTCTCTCACACTGAAATGTCTATACATTTTTCCCCTCTCCCCTTCCCCCCACTATATTCCTCCCAGAAGGGAGTCAGGTTGGGGGTTTAGCTGCCCATAGCTAAGATAGTAGCTTCAGGTTCTCTGGTTTCAAACTCTTACTTTCAGAAAATGGCCTGGGCTCTCACTTCTTCAGCCTCTTATTTATTTGATAGAGAGAAACAACTCAGATTCCTGCTTGGTATCAGGGTAACTGTTGACTTTGCCTTGGGGAAAATCCTGGAATAGTAGGGCCCTCCGTTTTTGCTTTTTTTTTTTTTTTTACCTCCATTAAAATCCCATTGAATCCCAGCTCTACTCTGTAGTTTTTCCCTATGCTTTCTGACATTCACATCAGTCTATAAGAAATAGTGCAATTTGTGACACTACAAAGGCCGAAAGAAAAAGAAAAAAAAAAAGAAATGATAGCATTGGAAGCTCTTTATTACCTCAAAATTGAACATACACAAAAATAGACATAGAGGTTTCATTACCTCTTACCCATATATTCACCAGACAGGTGGCAAAATTTCAGATAACATTACTTCCTCTTTGTTTCATTCCCTTTTTGATTTTTCTTTCCTTTTGTTCCTTTTTGGCAGAAGTAGTGTAAAGCAAATCAGCCACATCCTATTATTTCAAAACAATAACTCACCTTGCAGATGTGAGACCAAAACTGTTGCAAATTAAGCAGTCTGAACAGATATCTCAAAGCAGATATGCAAATGAACTATAACCGCAGAAAAAAAGATGTGCTATGTCTTTAACTATACAAATCAAAACCATGAACTATTACTTCACACCCAATAGAATGTCTATAATGAAAAAAAACCCTCAGATAATAGCAACTGTTGGAGAGAAGGGGAGTAGCTTTTATGTTGGTAGTGTGAAAGTATAATGTCACAGCCTTTAAAAAAATCAATTTGAGAGATCCTCAAAAAGTGGAACAAAAGTAACAATATGACACAGCAATTCCATTCTTGAGTGTGTAGAATCAAGGGAACTGAAAACTCATACCTACAGAGAGACTCTAAATGAATGTTCACAGCACCATTATTCAGAATAGCCATTGTGAAACACAATGCATGAGCAAACCAAATGGAATATTCAAACAATACAAAATTATTAGGCAGTGGATGTGAACAAGGTGTTGATACACTCAATTTACACCCACAGGAAATATCCAGAGAAGCTAATTTGGGTGATAGGAAATAAACTATTGATTGCCCAAAATCTGGGTTATGGGGTGGGTGAGGAAAGAAAACAGTTGATTGCTCCTAGAGGAGAATTATTTTGGAAAGGGTAGATAATAAAAAATGTTAACAGTAGACTGTAATTTATAGTTGGATAATAACTATGAAATGCACTTGTCATACAGTGAGTTTTATACTTAAATGGGAAAACTGTATGTAATTTGGATGATAGGTAAAGAATAGAAAACGCTATTTCACAATGATACCTAGTCTTTAATAGACTCTTAGAATCACCAAGTCGGTAACAATTTATGTAGAAGATTTTCAAAGCCATAGCATGAGTTTGAAATGACTTAGCTGGAAAAAAAGATCCTCACTGTCAGAGACTCACTTCAAAACAATTTCATGTTCTGTCATTTGCATTTCTTACCCAATGCTAACTCCTATTTAGTTAAGACTCATTTTCGGATGGAAGAACCCCATTTGAGGTGGTTTAAGGAATAGCAACATTTGTACTTGTTGTTTATGTGACTTTCCTGTTTGTCCATTAGATTTCTATCTGCTTTCTACCCTCACAAATAGGTTTTGCCCTATCACAATGCCTCACTTCCGGTTCAGAAATAGTAGTGGAAAACTGATTTATACCAAAGCTCTGGTACATAGTTTTCTGGATAAGATTTTATATGGTTAATTATCCACTTCTCAGTGGATTATTTAAGTTAAATTAATTTTAAGTGGTTCCCAAAGTAATTGAAAACAAGGTTTCAAATTACAAAAACATCACTTGGATATAAAAGTAGAGTGATTGCTAAGCATTTATGAAGTCCTCAGAATAATCCTCAGCACCTCAAAATAATAAGGGAATATTTTTAAATCACAAAGATAGAAAACAGAATTGTAGCTTAATTAAAAATAAAACTAATTAGGGCTGAGTTCTGGTGGCTCATATCTGTTAATACTAACCACTCATGAGACAGATGTTAGGTTCAAAGCTAGCCTGGGAAAGGCACTCCATGCAATTCTTACCTCTAATTAACAAAAAGCCAGAAGTAGAGCTGTAGTCTTGCACACAGAAGCTCAGAAAGTGGACTTCAAATATATATATATATATATTTGAAGAAGCTCCCATCTGTGGCAAATAGCTTTTATGCTTTTGTATTACTGTTTCCAATAAGGACCAATTGAATGGGAAACTGTTCCCATGTGATAGAAGACACCAAATTTCTCTGAAAAAGAAAGTTGGAGTACACACACCTTATAACTTGATCAATTCTCATCTTTTTCTGAAGAGCAGTAAGAGATTTTAAAATATAAAGATTCCAATGTAACTCTTTATGCAGGTGTTCCTTTCTATATACAATGGTAAAAGCATTCTAGTAGACACATTAAAGTTGAATGTATAGTTTAAAGAGAAAATGCAGATTACCTTAACCTACCAAACATCATACCCTAACAGAAAATTGGGTTGTAGTGTGCCAATTGTTCACTTTTCTGTCTGATGGCTGCAGAGGAAATTAGTATAATGCCACTGCCCCGCATGAAAACTTTACTGAGTCTCAGGACAGGGTCAAAATTCAAATTTCATAGTATGTACATCCCTTCACACCACCGTCAGCTGGAGACTCTCTGAGTCTTTCTTTTCTCCCTTCCTTCCATGGAGAGACCAAAAGATTTGGTTACCAATGTTTCTTCAGTGAATGACAGACAGGTTTGCATGCACATACACATGACACTTGTGATACTCAGCACATCTGATTCTTTACGTTCTCATTCTTGCTACACACCTGTTCTAGAGTAAATATCTGAATCTGAAAGAAGTAACTAAGGTTGGGGAAGAGTTTTATTAAATCCACTGATGACTAGCAGCTATCACTGTACCTTGAACTTGACACTCATTTAATTTGTTTAACTTAATTAGATCAGATCATGATGAATTTACTAAGCATAATGGTAGCACACTATAATAATGGCTATTTAAACAGATTTAAGAGATTTAAGAATTAAAAATCAACTATGCTAATATTTAACTTATACTAAATATACAATTGAAAAGCTCTTCTCTTTAAATGTTTTTAATGTTTCTGAATTAGAATACATTTTCTATTGGTGAAATAACAAGTTCTTTAAGTATTAATAATTATAAACTAGCAATTAATTTAAAAGAAAGGGTATAAGCTACCATCATCATCATTATTATAATGTTGCATTCTTTGACACCTCAGAATGAGTTAAAATATTGATGAGTGATTTTCCTCATTCATCAAAGATATGAATTATAGGATTATCAAAAATACCTAAACAGATAAGAGAAATAAAAGTTCTATATGTGCATCTCTCTCTGGTAAGATGGTTCATATATATTGAGTGCAAAATTAAGATCTTAATACTTCTTAGATAAATTTTCTGACTTCACATGTAAAATGTTTTATTTTATCCCAAATATACATTCAAACAAAACCTGACAACTGCACAAGATTTTCACTTTTGTGCCATCACACAATTATTCCATCTTTACAGATATCAGTAAATGAGTGTTCTGCTATTCATGTAAAGATGTGCAATTTTAATATGTTTAAGGATGCAGTCCTTTAAAAATTATTTTATTATCTTTAAGCAGTTTATGAATACAGTGCATCTTGCTTAATGTCACCTCTTTCAACATTCTCATCCGTCTCTTCCCTAACCACCCTTTTCTCACTCCTCTTAATTTTGTAGGATATGCATTGACTGCATTCTTCCCTTCTACTGCTCTTCATTTGTCCACCACTTTCCTTGACAACCCTTTCAAGTACTCCCTTCCTGGTGTTTATTTTTTTTGAACTTTGATTTCACCTTTCTAATTTGAGTTCTCCTTTGAATCTACCATAGTGCACTTAATACATCTGCGTACAATTGCATACCACCCAACATATTTGCTTATAAGTTTCAAAGTTAAACTTGGCTTCTATTTAATAGGAAATCATTTATCCTTTATATCTCTCTGCCTGATTTATATCACTTCATACAATATTTTCCAAGGCTTTCCATTTTCTTACACATTATTCTTTACATCATTATTTCTAATGGTAAATGAAATTATCTGGAATGTATATATATCATATTTTCTTGATCCATTATATATATGTACATTCTTAATGAGAAGAAGTTTCTAAAATTCTGCACCAGAATGTAGGTAAAGAGATCATAATTGTATATCAACTGACCAAAGTTGAAATGAAATTTAATATGATCTAAAAGATTATTGGTTTTATTTGTTTGTTTATTACTGGACCTGAGACTTGAACTTGGGGCCTGGGCACTGTCCCTGACCTGGAGCATTTATGTTCAAGGATAGTGCTCTAGCACTGAGTCACAGCTCCTCTTCCAGATTTTGAGAAGTTAATTGGGGATAAGAGTCTCATGGACTCTCCTGCTGGCCTCAAATCACAATCCTCATATCTAAGTAGCTAGGATTACAGGTAAGAACCACTGGCACCTTGCAGATTATTAGTTTTATTTTTTTAAGTTCATACATTTACTAAATTCCTTTCTTTTCTCATTTTTTAAACCAATGTTCTCAGTGATTGACAAGCCATTTTTCAACACTATTTCAAACATTTATTGTTCTATTTACTTATTTTTTATCTTTTCCTTTTATTGGATGGGTTAAAGTTACAGCGTCCTTGAACTGATAAGGCAAGTTTGAGAATCTGACAAAAGAAATGGGACAATAGACAGTCTCAGCCATTTATTGTACCAGATATTGACACTTGATTCACGAGCAATTTGATAATTTAATAGTCTTTACAAAATTTATAAGAACTGGAATTGAAGTCTGCTGTGGATCTTCAGATTTCCAGTGCGGTATACCATTTTCCACTTGGGAAACCAGAGTACATCCTGTCATCATCTCACATGCCGACAGCATCCTTTTTCATCAGACCCATTAGAACTCTTCAAAGTCATGCTGAAAACTGTATTACAGCATTCCATAGCAAAGGGGAACAGTGAGCATCCTGCCTTCCTCCGTCCCCACTGTGATTATGAATAGCTCTGAATCGCAGAAATGAATTCTTTCAGGATTTACTTAAACTGAACCTGAAATGAATAATACAATAATCTATTCTTCTAAACAATCTTCTTGGTGCTAGAAGATAATCACAGAATCAGTGACACCAGACCTACTCCTTAGCCTAAGCAAACATTTCATTGAATGTGAAAAAATAAAGCAACCATAAAAATATTCTAGACCTCCTAAAATAATTTTGAATATAAGTATAGTCTCAAGACAGATTAAACTGTATTTTTATGAAATTAGTGACCATTTCAAGCATTCTCCTACTTGTGAGACAGAAAGCTTTTTTGAAGATTCCCTTCTTTTTCAATCTCTTTCATTTCTGTACTTGTTTATTCTTACAATTCGATAAATAGCCTTTACTGGGCAAACAAAACTCTCCAGTATTCCACGATGTAAAATCCTTTGGGAAAGCAAGAAAATAGCATTTTAAGTTATGATCTAAAACATGTGGTAATCATGAAATTCCTCTAAATAAATTCTCAAATGAGATATTTTAAATTGAATTTTATTTCTTTTTCTTGACAGTTTTAGTAATCATGAAATTTCTCTAAATAAATTCTCAAATGAGATATTTTAAATTGAATTTTATTTCTTTTTCTTGACAGTTTTAGTGGGCCAGACAGTAGGCAATTCCTTTCATTACCAATGACTAACTTTGATTAATTCAAGAATTATGTAATCTAAAGCAGATAGAAAAAATTATAATAATGCTAACAATATCTGTGAATGTAGATGGCTAGAGAGCCTTTCTATCTAATATTTATTATTCCCATGAAGTATTGCCAAATGATACTGTCACAAGACACAGTTCTGGGGGTTAGGAAGTGATGGCTGATTTGGTCAGGGCTGGGCATAAGACCCCTCAGAGAACCACTGGGTCTTACTCAATGACACAAGATTATCCTCAATAATACAGATGTTATCTTCTGCTTGTGGCCACATTTCTAAAGCACTTTGCAAAGTTCCAATGTGGTCAATCAAATACATCAAACAGTGACTGTATTTTGTCTCTGATATAAAAATTGTTTTTTGTTTTTTAATCATAAGAAGGGCTACCTGAAGTCAAAAATTGAGATTCCAATGGCAACCTTTAGTGGCACTCCTTGTGTGTAAGAACTGGGAAATCTTGACTATGTTATGTAAAACTATGTGCAGGCTTTGGCATTCTTCTCTATTGAGTCAGAGGCACTTGTGACCCATACTTATGATCAAAGCTACTCAGATGAGAGCTGAGGATCATGATTTGAAGCCAGTTTAGGCAGCTAGAAAAGCCAAAAGAAATGTGTCTACTAAGTGGTAGAGCCACAAGTCTTGAGCACCCTGGCCCTGAATTCAAGCCCCAGTACTATCCCAAGCCCCGATAACATGCATGCACACATATGCATGAACACACACACACACACACACACACACACACACACACACACTGTACAGTGGTGAACTGATGCATTATGTCCTTGTTTCCTATAAGATCAGGAGCTGAAGTTCTACTGCCTGAATTAGAGGGGGAGGCAGCACTGATTCATGGTTATATGTTTGTCCTGGCTTTGGAATGATAGAGTGTAGCCTCTAGTTGATGTTGAAATGTTTGTGACTAAAGCATCTGTCAGACATAGTGCAGTGCTTAAAATGAGTTTCTGAGAGTACCTCCTGGCATTAAACAAGAAGTTAGATCATTTGTGACTTCTTAGCCTTTCTTTCTCTTCTTTTGCTGTGGCTGACTCTCCCAAAGGGGTTTATGGGTAAAGACCACATCTAAAACTTTTACATATGAATAATCTTACCTGTAACTAATTTATATCAACATAAAGGAAACTAGTAGGTATGCTCTCTGCCAGTTCAACAGTCCATAATTTTTACTCTGAACTCAATTCAATATAAATTATTTATAAGCATGATTGAATAAAACATATTCCCAGTTTCACATCACAAATAAATTTTAATGTAGAATAAAATTAAACTTTTAAATTTGAAAATATTTTAAATGTGACCTCTAAAGTTAAAAACAAACTACTGAATTTTTTTCAAAAGATCAATGAATGACAAATTCTTACTAAAGCACACTGAATTTTCCTAGTGCATTTATGTCATCACAGAATCTTCTTAGAATTATAGTTTGCTTCTAAGTAATTAAATAATTTATAGTTGTATATATACCATATATATGCTAAATCAATGACATAATCTCCATATGTGTGTATATATGTAAATGTTTTTACTACCAATAATTTAGTATTATAAGTTAAGCAATGTTTATGTATTAGTTCATTATTATAAATTTCTCTATAAGGATTTTTTTGTTAAGTTTTAAAAAAAATTGTAGGTAAGTGAATCTTTTGATCTGTCAAAAAATAAAACTAGAAAGTTCTGGAGTGAATCTTTTTGTGCTACTTATCCCGAACCACCAAAGTCAATGATCATTTTAGGAGACAACCTGTCTTTCTGCCTTAAATTCAAAGGCAAGATTGTAATTTCTAAACCTTATGTATGAACTAACCTGAATTTAGCAAATAAACCAACCACATGGATGACAAAATGAAATAATGACACTTTTCCACATAAGCTGTGCGATGAGCATGGTTGGGTTGAGGCCCCTTGTATTGAGGCCTGAAGTCAAGACTAGAGAGATTTAGAATGGACACCTATAAGCACAGCTTGAAACCTAAGATTGTTAAAGGAAACTCCAGCAACTTCTAGAGCTAGTAAATTTCTACTACAGTATACTGGTTACCATTCAAACCACACAGATCATTTGTAAATGAGTCCCTGAATATATACTTGAAAGACAAACCTGGCAAAATTTAGAAAGTCTACACGTTTGTTGACGTTTGAAGACTAGCCATTACACTTGGAAATGCTAGTGGAAGATTCTGCTTACAGCTGATGTCTGTCATAATAGTGCCCTGTTTTCAAAGGAACACATCATTAAAGTTGAAGAATGCTTCCTCTGAGGAGGAAGTGAATCTGGACTCATAGAGAACAAATCATGTCAGTCGAGATATTTGTGAACAAAATTTAGAAAAGAGCAAGATCAAAATGATGGATTAGTCGATGACTGAAAAGCTCAAACCAAAGAAGTGATTAATGGGTAGATATCTGTGTGCAAAGAGGATTTTTAGTAAGGACCTTTGGCCTAGTCCTTGATTAAGTCCTTTTCAGAAATGTTAGTAATCTTTTGGATAACCATACAAAAGGTATGACTATCTGATCTATGCATGCTTAATATGTAGGATGAACAGGAAGCAATTAGGGTAAATGGTTAATTAAACAATTGGCATCTAGATAACACCTTAAAAAGTTAGTTCAAGATTGCAGGTGGCAAATGGTATGGAAAACACAAGTCAAAAACAATAGCAGAACTAGATGCCTAGCCTTCAAAAAGTGATAGAGCAGTTTTGAAGGTTAACAAGGATAGTGCACGGCTAATTTTATAGTGACATAAGGACACATAAATCTGCATGTAGTTTTTTAAAATTTATTTTATATTTTTATGGAAGTATTGGACTTGAAATCAAGGCTTTGTACACTTGCTTGACATAGTAACTCAATGCTGGTTCTCTATCACTTGAGCCTAACCCCAAACTCCACTTCCATCTTTTTGCTTGTTAAAGGGAACTAAGGGTCTCAGATTCATCTGCCTGGGATGGCTTCAAACTGTGGTCTTCAGATCTTAGCCTGTATCTAAGATTATAGGTGTGAGTGACAGACAGATGTCCAGCTTTGTGACTTTCAAAGAAAATGTCCCATTAGATTCTAGAAAAAACAAAACAAAACAAAAAAAAACAAAACAAGAGTACAGGGAGAAAACATGTCATGTAACAACACAGAGTTTAACCATTACTTTGTTCAGGCAATGTGACTGACTGACGGGCAGGAGGAAGGTGAACTGACTGGTTATAGTTTATATTCATAGTGCGAGGGAAGACTATGTCAGAGAGGGCCGCGGCTGCTCTCCCAAGTTGGTGGCTCCTCCGGGCGAGTATTTCAGCGTTGAGTGTGGTGCCAGACGTGCCAGGAGCAGCGGCTGCAGGGCGAGGTGGTATCCTTTGACTATCAGTCCAAAATGCTGCCTTTAAAATGTCCTTCTTCCAGTGGAAAGCCCAAGCACGCAGACATCTTGCTCATAAACTTACAGTATGTTTCAGAAGTGGAAATAATGAATGACCGAACAGAAACCCCTCCTCCCCTAGCTTCACTCAATGTTAGTAAGCTTGCCAGCAAAGCGCGGACAGAGAAGGAGGAGAAACTGAGCCAGGCCTAGGCGATCAGCGCTGGTGTCTCCCTAGAGGGCCAGCAGCTCTTCCAGACCATTCACAAGACCATTAAAGACTGTAAATGGCAAGAAAAAAAAAAAAAACATTATAGTCATGGAAGAAGTTGTAATTACACCTCCATAGCAAGTGGAAAACCGTAAAGGCAGAGAAGGGAGTGCACTGGCCATGTACGCAAGATAGCTGAAAAACATTTTAGAGATGTGGAAAGCCAAAAGATACTGCAGCCAGCGTTCACCAGCCCAACAACCACAGAAGGAGGCTGCTCTGTCAGCCTGAGTCCACACACATGGAGGACTCTTCCAGCATCCAGCCAAGAAGGCGGTGGTGGTGGCGGCTTCAATAGAGGTAGGCCGGGGGAGGGAAGGGATCCTCTATTTCTTGTTGGCTTTGTGAACAAAGGGTCAGCATTTCCAAATCTTAGACTTGAACAAACAAAACACTCAACAAAGAAAAAGAACAAGAGAATAATTTAAAAGTTAAACCATTACTTGACTAACAGACTTCGGTCCACCACGTCCTTTTCACAGTCATCTTGTTAATTTTATTTTTGAAAAGTCCTTTCCCACTTTGCCCCTTCATCTCTGACTTTCTTTTCCTAATTTGTTCCTGCCATTCTGTTTTTATAAGTGGTTACACTTGCCTTCTGAATGACTGAAAGAAGCTTTTGCATCTTTTCTTCCAAAATAAAAGTAACAAGCTGACTGTGATTCTTAAGTTGAGATCAGAGCAGCAGTGATCTCACTTTAAATTTTTCCTTTTTTTTTCCTTTAACTTTTTTTTTTCTTTTTTTGCACAGGGCATGGCTTGAATTAGTTTTATTTTTCTTATCTTTAAATATATATATGAAAATATATATTAAAATGTTCTCTAAATATTTTCTGCTTCTTGCAGGTCTCTTTTTACTTGATCATGGCCACTCTTTCCACCTCATACCTCTGAGAAAAGAACTGTGTTGCCCTTTTTACCACGCATATCCAGACAACTAACTTGGTTTAGTTCACAACAGGATCTCCTGCAGCACTTGTAGAGCCAGTGTGTGCAGATGGGATTTGCTTTCAGGGTCCTGATGGCCTTTGAGTCTTTAGCTGTACATACCAGTCTTGCATTTGGCCCCAGGCTCAGGATTCTCCCTTTGTCTCACTGGTTGGTACTAGAAGAACCTCTTACCACTCTCCACACAGGAGACAGCTGCCCCTCCCCCGTGCCTCTGCAGGAAGAACTTCCTTGCATGGCACATCTCAGCTCATCCTTCTCTGGGGCTGATTTTCTCTTCTAAGAAACCTGGAATCCGTCTACTCTCATAAGTCCTATATTCAGAGCTTCTAGCCCAGGAAAAGCTTGGGTGACTTCTGGTTTCTCTTCTGCCTTCCTGCTCTTTCTTCCACCCCCTGAAATCTTACCAGTTAATGACAGTTTGTATGTGCTCAGCCAATGGGCAAAAAACCTGGAAAGAATCTCTGGACTTCAGCCCACCAGTTTGTCTGGTTTGACTAACCTGCTGAGAGCTGAAACTGGTACTCACTGCCTTTGTGACTTCAGGGAAGTCTCATGGGGCAGAGTATGCCACCAGCTGACTATCAGGCACTGAGTGGGACCTGGGTGATGCTCATGTGACTGGCTAGAGCTTTGGGGGTGGAGTAGGGGCTACCTACTTGTTTTCTGGCCATGATCTCTTTCCCCTTCCTTTTCTTTTTTAATTAAATAAATGAATCAAAATTAAATAATTCAAGCCCTGTCTTCAAAATGAAAAAAAAATGTAGTATTGTTTAGCAAAAACAATAAAACCTAAGTTAAAAAAAAAGAAGTGAGTTGTCAGATTCAGCAGGTTCAAAAACCTTCTTTGGTCATTTGGTGGGATATGGAGTCTACGAGAAAGGTCAGATATTGAATTTAATTTCTAAAAGTGTTTCTTGTGCTATTTCTCACAGTAAAACCAAGTCTCATATAAAAATGAAATATAAAAGGCTGGTAGAACAGTAGAGATAGTTCTATGTAAAATAAAATATATATTCCATCTCTGTGGTAGACAATATTATTGTTAAAAAATTTCTGCTGCTACTTCTAGAAAAGACTGAAAAACCAATGCAGTTTTTGAAGTTTGCTTTCGATGGTCATCAGTTTAGAACACACAAGAGGTGGGCAGTTCAGAATTTAAGAGGCATTGGGTCAACCAACTTCAGAGGATGAGACTAAGAAGGTTGGTTATCCACTGTTGGTTTATTCTCTATGCCTTTCTGAGATGACAAAATAATCTGAGAAAGGAATGATGCAAGGGTATTAAGAGAGAGAGGAAAAAAACATACTGAGAAGATCATGTCTATTTTCAGGGTATTCAAGCAGGAAATGAAATACTTCCCACCTTAAAATAGGAGACTAAACCTATCTGCCCAGCAGGATTCAGCGATTAATACTACCTGCTCCAAATTGTTCCTTTTTCCAAGGAGCTCTTATTGTAATTATGTTCTTCTGTTGTTACACTTCACAGACAGAGGGAGAGGCATTTAGCCTGGTTTGAGCTCATCTGTATGAAGAAGAACCAGCTCAAGTCTATAGACTTGATAATGACCTTGATGGTCTATGCCTTGACATTACTGGGGGAAAACAAAGCTACTGTGAGGAAAGACAGGCTAAAGTGTATTCCATTCCCCTTACTGGTGACAAAGTATTTTTTCCAACTCACTGGCATCTGCCTGAAACTTGTGATTTTCTCTACCTAGTGTAAGGAAATGTAAGTAAGATGTTTTCTTCCTGGAACAAATATTACAAGGTCTCTGTTTCCCTTGGTATAGACTCAAGCTGCTGCACAACTGAGAATAATATAAAAATGATGTGGGAAGGTGCTCCACCAAGCTGGGACAGTCATGTAGCATAAGTAAGGAATAATGCCTTGTGGAAAGCCACTGGATTTTTAAAATTAGCTGCTTGTTACCACAATGAAACAGGCAATGTTGACCCTTTTAGTCTACAAAAAATGATTTATTGAGAACCCAACTTAGTTCAATGAGCTGGTACTATGACATAATGCACATGGATGTATATGTACACACATACATATATGTATACACATACATATATACACACACCTACCCATTCAAATACACATTTGAGAGACTGTGCCTTAAAATTCATTAGTCTCAGTAAATAAGAGAGCTAACATGGCTATCTAGTTTGAAAAGTAAGAAGACAAAGATAAAAGGAATCATTCATTGACTTATGACAAATTGCTTTATTTTTATTTCTATTTGTAAAAGGCTGTGCAAAGGAGTTGCCATTCAACAAAGTAGCATATGAATACAGTACATCCTGATCAGTGTTACCCTTCTATCGTTCTCCTCAGCCCTCCAAAGCTTACCTTTTACTCCATTTTCTTCATTTGGTTGAATATGCAATGAACTTATTGACTTCATTCTTCCCCTTCCACTCTTTGTTTTTCTTTTTAAGAAGTTAACAAGGTTTTATTTAAGTATAACATAGAGAAAAAGAAAATAGAAGAGAAATAGCTTCTGCTTTTCATGCAGGAAATGAGCGTTAAAACACTAAATTGTGACTTTTGTCTGTAGCTTTTATAGTTTCTGAGTTAAAGGAATGCATGTGGCCATATCAGTCTAGCAACCCCTAATCCAAGCTTTTATTTTCTTCTAAATTCAACTTATTTTATCACCTATTAAATAAAAGACACATCTGCTGATTTACCTTAACATAAGTGAACCAATGCAACAGTGATACTCACAAGACAATATGTTGGAAATGATCTGTACAACTTGGGGGATAAGGAATGGGAAAGTAGGAGAAAAATGAGGGAAGGGGTAACAAGTTTGACAAGAAATACACTTATTACCTTACTTATATAACTGTAAGCCCTCTGGCAATGAAAATGTTAATATTATAAAAAGTAATAAAAATGATTATGTTTTTTTAAATTAAAAGACTGACATTCACCCAGTATTCACATAAGGTAAATATTGACAGAAGAGAGCTGATAAGACTATGAAATAATAACTTACATAAGGTCAGGTGCTCAGGGCTCACCATAATCCTAGCTACTCAGGAAGCTGAGATTTGAGGATACTAGTTCAAAGCCAAGCCCAAGCAGGAAAGTCTGTGAGATTCTTATCTCCAATTAAACAGTAAATGGCTGTAAGTGGAGTTGTGGCTCAAGTAGTAGAGGCTAACCTGAGCAACAAAGCCCAATGACAGCACCCAGGCCCAGAATACAAGCCCCAAGACTAGTACACAATCAAAAAAATATAGGAATTAAACCTAATATAATTGTCATAATTGTAACTGGATTCATGGAATAAAGAGATTTTCAAAGGCCCTGGCAAGAATGGCTAAATGGTAAAGTATGTACCTAGTTAAAGCATAAGACCTCCAATTTAAGATTCAGTACCAATGTATAAAAATAGGATGAGATAATAAGAATAAAAACGACATATTCAATACCAAAATGAATTGAACATTGCTAGGAGGTAGGCCCTTTTTGCCATCATAGGTGTTGATATAGCTTTTTCTTCCTTTTAGACTCAAAGACAAAGGAAAGGAGTCACTCTCTCAACTTCTACATCTGATGGCCTCTATTTAAGTATAAACATGCAGAGAAAGGAACTGTAGGAAAAACAATTCTAATTTCTTTTCTTTTCATTGGGGGAGGGTGTATAACCTTTTAATTTCCAAATCATTACATATTATTGGGACCTAGCCAGAAGTTAGCCAACTTTTTTTATTATATTTTTTTATTGTAAAGATACTGTACAGAGGGATTATAGTTACATGAGTAAGGTAATGAGTACATTTCCTTTTGAGAAGCTAGCCAATTTTAATCAATCAAATTCTGGTCATATTCCAACAAAAGTTGAAAGTTATGATTAAATTTTTAAAAAGCATTAGAAAAAATTCATTTGTTCAAAATATCATCCCCAGAATAAGATCACAGTTTCATCATAAACAACAAGATTAAAAGTATTATTTTTCATTTTTGTATGCTATATGACCAATGTCTATAGTTGTCTTCAACATACCAGACATACCTAATGTTGAAATGTGTGGAGATGGTAGAAATAACTAATAATTGAAGATTTTTGAGAATATCTTTCCCTTTTGACTTTCAGAACTAGATGTTTTCTTTTTGCCCTAAATATGCATGTGTATATACATCTTCCTCTTTTCCCTAAGTTTGTATGTATATATATGCATCACCACATCAAGCATTTTATTGGTTGAAATTGGTTCTTGCAAACATTTTTCCCAGGCTGGTCTTGAGCCAGCAATCTTCCCAATTTCGGCCTCCTTCCTAACTAGAATTATATAATGTGAACCACAGTACCAAGCTCAGAAATGTATTTTTTCATATTCCCAGATCTGGAATTCTAAGACCAACAAGGTACCAGCAATTCCAATGTCCTGGGGAGCTTTCTGCCTGCTTTTATGGAACTCACCTCCACACTGTGTCCCTACTTGATGAACAAGTCAAGGTGTTGTTTAGGATTTGTTTGATAGACACACAAATCTCACTCAATACCATTACATTGGCTCAATGTGACATTTTTTTTTTACAAATTTAAAGGGAAATAGAAACATTTTTTTTCTACGAAACAAAAGAAAATAACCCCACAGTTGCTTTGGTCACACCAGGCAGACCTAATGATAACTTATATTATAACACTAATTTCCAGGATTTTCTTTGGCAATTGCCTCAATAACATAAGTAACCATGTAGTTTGCATTCTAAATATTAGCATTTGATTGATCAACAAATTGTAGAATTATTTTCATGTGCTTAGCTATGTTTTAATTTACAAAATAGGAGAGTTCCGGGAAGATGGCGGAGGAGAAGCTGGAATCTGAACAAGCTCTCGCATAGAAAGCAGTTTTAGAGTTCCAGTGAACAGTCCTAAGCCAGAGAATCACACCAAGTGTGCCATCACAGGACAGAGAGTTAGACAAGAGAGGGGAAGCCAAGACAAGGAGACACATCTGAGCGCCTGCCAGCAGCCGCCGCGGCGGCGGCAGAGTCGCAGCGGCGACCGCAGCCGCGGCCATACCTGAGCGCTCACACAGAGAGTCCGGGACGAAGGAGCCAGACGCAGTGGGTGAGAGGATTCTACTCAACACCAGCAAGAACCGACAAGGAGCAGACATCTTCATCCTGCAGTTTGCAGACCAGAGACGACCCAGGATCCAAGACTCAGCTGAGTAGAAGCCCAACGTCCTCACTCCTTCTCAGGGAGCAGAGGAGGGAAGGCCACCCCTCCCCCCCAGCACCGGTGATCTCCATCTTGGATACCGACAAAGCTCGGAGGAGCGGCTAGCTCCAACTCAGGCCTTGGAATAAAACGAGTCATTTAACAGGTCACAAGAACTTAACGGCGAAGTGACCTGCCAGACTCAGCTCCATCCAGAGAAAAGTCACCCAGCTCAGGCACCAGCCATTGGAGTAGATTTCCTCACTGGGTAACCAGAGCCAGAGGCTGCCCCTCCCTCTAGCAGCCTCAACAATCAATTGAAAAACAGAAACCCTGAGAATGGCTCCAGGGTGGGCTCTGTGAATTTTTCACAAAATAGCCCCAGGGAAAAGCTACTGTTTGTTGAAAAGCCTCAACTCTACCAGAACCTACCCTCATCACCCTTCTTTTGTGATTCTCAAAGCAGATCACCCTCCCATTAAACTAACCTGGGAGGGGGATCTCAAAATCTTGGGTAAAGCAGAGCATTTTTCTGCCTGTTTGAACAAACTGACTTAAGAAACCAATCAAGCCACAGGACCTCAAGCTGACCAGAGACTCCAACAAGAGGCTGGTTACAGACAAAAGGGAGATACAGGATTCTTCCCACCCCTCCCAAAAAAATAAAAAAAAAAAAAATCAAAGAACTTTTTTTTCTTTTCTTTTTTCTTTTTTTTTTTTTTTGGTACCTTATATATATAAAAAATTTTTTTTTCCTTTTCTAAAACTTTTATTAATCTTTAATTGTTGCCTTTTTTGAAAAAATAATTGTTTTCCAGTAACTTTTTTTTCCCTCTTATAATTTTTATTTTAGGAATACATGAATGTACATTTTCCTTTCTTTTCTTGTCTTCTCTCTCTTTTTCTTTCTTTCTTAATTATCTTTTTGTTTTTTGTCTAGCTCTACTGAACTTCTGATCTTTTTTTTTTCTCCCTTTCTTATCCTTTTCACCTTTTCCTTTCTTTGGTCTTCTGTATGTGACTTAACTCTTGTCCTGCACATCCTCAGATAAACCCATAGTTAACTAGTAGACCTGATCCCCCATTGTGTACACACATAATCCACAAATTTATTACTCAATCCAAAACCTCTGAGACTTAAATTCCTTAATAGCAGTACTACCTCTTTATACCTATATAATATTTTAAGCATTTTTTAAGTTTTTCACATCTCCTCTATCTCCCTCCTGTTTTCTCATTATATTCACATTCCTCTCTAAATAGATGGTCTTTCAATCTCCATAACTATATTAATTTTTACGTTTCTAATTTTTTTTTCTGGTCTCTTTTCATTTCCCTTTCCCTTTCTTCTTTTTCTCTCCCTCTCTACTTGCATCCTACCCAACCTATTTCCTGCATTGAGATTAGGACATGGTTAACTCTCCCTGTGCCTCCCCACACCAATCTATTCCTAATTTTTACCCACATCTCTCCCTAACCCTAAAAATTTCTGGTTTCCCAAATTCTTCTCTGCGGTTCCAAGCCCATTAACATACAGTTGTTTGATGTTGAATAGATGTATCTGTTGAACTAGATTTTATCTGTAGACTATTGACTGTATAAATGCAAACGTTGGTTGATGGTTGCCTTAAGATAGTGTTCTAGCACAAAACTGGTGCTATTTTCATGGGCAGAGTAAGCCGGAAAAACACCAGAAAAATGGCAAATCCGGGTATATCAATTCCCAATCTTGATAATCAGGGGTCAGATCAGATAATGAACAATCCAGAGGAGAGTTCCCAAATAGCGCTACAAACACTGGTGGCAAACATGATAAATGAGAAGTTTGACAACTTACAAAAGACTCTGTATGAGCGTGATAGGGAGAGAGAGGAGGCATCCCAAAAGATAATACAGGAATATCATAAGTGAGGAAGCTACTCAAAAACTGATACAGGATTTGCGTGAACAACTTGAGAATACTCAAAGAGAAAGGGAGGAATGGCATGAGCAGGCTGAGAACACTCAAAGAGAACTGCAGGAATCCCACGAACGGGAGGAAAGAGAACTGCAGGAATGCCACAAACGGGAGGAAGCTAATCAAAGAGTAATTCAGGAATTGAGAGACCAGGTAGAGAACACACAAAGATCACTAAAGGCATTCATGGAATCCATTAACAAAGAGCTGAAGGAAGTCAGGGAGACCACAAAGGGGATGCTGAATGGAACCCAACAGAAGGAATGGGAGTCCAAAGAAACCATAACCAATCAACTAAGTGATTTGAGAACAAACACTGAACACCAAATTAAGGAAGTAAAGAAATTCATACAAGACCTAAAACAGAGCTTCAACAAAGAACTTGAAGCCATCAAAGCTGACCAATTAGAAGGAAAAGAGATAAAAAACAAAGTAGAGAGTCTTGACAGCAGGTTAGACCATGCAGAAGATCGAATCTCAGGGATTGAAGACAGCCTAGATATTATAGAGAAAGAACATACAACCATCCAAGACAAGTCCAAGAAGTATGATAGATCTATCCAACACCTGGAAGACACCATCAGAAGGCCTAATCTAAGGATAAAGGGTATAGAGGAGCACCTAGAAACAGAAGTTAATGGTCTAGGAAATTTGTTTAAAAGGATCCTAGCAGAGAACTTCCCAAACATACAAAAAGATAGGCCTATTCAGATACAAGAAGGCTTTAGAACCCCCAAAAGACCAGACCAGAATAGGACATCCCACCGTCACATTATAATCCACACAGGATCAACTCAGACCAAGGAAAAGATCCTTAAAGCTGTCAAGGAGAAAAGGTTAATCACCTATAAAGGGAAACCAATTAGAATCACCTCAGATTTCTCAGCAGAGACAATCAAAGCAAGAAGAGCCTGGAATGATGTATGCCATGCCCTAAAAACAAACAACTATCAACCAAGAATACTGTACCCAGCTAAACTCTCCTTCATAACTGACAGCCAAATAAAAACCTTCCATAGCAAAGAAAAATTGAAACAATACATCTCCACCAAACCAGCCCTACAAAAGATTCTTAAAGATGTCCTACACATAGAAAACCAACAAGACCGCAACAAAGGCCAAGAAACTGGACCCAAACTGAGAATCCAAGAACCATAGGAAGAACCCAGTTTTCGCAGCCCCCAAGAAGGTGGATAACATGGCAGGAACTCCCAAATACCTCTCAGTCCTATCTCTTAACGTTAACGGACTGAACTCTCCAATTAAGCGACATAGACTGTCTAGTTGGATTAAAAAACAAGACCCTTCTATCTGCTGCCTGCAGGAGTCACATCTTGCCCGTAAAAACAAACACATTTTCAATGTTAAAGGCTGGAACAAAATCTACCAAGCAAACGGCCCCCATAAACAGGCGGGAGTTGCAATCCTAATATCAGATAAAATAGACTTCAAATTAAAATTCGTGAGAAGAGATAAAGAAGGTCGCTACATACTAATTAAAGGATCTCTCCTTCAGGAGGATATTACAATTCTAAATATCTATTCGCCAAACAATGGAGCACCCAAATTTATCAAAGAAACACTACTATCCCTCAAATCCCATATAGATCCAAAGACATTAATTGTTGGGGATTGTAACACACCACTCTCCCCACTACATAGATCAACTCAGCAAAAACTCAACAGAGAAACCGCAGATCTAAACAACTGCATAGATCAACTAGACTTAACAGACATCTACCGAACATTTCACCCAGCAGCATCAGAATACACGTTTTTCTCAGCAGCACATGGATCGTTTTCTAAAATAGACCACATTTTAGGCCACAAAGCAAACTTGTCTAAATTCAGAAACATTGAAGTTATACCTTGCATTCTCTCTGACCACAAGGGAATAAAATTAGAACTCAACACCAAAAGCCACCAAAGAAAGTCCGGTATCACATGGAGGCTGAACAACACACTGCTGAATCATGAGTGGGTCATGGAAGAGATTAGAAAGGAAATTCAAATGTTCATGCTATTCAACAAAAATGAACACACAAATTACCAGCTCCTCTGGGACACAGCAAAGGCAGTACTCAGAGGCAAGTTTATAGCTCTGAGCTCCTACATCAACAAATTGGAGAGATCTGAAACTAGCAATTTAATGACACATCTAAACCTCCTTGAAAAAGAGCAACAAGATAAACCCCAATCCAGTAGATGGAAAGAAATAATCAAAATTAAATCAGAATTAAATGAATTAGAATCCAAAACAACTATAGAAAGAATCAACAAAACAAAGAGTTGGTTCTTCGAAAAACTTAACAAAATTGACAGACCCTTAGCAAATCTTATCAGAAAAAGAAGAGAACACACCCAAATTAATAAACTCAGAGATGAGAATGGAAACATCACCACGGAAACAACCAAGATTCAGAACATTATAAGTGAATACTTCTCAAAACTTTATGCTAATAAGTTTGAGAACTTGACAGAAATGGACCTTTTCCTAGCAAACATTGACATGCCAAAACTAAACCAAGATGAGTTAAACCAGCTTAACAGGCCCATATCAAGCATTGAAATAGAAAGAGCAATAAGAGACCTCCCAGCTAAGAAAAGTCCAGGACCAGATGGTTTTACAGCGGAATTTTACAAGGCCTTCAAAGCAGAGCTCACACCAATACTCCTCCACCTCTTCAATGAAATTGAAAGAGAAAGCTCTCTACCGAACACATTCTATGAAGCCATCATAACCCTCATCCCAAAACCAGGCAGGGACTCATCAAAGAAAGAGAACTATAGACCCATTTCTTTGATGAACATTGATGCAAAACTTCTCAACAAAATTTTGGCCAATCGACTTCAACAATTCATCCAAAAAATCATACACCACGGACAAACAGGATTCATTTCAGGGATGCAAAGCTGGTTCAATATATGCAAATCAATTAATATTACTCATCACATCAACAGGAGCAAGAATAAGAACCACATGGTTATCTCAATAGATGCAGAAAAAGCATTCGACAAGATCCAACACCCCTTTATGATGAAGGTTTTGGAAAAATTAGGAATCCATGGAACATTCCTCAATACAATAAAGGCTGTATATGACAAACCTACAGCCACCATTATACTCAATGGTGAAAAACTAAAGCCATTTCCTCTTAACTCAGGAACAAGACAAGGATGCCCACTCTCTCCACTTCTCTTCAATCTAGTATTAGAATGCCTAGCTACAGCAATAAGACAAGATGCCGACATAAAGGGGATCCAAATAGGGAAAGAAGAAATAAAACTCTCCCTCTTTGCAGATGACATGGTCTTGTATTTAAAGAATCCCATAGACTCCACTCCCAAATTTCTCAAGCTGATTCAAAACTTTGGCAAAGTAGCAGGTTATAAAATTAACTCCCCAAAATCAATGGCTTTTCTGTATGCCAACAATGAGAAAAGTGGGGCTGAAATTAGGAAAGCAACTCCATTTGTAATAGCCCAACAACAAATAAAATACCTAGGAATTAACTTAACTAAAGAAGTGAAGGACCTCTATGATGAAAACTTTAAAATCTTGAAAAAGGAAATCAACACAGAACTTAAAAAATGGCAAAACCTCCCATGCTCCTGGATTGGAAAGATTAACATCGTGAAAATAGCAATACTTCCCAAGGCTATCTACAAATTCAACGCAATACCTATCCAAATTCCAACCTCATTCTTCAAGGAAATAGAAGAGGCAATCTAAAAATTCATATGGAACAATAAAAGACCCCGAATAACAAAAACGCTCCTGAATGGAAAGAACACTGCTGGAGGAATATCAATACCAAACTTCAAACTCTACTATAAAGCCATAGTAATCAAAACAGCTTGGTATTGGCATAAGAACAGACCTCAGGACCAATGGAATAGAATTGAAAACCCAGAAATGAACCTACAGACCTATAGCCATCTAATCTTCGATAAGGGAGCTAAAACAATAGAATGGAAGAAAGACAACCTCTTCAGTAAATGGTGCTGGCAAAATTGGTTAACTACATGTAGAAAACTTAAGCTAGATCCTTATATATCACCCTGCACCAGAATCAACTCCAAATGGATCAAAGACCTTGAACTCAAAGCAGACACTCTGAAAACATTACAGGATGGAACAGGAGAAACCCTAGGTGTCCTTGGCTCAGGCCGAAATTTTCTGAATAGAGACCCGGAAACACAACAAATCAAAGAAAGGTTGGACAAATGGGATTGCATAAAGTTGCAGAGCTTCTGCAGGGCAAAGGACATAGCTAGCAAGATCAATAGAAAGCCCACGGATTGGGAGAAGATATTTACTAGCCATACAACGGACAAGGGTCTCATATCTAAAATATACTTGGAACTCAAAAAATTAAACCTCCCAACAACAAATCCTCAAAGAAACAACTGCCCAATAAATAAGTGGGCGAAAGACTTGAAGAGAAACTTCTCTGAAGAAGAAAGAAGGATGGCCAATAGACACATGAAAAAATGTTCAACATCCCTAGCCATAAAAGAAATGCAAATCAAAACAACATTGAGATATCACCTCACCCCAGTTAGAACGGCAAAAATCAAGAACTCTAACAACAACAGATGCTGGATGGGATGTGGACAGAAAGGAACCTTACTTCATTGTTGGTGGGAATGTAAACTTGTTCAACCACTTTGGAAAGCAGTATGGAGGTTCCTCAAAAGACTTCACATAGAGCTCCCCTATGACCCAGCAATCCCACTTTTGGGCATTTACCCTAATGTTTACAAACAAGACCACACTAAAGCTACCAGCACAACTATGTTTATTGCAGCATTATTTACCATAGCTAAGATCTGGAACCAACCCAGATGCCCCTCAGTAGATGAATGGATCAAGAAAATGTGGTATATATACACAATGGAATTCTATGCCTCCATCAGAAAGAATGACATTGCCCCATTTGTTAGGAAATGGAAAAACTTGGAAAAAATTATATTAAGTGAAGTAAGCCAGGCCCAAAGAAACGTAGGTCCCATGGTTTCCCTTATTTGTAATATCTAGTATATGTATGAGTCAAGCGGAAAAGGTCAGATAATGTGATGTCAGGAAAATGAACCCTTAGATGTGTATTTTAATGTTTTTTTCTTTCATGCATGTGTTTCTAACACATTTATAAGATTATCTCTTTGTTGCTTTGTATGTCCCTCCCCCACAGTATAACCCCTGCTTTCACTATATTTGATGTCAGTATAACTTGTGGAGGAGATGGGGAAAAACCAGTTGTTTAAGGATACAGGTGGACCTGTTGCAACAATGAGAAGTACAAGTTGTCATGTCCAAAATGAGCTTTACAACGTTGGTGCGGGAGGGGGGGGGAGGGGTGGAAGGAGAAGGATTGGGATTAGGGGGGGAGGGGGGAGGCTGGGAAGGGATGTGAAGGGTAAACAAAGGAGGAGGCTGCAATGCTTGGTAAGAAATGTACGCATTATCCTGCCCATGTAACTGTAACTCCTCTGTACAGTATGTTCACAAATAAAATTAAATTAAATTAAAAAAAATGTACAAAATAGCCCTTTTTATAAAATATGTATGTTTAAAATACTACTAGGTTTTACATATATTTTCAATATAATTCACTTCTTTAGTGAAAGAATCAAGTTCTTATTTCTTTAAGAAAGCTGTCTTTAAACATTCTTCTTGTAACTTTGTAATGATCAATTAATACTTAAGGAATTGCCTCAGTTACTAGCTTTGTACAATCTGTATGCTTTTGTACTTAATTCATTAGTAATTTTGTAAAGTCACATCTTCAGTGATACATAACAGTGACACTTTTCCTCAAAGCCATTTTCTTCCCTTCTTCCTACATCTGTTTTCTCTTTTCTCTTCTGCATTATAAACTCCCTTTGGGTTGTATACACCTACTTTTAATTCAAAAACATTAGTGTATAAAATTATTCTTTTTTAATATATTTTTTTATTGTAAAGATACTGTACAGAGAGGTTACAGTTACATCAGTAAGGTAATGAGTACATTTCCTATCGAGTATTGTTACCACCCCCCTTTGTTTTTCCTCTACCATCCCTTCTCTCCCCACCTCCCCTACTCCTCCTTTGAGATCAACAAGATATTACATTGGACTTGCTCCAGCAGCAAGTCAGGGTTTGTTCTATATCTAATTTCCATGACTTAAAAAAAGCTGTCCCTAACTGCTTGTTTCCTGAAGCTAATAAACATGACATTTTGAAGTAGTAAACTTAGCTTAGTAATTGAATAAGCATTTTAATAACGTATTAGATTTCCACAGATCATATATACTAGACATTTGGTAAACGTTTTGCAATTGTACTTTTCTGAGACTCTTTTAATGTAATTAGAAATAATGCACTCAAGACAGCATGTACACATTATTAAGAGACAATATGTACAAATTCAGTATTTCACGGTTAGCATTTGCACTAATTTTGGCATCAGAGAAATTGAGAATCCTCTTTCAAGTCTTCTAAAATAATTATATGTAAGATTTCTACATTTAACAATAACAAAGTTAAAATTTTATGTGCAAGCTTGAGGAAAGGTATTCTTGGAAACTTGGATGCCAAAAGTCAAAAGACTTCATAGATCTTAGGATAGAGTTGAAAGAGAACTGAAGAGGCATAAACAGTAAATGGGAATACAAACTGTGACTAAAGAAATGGACATTTAGGTAGAAAAAGAGACTAGCTTGGCTCAGGTGGCTCACACCTGTAGTCCTATCTATTCGAGAGGCTAAGACCTGAAGATCACAATTCAAATCCAGCTCGAACAGAAATATCTGTAAGACTCTTAACTGGCTAGCAAGAAGTCAGAAATGGAGCTATAGCTCAAGTAGTGGAAAACTAGCCTTGATGAAAACAGCTAAGTGACAGCACCTAAGCCTTGAGTTCAAATCCAGTAGGGAAAAAGTAATTCTTATCCTAGTTTTAAAGATTTAGAAGACTTTCCTGGATTTTGCCAGTATAGAAAATTACTCAGCAAGTAGGAGCAACAAACTTACTTTCTAGAAGAGCAAATATGCTCTCTTTAATAATATTTAATTATATTAAGTATTAATGACATATATTAAAAATCACTCGTCCTTCTTTTTAAAAAAAATTATTTTCATGTAGTTGCACCAAGGGGTCAATTCAGCATAACATCATTCTCCTTCTTATAGATTGCTTGTCTTATTTTCTGTGATTTCTTGCTAAGTCATACTATAGCCAAATACAATTTAGGCTATGTTTTCTTTTCTCCATCTCTTTTACAGCTACAATTTAATCTGGGTATGTACCATTCAACAGGAAGGGGATATAATGTGAGAAGGCATTGCTTAAGATGAGCAAGGAAATGGAAGGCATAAAGCACAACTGGAGATGTCTACAAGAGATGGGGAGGTGATGACCTCAGACATTTCATGCAGTGTGGAAATTGTATTCCAATATTTGTGGCTCTACACCCAAGAATCAGCAGCACTAGACCGTTCCTAAGGCACATACAGTGGGAATAGCCTGATTCCATCTGGGATTCTGAAACACTACATGGGACATAGAAGCAGTTTCTTGGCCAGGGCCTAGGGATTAAGTATGGAGTAGAGTGGAATGCAGTATATGTACACATTGCCTTACTTTTGTAATTGTAACCCCTCTGTACAACATCTTTACAATAAAATAAAATTTTTTAAAAAGTAGCTAAGATAGCAACCAAGCTTCATAGGAATAGGAAAACAGTATCCAGAGATAAAAATTATGAACTATATATTAGATAAATGGTTATTTTTAAGTTTGAAAAGAATTTCCAAGCAAATATTTTTCTTAAATTTTATGATTATGTCATTCAATAAAATAATCTCATTTCAAAAATTCACTACTTCTTAACATTTTATTCTCTAATTTGCATATTTAATGTTGAATCAAAATATTTATGAAAGCTTTGGGATTTTTTTTTCATTTTATTTTTTTTTTTGTGAACATACTGTACAGAGGGGTTACAATTACATGGGCAGGATAATGCATATATTTCTTATCAAGCATTGCAGCCTCCTACTTTGTTTACCTGTCACACCCCTCCCAGCCTCCCCCCTCCCTCCCAATTCTCCCCCTCTCCCCCTCGCCCCCCTTCCCTTCCCCCCCCCAACACCAACGTTGTAAAGCTGGTTTTCGACATGACAACTTGTACTTCTTATTGTTGCAACAGGTCCACCTGTATCCTTAAACGACTTGTTTTTCCCCATCTCCTCCACAAGTTACACTGACATCAAATATAGTGAAAGCAGGGGTTATACTGTGGGGGAGGGACATACAAAGCAACAAAGAAATAATCTTATAAATGCGTTAGAAACAAATGCATGAAAGAAGAAAAACATTTAAAATACATATCTTAGGGTTCAATTTCCTAACATCACCTTATCTGACCTTTTCTGCTTGACTCATACATATACTAGATATTGCAAATAAGGGAAACCATGGGACCTATGTTTCTTTGGGCCTGGCTTACTTCACTTAATACAATTTTTTCCAAGTTTTTCCATTTCCTAACAAATGGGGAAATGTCATTCTTTCTGATGGAGGCATAGAATTCCATTGTGTATATATACCACATTTTCTTGATCCATTCATCTACTGAGGGGCATCTGGGTTGGTTCCAGAACTTGGCTATGGTATATAATGCTGCAATAAACATAGTTGTGCTGGTAGCTTTAGTGTAGTCTTGTTTGTAAACATTTGGGTAAATGCCCAAAAGTGGGATTGCTGGGTCATAGGGGAGCTCTATGTGAAGTCTTTTGAGGAACCTCCATAATGCTTTCCAAAGTGGTTGAACAAGTTTACATTCCCACCAACAATGAAGCAAGGTTCCCTTCTGTCCACATCCCCTCCAGCATCTGTTGTTGTTAGAGTTCTTGATTTTTGTCATTCTAACTGGAGTGAGGTGGTATCTCAATGTTGCTTTGATTTGCATTTCTTTTATGGCTATGGATGTTGAGCATTTCTTCATGTGTCAATTGGCCATCCTTCTTTCTTCTTCAGAGAAGTTTCTCTTTAAGTCTTTAGCCCACTTATTTATTGGGCAGTTGTTTCTTTGAGGATTTGTTGTTGGGAGATTTAATTTTTTGAGTTCCAAGTATATTTTAGATATGAGACCCTTGTCTGTTGTATGGCTAGTGAAGATCTTCTCCCAATCCGTGGGCTTTCTATTGATCTTGCTAGCTATGTCCTTTGCCCTGCAGAAGCTCTGCAACTTTATGCAATCCCATTTGTCCAACCTTTCTTTGATTTGTTGTGTTTCCGGGTCTCTATTCAGAAAATTTCGGCCTGAGCCAAGGACACCTAGGGTTTCTCCTGTTCCATCCTGTAATGTTTTCAGAGTGTCTGCTTTGAGTTCAAGGTCTTTGATCCATTTGGAGTTGATTCTGGTGCAGGGTGATATATAAGGATCTAGCTTAAGTTTTCTACATGTAGTTAACCAATTTTGCCAGCACCATTTACTGAAGAGGTTGTCTTTCTTCCATTCTATTGTTTTAGCTCCCTTATCGAAGATTAGATGGCTATAGGTCTGTAGGTTCATTTCTGGGTTTTCAATTCTATTCCATTGGTCCTGAGGTCTGTTCTTATGCCAATACCAAGCTGTTTTGATTACTATGGCTTTATAGTAGAGTTTGAAGTTTGGTATTGATATTCCTCCAGCAGTGTTCTTTCCATTCAGGAGCGTTTTTGTTATTCGGGGTCTTTTATTGTTCCATATGAATTTTTGGATTGCCTCTTCTATTTCCTTGAAGAATGAGGTTGGAATTTGGATAGGTATTGCGTTGAATTTGTAGATAGCCTTGGGAAGTATTGCTATTTTCACGATGTTAATCTTTCCAATCCAGGAGCATGGGAGGTTTTGCCATTTTCTAAGTTCTGTTTTGATTTCCTTTTTCAAGATTTTAAAGTTTTCATCATAGAGGTCCTTCACTTCTTTGGTTAAGTTAATTCCTAGGTATTTTATTTTATTTTATTTTATTTTTTTTCAGGTAAGGGGTAGGTTTATTCATTAGACCTGCTGGGACCAGGCAAGGTTGGCACTCCAAGCGGCTGGCAAAGGCCTGGGAATGAGAGAGAGCTAGGAAAGAGAGGAAAGAGCTAGAAAAGAGCAGAGAAAGAGATAGAAAAGAGCAGCGAGAGAGCAGAAAGAGCTAGAGAAGAACAGAGAGGTATTTTATTTGTTGTGGGGCTATTACAAATGGAGTTGCTTTCCTAATTTCAGCCCCACTTTTCTCATTGTTGGCATACAGAAAAGCCATTGATTTTGGGGGGTTAATTTTATACCCTGCTACTTTGCCAAAGTTTTGAACCACCTTGAGTAATTTGGGAGTGGAGTCTATGGGATTCTTTAGATACAAGATCATGTCATCTGCAAAGAGGGAGAGTTTTATTTCTTCTTTCCCTATTTGGATCCCCTTTATGTTTTCATCTTGTCTTATTGCTGTAGCTAGGCATTCTAATACTAGACTGAAGAGAAGTGGAGAGAGTGGACATCCTTGTCTTGTTCCTGAGTTAAGAGGAAATGGCTTTAGTTTTTCACCATTAAGTATAATGCTGGCTGTAGGTTTGTCATATACAGCCTTTATTGTATTGAGGAATGTTCCATGGATTCCTAATTTTTCCAAAACCTTCATCATAAAGGGGTGTTGGATCTTGTTGAATGCTTTTTCTGCATCTATTGAGATAACCATGTGGTTCTTATTCTTGCTCCTGTTGATGTGATGAGTAATATTAATTGATTTGCGTATATTGAACCAGCTTTGCATCCCTGAAATGAATCCTGTTAGATCGTGGTGTATGATTTTTTGGATGAATTGTTGAAGATGATTGGCCAAAATTCTGTTGAGAAGTTTTGCATCAATGTTCATCAAAGAAATGGGTCTATAGTTCTCTTTCTTTGATGAGTCCCTGCCTGGTTTTGGGATGAGGGTTATGATGGCTTCATAGAAAGTGTTCTCAAAACTTTATGATAATAAGTTTGAGAACTTGACAGAAATGGACCTTTTCCTAGCAAATATTGACATGCCAAAACTAAACCAAAATGAATTAAACCATCTTAACAGGCCCATATCAAGCATTGAAATTGAAACAGCAATAAGAGGCCTCCCAGCTAAGAAAAGTCCAGGACCAGATGGTTTTACAGCGGAATTTTACAAGGACTTCAAAGCAGAGCTCACACCAATACTCCTCCAACTCTTCAATGAAATTGAAAGAGAAAGTTCTCTACAGATGCTCCTTTGTTCACTTCCTCCCTCCCTTTCTCCCTCCCTTTCTCCCTTCCTCCCTCCCTTTTTCCCTCCCTCCCTTCTTCCCTGTCTCCCTCCCTCCCTGTCTCCCTCCCTCCCTCCTTCCCTCCCTCCTTCCTTCCTTCCTTCCTTCCTTCTTCCCTCTCTCCTTCCCTATATCTTTTATTGTCTTTTCTTGGTGACTATGAAGCTTGTGAGAATGTGAACATTGCTTAGACAAGTTACGAAAATTAAGCACGAATTTTATTATTTCAGTGTTCTTCAAATGTCTTTTTGTAGAATGATCAGATCCCTGTGTGTATTTTACATGGTTCCACATAGGTGAAATTTTGAGAGTTGCAGCTCAGATCCAAGGAGAACTTCCAAAGTTTTCCAGTGAACTCATATATATGTGCTTATGATATGAAGATTGTGTTTTTTTTCCTGTGTTTTCCATTCCATTATTGTGAAAAGTCTTCTGTCACATGATAAAGTTAGTCAGAACTTTTGGTTAAACTAAAGCATGGTGACAACTGTTTTCATAGGAGCAAAGTATTTAGATTATTACAAAAAAGTTTTGTGAAACAAAATCATGCATTATTTTTCATTAATATATATACTGTACAATTCATATTTTGAGAAAAGAGCTTTGTTATTAGCCTTACAGAGGGAGTTTACAAAAATCCCAAAGCTTTTTTAGATCCAAAGACATTAATTGTTGGGGATTTTATCACACCACTCTCCCCACTACATAGATCAACTCGGCAAAAACTCAACAGAGAAACTGCAGATCTAAACAGCTGCATAGATCAACTAGATTTAACAATCTACCGAATTTTTCACCCAGCACCATCAGAATACACGTTTTTCTCAGCAGCACATGGAACATTTTCTAAAATAGACCACATTTTAGGCCACAAAGCAAACTTGTCTAAATTCAGAAACATTGAAGTTATACCTTGCATTCTCTCTGACCACAAGGGAATAAAATTAAACTCAACACCAAAAGCCACCAAATAAAGTCGGGTAACACATGGAGGCTGAACAACGCACTGCTGAATCATGAGTGGGTCATGGAAGAGATTAGAAAGGAAATTCAAATGTTCATGCTATTCAACAAAAATGAGCACACAAATTACCAGTTCCTCTGGGACACAGCAAAGGCAGTACTCAGAGGCAAGTTTATAGCTCTGAGCTCCTACATCAACAAATTGGAGAGATCTGAAACCAACAATTTAATGACACACCTAAATCTCCTTGAAAAAGAGCAGCAAGATAAACCCTAATCCAGTAGACTGAAAGAAATAATTAAAATTAAATCAGAATTAAATGAATTAGAATCCAAAAAAACTATAGAAAGAATCAACAAAACAAAGAGTTGGTTCTTCGAAAAAATTAACAAAATTGACAGACCTTTAGCAAATCTTATCAGAAAAAGAAGAGAACACACCCAAATTAGTAAACTCAGAGATGAGAATGGAAACATCACCATGGAAACAACCAAAATTCAGAACATTATAAGGGAATACTTCTCAAAACTTTATGCTAATAAGTTTGAGAACTTGACAGAAATGGACCTTTTCCTAGCAAATATTGACATGCCAAAACTAAACCAAAATGAGTTAAACCAGCTTAACAGGCCCATATCAAGCATTGAAATAGAAACAACAATAAGAGGCCTCCCAGCTCAGAAAAGTCCAGGACCAGATGGTTTTACAGCGGAATTTTACAAGGACTTCAAAACAGAGCTCACACAAATACTCCTCCAACTCTTCAATGAAAGTGAAAGAGAAAGTTCACTACCAAACACATTCTATGAAGCCATCATACCCTGGGCATTGTGTATTGGTTTATCTGAATTAGGGAAGGAAAGGGAATGACAAAATGGTGAGACAAAGGACAAAGGGGGAACCAATGCAACATTGATACTCACAGACAATATATTGGTAATGATCTGTAAAACTTGCGGGGAAGGGATCTTGGGGGAAAGGGAAAGTGGGAGAAAAATGAAGGAGGGGTAATAAGTTCAGCAAGAAATGTAATTGTTACTTGCTTATGTAACTGTAACCCCTCTGTACATCACCTTGACAATAAAATTAAAATAATTAAAAAAAACTATAATAGGACTGTATTATGAATAAGTTTGTACTAAATCTTTGAGTATAATGGAAGCCAATTACATCAACAAAGTACACTAAACATCAGACATTGTTAATGTTCCCAGGAATGTATCATATCAGAGATTCATCACATTTTCCCTAGATTTTATCTAATGCACATTTTAAAGATTATCCCTTCCTGCTGTGGCACAATTATCCCATACTGACAGTTCAGAACTCCAAACTTTATAACCTTTAAAATGTACATTAATGTTCACTGACCTGTAATAACATTACATATAATACATTGCTTGATCATCGATGACATACACAGATGAGATGAGCATAATAGAATGGCCTATATTTATTCTTACTTTATATGTGGAAAAACTACTAGATGATCACACATCAACTTATTTCATTATTATGTGTAATTTTTCTCTGTATCTCATTTTTCCTAAGAAATTTCATTGGAAACACACTCTTTGTATAACTCTAAAGGAAATTAAATAATTTTATAGCTATAAAGAAAATTAACTGATACAGTAAGAAGAGTAGAGGAAGAATGAAATAAAATTACAAAACATCAAAGAATTAGAAATCATTAGGAACATCTACTCTAAATCTTTTGAGTATCTTGCTCTCATCTTTCCACTAATACTTATAATCCATACCCTAGTATATAGACTAGCCCTAGGCTAAAAAGTAAAAAATAAAAAAACATTGATAGTAAACTTAAGAGGACTTCTATATGGGAAACTATTTTGAAATCCATCTAGAATTAAACATGACCACTGAGAGCCAAACTCACCCTAAGTGAGACAAATTAAGTTCTGCATTGCTTCCATATCTCCAGGACTTACAGTAAGTAGTATCTGAACAGGTCATTCAGGTTATGACCCAACTTGGCTCCAAACCCACTCCCTCTGGGATGAATTTGTTGTGGGACTGACATATCCTTAAGCATATTTTCTATGATTGTCCAAATTTCAACTATGTAACACTAGAAAGGATATGAAGAAAAGCTCATTTTCATCATTCATTTAGCATACAATTTTTGAACATTTACACTTCTACCCTTAAGTGTCCATCTTGGGTAGAACAAGTACGGTCCTGAGCTAAGCACAAAAATAAACAAATCAATAATGAAATAATTATTAAGTGTCGCAGTAACGTTGGCAGCCATTAAGAAGGTTTTAGAGGTATGTTTATAATGTGTGAAACAAAATGATTCACTATAATATGCCTAAGCATACTTAAGAAGGGACTGATTCTGTTCATCCCCTTATTTCCTTTCTTATCTCTTCTCCTACCATTTTTATATTCCACTCCGCTAATAGCCTCCGTTTAACATACATTTTCTTTTTTTCCTCAATTCACATATGAGAGGATACATATAATGTCCTTGTTGGATGGGGTTAACTCTCTAGTTCTATTCATTTTTCCACAATTACATTCTTTCAGTATTTACTATGGATAAATAAAGCTTCATTATATATACATATATATACACTCACACATACATTTATCTATATGTGTAGATGCATATATATGTACTTATATGTAGATATATACACACATATATACATCTATATGTATATTTACATGTACATATACCAATTTTTCTTTATTCATTTACTAATGAAATGAACAATTTGCCAAAAATAATATAGTCAATAAAATAAAAAAGAAAATATTTTCAATGTCGCATATATTTAATCATGAAGAAAATCAGAAGAATGTTGAATTCCATTTCCTCACAGTCAGAATGGAAATCATCAAGAAGACAAATGTACAAAACATGATAGTAAAGATTTAGGGGAGGGGGAAAGGACCTTTATAGACTATGAATGGGAATGTACATTAGTGCAGCCACTAGGGAAATCAGCAAGCAGTTTCATTATAAAATTAAACACAGAACTTCAATATTATATGGTCACATCACTTCTAGGCATATAATCAAAACAATGGAAGTCAGTTTACTATAGAGACACATTTATACTAAAGTTTATTTCCAGACTATTCACAATAACAAGGTTGTAGAAACAGTGTAGGAAAGTTTTGGATGTCTGCAGTGAATTTGCTCTGGTTTTGCTATTGGATAGTATTACTTCCCCTTGGGCTGGTGTGGAAGAGCACAGTGTATTTAAAGGTGGAGAGGAAAAGATAACAGATTCGTCATTAGGTCTCTACTCTTTTCCTTTGAACACTCCACCTTTCCTGATGTGATGAATAAAAACCTGGGAATACTTCCTAAAGGTAGACAAGGTATGGAATCAGCCAAGATGCCCCTAAATCGACAAATGGATCAAGAAAATATCACACACACACACACACACACACACACACAATGGAATTTTACTCATCCATTAAGAAGAATGATATTACATCATTGGCAAAGAAATGGAAGGACTATAAGTGAAATAAGTCAGGCCCAGAAAGATATAGGACAAATATTTCTTTCCGTAGATGTAAGCTAGATTTAATTCATAAATCTGTAAGTAAACACTTAGGTGAAGTTGGGTCAAGTAAAGGGTCAAGTAGAAAATGAAGAGAGGAAGGTGGAGGTGGGGAGGCTGGGGAGGAGAGTGTGGTCATGAAATTCAAAGCATTTCCTACAAAATTTAAAAAAAATGGTGGAAGGTTGGGAAAGGAATAGGGAATGACATTGACCAAGACACATAGTATTCATAAACTGCTTTGTTAAATGTCAACTCCTTTATCAACTACTTCAAGATACTAAAAATATATTTTAAAGTATCCTTTCTCCAAGGAAAACAAAAGCACAACGCTGAAAAGATTCTTCATTGCAGGATCAACAGAACTTGATTGTGGTCATCAAAGATGTGGGATATATAGAACCCCTTCCAACACTTAGCATCTTCTTTTACTCTCAGATATATCCAGATGCTGTAATGACCCATCTTGAAGCCCTTCCTCAACCCAGAAGGATAAAGTGCATCCAATGATCACAATCATTAAATATATTAACAATAACACTATTAGAAGAGAAATTCAATCAACAAGCTAAACTGTACTACTGTTGTTATGATAGTTGTCTAGAAAGATTTATATGTACATATAAAATATAAAATATATAACATATTACATGTGAAATATAGAACACATAGTGTATATTCCCTTATGAAGGATATATAGAAATATGTTCATGTATATTAAAATTAAATACACCATGAAAAAGGAACATTTGGGATTAGGAAATAGCAGGATGAATCTTATCAAACAACAGATTAGTGTTGACAGTTTTCCTAACCCCCTTAGAAATGACAAAAATATAAAGAAAGAGAAAACACAAATGACAGCCAGGGAGTTGCCAAACTCAGAAAACAAGGTCACTCATGACTTTTTTTTTCAAACACAAGACAAGAAGCTGTGGGGAATATTTGAATAGGTCATAGAAATAAACTCCTCTATTGAAAATAAATGAAGATAATCGAATTGAAGACTGCATAGAATGTTAAAATGTGAATGGTAAGGAAAGAACACAGAAAACCCAAACCAAATTGCTGTGGTTTGCATGTGGTTTCCCTTTGCAGAGTTTCAATGTTCAGCATTTGGTTTCACTCCGGGGACATGGTTTGAGTCATTCCAAAGGTGAGGTCCTGGGCTGACTGGAACAAGTCCTTGGGGGAAATGGCAGGGCCCACTGTTTCAGACCCCTAGTCAGATGATGGAGTCTTTACACAACTCACGCGCTAGCAGTCACCATTGTGATAGCTCCTGTGAGCATCTGCCACCTGAGCTCCTCACCAGGACCAAGCTGACCTTTTCTCTGAACTGTGAGCTAAACACAGTACCACTTTACATAGTCAGCATGCCTCAGATCTCTCACTTCAGCAATGAAAACTGACACAAAGAAACCCCATGATGAACTAAAATAGTTACAACTCTCTCTCAAAAACCCACATCACTATGCAGAAAGGATATTGAATTTTTCGATGACACATAGATGTTAGAGGACAAAAGATTAATTTTCAAACTGATTTTAATGAGTATGAATTCTGTACTGAAAGCTATATGCCCTTAGAGGGCACCATTTAATTAACTGTTTTGTGTACATACTGTCAGAAGAAAAATGAGAACATTCCCTTTACCCCAGATAATGTGTCATGTGTCTCTACCATCCAAGTTTTGCTAGTCTCGTCCCCAACAAAAACTGATGTGCGGGGCTGGGAAGGTGGCTCAGTGGTAGAGTGCTTGCCTTGCATGCCTGAGGCCCTGGGTTTGATTCCTCAGCACCACATAAGAAAAAAGAAAAAAGCCGGAAATGGGTCTGTGGCTCAAGTGGTAGAGCACTAGCCTTGAGCTGAATTGCTGAGGGACAGCGACCAGGCCCAGAGTTCAGGCCCCACGACCAGACCCCCCCCCAAAAAACAAAACTGATGTGCCTACTCTTTGTCACTAGAGATTTGGTGGTGTTTCCTAAAATTCTATATAAATGGGATCACATATTTTTTATGGGTACCTTCTCTTATTTAACATAATGATTTTGAAACACATACTATTGCTTGCATTAGTAAGGTAACATTTTGCTGCTATGGATTTTACTGATAAATCATATTTTTTGTATGAATATTACATGATTTGTGTATATATTTTCCAGCAGCTGGTTCTTACAAGTTTATGACTACTAGAGATAACTTTGCTATGAACAATTATGTGTGCATATATATGTATATATAGAGAGTGAGAAATAAGTATCTCTCTCTCTCTATGTATATATATATATATATATATACATATATATATATATAGTTGGGGGTAATTCTAGGAATACAGTTGTTGAGTTGAATGTAAAATATATCTTTAATTTATTTTAATCTCTGAAGGTTTTCAAATTAATTTTTCCACTATTTTACTCTCCCACAGCAATACATAAGATTCCTGTTTGTTCCACATATTAACTGAAATGATATATTTTCCATAAATTCCATTAAATTTAGCTATTTTAGTGGGAATATAGTAAAAAGAGTTATAGCAAGACAAGGAAGGAAGGAAGGAAGGAAGGAAGGAAAGGAGGGAGGGAGGGAGGGAGGGGGGAGGGAGGGAGGGAGGGAGAGAGAAAGACTGGAAGAAAGGTAAAGGGAAAATGAATAAAAGACATTAAAATCTCCTACAAATGATCTACTGGATAGAAAAAAATGCTGACAGAAATCCATTAGAAACAATAAGAAAATATTATCAACCTTTAAATAGCAATAATTTTGAAAACAGTTAAAAATCTTTAGGCTTTGGAAATGCATATAAAGTCAAAATTGGGACGAATTATCTCTAGAACTTGAATAAACTAACGTATTACTGACACGCTCTTGATGTGTCTCCTCCCCAGGTTCTCAGACTCTAATGATGTTAGAGATGACTCATACAAATTCAACAAGTAATTCATTAAATTCAATTCAGGGCTTTTTGTGACTGCTCTACCATATGAGCCAATCCTTTTTTGCTTGTTATTTTGGAGATAGAATCTCCCAGACTTTACTGCTTTGGCGGCTTCCTTCAAAATGATCTCTGGGTCTAATTTTTCTGAGTAGCTATGATTATTTGCATGACTCCCCTGGTGAAATTAAATTATTGAATCATGCAAGATGGAAAACAGCATAAAACTATAATTTCTAATTTTATTTTGAACCTAGTTTAGCTTAAAAAAAGTAACAGTTATCATCATTACAACCATGAGCATCGATACAAAACACATACATAAATGATTAGATAGCAAAATAAAATGGCACATGATTATAATGAATTGAAGTTTACCTTAGGAATTACAAGCTGATTTAACATCATTAATGTAATTTACTAAATTAATTAATTAAAATAAATATGCAATCATTCTTAATGTAGAAAAATCTAGTGAGCAGTAATATTTAAACCTTATAATAAACTGTATCAACAGAATGGGATTGACAAAGTGTGTCATTGACTCAGCATAATTTTTTTAATTTACTTTATTGTTATTACAGAGATGATGTATGGAGGGGTTACCTTTACATGTCAGGTAATGACTATATTTCCTTTCCTGCAGTGTCATCTGTGCCCTCATTCTCTCTCATTCCCTCCCTCTCATCTCCACCTACACTGTATAGTTCACTTTCATCAATGTCCAGTGAGCTCCACTGCTTCAACTTTCCACCCATTTTCGCTCAAGTTCCCAAAGATATGCATGTGAATATACCATGCATAACATCAAGAATACCGAATCATCAAAAAATTAAAAAAATAGAACTGTCTATTGTTTCCATATCTTAGGAGTTGGTTTCAATATGTACATTATTTTCTATAAATTCGAAGAGGCATTGCACCTTTGCGAACCTCTCCTAAGACTATCTATCCTCTTTTGGTCTCACTGTATGTGAATATCTAAAATATTGTCTAATTTGTTATATCTCAGTGCATTTTAGATCTAACGTTCGCATAACAGACAGAACATGTGTCTCTCCAAGCTTGGCCTACTTCACTTAACATGATTTGTTCTAGTTCTATCCATTTCCCTGCAGATTAAGTTATTTTATTCTTTCTAATGGCTGTGTAAAATTCCATTGTATATAGATACTACAATTTTTGGATCCACGGATCTATTGTGGGGTATCCGCATCAGCATAGATTTTTAAAACAGTAACTAGATTGGTAGACAGTCTGATAATTAATGGAAGCAATAAATAGAGAGGGTAGATAGATGATGAATTATAGATAGATTGATAGATTAGATAGCTAGATAAAAGATGTGACAATAGGTGATAAAGGAGAGATATAAATAGATAATAAATGTTACACTAAACAAACCCACACGTACATGTGTATAACAAAGTACTTTCTTCAAAATAAATACTAATACAAAAATATCCATTATCTTCTTTCTTGGAGTGTGCTGAAAGTATTGGCAATGTAAGGCGAAACAAGGACCACACAGCCTGCAGCATAGATGGTGAATTACAAGTATTTTGAGATATTATGCAATCTATCTTATTGAGGAAAGTCACTATAAACAAAGAGAAATATCACAAGTAGTTAAGTTTGGTCAAAAATGCTTCCATTTGTTTAATTATTAAACATTACTATACAGTACTAGTCATTTTAACTCAGCAGTGAAAGATTCCCTGTAGAGAAACAGTCAAACTGCATTGTAACTTGAAAGTTTTATGCCAAGAAGATGTATGAAATTCACAGAGAAAGCTTTATAATGGTAATAATGGAAATGGAATTTGAAATGAGTAGATGATGAAGTATCTCACTTATCATTCCAAAATGTCAGTCCTCAGGAAATTAATCTATCAATATGATCCCATTTAAATGCAGGTTAGATAATTAGATATATGCATGAGTGTAAATGTGTGGTTATGTGTGTACAAAAAGAGACAGAACTTTTTAATTCTGAAATATGAATTGGAGTGGGCCTTAGCAATGTAAACCTTATTTATTTTTAGAAAACTTATGAATTTTCATTAATATTTCAGAAATACAGATTGGTGAGTAGATTATGACAACAAATATACCACTAATGGATGAAATTGAAGCAAGCTTTTCCTGCAAAGCGAGCAAGCTCAGTGTACAGAATTTGGTTCTAGCTCACTAGAAATATTACTAGAGACAATGGAGGATTCCAGAGTTGAAAGAATGAATGGATTGTTTGGTTTTTTATCACATACAGAACTATTCTTTAAAAATGTGTGTCATAAGAATATTATATGATGTTTCCCCTGAAAATAAAGAGAATAAAGAACTGAGAACAAATAAGGATAAGGAATGGAATGGCTCTTTGAACTTAATATACAAAAAATAGTCCTGAATACTTAGTTGCTAGTATTTAATAGAACAAGAAGGAGCATGAGATAGTGGTGTTTAGCCAGTTTGTTTTAGAGTTTTCAGAAAATTAATCACTTCATGGATTGAGTGACACATTTTAACTTTTTAAAATAATTAATGTCATTTACTTCTAGAGCTGTTTTAGTTGTATAGAAGAGCTGAATAAGAAGGTACCCTCTACTCCATCTACCCCACTTATTGTGTTCTATTAACCTGCTTTATTAGTTTAATATGTTATGTAATTTATTTTGCATGTGTATATGCCAGTAATGGGACTTGTACTCAGAGGCTGAACTTTTTCTCTCAAAGTAGAGATCTACCACTAGTGCCATAACTCCACTTTTGGCAGTTTGCCAATTAATTAGAGATGAGTCTCATGAACTTGACAGCACAGGCTGGCTGAGAGCTGTAGTACTTATACCTCAGCCTCCAGAATAGCTAGGACTACAAGTTCAAGCCACAGGCAGCTGGCTTAAATGTATTTTTTAACTAAAGCCCATGGCTTAATTTGCATTGTCCAATTTTATAGCCTCAAACAAATATACAATGTATTGATTAATAGAATGTCATGTGGAACAGGTTCACTGTCTTGAAAGATCTCCTGTGATTCATTCATTCATTGCACGCTCCCTGCAGAGTTCTTGACAATCATTTATCTTTTAGTTGTCTCTATCTTTGTTTGCTGTTGGTTGAGTTGTTGTTCCAGAATGTCTTACAATTAAAATCTTACAGTATACAACCTCTAGAAACATATTTTTTTACCTACCTCTGCCCACTGAAAGTAATGTGTCTTTCATAGAATGACAGCTCATTTCTTTCTATTGCTGAATAATATTGCATTGTATGGATAGGACACATTGTGCATCCAGACAGCTAGAAAATGGTATCGAGGTGCCTAGGAGTATGAAGCATGCCACACATTTTTGTGTAGATATACATCATCACTCAACTTTGACCCATTTCTCTGTTACTTCAGTGCAGGGTTACATGGTAAGACCAAATTTACGTTTGTAAAAGACTGCCAAAACGATTTCTAAAATTTCTATAGACTTTGTATTCCTTCACACACAGAGGGAGTTTCTCTTGCTCTGCTTTCTTGCCATCATTTTAGTTTGTCGGCATTTTGACTTGAAGTGTTATTCCAATGAATATGCAGCTGTATCTCATTGTCATTTTAACTTGCAACATTTTAGTAACACATGAGGTGGGAGATTTTATTCTATATGTATTCACAATCTATATATTATTTCTGATGAAGAATATTTGTATGTGTGTGTTCACTTTTTTTTACTAGGTTCTTTATTTTCTTATCATTAAGTTTTGATACACAGTCCTTTATTTTTCCGCAATCATCTCTGACTCTGACTTGTATTTACATGCTCTCATGAATGTCATTCATAAGGAAGAAGTTATGGGTTATAATGAAATTGACCTTTTCATTGGATTTTTCCCAATCCAATAAAATGCACTGTGTTATTTGTGTTGGTACTAAAAACTTATTGCCAAACTCAGACTTTCCTAGATATTCCAGTATGTTATCTAATTGAACAGAGATTTTTATTTTGAGTTTGGTCCTCTGATTTATTTTGATTTACATGTCAACCAATTTTCTATCAATATTTTTCTGGAAATAGGATTACTTATCTAAATATACTTGAAATAAATTCTGAAGGCAGATGTTAAATTGACATGTAGAGTGTTATGACTTTCATTTTTTGGCAAATTATTTGAAATGGGATGAATAGCAAAAATTCTATATTTTCAACATGTGGGTATATTTTAGTATGCATTTTATATAAATTGTCTTCCAAAAGCAGAAATAATCTTTAAAAGGCAAAAAGAATTATATAAAGTTTGAAATCCAGGGCAAAAAAATATAGCAATGTCCTTTTTTTTATATTTATTGAGCTTACCAGAATATTAAGGTTCTCTAAAATAGCTGGGTAATCAGTGTGGATAATCTGTCCTGTCAAACAACTATCCTGTACTGATCTTCCTGAGGATTGTAAAAAAAAATCCACTAAAAATATCTGTCCCACTTTTAATGATAATAAGCTTATGTGAAATAAGTATGCATGCAAAAGTAAAATGTCTCTCCATGGGGGGTGCACCACTAATGTGAATAAGTAATATACACTAATTCTTAAGCCAAGCTCCTGATTGACACTAAAGTAAGTTAGAAGGCTATTTATGATTTTCAAAGCATAACTAATGTCAGCTGACTTTCAGCATTATGAAAGTTAGCTTTAAATTGTTACTTTAGAAGGAAAGTGTAATATTGGAAGAAAACAAGATCAAACACTGAAGTTATAGAACCATTTATATTTGAAAGTTCAATACATTTTTGTGCTTTCATTTAAAGAAAGCTAAGCAAGATCATGGGTGAGCATTACTAACGATCAGAAATGGTGTCCTAAATTAGAACAGAATTTTGATTTAAGTCTTTTCATATTCTTTCCTTTGTTTGAAGAATTTTAGTAAAATCTCACATTAAACCTGTGCCTTTAAAGTAATTTGACAATTTCTTTTTTCATTGTTACCTCCTTCTTTATTTTCCCCCTACCATCACTTCCCTCTCTGCCTCCCCAGCTAGTCCCGCCTTCCCCCACCTCCACATTGTAACGTTCGTTTTCAATATAGTGTCCTGTACATCTCGTCATCCCAATGGGTTAACCTGCTTCCCCACTTAAGCGTTCTTCTATATCCCTTCCCCTCCCCAAATTACAAAATTGTATATACCAGGTGCAGAATACCGGCATCAAATCCAGTGAAAACAGGAGTTATACCATGGGGAAAGAACCCACAATAGAAACAAAATAATCACATAGTACATTGTAAATACATTAAAAAAACTAGCCAGAAAGAAAAAAAGACCTCTTGTGTCCCTGTCTTGGGCTACATTCTGCTTAACATTATCTCATGTGGTCATATGTACATGGCCTTTGACTTTCTCTGCTTGTCCTAGACATGAACTAGTCACTGCAAACAAAGGAAACCATGGGACCTATGTTTCTTTGGGCCTGGCTTACTTCACTTAATATAATTTTTTCCAAGTCTTTCCATGGGCGATGTCATTCTTTCTGATGGTGGAATATGATTCCATTGTATATATATATATACAATGGATATTCATCTATTGATCATTCATCTATTGAGGGGCATCTTAGCTATGGTAAATAATGCTGTGATAAACAAGGTTGTGCCTGGTAGCTTTGGTAAAGTGATCATTTTATTTCACTAAGAGTGTATGTAACTTTCAATTCTATCTCATTCATATTGTTATCAATACCTTCATGGTCTTTTAAATTTTAACAATTCTATCAAGTATTTTTACTTATGTATCTATTGCTGTACATTTTATATTGTTCTACTCATCTGTTCATCTTTTCATGTTTTGGCTATAATGGGGCTTGAGCTCAAGGCTTCATGCTTGCTTGATTTATTTGCTCAGTTGCTGCCCTGCCACTTAAATTATGCATCTGTCCATGCTTTTTGCTTCTTATTTTGGAGCCAGAGTTTCAGGTTGGCCTCAATCTTTAATAGTCTGGATTTTAGCTTCATGAGTAGCTTGGATTACAGGTGTAATTTCTTTGAGATCTTATCGGGCATAGGTTTTGCCATTGCTTAACTTCAATCTAATAAATATTCATTGTACACTAAAAAAAGAATTATAAGGGAAGAGGTGGGTCAAAGGAGGGTAAGATGTTGAAGAGATGACACACATCAAGATAGATTGTATACATGAAATACATTATCTACAATTAAGATAAGTAAGGGAGGTAGGTTGGGAGGGGTGAGATGTGAAAGGGGTGACAGTGATCTAGATACACTGTATTCCTAAATTACTTTAGTAAATGGTGACTCCTTTGTACAACTACTTAAAGATAATAAAAGTACTTTTTAAATAAATAAATAAATAAATAAATAACCTGTGACTTAATGGCATCTTCTTTATTTTGTTTAGGACACCTGGGAAGAGGGAGGAAATAACCTGAAAAGAGTTGATTTTTCTCTGTGGAATTTCTCTTCATTTCTTCTTTATTTAAGAAGTACAACCCCTCCAGAGAATTAGCTTATCAGCACTATTCCTATTTTATGAGCATGTTGGGGAAAAAAAAACAAAGACATAGTCCCAATATGATGATAATAATTATTTTTAGGTCAGACACTATAGATTGCTTCACATATAGTCACTTTTAATAACTCCAGGAATCATATGGGAATGTCATTACATATCATTAAGTTGCTCCCCTTTAGAGACTAGTTGGCAAGCCTGGATGAGCCAAGTATGCAGAAGAATTCACACAAAAAGTACCATGCCAGTGCTCAAACACTGACTAACTTACATGAATTGTCAAACCCTGAGAATTTGCTGTATTTTATCTTCCAGAACAAATATTTATATTGTGATTTTGGACCTATGATGCATTTTTTGTTAAATGTTAAGTATTTTGAAACCATGTGTTTTATGTTTCCGTACTCTTTCTCTAATAATACTCAGGTTCAAAAGAATACAGACTGCTAATGATGTTTAATATGTTTTTCATTCTTTATGATTTCTAAATATTAAGTTATATGCAATGCACATATATACATATATGTATATATGCAAAATATATAACCTAATACATTACTAACATGAATCCATAGCCTGTCAATATTTCCATCTGCAAAGAGTTTTCCTTAAAAATACTGTTGCTCATTTATATTAGTTCATTTTTACAGTTTAAAGATGACTTGGAAGAAAACATTGAGGTTTCTTTCTTCAACAAAAGTTGATTATTTAGATAGAAAGATGAATCCACACATCCCATCTAAACTAAACACAATTCTAACTAAAATACAACTAAGCAAGGTGACAGACTCAGTAATATGAATAACTTTCACTGACAGACTTACCAAATTCTAAACTATAAGATGTATTTTACTTTCAAGGGAAACTAAATACCAGCTCAGCTCGAGGAGCGGTCAGCTGGTTGAACTCTAAAATTTGTGGCAAATAGTGGTGATTTCTCTTTATTTTTAAGTGATTTTCACATGATAGAAAATATTCATTTGGATAGCTATTATAAGTAAATAAATGAATGTTCTGGAGACTTCTATTGTTCTTGAATGTACAACTGACATCACTTTCATGACGTTTGTTGTGAATTAAGTTGGAAAATTGAAGCAGCAAAATATAAAGATTAGCCGGAAGCCAGTGGCACATGACTGTAATCCTAGCTACTCAGGAGACTGAGATCTGAGGATCACAGTTCAAAGCCAGCCCAAGGAGGACAATCCATGACACTCTTATCTCCAATTAACCACCAGAAAACTGGAAGTGGTGCTGTGGCTCAAGTCATAGAGAGCTCGCCTTGAGCTGAAGAGCTGAGAGACAGCACACAAGCCCAGAGTTCAAGCCCCACAACTGACAAATATATATATATATATATATATATATATATATATATATACACACACATATATATATAAATAATAGAATACAGAGTATATTTTTTATTTTTTGTGTTTTTTATTGTGAAAATACTGTACAGAGGGGTTACAATTACATGGGCAAGATAGTGAGTACATTTCTTATCAAGCATTGTAGCCTCCTCCTTTGTTTACCCTTCCCATCCCTTCCCATCTTCCCTCCCCCCCCACCCAATCCTCCCCCCCCAAGTTGTAAAGTTCGTTTCGACATGACAACTTGTACTTCTCATTGTTGCAACAGGTCCACCTGTATCCTTTAAATAAGGATGCAGAGTATATTTTATATAGATTATATATGTATATAATCTAGACAGAGAGATAGAGAGAGAGAGAGAGAGAGAGAGAGAGAGAGAGAGAGAGATTATCAGATTGCCCTTGAGTATGTGTACAGTGGTCCACAAGCTCAGCCTCTCAGCTTTTTTTGTCCTATAGATCATTATTTCCCACTGAGCTTTGGGGAAATATTGGCAAGGGTGACATTGGTCAAGATGGGTTGTATCATAATTTGCTATGTTGAATTAAAATCCCTTTGTCCAACTGCTTAATGTATATAAAAATTATTATTATTACTGTTGTTATTATTATTGCCCTCCCTGTGGCTTGAACTCAGGGCCTGATCACTGCCCTGAGCCTCTTTGTGCTCAGGCTAAAGCTTTACTATTTCAGCCTTCGCACCACATCTGGCTTTTTCTGAGTAGTTTATTAGAATTAACAGTCTCACACACTTTTCTGCCCAGGCTGGCTTCAAACCCTAATTCTTAGATCTCAACCTCTTGAGCAGCTAGGATTGATTATAGGCATGAGCCACGGATGTTTGCCTACGTCACTATTTTTAAAAACACAAATACCCTTGCAAATTGCTGGCCTCCTAATGGAACAACTCACAATGCCTTCTAGTTTTATTATAAATTGCATATGCTAGGACTTATTTCATACTTGATCATTCACTACATTTTGTATTTATAGACTTAGTTACAAAAGAATATGGTATTTTTAGGCAATTCAGTCAAGTACAAGGTAGTTCTCAGTTCCCGTATACACATACATCGTTTAAATCTTACATCACCAAGCTACCTTTACCGCAACTAATAAGCCCACATATGCATGTTGTAAACTTGTATAGTTAATTCAGATTAATTAGTTTTAACTTCATATTATTTTAAGGTAGAAACTGATGTGAAATAATGCATTGCTTTTTTCTGATGTCTATTGAAGGCTCTTTCAGCAGTGACTGATCCATAGACCCTTTATATTTAAAGACAAACTGTATAAGGAATGTTAGGAAGCTGTGATAAAGGAAGAAATTAATGCTTTTCACATGAATAAGACCCTTTCCATCACATAATAGCAGGTTTACTTTACCTCCCCAGTACTCAGGCTTAAATTCAGGGGCTCCAGCTTTACTTCTCTTTTTTGTTTTTGTTTTTTTACTTACAACAAGCATTCTACCACTTAAGCTATGTTTCAACCTTTTGCTGGACATTTAGAGGAAAGAATTTTGCTGATTTGTCTTTCCCAGTCTAGCCCTTGTACTTCCCCTCTGGGTTATCAGCCTCCTGAGAAGCTAGGATTCTATGTCAGATTGTATGGTCTGGTATTAACATAATCATGACAGTGATGCTGGCATGAATCACCTGAGTCGGGTGAATTGCACTAGGTTTCTTCACTGCAACTTTAGAGCCCTTACTCAGCCTTCCCTGAGTGCTCTTGGAGAAAGTCACTGTGTGCTGTTTGTCACTGAAGTGGGAAGTCATGCTCTTCTGCCTCTATGATTTTCTACTAAATTTATGTGCACTTATTTTGCAAGAAGATTTTTCTGTTTTGAACATTTATTAATTTCTTAAATATTTGATTTTTTATTTATTGTAAAGGTGATAGGCAGGAGCTTACAGTTAAAAAAAGTAATGAATAAATTTATTTTTAACACAGTTACGCCTCTCTCATTTTCTCCCATTTACCCCTACGAACACCCATCTCCACACAAAGTTGTAAAGTTCATTTCCAACATAGTGTCTAGTGAGTATCAGTGTTGCATTAGTTCACCCTTTGTCTGGCTGTTTCTGTGATTCTCTTTCCCTTCCACAGATCAGATAAGCTTATATACAGTCAGTACAGAAAACTAAAACAGAGAAAAAATAGAAAGAACTGAATACTCCAAGAACTGGAGTTCATTTTGATACACTTCATTAGTTTATCCATTTAGAATAGCTAGAATGTGTCTTTGAAACTCTTAAATCTTTCATCTCTATTAGCATGTAATTATGGATATTCATTTTTATACCTGAAGATACAATCCAATATGTTTTATTATTTTTTTCATTTTTTCAGGTTGGACCATTGTATTGGCCTATGTACCCCTTTGAGGCATTCCCACTAACTATTATTTGCTTTTTGACTTGAGCCCTGCTATACTTTCTTGCACTATAAGAATCAAGAATGAATTTATATGCAATTATGTGAATTAACTTATATGAAATCAACTTATATACAATAAAGCTTGTATATAAGGAACTCTTTTAATATATGTTTAATATATTTAATATATTAAATATTAATTATATTATATTATATAAGATATAATTATATTAATTGTATAATTATATTAATATTTAATATATTAAATAATATTTTAAATATATTTTTATTGTAAAGATACTATACAGAGGGTTTACAGTAACATGAGCAAAGTAATGAGTATATTTCCTATCGAACATTGTTACCCCTGCCTTTGTTTTTCCCCTATCATTCCTTCCTGCCCCACCTCCCCAATTCCTCCCTCCCCACCCTGAAGTTGTAAAATTTGTTTTAAACATAGTGTCTTGTACATCTCATTGTTATAATGGGTCAACCTGTATCCTAATTTTAGTATTTTGTTATTTCTCTTCCCCTCCTCAGATTATTTATAAACATATATATATATATATATATATATATATATATATATATATATATATATATATATATATATATTAAAGATACCAGGCACTACCATGGGGGAACATACCAAAGGAACAAAAATAAATTACACAATACATTATAAGTACATTAAAAACAACAGTAAGAAAGATGAACCCTCATGTTTCCCTATCTAGGAGTTCATTTACCTTAGCATACCTTTTGACCTTTTCTGCTTGTCCTAGACATATACTAGTTATTGCAAATAAGGGAAACTATGGGACCTATGTTTCTTTGAGCCTGGGTTACTTCACTTAATATAATTTTTTTCTAAGTCTTTCCATTTCCTAACAAATGGGACAGTGTCATTCTTTCTGATGAAGGCAGAGTATCATATATGTATGTATATATGTGTGTGTGTGTGTGTGTGTGTGTGTGTGTGTCACATTTTATTGATCCATTCATCTACTGAGGGGCATCTGGTTTGGTTCTGTATATTAGCTATGGTGAGTAATGCTGTGATAAACATAGTTGTGCTGGTAGCTTTGGTATAGCCTTGTTTGTAATCATTTGAATAAATGCCCAAAAGTGGAATTGCTGGGTCATAGGAAAGCTCTATATGTAGTCTTTTGAGGAACCTCCATATTGCTTTCCAAACTGGTTGAACAAGTTTACACTCCCAGCAACAATACAGGAGGGTTCCCTTTTGGCTACAACCCCTCCAGCATCTGTTCATATTAGATTTCTTGATTATAGCCATTCTAATTGGGGTGAGGTAGAATCTCAATGTTGTTTTGATTTGCATTTCTTTTATGTCTAGAGAAGTTGAGCAGTTCTTAATGTGTCTATTGGCCATTATTAATTCCTCTTCAGATAAGTTTCTCTTTAATTCTTTAGCCCACTTGTTAATGGGGCTGTTCTTTCTTTGAGGATTTGTTGTTGGGGATTTAATTTTTTGAGTTCTAAGTATATTTTAGATACAAGACCCTTGTCTGTTGTATGGCTACTGAAGATCTCCCAATCAATGAGCTTTCTATTGATTTTACTAGCTATGTCCTTTGCCTTTTCAGAAGCCCTGCAGTTTCATGCAATCAGATTTGTCCAACATTTCTTTGATTTGTTGTGTTCCTGGGTTCTTATAAAGAAAATTTTGGCCAGTGCCAATGAGCCCTAGAGTTTCTCCTATTCCTTCCCATAATGTTTTCAGGGTATCTGCTTTCTTTGAGGTCTTTGATCCATTTGTAGTTGATTCTGGTGCAGGGTGGTAGATAAGGGTCTGATTTAGTTTTCTACAGGTGTTTAACAGGTGTTTAGCCAGCACCATTTACTGAAGAGGCTGTCTTTCTTTCATTCTATTTTATTACCTCCTTTATCAAAGATTAGGTGGCTATAGGTCTGTGGGTTCATTTCTGGGTCTTCAGTTTTATTCTTTTGGTCCTAAGGTTTATTCTTGTGCTAGTACCAAGCTGTTTAGATTACTATGGCTTTGTAGTAGTGTTTGAAATTTGGTATTGATAGTCTTCCAGGTTTGTTCGTTCTGCTAAGAATTGTTCTTGCTGTTCTGTGTGTTCCATTGTTCCACATGAATTTTTGAGTTGCTTCTTCTATTTCATTGAAGAATGAGGTTGGGATATTAATAGATATCACATTGAATTTGTAGATAGCCTTTAGCAGTATTGCCATTTTCACAATGTTAATTCTCCCAATTCACGAACATGGGAGGTTTTTCCAATTCCTTAATTCTGTTTTAATTTCCATTTTACAGATTTTTAAAGTTTTCATCTTCACTTCTTTAGTTAAGGTAACCCCTAGATAATTTATTTTTTGTGGGGCTATTACAAAAGGAATTGCTTTCTTGATTTCAGCCATGTTCTTATCATTGTTGGCATACAAAAAAGCCATTGATTTTTGCGGGTTAATTTTATGCCTTGTTATTTTGCCAATTTTCAGATCAGGTTGAGTAACTTGGGAGTGGATTCTATGGGGATCTTTAAATACAAGACCATGTCATCTAAAAAAGGGAGACTTTTACTTCAGCTTTCCCTATTTGGATCCCCTTTATGTTTATATCTTGTCTTATTGCTTTAGCTAGGTATTCTAATACTAAATTGAAGAGAAGTGGAGAGAGCAGACATCCTTGTCTCATTCCTGAATTTAGAAGAATTGGCTCTAGCTTTTCTTTTCTTTTTTCTTTTTTTTTGGGGGGGTCCAGTCATGGGGCTTGAACTCTGGGCCTGGGCGCTGTCCCTCAGCTCTTCAGCTCAAGGCTAGCGCTCTATCACTTGAGCCCAGCGCCACTTCTGGCTTTTTTTTTTTTTGCTTATGTGGTGCTGAGGAATTGAACCCAGGGCCTCAGGCATGCAAGGCAAGCGCTCTACCACTGAGCCACCTTCCCAGCCCCCTGGCTCTAGCTTTTCACCTTTAAGTATATGTTGGCTGTAGGTTTGTCACACACCGCATTTATTATATTGAGCAAAGTTCCATAGATTCCTAGTTTTCCAGAGCTTTCATCATAAAGGGGACTTTATGACCCTCATCCCAGGCTAGTTAGTTCAGTGAGAGGGCGATCTGCTTTTAATATCACAAAAGAGGGAGATGGCTCTATCTTCTAGCTTGGAGTTGCTGTGCAGGAGGCTAGGTTGTGGGTAGGGTTGAGGCATGGCAGCAATCAGTAGCTTTTCCCTGAGGGGCTAGCACTTGAGACACTCCCATAGCCCAGCACGGTGCCATTCTCAGAATTTATGTTTACTGGATTTCCAATTGTTTTTCTTTTACCCTCTTACAGCTGGGTCTGCTGCCTGTGCTGCAGTGGGGTGGGGCAGCTTCTGACTCTGTTTACCCAATGAAGAAAGTCACTCCTCCCTGGATGGCCCTCCCTCTGCCTGGGAAGTAACTTTCCCCTGGGTGGAGCTGAACTTTGCAGGTCAGTTCCTTTCTGTTGAATGGTTCTTATGGTCTTCTTCCAAGCCCTGAGTTACATGGTAGCTGCTCTGCCCTGGTCTTTGTCAGTATCAAAGATGGAGTTCTTCCTGGGGGGAGGGGCTACCTTCCCACAGTGCACAGCTTCTCTCTAAGAAGGAATGAGGATGTCTTGTGGGATACTCAGCCCTTTCCCTTGGTTTCTGGGCTGTCCACAGTCTGTGACTGTTTGTGATCAGCAGGATGAAGATTTCTATTCCTTGTCAGTTCTTGCTGGCAGTGAGTAGAATCTGCTTGTACACCACCTTTGGTGCCTTTGTCCTAGGCTCTCTCTGTTGATAGGGTGGCCATGGCAGCAGCAGCTGCCACCACCTGGACACCAGTGAGGGCTCAAATCTGTCTTCTTAATCAAGCTGTCTGAATTGTTCCTCTCTGGCCAAACTCTCTGTACTATGATGGCACACTTGGTGTGACTCTTTAGCCTTGGACTTTTCAGTGGAATACTAAAACTTGTTTCTACACAAGAGCTTCTTTAGCCTCCAGGGTCTTCTCTGCCATCTTCTTCCAACCTATGAACTCTTAAACTATTAAGTTTGCCTCAATCTAAATCATAACCATTTATCCAAACAGCCTTGATGCCATTTATTGGGAAAATGGTGTAACAAACCAAGATGCAGTAATTAGCTATATTTCTTACTACAAGACTATCCTGGGGGAGGGGGAGGAGGGATATTCATCAAAGAGAAAAAAGAAAACTTAAGAGCTGTGCATGGCAAAAGACATAGCTAGCAAGATCAGTAGAAAGCCCAGAGATTGGGAGAAGATCTTGGCTAGCCATACAACAAAGGCCTCATATCTAAAATATACTTAGAACTCAAAAAATTAAATCCCCAAAAAATAAATCCTCAAAGAAGCATCCACCCAATTAATAAATGGGCTAAAGACTTAAGGAGAGACTTCTCTGAAAAGAAAATAAGAATTTCCAGTAAACACATGAAGAAATGCTCAAATCTTTGGCCTTAAAAAATGCAAATCTTGGCAAAGGACAAGGACATAGCTAGCAAGATCAATAGAAAGTCCACAGATTGGGAGAAGATCTTCAATAGCCATACAACAGACAAGGGTCTCATAGCTAAAATATACTTGGAACTCAAAAAATTAAATCCCCCCAAAACAAATGTGCAAAGAAACAACTGCCCAATAAATAAGTAGGCTAAAGACTTAAAGAGAAACTTCTCTGAAGAGGAAAGAAGGATGGCCAATAGACACATGAAGAAATACTCAACCTCCCTAGCCATAAAAGAAATGCAAATCAAAACAACATTGAGATACCACCTCACCCCAGTTAGAATGGCTATAATCAAGAACTCTAATAATAACAGATGCTGGAGGGAATGTGGACAGAAGGCAACCCTACTCCATTGTTGGTGGGAGTGTAAACTTGTTCAACCACTTTGGAAAGCAGTATGGAAGTTACTCAGAAGACTCCACATAGAGCTCCCCTATGACCCAGCAATCCCACTTTTGGGCACTTACCCAAATGTTCATAAACAAGACCACACTAAAGCTACCAGCACAACTATATTTATTGCAACATTATTTACCATAACTAAGATATGGAACCAACCCAGACACCCCTCAGTAGATGAATGAATCAAGAAAATGTCATATATATATATATACGCAATGGAATTCTATGCCTCCATCAGAAAGAATGACATTGCCCCATTTGTTAGGAAATGAAAAGACTTGGAAAAAGTTATATTAAGTGAAGTAAGCCAGGCCCAAAGAAACATAGGTCCCATGGTTTCCCTTATTTGCAATATCTAGTATATGTCTGAGTCAAGCAGAAAAGGTCAGATAAGGTAATGTTAGGGAAATGACCCCTAAGATATGTATTCAAATGTTTTTTTCTTTCATGGTATTGTTTCTAACACATTTATAAGATTATTTCTTTGTTGCTTTGTATGTCCCTCCCCCACGGTATGTATAACCCTTGCTTTCACTGCATTTGATGTCAGTATAATTTGTGGAGAGGAAGGTAAAAAACGAATCGTTTAAATAGGGATACAGGTGGACCCATTGCAACAATGAGATGTACAGGCCATTTTGTTGAAAACAAACTTTATAACTTTGATGGAGGGGAGGAGGGTTGGGTGGGGGGGTGGGGGGGAGGGAGGGATGGGATGGTAAGGGGAAACAAAGGAGGAGGCTACAATGCTTGATAAGAAATGTACTCATTATCTTGCCCATGTAATTGTAACCCCTCTGTACAGTATGTTCACAATAAAAAAATGCAAATCAAAAAGACATCGAGTTGTTTTCAACATAGTGTCTTGTACATCTCATTGTTACAATGGGTCAACCTATATCCTCCTTTCAGCATTTTGTTATTTCCCTTCCCCTCCCCAAATTAGAAAAATGTATATACAAGATGAAGGGCACCGGAATCAAATACACTGACATCAGGGTTATACCATGGGGGAAGAACATACAAAACTGGGGAGGGAGTAGTTGGGGAGGTGGAGAGGGAAGGAATGGTATGGGAAAAATGAAAGAGGGAGAAATAATGATCATTAGGAAATGTACTCATTACCTTACTCAGGTAAAGGTAACCTCTCTGGACAGTATCTTTATAATTTCATATATATATATATATAATATATATGTATGTGTGTGTGTGTGTGTGTGTGTGTGTGTGTGTGTGTGCATATATACATACACATACACACATTAAGATTCCACCTCATCCCAGTAGGAATGGCTATAATCAAGATATCTAATTACAATAGATACTGGAGGGGATGTGACCAAAGGGAACACTACTGAATTGTTGGTGGGAATGTAAACTTGTTCAACCACTCTGGGAAGTAGTATGGAGGTTCCTCAAACACCTAACATAAAGCTCCCCTATGACCCAGCAATTCTGCTTCTGGGCACTTACCCAAAAGATCACAAGCTTCCAGCACAACTATGTTTATTGCAGCATTATTTACTATAGCTAAGATATGGAACCAACCCAGATGGCCCTCAAGAGATGAATAGATCAAGAAAATGTGATATATATATGTATATATATATATATACATATATATACATATATATATATACATATATATATATGTATATATATGTATATATATATATATATATATATATATATATATATATGATTTCTGTGCTTCCATCACAAAGAATGGCATTGCCCCACTTGTAAAAATAATGGAAGGACTTGGAAAAAACTCATAAGTAAGCCAAACCCACAGAAACATAGGTCCCAAGTTCTCCCTTATTTGCAATAATTAGTATACATCTAGGATAAATCTTAGCAGATCAGTAGAACAGCTTAATAGCTATGTACATATGACCATATAAGATGATGTTAAGCAAAATAAACTCTAAGACATGGACATAAGAGGTTTTTCTTTGTTGTTGTTGCTCTGAATATACTAGATAATTTCTTGTTTTTTGGTGTTTTTCCCCCCATATGCTTTATCCCCTGTTGTCACTGTAATCGATTTTGGTACCCTGGGTATTGTATGTATGTTTATCTGAACTAGAGAAGGGAAGGGGAACAAAAAAACAGTGAGACAAAGGACACAGGGGAAACTAGGCAACGGTGATGCTCACAAGACAATATATTAGAAATGATCTGTACAACCTGGGGAGGTGAGTATTGAGGGGGTAGAAAAGGGAGAATAATGAGGGAAGAGATAACAAGTTAGACAATAAACGTAATCACGATCTTATTTATGTAACCGTAACCCCTGTGTGCATCACCTTGCCAATATAATTTTTTAAAATAAAAAATAAATGAAGTTAATGTAACACTAAAACCCACACTATCTTTATGGGGGTTAATTCTTTAGATTTACTTTTCTACTCAAGAAAAATATTATAAAAGTTGATAAAAAGATACTTCCCTCATAAAAAGAAGCACATATATATATACCGTGATATTTATACGTATAAAACGTGACTATCTCTATCTCTATTTAGTTAAATATGACTGTTTCTTGACATTTTCAGATCTAACCTATTGCCACCTAGATCGTTACAGATTCCTTTCCTTGTTTTCTTTCATCTTTCTAATTTAAGGAAGTGTTAGATGCCACTACAGATCTATAGGCAGTGTTTAACTGTTAATTCATGAAAAACATTCTGGAATAAAATAGTTGTGGGCAGCTCTTTTATCTTCAGACTTAAACAGACTGTTTCTATTTTCAAGTAACTTAAATCTGTGCCTTTTTCTCTAGATTTTCAGTTAATTAATGTGACACATTGTACAACCCTTACATGCTCTTGACCAATTTTGCCCCTACCTCTGACCTCCTGAAGACTCTTAAGGTTTGTCACAGAGAATATGGATTTTGAAAATCATTTATCCTACTAGTTTAACAACTAGAAGATCACACAGTAGGACAATTATATTGCCCTAAACTTTTTCCTGTCCTTAATTGTCATTAAGTTCTCCTAAGTTCCTAGAAATAGCTGATGTTTTAGTTTTCTCTAAAGTTAGCCTTTACTAGAACATAATATATGTAGAAAATAGAAAATAAAAATAGATAATCAGGCTTCAAGCTCTACTACAGAACTATAATTACAAAAAACAGCTTATTACTGACACAAAAATAGAAGATTAAGGAAACAGACTAGAAGTAAAACCATATTCGTATATTCATCTGATTTTTGGTATGGAGTCAAAGGTATGGAAATATGATAGCCTTGTCAATAATTTGTTTTGGAGAACCGGGGCGTCCATACGCAGAAAACCAAAAATGGATCACAGTTTGCAACCATGCACAATATCAACTCAAAGTTGGTAAATAACCTCAAGGTCAAATCAGAAATCACTGCAATAGGGAGTAGGAGAACACTAGAATTCATTGACATGAGCAGAAGCTTTTTGAAGAGTCCCAGGAGCATAGCTGATAGGAGAGAGACTTGACAAATGGGCCTACATCAAAATAAAAGTTTCTTTACAGCAAGGACATAGTTACTAACCTAGAAAGACAATAGACTAGAAGAAGATTTTTACAACGATACTTCTGACAAAGGTTTAATATCTAAAATAACCAAAGAACACAAGAAATCAACCCCATATAAACCTAATAAACCAATCATTAAATGGGCAAAGGAACTAAGGAGTGACTTCTCATATCTAGAAGTAAGAGTGGCAAAGAAACACCTGAGAAAATGCTCAACATCTCTGACCATAAAGGAAATGAAAATCAAAACAACTCTGAGATTGTCTCTCACCTTAGTTAGATTAGTCAACATTGTGAATTCAACAAACAACAACAAATATTGTCAGGGATGTTGGGAAAGGAACCCTATTGCACTGTTGGATGAAACTAGGAGGTTTCCCCCAAAACTTAACATACATCTTCTCTACAACCCAGCCATACCACTTCTTGGTATCTGCCCAGAACATCACAGCCCAGGATACTTATAAAGATACTTGCACATTGATGTTCATTACTGCACTATTCACAATAGCCAAGTGTGGAGACAGCCCTGTAATATATGAGCAGATAAAAAATATAGTACCTCTATTTATCTTGCTTGCCATGCAGAAACTCTTCAAATTGATGCAATCCTATGTATGCAGTCTTTTGTTGATTTGTAGATCTTTACTTAGGAAGTTTCAACCTGTGCCAAGGAGCCCTAGGATTTCCCTTATCTCTTTCTGTAATAGTTGCAGGGTATCTGGTCTTACATTGGAAGCCTTTGATCCATTTGGAATTGATCTATAAGGGATCTATAAGGATCTAACTTCAGCTTTTTGCATGTGTATAGCCAATTGTGCAAACACCCTTTGTTGAAGAGGCTATCTTTCTGCATAGGATTAATTAAACAACACTCTAAACATTTACAGTGAGACAAAAGGAGGATATTGTTAAGAAAGGATCACAAAGTCTCAATAGCTATGTGCATATGATCACATAAAAATAATGCTTATTGAACTCCAAGAAATGAAAACAAGAGGTTTTTATTGTACAGTTTGTGGTTCTTTTTTTTCTTTTTCCTTTGGTTTATTCCATTTTGTCACTGTTTTGATTTCTCTACCCTTTGTTTGTACATAAGTTTATCTGATTTGGGCAGGGGAAGGGGAAGCCCAGAGGTGGTGAGACAAAGGGTGAACCAAGGAAGTGGCACTGTAGCTCAAGTGGTAGAGCGCTAGCCTTGAGCTGAAGAGCAGAAGGACAGCTCCTAGGCCCAGAGGTCAAGCCCACGACTGACCAAAAACAATGTTAATTCAAAAAGAAGGGGGTGAACCAATTCAACAGTGATAGTCACTACACACTATGCTAGAAATGAACTATACAATGTGTGGAGAAGGCAGAACAGGAGGGGAAAAACTTGGAGAAAGTAAGGGAGATGGAGACACTGTTCAAAAAAAAAGTGCACTCATTACCTGACTTATTTAACTGTAACCCCTCTGTGTATCACCTTCGCAATAAAATTTTAAAAATATATTTTACAATGTTCTCTCCTTATACACATTGGAATCTTACACATACATTAGAAAGAATAATATTGTGTAATGTTCAGGAAAATGGATAGGCCTAGAACAGATCATGTTAAGTGAGGTAAGACAAGCTATCAGGGACAAATGGCAAGTTTTCTGTCATATGTGTAAGCTAAAACTAAAATTCAAGGGGACATGATAAATTATACAAAGGCTGCAGGCATTCACACACAGTAGACGAAAGGAGGATACTCTTAAGACTAGGACACAAAGGCACAATACCTGGGTGCATCTTGTCATATAAAATAGATTTATCAGCTGGGCGTTGGTGGCCCACGCCTGTAATCCTAGTTACTCAGGAGGCTGAAATCTGAGAATCATGGTTCAAAGCCAGCTTAGGCAGTAAAGTTCCCATGAGACTCTTATCTCCAATTAACCACTCAAAAACTGGAGGTGATGCTGTGGCTCAAGTGGTAGAGTGCTAGCCTTATGTATAAATAAAGAGGCTCAGGGACAGTGCCCAGACCCTGAGTTGAAGCCTCACAACTGGTAAAAAAATATTATCAATATTGATATAGGTATTATTGATATTAATTAGTAATTAATAATAATGATAAATAGTTATTTTTAATAATATTAATTAGTAATATTAATGATAATTAAATGAGATTACTATTGAAATAAACTCTAGGAAATGGAAACAAGAGGTTATTTTCTTTGTTGCTGGTTGTGTTTTCTTTTCATTTTGTTTTGTTTGTTCACTTATTTGTCTTTGAAAGAGTAAGGGGTACACAGAAATGGAAGGACAAAGGTGAACAAATCCAGCAATGGTACTCACTAAGCATTATGTTGAAAATAAACTATATAACTTGTGGGTGGGAATGGGAGGGAAAATTGGGAGAGAGCGAGGGAAGAGGTGACATTTTCCAAAAGAAACTACTCTTTACCTGACTTGCATAACTGTAACCCCTTTGTAATTCACCTTTATAATAACAATGAAAATTTTTTTTTAAAAAAGGGAATTTACATCTTAGTGAATTTTTTTAAAAAAAAGGAAAAGAAGTAAAATAAAATCTATCAATACCAAACAGTAAAACTGCCAAATTGCATAATACAGCTTTTTTACCTAGTAGGAAACTAACAAACGCTCCCTCCCTCCCTCAAAAAAAAACCAAAAAACAAAAAAAACCTGTCCCATTATATTCTTGCCAAAAATCAATATGTGTCTCTATAATTCTAGTTTTTCATCATTTGTCATGGTCACTTTTTCTCAATTTGAGGACTTAAAACAGGACTATAATGGAATGGCTTATTTTCTTTTTGACATTTTATTCTATAAATTTTCCTGAATACCTTTGTAAATTCTCTACCTGTTGGGATGTTCCTGTTCTTATTGTTAGCAGATCCTTTTATATTTTGTACATGAGCCTTAACAGAAATATGTTCTGTGAATATTTTCTCCAAGTTTGTGGCTTGTTACTCACTTGACAGTGATTTTCACAGAACAGAGATCTTCAGCTTTACCAAAACCTAATGCATTCTTCTTTTTTTAATTCTGTCTGTTACTGTGCTTTTGGTATTCTATCTAAAAATTCATTACCGAAGCCATGGTCACATAGATTCTCTTCATTATTTTCTGAAGTTTTCACAATCACAAATTTTAGAACTGGGTCTGATTGGAAATAACTATGCTATTTCTCATATTATTTACCAAAATTTTTTGTGTAGTGAAATGCCTTTGCCCCAATACATTTCAGACTTCTTCTTTTTTTGAGTTCCTTAACCCATTACATTTATTTATGTGACTAATTTTTTGGCAGTAGCACACTGTCTTGATCCCTGTGGATCCTTATGGAAAGTCTTAAATTGGATTGGGCCATCACCCAACTCAGCTGTTTCCATGATAGCTAGTTTCTAGATTCCAACTTTCCAGATAAATGTAACAATCAGTTTTGCTCATAATCAAAAAATAGCTTGCTGAGATTTGGATGGAAACTCTCTAGGTAGAATTGACTTCTTAACTCACAGATTTTTTTCAATTTATAAGTATCTCCCAGTTTATTTTTATATTTTTCTTCTTATTATTATTATATTTAAGTAATTGTGCAAAGGAGTTGCCAGTTGTACAAAGCAGTTTACAAATACAATATAACTTGATCAGCTTCTCCCAATTTATTTTAATCCACTTTGATTTTGAACTATTATGATATACTTAAGTGAATGAATGATAAGAATGTAAAATATGTCTTATCATGATGTTGGGACTAATGAGGGGGAAACTGTACAGAGTTGGGGCATGGAAGAAATATGGTCAAAATACACATATTTGTGAAAATAAAACATTGATGCATGGCATAATTAACTTGGGAAGGACAAGTAGGGATGAGGGAGAGTTAATTGAATCAAGATACAGAGTATGCATATATGGATATTTCAAAATGAAAGCGCTTATTACAACTAATGGTCATTAATAAAATGTGTGAAATAAAATATTATAAAATTATATAGACAGAGAAGCATAATATTTTGAGTTTCTATTTTAACAGCTTTATTGAGATGTCATTCATATATAGGCGGTGCACATATTAAAGGCATATAGTTTTGACCTAGAATATTTACATACTGCATAAAGTGATTGATTCTAAGTAATGAAAATGCTGAGTAATTCTAAGTAATAAAATGCTTACCACATTTGTGGTAAGTGTGTGCACTCATAGTTAACAGAAGACCTATCATCTTAACAACAATTCCATATATTTTGGAATGCTATAGTTTTTTTTAATTGTCACAGTGATGTACAGAGGGGTTTCAGTTACATAAGTAAGCTGAGAAGTACATTTCATGCCAAATTGGTTACCCCTTCCCTCATTTTTCTCCTACTCTCCCTCCACTGCCCTCACCCCAAGTTGTACAGATCGTTTCCAGCATATTATCTTGTGTATAACACTGTTGCATTGGTTCCCCCTTATCCTTTGTCTCACCATTCTGTTGTTCCCCTTCCCTTCCCTAATTCAAATAAATGTATATACAACACCAGGATACCAAAATCAAATACAGTGACAACAGGATATACCATAGAGGGAAGCACTTACAAAGGAAACAAAAAACTCACATAATACACTAAAAACAACAACAACAAAGAAAGACCTCTTGTGTCCATGTCTTGGACTTCATTTCACTTAGTGTCATCCCATATGGTCATATGTACAAAGCTATTGAGCTATTCTGCTCATCTACTAAGATTAATCTAGACATATACTAATTATTGCAAATAAGGGAATCTAAGGGACTTATATTTCTTTGGGTCTGGCTTACTTCACTTAATATGATTTTTTCCAAGTCTTTCCATTTCCTTACAAATGGGGTGGTGTCATTCTTTCTGATGGAAGCATAGAATTCCACTGTGTATATAACCACATTTTCTTGATCAATTCATCTATTGAAGGGCTTCTGGGTTGGTTCTATATCTTAGCTATGGTAAATAATTCTGTGATAATAAACATAGTTGTTCTGGTAGCTTTAATTAGTATGGTCTTGTTTTTGATCATTTGGGTAAATACCCCCAAGTGGGATTGCTGGATCATAGTGGAGCACTAGGTGTAGTCTTTGAGGTACCTCCATAAAACTTTCCAGAGTGGCTGAACATGTTTACACTCCCACCAACAGTGCAGTAGGTTTCCATTTTTACCACATCATTTCCAGCATCTGTTGTTATTAGATTTCTTGAGTATAGCCCTTCTAACTGGGGTGAGGTGGAATTTCAGCGTTGTTTGGCTGTACATTTCTTATATGACAGAGAAGTTGAACATTTCTTCATGTGACTATTGGCCATTCTTATTTTCTCTTAAGAGAAGTCTCTCTTTTAAATCTTTAGCCTACTTACTAATGAGGTGGTTGTTTCTTTGCAGATTTGTTTTGATCCTTATATATCACCTTGTACCAGAATTAACTTCAAATGGATCAAAGTACAGTAAAAGCAGACACCCTGAAAACATTACAGAAAGGAATAGGAGAAACTCAGGGCTTCTTGGCATGGGCTAAAATTTTCTTAATAAAGACTCAGAAACACAATAAATCAAAGAAAGGTTGAACAAATGTGATTGCATGAAACTGCAGAACTTCAGCATGGCAAAGAACATAGCTAGCAAGTTCAATAGAAAGCCCACGGATTGGGAGAAGATCTTCACTAGCCATACAACAGACAAGGGCCTCATATCTAAAATATACCTGGAATGCTTTTTTATTTTTTGTTTTTTGTTTTATATTTTTAATAAGTTTTTTATTGTGAAAATACCGTACAGAGGGGTTACAATTACATGAGCAAGGTAATGAATACATTTCTTATCAAGCATTGCTGCCTCCTCCTTTGTTTTTCCCCTACCACCCCTGCCCTCCCATCTCCACAACTACACTCCCCATGCCCCCAGCCAAAGTTGTAAAGTTTTTCGACATAACATCTTGTAAATCTCATTATTGTAATGGGTCTACCTGTATCCCTATTTAAACAATTTATTTAAACAATTTAAACAAAATTTAAACAATTTTCCCTTTCCCTCCCCAAATTACACCAATATCAAATACAGTGAAAACAGGAATTATACTGTGGAGAGGGACATACAAAGCAACAAAAACAATCACTTTATAAATATGTTAGAAACAATAGCAAGAAAGAAAAAAAATCACTTGTGTCCTTATGTTGGGGTTCATTTCACCTAACATCATTTTATCTGACCTTTGGAATGCTTTTTAAAACTACAGTCACAAGAGCATGAATTATATCTCTAGTGTAAATTTAACTTTCTTAGCTAAAATTTCCCTTCCTTTAAATAAGATCTCCAATCTTCCCTTTGCAATAGCTGGCAAGCCTCTCTGTTTCCATGACTCTCAGTGCTTTAGGTTCTATAGGTATGGAAAGTCAGATAGCAGATTTCTGTGTCACACTTTGCTTGATAAAATGTCATTCCAACTACATATAGACTGTTATAAATGGCAGAAATTTCTTTTGCTATTTTATCTCCTCTTTCTCCTACTCCTTTTTCTCTACTTCCTCTTCCTCCTCTTTTTCCTTTTATCTTCCTTCTCTGTTCTTTTTTTTTCATTTTCCAAACTTCAAAAAGTTGTACAGGCAGTTGTAATTTCACATTTCACATGGCCATATGAGTGCCCATTGCTTCTTGATGAGATTCATTCCTTTTATCATTTTCCCAATCCCAACTGCTCTAGCCTTGAAGATTCATTTCACACTTCTTATTTCCTTTATCACATATATACAGAGTAATCAGGCTGCATTTTTCTTCTGTTCTTTTGCATATTCATCCAGAACATCCTACTAGCCCAAACTTTTTTCAATATCTTGATGTTCATTGCATTACACTCCAGTGTTAATCATATGAAAGACTTATGGTGTAGAGTTTCACTACTTCATATACTATACTTTATTCAAATTATATATATATGTGTATATATATATATACATATATATATATGTATATATGTGTATATATATATATACATATATATATATGTATATATATATATTACTTTGGTGTAATATTTTCCAGATTCACCAATTTATCTGCAAATGACATTATTCTTTAATCTTCCTGATGAATGCATTATATTAATCCAGTGTAAGACATCTGGGCTATTTCTTAACTTAGTCATTGTGAACTCTGCTTTCATGTACATGAGTGTTCAGGTTCTTTTGCTATATTCTGTCATGCAATCTTTTGAGTAAATGACCAAGAGTGCTATCACAGTATCATATGTGTTCATTTTTGAGGAGTCTCCATGCTGATTTCCACAGTAATTGTACTAACTTATATTCCCATCAGCAAGATAATAATGTTCCCTGCCTCCATCCTTGCTATCATTTGTTGTTGTTTTTATTATTGTACATAGCTTTTTTTAAGTGAGATGGAGTCTCTATGTTTATTTTCATTTCCCTCATGGTCAGGAATGTTGGGCTTTTTTCATGTATTTATTGGCCATTTGTACTTCTGAGACATATGTGCTTGGTTATTTGTTCATTTATCAATTAAGACTTTGATTACTTGGTGTATAATTTTTGAGCTCCCAATTCTGTCTACAGTGTATGAGGTTTGTCATAAGCATGGTTCTGAGACAGTTACATAGAGGGTTCCTCTCAGGTGTTTATATTGATACCTGGGCATTGTTCATTCTCCCACTAAAAAGTTGTCTCTCAGACTGAGGAATATTCACTGTTTCTTTTAACTTACAGGGCTAGCACAAATTCAAGATGCTCACAAGTTGTTTGAAATTGAAAACTATGGTCCATTGCCCCTCTCCCTTAATCTTGGCTGTTCTGTATCTACTTGGGCTAATGGCATTTAATCCAAGACTGTGGGTAGATTGGCTGTATGTTACTGGTCTCACATATGCCTGGGCTGATCTACTAGAAGAACCAATGAACTGACAGAGGATTATATTGAGAAACTGGAGCTCCGGCTTAGTCTGGCCTCCCATCTGTCCCAGTCATATTGCATCCAGTCCATCTGCAATCACTGCAATTAGGTCTATGTGGTACAAAACACCCCGCAGAGCTTTGCTTGGAGTCCAGCCACAAAGTACAATAGAATGGTTGCGGTTTGAATTCTGGGATAGTTTACTATATAGTATAGAAAATAGAGACAAAGGTCATAGGAGAGTTTCTCTCCTTTTTCACATCTGCATCTTCAACTGAACAAGTTCTGATAATCTTTGAACAATTTCTGGTAATCTTTTTTAAGTTCTATTGCCCTAGGATTCTGTCACATCAGAATAGGAAGTATTACAGAATAGTATTGCAGATTTTGTTTTGGACTGCTACTTCTTTCTTGAAAAACCTCACATTTTATTTGGTTCTGTTTTTCTTTCAAAAGAAATCTATATACCCATGTAAGAAGCAAATTCAATTCAACACATCGATGCTGCTATTTTATGGGAAGTTTTGCCTCACATCAGAGTGTTTCTTGTCTCTTGTCAAGTACTAATTTAATTATTTCATTTATATAGTTTCAACTAAATAAGTTAGAATCATAACAGACACATCTTACCAATTTTTATTAAATTACCCCCCAAATTCTAATTTTTACTCAGAGTATGAATAAGGTAACATTATACCCAGAATCTTCTCATTTTTGAAAGGTAATCTGGCTTTCTATGTTAACTGGAAGTTGTCAATGGTGAAGATGTTGAGAAAGATACAAGGCTTGTGATTAAACTCAAAACACATGATCTAGTCATTCCTCATATATGGCCTTTGTGGTTGAATATGATAATACCACTGACATTTTCTTTCTCCTTTGGAGCACTGGGTCATATTTCTTTGGTCTCAACAGAGACCAAATTTACAAGGGCATACTGCTTCCCAGAGCAGAGACCGACATTTTACTCCTTTGCAAACCTTACAGTTTAATGAAATGAATATCAGTATGGTAAAACATTTTCTATAGAGGAATGAGGGAAAAATCAAAGGAAAGGAAGGAGTAGATGAAAAGAGAAAGGAAAAGTGGAAAATGTAGTCATAATATTCAAAGTACATATGTGAAAGTGGAACCAGGCAAGATGAGACATGAAGAACTGAAAAAGATGAAGTTACACTGATCAACACGCATTGTACTAAAAAACAGACATGTTGAATTGAAACCTCTTTAGGCAACTTCTTACAGATGATGATGATGGTCATCATCATCATCATTATCATAATAATAAGCACTTCCTTGGTCTGCCAATGTTCTTTGGACCTTAGAGAAATCCAACACTTGTGCGCATTTCATATCAGCCTTAACAATTTCAACAGATAAATATTTTGGAGTTCAATTTTGCTAAAAGCTGATGCCAAGTATTTTGACATGAGAGAGGATTTTTCTGACATCCTTTTTCTCTTGACACAGGAGAATTATCTTCAGGAAATTCCACGTTTCAGGTCACTGTTCTTTAATTAGCCAACAGAATGTTCAGAAGTACATAAACTTGCTCCTGGCTAATCAACTTTCTCATGGGATTTTCTTATGTGTGTGTTTTTTTTTACTTTGTTTGTTTCACCTGGCCTCCAGAATGTCACCATAATTTGTTCCAAATGCATAAAATAATTTTCATCTCTTGAGCCAAAATTTCACACTTTTCTCAACTTTTGCCTTGAACTTTAACAAATGACTACACATTAGAACTCAACCACTCAAAATTTAAGGAATTTGGTAGTATTTGGCTGCATATCTTCATATAAGTGTTTTGTTTAGAAACCCCACCTTCTATATTTTTCTCCTGAAATGTTTCATAGATACATTTCAAATAAAAGAATTGTTGTTATTCTTTGTGATGTCTCACTTTTTTCTGTTATTTCTTATAGTAGATTCTGAATTTCTTAATAGTTAGAATAAATCTTCTGACTTAAAATATATAAAGGCAACTAGAATGATTTATTCAAACTCATAGACATAAAAATATCCATGCTTATACTGCATCACTTTGCTTTAGATATTTATGTAACAGTCAGAATGTTTTCAGATGAAGTGTAGTCTACCCTTGTAGCTTTCTTAGCTAAATTACTCACCATTCCTCAACACAAGCCAACATAGTTTGTGTTTTGTGTATGGAAGCACAGATAGACACATATACCCACATTCTGAGTGTAAACTTTCATTAGAGAAACTCTCATTGATAAATCTCATTTACAAATACACAGTAATGTACAAGAATATTTATCACAGTGCTATTTGGGTAGATGGAAATTTTTGGAAATCTGTGTAACTATTAATATATATAGTCTTTTATAGCTTACAGGGGAACTAACTCAGGCTATGGATAGCTTGATGAATCATCTTAAAAATACCATTCTGTGTGAAAAAGTAGAAAGATAATTACAATTATAAAATAAAAGAGTGTAAACTAAAAGTACATAACAAATTCTGAGCCATTCCCGATGGATAAGCTCACATGAAAACACAGATTCAAAAATGAGTTGGAAACAGAATTACTGAAGATACAAATGTGGATGGCCGAGAGCAGAAAGGATGGCACATTGTTCTGTAAGTCTGAAGAACTCACAACCTAATAAAATAAGGAAGACACTATAACATTAGAGTTAAAAATGATTCTGTGAATAAAGCGATGGAAGTATCTCGGTGTGATGCTATCATTTTTTTCTTCCCAATAATCTACCTAAAAGAAAATAGGCTTTCATTGTCTAGGATTGGATTAACGCAATTACCAAATCAAGAAAAATAAATTTTGTTGTACCTGATTTTATGTATATTAGCTACAATTGCAAACATCTTATTTAAAATATGAATTTAAAAATGTATCATATGTAATGTTATTTGCAACAAGTCTCCTATAGGATGTAGCATGTATCAATACAACTAAAAAGAGTGAATACGTGTGATTTAGTGATTGATACGAACATAAAATGATTGTCAGGAATCCACAGATGTTACTACATCAGACTTGCCAGTATTTCATCATCTTGGTTCAAGAATATGCAGACAACTGTAATTATGGCTATACAGGAACATCTGATGACTTGGTTCAAAGCCAGCATGAGAATAAATGTCAAATTAACAAGCAAAAAGCAAAAAGTGGAGGTATCATCATTCAAATGAGAGAGCACCAGCGTTGAGTAAAAATACCAAGCAGGAGTGTGAGGCCCCGAGTACCAGAAGGAAAATAACAAACCAAAACAAAAACAATGTGAAAACATTAGTGAGTTTATGACTCCTCTTCAAAAGGAAACAATTATGAGTTTCTTTCTTAATAAAAACCATAGATTTTCTGTGCTTGAAAAAACAGTATGATCATAATCATCAACATGATCAATCACTTTTGTGTAGAGACTGTGAGGAATAAAGAACTGTCTGTAGCTCATACCAGTAATCCTAACTACTCAGCAGACTGAAATCTGAGGATCTGAAGCCATTTCAGGCAGGAAAGCCCATGAAAATCTTGTTTCCAATTAACCACTTTTTGGTGGTCAAAAATGGATATGTGGTTTAAATAGTAGAGCAATAACCTTGAGCACAAAATCTCAAGGACAGCACCTAAACCCTAAGTTCAAGCCCCATGACTGGCGCACATACAAGAAAAGAGAGAGAGAGTGAACTTTAAAATTATTCATCAGTAAAAACATAGCAGTATCTTTAGGACTCTCGTCTTGTTTAAATAAGATGGGGAAAAAACATCAATATTGTATCCCTGTCTTGTACAAAAATCTTTGCAAAGGGGCTGGGAAGGTGGCTCAGTGGTAGAGCGCTTGCCTTGCATGCCTGAGGCCCTGGGTTCCATTCCTCACCACCATATAAGCAAAAAAGAAAAAAGCCGGAAGTGGCACTGTGGCTCAAGTGGTAGAGCGCTAGCCTTGAGCTGAAGAGTTGAGGGACAGCGCCCAGGCCCAGAGTTCAGGCCCCACGATCGCACCCCCCCCCCCAAAAATAGAATCTTTGCACAGTGTATGATGGAGTTGAGTTCACTTTCCAATTCTATTGATCACTTAGGCTTCATGTTCCCAATGAAACCTGAATTTCATAAACAGTTCTGAGAGCAGTTCTGGATCAGAGAATTAACAAAACTCCCAGAATTAAAGTAATTTCAGAAAAAGACTCCACAGGTCATCCTAAAACAGGATGAGAGAAAGAATGTTGGTGGTTTCAGGTATGCCCATCTTTTGATACAGGACAGTTTCTTTCTTTCTTTCTTTCTTTTGTTGGTAGTGGTGGGCTTGAACTCTGGGCCTGGGCGCTATCCCTCAACTCTGCAGCTCAAGGCTAGCACTCTACCACCTGAGCTACAGCGCCACTTCCGCTTTTCTGGTGGTTTATTGGAGATAAGAGTTTCTACGGACTTTCTTGCCTGGGATGGCTTTGAACCGCTATCCTCAGATAGCCTCCTGAGTAGCTAGGATTACAGGTGTAAGCCACTGGCGCCCGGCAGGACAGTTTCTTATACATTCTCCCCTCAAAGCACTTCACAAAGGCCAGGACTGCTACCAGGTCTACTTTCAAGGACAAATTGAGTGTGAGAGGGATTGAATGCCATGATCTGATTAATCAACTACTCACAATTAAGTGTTGAAAACAAGGAAAAAATTGTGTTTCCACAGTAAACATGCAGATTATTTTTTCCTTTTTATGATTTCTTTGTTTATTGTGTTTGTGTGTGTATTTGTGTATGCACTGTTACTAGATCTTAAACACTTGGTTGTTTCCCTCGCAGATGATGCTTTACCACTTCCATCATGCCTCCAACCCAGCTTTTTCCTAGTTATTTGGAAGTAAGAGTCTTCAGGTTATTTCTGCCTAGGCTGTTTTTTTTTGTTTCCTTTTTTAAACAGTGTTTCTCAAGTTTCAACTTCCTGAGTAGCTGTAGTTACAGGTGTGAATCACTAGGCCTGAAAACAATGAATTATTATGTCCAGTTGAAAAAAATGAGGGTTGATGAAATGGAAATGTAAGTCATATTGCCAAACATGACATAATAATTTATTTGAAAGAATTTTATTGACTATCATTTGAACTACCCAATCTCCACTTAACATTAGTAAAGACATCTAATAATTCTCATAAATATTTTATTGGAAATATTATAAATATATATATACATGTATGAGTATATACCAAAATAAAGCAGAGACATGATAATACATATTTCTTCTGAGCACATAATTGACAATCTTCAAAAATGTTAACAAATGGAATACAACATTTAAAAACAACTATTTTCATCCATATGGACTCCATTCCATGTTTTTGTGTATAGTTCAATCTTTAAAAATCAAGTAATAGAGACAGTTTACAGAATGAGAGAAGATTTTTGCCAGCTATATCTCAGATGATGATCTAATATCCAGAATATCTAGAGAACTTAAAAAATTAAGCCCTCAAAAACCCAGCAGTCCAATTAATAAATAAGCTAAAGAGAGTTTTCTCAGAAGAAGCATAAATGGCCAATAGACACATGAAGAAATGTTCAACATTTCTAGCTATAAAGAAATTGCAAATCAAAACAACATTGAGATTTCACCTCACCACAGTTAGAATGACATTACAAGAAAATATACCTGGTGTATTTTCAGTGGTGAAGATACAGTCAAAAGGAAACTCTAATACACTATTGGAGGGAATGTAAACTTGTTCAACCACTCTGCAGAGGTTTCTCTACTTCACAAACCAGCAATCCTACTTCTGGGTATTTATCCAAAGGATCACAAACCAGAATATTTTAAAGCCACTAGAACAACCATGTTCATTGCATCACTATTCACCACAGCCAAAGTATGGAATTAGCCCAGATACCCTTCAATGGATGAACAGATCAAGAAAATGTGGCATTTATATTCAGTGGAATTTTACTCATCCTTTAGAATGATATTGCACTATTTATAAAGAAATGGAAAGCCTTTGATAAAATTATGCTGAGTAAAGTGTTAGGCCAGAGAGACAGAGGATGATTCCCTTATATATGGAAGCCTGATTTAGTTTATAAACTTATGAGTAAATACATTGGGTAGTATATACAAATGTATTTATTGAAATATGACTAATTCAAGGGAGAACTCAAATAATGTAATTTCTCAGAAAGGCAAAGTCAAAGTTCAACAAAGTAAACACCAGGAAGTGGGTACCTGAAAAGGGTTGGATGGGATCAAGGGGAAAGAGGTGGATGAGTGAAGAGGAGAAGAAGACAAGAATTCAGTAAAGAATTCAATGTATACAAGTAAGCAGAAGAGTGAGGGAAGAAATGGATAGGAGAGGAATGGGTGAGAAATTTGAATGGGGTGACATTGATCAACATGAATTGTGTTTAAAAACTGCCTTGTTAAATGGCAAAAGACATTTATTGTGGAACCAGGTAACTTGGATGGGGTTGGGATAGATGAGGAGGGGAGAATAATGGAAAGGGGATTCACTGACACATTGAATAGAAACCCTTCAGTACAACTAAAAATTAAAGATAATTATAAAAATATTTTAAAAGCCATTCTTTGAGCTACAAAGAACAATATACTCCACTCCCTAATTGATATCCATGTTGTGAATTCAGAACATCAGAGCTGAAATGTGCTGTTTAAATAGAGCGTAAGATCATCTTTTTAAATTACAATTCATATGCAGGACACAAGCTAATGATTGTCCCTCTACATTTCATCTGAACGAGATTATCTTGGCTAGGTCACTATAAAAATGGTTAATGTTTTTGACATTTAATCTAGCTAATTCATTCTACTTAATATTTTCGATATTAATCTAAAAATGTAATAAATTTATATGCAAGGTTATGTTTAGTGGAAGTCTCAACGTTGGAAATTGTGACAGGAATTCATTCATGATACATTTAGGAGACTACACACAGGCAGATGATGTTACTCTTGGAAACTCATCTACAGAACATTATAGTCTGATTCTAATGTTCTGAAATACCACTGTGTGTTTCCATATTGGATAGATTAATTGAGATGAAAAGGCCATTGTAGGCTGTGAAATACAGAATTGTCCCAAAGAAATGGAGCTCAAGGGTAACTTTATAAGTGAAATCCATTAATCAGCTGAACTAACTGTGGAATATATTTCATCAAATTTTAATAAAAATCACTAAAAATATCAGATGCAGTGTAAAATCCTGCCCATCATTCCTTCAAGTCCACTAATATAGAAATGCACATAGAAATCAGATCAATAAAGCCTGCAGAAATTGGGATGAAGAATATTAAATCTAATGTTAGTCTCTAGATTACGCATCTTGATGACACACTTGGAAAAATGTGTTTCATTTAATATTAATAATTCCTTCAAATATTTGCTCTTTCAAGAATTTATATTACTTTCATGGGTCTTATCAGACTATTCAGGAAGAAAAATGTATTAAGATTAAAGATATACTGAAAGTAATAACATTTTCATAAATCGGACTTATAAATCTCATAAAATTCATGGAAATGGAGCCAGAGTTTCTGCTGCATCCTTTCAATCCTCAATTGAAAGTTGTATAGTCTCATTAATCCTAGTTTTTTTAATCAACAATTCAGAGTAGTCAAAATACATTCACTTAGGTGGCCTTGCTATTTTGTAAAATCTTTTGAAAATCCACTTCAAATAGTAGGACATTCTGTTTTCGCTAACTTAGGGTGTGTCTTAAGAACTGACAGATAATACCACAGTGGTACCTGCAAGAGCACTTCAGATCTGAAGTGGAGAATGGAGACTAGGAAAACGTATTTTTCTTTACATTGTTCATTATTTATGGTTTCCACCATGCTATTCATTGTTTGATGTTATTAGGATTTGAAGTCCTCGTCTTATGCTTTGTGCACAAGTCCTTCACCACTTAAGCCATATCCCAAATTCTTTTATTTCCAAAGTTGCCCAGACCACTATCCTATTAACACTTCCAGTGTAACTTGGATGACAAGTATGAACACTTTGCCTGGCTTATTGATGTTGAGATAAAGTCTTGTATACCTTTTGCCTGGACTGGCCTCAAATAGAAATCCTTTTTATCTCAGTCTCTGAAGCATCTGGGATGGCTGTTGTAAATGATTACAACCAGACACAACTGTGTAATACTTAAATGTTTTAAATTTAAACTTTGTCTCCTATCTGAGGTACAGCATTCATGTAATCTCTATTTGAAAATCATTTGATATGAACAGTTAGTTCACAACCTAAAGGGTGTGTCATAAATCACACAAAGATAAGAAACCATGGCAATTCTTTCTTTGTGCTTTTTATGCTTTTCATAAAACAACATTCATTAAGAATAATATCCTTACCTTGGCACAGGTAGTGCATTCATGTAATTCTACCTATTCTACTCAAACTCTGAAAACTAGAGGACCATAGGTCTACTCTACCTTTGGCTGAGAAGTTGTTAGATAACCTACACACACACACACACACACACACACACACACACACACACACACACACACACACACACACAGAGCAAATGAAAGCTAAAGTTAGAAGTATGGTTCAAGTGATAACATGTCTGGCTAAGAAGTGTAAGATCCTGAGTTAAAGTCTTAGTACTGCCTCAAAACAAAAGCATGCTGAGGACATAAATCAAGTGGCACCATGCGTTGTTACCTATTACATGGCCCTGAGTTCAAACTAAATACAAGAGGAAACATTCTTTGTCACATGCTGTTGTGTCTGTGTGGATTGGCAGGTCCCTGGGTATGGAAATGAAGCAATGACCTTCATTGTTTGAGTAAAAATGACTGAAATTATATCAGCATCCCAGCAGCAAGGATAAGAACAAATACGCAGAGAACACATAGTACAGAAAGAAAATTTCATTCTGAAAAAAAAAATATTCTGCTCTGAAAAACAAGAGGCCTTTATAAAAAATGACTCTTGTCATGACCACGTATCATTCTCCTTCCTCTGTAAGCTGAAGCTGAGTGACACCTGAGAACATTAGAGCTTGCAAAAATAAACACACCAAGAATAAAATCAGGGGAGCATTCTTGGCCATAGCTTATATTCTGCCTCGAAATAGAAAAATATATATAGAGAGAGATTTTTAAATTTCCTATTCTGAGATCAAAATATTCTATACAGCACCAGAAATAGTAGCTCCATATTAAAATGAAATGAGAAGGCAGAGAAAAGCAGACAAGAGTGAATCAATGGAGTAAAAGATATTAGGATGGTTAAAGTTAACAATGAGAAAAATATGCATTTTCTTTATTTCCTAAGAATATGGGAATTATCTGAATGAAAAACAAAATTATGAAAATGGTTAGAATTAGAACAATAAATTGGAATGGACAAAGAGTCCTGTTATCAAAGCATCAAGTTTATGGTTAAAAAGAACTGCTAGAACCCAGTGGTTTCTGGTTTGAAGCCAGCCAGGAAAAGAAAGTCCAGCAGACTCTTATCGCCAGTAAAAAATTAACCAGCAAAAAATCCAGAAGTTGAGGTATGGTTGAGAAGTAGAGCTCTAGCAGGCAAAAGACAAATCTAAGGGACAGTGCCCACGCTCTGAGTTCAAATCCCAGCACAAAAACCAAAACAAAGCAAACAAAAATACTAAAAAATATTTTCATAATTTCCAAAATTATAGGTAAAAATCAAGTCTAGGAAAATCAAGTTTACTAGAAAAAATAGATGTTCCATACACACATACAAAGTCATACATATTTTGAAAATCAGAAGTTTTCCATTTTTATTTTAAAATACAAATGATTGAGTATGGTAGAATATTATATAGCATATGCAAATTTTGTGTAGAGCATATTATTGTTAAATCAGTTATACTAAATAAAATTGTTGATTATGAGAAAGAAAAACAAGAGAAGCAAATTATATAACAATGTCCTCAGAAAATTCTTCTAACATACCTACATGCATATCCAAACATGAACCAAGGCTCACTAATAAATGAATTATATGAACTCAAAAGTAGGAAAGGTATGGGAAGAAAACAAATCAATCATGAAATACATCAGATAACAGATAATTGTTTTTGTTGGTAGTGGTGGCGGTCATGGAAGTTAACTCAAGGCCTGGGCACTGTCCCTGAGCTTCTATACTCAAAGATAGCACTCTACAACTTTGACCCAAAGATCCATTTCTGTTTTTCTGGTGATTAATTGGAGATAAGAGTCTCATAGATTTTCCTGCCTGGGCTGGCTTTGGACTGGGATTCTCATATCTCAGCCTTCCAAGTAGTTAGGATTATAGTCATGAGCCACAGGCACATGGCTCACAAAGTTCTTATAGAAAATATTTGTTATATTTTCCACCATAATGTAAAAGGTAAAAGTAAACCAAACAGTAGTAACTTGGCAGAAACAGTAAAACATAGATTTAAAAACTACATTCTAAAATTTAATTTTCCCTAGGAATGAAACAACAAATTAAAATTATATTGTGAACATATTGACCTTATAGATATTATTTTCTTGTACAAACTAGAGAGAAGTAAGTACACATGTGATGGGAAATAACTAGCAGAATAAATACACATACTTTTATATCAAATCACTGGAATCAATAAAAGTGAGCATACAATGATTCATGGAAGTTCTTGGCCAGGAGGAAGTATGAACAGACTATTATTTAACTGCAGGAAGAATTCTGGTGAAGTGATGCCTGGACTATATTTCCCTAAGGCTATATCATCTACAATCTGATAGCTGTATGAAATTATATAATGAATGTAGATTAAACTTCTATTTCAGAATTACTATGGATATGTTGACTATGACAGGTTGCATCATATAGCAATAATAGTAGACAAACATCTTAGACCTGCACAGCATGTGCATTTATGGAAGCTAAGGCAAATTCTGACACTTCCTAAGTAAGCATATTGCTGATTTTTCTGTTGATATTTAAGAATGTGAGTGACCTTCAGGAAAGCACCAGTCAAGACATTTCTGTATTCTACTATCAAGAAAAAGATATAAAAATAGTAAAGTAAAATGCAGGAAAATTTGAAAGACATATAACTATATTGAAATCCATAAACTTGGCTATTAGCAGAAAATTGAACTGGCTCTATATGAAGGCACAGGGTTTCAATTGTTTACAAGTAATAGAAGAACATATCAGGCTGGTACATCCACAAAAAAAGAAGGAAATGATTCATTACTAAGTCCAATATTCAGTTACAAAGTTTACATGTACTTCTCCTTCCAGGATTGTAAAATCTTGTGACTATATTTTCCAAGTGCAACGATATATATACATGAACATAAACAAATAAGAAGAGCAAATTATATGTTTGATTATATATGAACATATTCTATTTATGCATGATATGTATAAGAGTTTATATTTTATACAGAATAATGTTTCTATGTATGTAATATATATGTTTTATTATATATTCATGTATGATTTTGTTGCTCAATAACCAGGTTAACTTGATTGCATTTATTTTCTTTATTTTCCATTTTATTTCACAAAATAAATATTTTAGTATGTACTTAAAGAAAATTATGCTGGTTAAAAATGACATCTCTACGCTGGTAGTTGGTGGCTCACACCTGTCATTCTGGCTACTAAGGAGCCTGAGAACTTCAGTATCTCAACTTGAAGCCCTCCAGGAACCCAACAGGATAGAAAAATCTGCCCAACTCTACCTTCAATTAACCAAAGAAAATGCCAGACTGGAAGCATGGTGCAAGTGGTACAATGCCAACTTTAAATTAGAAAGCCAAGCAAAATCACAAGGGACCTATACAAAACAAAACACAGATCTAAAAAGATGATAGAAAGCCAGGAGGATCCTATGGGATTCAGGGACTTGCTATTGGAAGGTGAATATCCTTGTGATAGCCCCATGTAAGCTTTGTATCTTCACCAGCCCAAATGCTCTTTTCTTCCCTGTGGGTGTTGGGCTTGCCTTGACAAATGGAAACTAGTCATTGTAAACGTAAGTCTTAGATCTCACATCACAAGGAAAAGTTTCCTTTCTCATGATGAGTGCCATAAGTATATGTAGCATGACATTTTTTACTCTGACCTCCTGAGATTTATGTGTTAGAGATTACTTGGAGAGCAACTATCACTGATTTTAGGTTGTTAGGGAGGCTAGGCCTTTTTATGAAAGGGCTACTTTACTGGAATGTCTCACATCCTTCTCACTTTCCACATGAAGCCCCACAACCTAAATAGAGTCGATTTTTTTTTTCCTTTCTGCCCTGGTTTCTAAGATTTCTAAGGCAGCTATGGTCCTTACCTTATCCAGCTCCCAGTTGGAGGCTGAAAGACAATGAAATGTGCTCAGATTACCCAAGAAACACCTAAAGCTGTCAGGCCATTGATTTCACTGTTCTCTCCATTAACATCCCTTCAAACGCCTTTTAATTAGGAGACAGTGTAAGAGCTCAATTAAGTTTTTCCTAGGTATTTACCTGGTACAAGCCAAACTGAGTTTTTGCCTGAAGGTAGTCTCCATTATAAGCTGCTTTAAGATTCCCAGTACTCTCAGTTTCTGCTCCTTGAATAGTATTTCCTCATAAAGTTGCTCTACCAGGAGGTGAGGCCATGCCCTTCCCCTTCACTGTCCACCAATAGAAGACAAGACGGAGACAAAGGATAGCCCACAGTAAAAAGTAGAAGGACAACCTCTCATGTCTAGGCTTAAAGACTAAGCTCTTACTCGCATTACCTTTGTGATTGCACACAAATTACTCCACTCTTGGACTCATTTCCCTCATCCATAAAATTTTTGTTTCTATCTATATCTGTCTATCTATCTAGATAGACAGCAACAGTTGATATTATATAGATATGGATATATATACTGATGTATCAGTATATATATATATATATTTATATATATACTGATATATATATATACTGATATATATCAGTATATACTGATATATATCAATATATATATATATCTGTCTATCTATCTTGATAGTCAGCAACAGCTGATATTATATAGATATGGATATATATATCAGTATATGTCTATCCATATCTATATAATATCAGCTGTTGCTGATATATTATATTGTATTATATTATATTGCTGTCATTATTCCATCCACATTCCTTTGAATTCAGAATCTTTCCATTTCTTTACATTTATCTGTCTCTTTGGTTTGCAAGTCCAAGAACTTTTCTAACCTTTCAGTCCTTGGACCAAACAGGCTAAAAATGCCCAAGAGTTAATGAGTTAGAAGTAAACACAAATTGACAGATGTTTGCTGGTGGGTAAATATCATACCCCCGGTTTACCCACTGGAGAGAACTCTGAGACTTGCTCCATGTGGTCTCTGAGCAGATTTCCCAGGGGATCCTCTCCAGATGTTTGTGGTGGTAATTCAGTTATTGGCTTTCTATCCTTTCTTCTCCTTTTGCCCTGTTACCTCCTGGTTCCATTTCCTAATAACTATTAGACTTAAACCCGTGTCTAAAAAATCTGTACTTGGAAGAGCAGAAAGCAAAGCTAATAGAGTACCAGATGGTCAAAACAGTGTTCATAATGATTAAATAAACAGAGTATCTATAAAATACTACTCTCCGGCCACAGTTGCAAAGACAGGACGAAGATAAATGAGTGAAAAGATGGTGATAAAAAGCGGTTTCTATTGTGGGATGAGTAGGCCTACAATACAGGCCTGCAAACACAATTTGTTTTCAAAGTCAGAAAGATGGAATTAGAACCACTTGTTCATTTTATATGAGCAATACTAAAAGGTGGAGGGTCTCAAACAGAAGAGCTCAATTTTAATGAATCCAAGTACTTACAGACATAGGAGAACAACAAGGACAAAAGCGTTTCTAGTTCTTACTTGGAAACAAATTCATGCCCTGGAGGGAAGAAAGTTATAAAAAAAAAATAGACAATGAGAGAAAGAAGGGATAGGAAAAATGTAACTCTAACTTTTTAACACAAAATCCGTATTACTTGTAATCCTAGAATTTGGAAGCTGATGCAGGAGGGCCAATAGTGGGGGAAAAAGTACGGAGGAAAAAAAATCTAGATTATCTTTTTTTTTTTTTGATCGGTCGCAGCACCACTTCCAGCTTTTTGTTTTTTTAATTTGGTGCTAAGGAATTGAGCCCAGGGCCTCATGCATGCAAGGCAAGCACTCTACCACTGAGCCACCTTCCTAGCCCCTAGAATATCTTTATGTGAGATACTGTCAAGTAGTATCTAAATTTGCCTCTAAGCCATTTTTGTACTTACACATGAATTATTTACTCCTGTATCTCACCCCAAATTATGTTCACTCACATGATCAATTCAACAGTGGAGTGCACGATAATAGTGAGAATGCTACAACAAAAGTTCTATTTTGGGCTGGGAAGGTGGCTCAGTGGTAGAGCGCTTGCCTTGCATGCCTAAGGCCCTGGGTTCAATTCCTCAGCACCACATAAGCAAAAAGAAAAAAGCCAGAAGTGGCACTGTGGCTCAAGTGGTAGAGCGCTAGCCTTGAGCTGAAGAGCTGAGGGACAGCACCCAGGCCCAGAGTTCAGGCCCCATGACCAGACCCCCCCCCCAAAAAAAGTGCTAGAGACATAGATGCAGCCAAATTTAAACTAAGTCCATCTCATGCAGTTATTGTAAAAATTAATGGTTGAAAATTAAGTGTCCCTTAGATTAAAGTCCATTGATGTATAACTGCCAAAGAACTAAATCCAAAATCAGATGCCATAGATATACAATATGAATTAATTAAATTCAACCGAAATGCCAACTGTCAAATATTTGTGTAAGTCTGTTAAAACTCAAAAACACTTCAAGTCTTTTTCAATTCTTTAATCTTCTTTTTGTTAGCCTAGTAAATTTTGAGGTTCTTGGAATGTATTTCCCATGGGTATGTGGGGCTGTGTACTAAGATTGAACTAATAGTTAAACAGCAATAGATATGTAAGGTTCTCACCATCAGATGGAAGTTATACAGAACCAGGAAGAAAGACTAGAATAAATGTGGTTGTAAATCAGAGTAGAAGGTATCAGTAAAAAATCATGTTTATTTGAGTGGACAGATAATTCACAGATAAAGAGGTAGGATAGGTACTAGGTTGGTAAGTAGGAAGAAAAATCATAGAAAGATAGCTAGACAGGTGGAATAACAGATGAAATGTTGGTAGGAATAGAGAAACAGCATCATGTGTTTATACATGCTTTAGTCGATACATAAACACCGGTAGCTCTGTCCAATAACAATAAATATAACCAGTGCACACATTTACTTTCAAAGCACCACTATCCAATAAATCAAAGCAGATCTCCCTAAAGGATTGAATCCAAACTAGAACAGAGAAGACTTAAGCTTGAACTTGAACAGAAAAATAATGAAAAACTTAAATGACATAGAAGAATTCCAGAAAATAAATAAGGAAAAGGGAAATAGAAAATCACTGTTACTACAGTATTTTCACAATAAAAAAAAAAAAAGAAAATCACTGTTTATAAGCCAGGCACCAGTATCTCATGCCTATAATCCTAACTCCTGGGAATGCTGAGATATGAGGACCTTAGTTCAAAACCAGCCTGGGGAAAAAAAATGTCTGTGAGACTCTTATCTCCAATTAATCATCAGAAAACTGTAAGTAATACTGTGACTCAGTGATAGAGTTCTAGCCTTGAGGGAAAGAGCTGAGAGACAGCAACCAGGCCCTGAGTCCAAGGACCATGACCAATAAAAACAAAACAAAACAAAAACCCACAATGACAAATTGCTACAGGCCACCATAAATATATGTTAACATTCAAGGGAAAAATTATAAAAATATTTACATGACCCAATAATACAGATCATTTACAGGACTGGTGATAACATATATCCTCAATTCCTTGATGGCAGATCTTAAAGACTTCGTCTAAGTACAGGATAGAGAGAGCTAATAACTGCTAGATTCACGGTGGAAGCATCTGGCAGAAACCTGCACCACCACATGACAAAGTGTAAAGTGCTCGTGCCCCTAAATATAATGGACAAGAAGACATCTATTTCCTTGCTATTTTCTGAATTTTTCTCAGAAAACCACAGTAATAGTCAACTATGGTTCCATTGTTGTTACTCTCCATTCAATTCCTGTTGAGGCTCAACTCTTCTGATGTATCTGGAAGGTGATGTCTGGTGGGAGGTGGTGGATCATGGGGCAGTGCCATCAGAGATGGATTAAAACTGTCTAGGAGAGTGAGTGAGCTCTTGCTCACAGAACTAGTTTCCCTGAAAGCAAGTTGGTACAAAGTGAGTTTGGCTTCCTTGATTCTTTTCTGCTCCCCTCTCTGCTTTTTTGTGTGAATTTTCCATGAGGTTCTTGTGGAGGCCATAGTGGAACCCTGTTCCATTCCCATCTTCAGTGCCCAGGTCACTCAAGGCTTTTCCTCTTTAGTACGAATTTCTTACTGGCTAAATAAAGCATAGTTCCTCCCTGTGATACTGAAACCATTCAGTTCTCCTAGAGGGCAACTTGATTACATTTTCATTCATGATGTTTAGTAATGCTCTTTGGTTCCTATGTATCTGGTATATGGTGGGTTGTGCAAACTCTGTATTATTCATTTTACGCACCCACACATGCATACACGTGTACACATACACATTGAGCAAATCATTTGAACATTATATCAGTACATACTAGGAAGATTTAACTATCTGAAAATGAATGTGAACTAGGCTTAACCACCTTTGTTACTTTTCATTAATGGTTAATGAGATTTTAGTAATTTAAACTTACTTAGGAGTAGGTGATTTAAAATTACTGCAATGATGATCTTCTTGAAAACACAAATGCCCTAAAATTAGTTTTAGTGCTTCAGTAATTGCAAGCGGCACATACTCATATCTTTTTTGTTCCATCATCACTGTGTGACTGCACAATTCTCAGGGGTCTATCTAGAAGACATAAGTGCTCCTCTCTTTCAATTTCCAGTGTTTATTTGCTGCAAATAGCCAATTTAGAGAAAACGGTATTGAGCCACAGACATTCCCCATGAACACTTACAAGGATTGATCTGCAAATCACAAGCATGTCAATAATTTTAAATTGTCCTAAGTGATGAATTCTAAATTAAACTTTGCTATACTCTTTAGAAATATAACTTTATAAGGTACATTTAAATATATAAAGCTGTATTTCAGCTACTTTGTATAAGAAACATGGAAAAAATAATATTACTTAGACACATAAAAAGAATTACAATGAAGCTGGGCACTGGTGGCTCAAACCTATCTATTCAGGAGGCTAAAATCTAAGGATCCCATGATCTGAGACACTTATCTCCAGATAATGAGCAAAGAGGGAGAGGTTCAGCTGTGGCTAAACTACTGGTAGAGCTGAATCCTTCAACAAAAATGCTAAGAAAGGGTACCCTGGCCCTGAGTTCAATCACCAGTACTGCCATACATGCATGCACGCAAGCATGCGCACGCACACACACACACACACACACACACACACACACACAGAGACTGTGAATCAATGGATTGACTGAGGAACACTACTAAATTAGCAAATAAAGTGGATTTATGTTATAATTTCATAATTCAAATTTTACCATAAGTATTGATATAAATATTGACAATGGAATTGCCAGTTTTTGCTTTGTTAAATTAACATGAGTAGAAAAACTCCTGACACTGAATAATAGTAATCCAGAATGTTCAGGAAATTAACAAGTGTTCTGCTCATTCATTTAAGTTGCTCCTCTCTGACAAACACTCCCCACCTAGGAAAGTCAGAAATAGTCTCAAATTCATGGTGCCTGCCAATAGCAAGACAAATCATTAGAAAAAGAAAACAAATTGGTTTTTGGTATATTTCCTAATATTCAGAGTAAATATCTGTTCAATGTAATAATCAGTTAAAATGTGCACTGATACAATGTGCATAGATAAAAGAAAGGGTCATCACAAACTGATGTTATCTATGAAACATGGTTATATGATAAGTTCATCATTAGGAAGGTACAAATTCTATTCATCAACTACGTGTTAATAGGAAATGACAATAAAATGATGGTAGGGGAAAAGCAAAGGAGGAGGCAACAATGCTCGATAGGAAATGTACTCATTACCTTGCTCATGTAACTGTAACTCCTCTGTTCAGTATTCTTACAATAAAAAACATACACAAAGTAAAATAAAAATGATGAGCAGTAACAAATATGTAATTTCCTCTAAGAAAATTTCTCTAATGAAGCTGAATACACACACACACACACACACACACACACACACACACACACATATTATTCAATGCCTAGAACCAGGTACTAGTGAGTCATGTCTCCTACTCAGCCACTAAGATCTAAGAATTATGGCTCCATGTCAACCCAGGAAAGAAAGTTCATGAGATTCTTATTTCCCATTAGCAGACAAAAGGCCAGAAGTGGAATTGTGGCTTAAAAATTAAAAGATAGTGCCTACGTCCTGAGGTCAGTACCAGCATACACATACAGAAAACAATGTGTAAAATGTCAACTATGTTAAGAGCTACAAGGACAAGATGAGTGAGATATGCAGGTGGGGACTTCATAACATCTAAGGAATAAGAAATTCATTTAGTTATTTTTGAAGAGGGCAACATGACTGACAATGGTGCGTAGGTCCAGTGTTGTGTAGCTGTGGGGCAGTGGGAGAGCAGTGAGTAGAGTTACAAAAGTGCTGCTTATTTATTTTGTGCCAGCAATGGGGATTGAGCTTAGGGTCTCACGACCTCACTTGGTTATTTGGTTCAAGGATGATGTTCTACCATTTAGCCTCATCTATATTTCCAGCTTTTTCCTGGTTAATTGGAGAAAAGAGACTTTCCTACCCATGATCGTGGCTTTAAACCATGATCTTCACATTTCAGCCTCCTGGCCACTAGAGTTACAGGTATGAGCATCAGCTCCCAGCAAGTGTTATATTTTAAAACACATCTGAAGAGCTGGATAGGTACCAAAACAGACAATATTGAAGAACGAGACAAATATTATCTTTGTTACCATAAAATAAGAGAAGCCATTAGAATATTGTAAGTAGGTGGATGACAAGGCCAGATATTATTTTACATTTTTAGCATCAACTGGTACAAAAACACAAATGGAAAAATAGATGAAAACTTCCATTATCTTATGTCGTGTACTTGCAAATCTACCATGTACTGAAATTGCTTTTGCACTTAACACAATATTGTAGACCATTTTCCTTATGAGAACATATTGTTCCCTATGTTTTACAGACTTGTGCCATATTTTAATGAATCTTTGTTTATCTCTTCTTCGTTATTTCAACTAATATTACTGATTATATCCTTCCAGTTATACTTTGAAGTGTATACAAGTATTTATTCCTAGAACCTAAATTTATAGAAATGTTTTACTTATGGTAGATTCACTGTAGAAACATTGGGCCAATTGGTTCTGCCCCAGTATCAACTGTCCAGAATTCTAGAGTCTCCTCATCATTTTGCAGGAAATCCCAGCATTCTTCTTTTCAGTGGCACCTACTATTTCCTTGGAGATGCTTACTGTTCAATTTCCATTGTGTCTCCTTGTACCATCGACACATCCTAATGGGTGCCCTCTGCTATGAAGGGAAAAATCACGACTGACATTTTATTTGTATTTTTTAAAGTTTAGTTGTATTTTTATTGTCTTTAAGTAGTTGGACCAAGGTGTTACCATCTCGCATTCAGGAGTAAGAAACAGATATGTCATTGTCCACTTCTGATCCTTGAAGTGTCTTGATAAATACCAATATTCAAATCATCCCTAATAACAGTTTGGATGCAGTGTTTTGGATGTGTGTAAAAGGCTTGGCCCCAGCATGGGTAAGAACCTTAGAAACTGGAGACTTATGAGTGTTCTTAGGTCACTGAAGAACTGTTCTCAGGAGGGCTCCTAAGAGCCTGGTCCCAGGGGTAAGTAGTTCTCCCCACTGCATACACCTGCCACAATACGTTTTCCCCTCGAACCCAAAATAATTTAGCCCTCAGTCATGGACTGACAGTGCTAAAGCTGAGCAAAATCATCATTTCTTGTTATAAATTAATTGCCTTAAGTATATTGCTAGATAATACATATCAGCAAATATGTTGACCTAGAAAAGGCCAGACTGGAACTGTCAAGAGGAATAGCTAAAATAATAACGGGCAGTGCGTGCACACAAGATCTACACTACCTGTCTAGAGAGACTTCTCTCGAGACAGATTCTCTAGAGAGATTTCTTTCTGTAATTCACTCACAGTAACTCAAAGTAATACGTGGAATATTATAATGTGATGTTGTAGAAGCATACCTTGACCAAAGTAACGCTGTCTTGAGCTAGAGCTCACTTCACTTCCTCCTTCCTTCTGTGAGGTTGCTGGTTATTGTATAAGGGAAAAAATATCCTGTTAAACTGCAGTCTGATTGGGGTAAGAGTCATGTCCTGTATGGCCCAGAAATACCCAGATTCTGCCTGGGTCTGGATCCTATTTTTGTACAAGTGTGCCTGGATCCTGTTTTCCTGTATTGTGAATTGTTTAAAAAAAATTAATAACTGCAGCATTTATTTCTGGAAACTTGCTTGCCTTGCAAGACAACACTTGATTGGGGTTTTTTGCTTTAAAAACCCTGCTTTCTGGCAAGAAGGGGTCACAGTTACAGCTCCCGAGCCTACGCTGTGTCCCTGGCTGGTTAGTTGAGCTCCTCTACAAAAGCTTAATTTTAATCTTTGAGCTTTAAGTGGTGGACTCTTGACTCTAGACCCCACAACAATGTATTAGAAAATCAGATCACAAACATTCCTCAAGCCTCCATGTCTAATTATAAAAATCCAGGATCGAAACCCAGACAGTCTAGAATCACAAGCACTGTGTAATTTTGACACTCTTACAAGAAGAGAGCAAAGGAATAGGTAGCATTGTCCAAAAAGGAATGTCCTGGTTACCTAACTTATGAAATAGTAACCCCTCTACACATCACCTTCATAAAAAACAACTAAAGTTTTTAATAAAAGAGAAGAAAAGTCCCTATTTCAGGTGGAGCAGAGTGACCAGCTGTCTGAATTCATTGTACAAGTCAAGAATCCTTACCTCCCACTCCATATATCAGGAAACAGAAGAGGAAAAACATTCTTTTTAACTTTGACAAAGAAGAGAATCCAGTCAAATTGAAGCTTATGTTATCCTTTTCTTGTTCAGTACGAAAAGGGATTCGTTGTTTACCTCGAAGACTCATACTCATTCTATCCTTTCCATTTATGCATTTTATATAGGACAAGGTTTTCAATAATGTGACCGTGTCACAGAACATGTGGAAACTATGTGGCTGACCCTGGGAGCTCCCTCAGTATAACTAGCCTGGCCCTGTGCTGTCCTTGATTTTCTTGCCTGTGGTATTCAAGGCTAAGGTAATTTAAAGAACATAAGAATAAAGAGGAAGTGGATGGCTGACCCATGTGCTCTGTGCAGAGCTCGTACAGGGCCTGAGTGGCCATGGGCCCTCAGCTAGGTGGGGGAATCTGCCACCTCTCCTGTAGTTCCTGTCCCTTCCTCTTTCTTGTTTAGCTTTCTTCCCCCCTGGAGTTGCTGGTCTTCCATTGTTGCTGGCGAGCCCTGGATGCTCTAAGAGTCAGGTGAGACTCTAGCTTAGTTCCCTTTCTAGCTGTGCCTCTCCCATGTCTGTGGACTGAGTAGGCTTTATATCCTGACTGCTGGCCTGAGTTCTCAGACAGGTCTTGGCAGAAACAAAGGCTTTGCACAGTACTGTGATAGAGGGGTTCACGTTCCTAATCATAAGCTTAAGAATGGGTTCAAGTGCTCAGTTCACCCTTTCCCTGTTATTAAAGTGTGTTAATTTTTTAGAGATAATCATAGTTACTTAGTTTTCCATCTCAAAAATGGAGTGCATAAAATTTTCTTAAGAAGGTCTGACAGGAGAGATAAAATTTAAAGACAGAGAGCACATAGATGAGAAGCGTTAGGAAAAATCAGGAGACAGAACATCTGACGAGAGAAATGCATTGTATATCACAACAAGCCATAAGTACATCTCTTCATATATATCCTAGCACATTGCCCCACATCTGTAATCCTGGCCCAAACCAGGCTTAAGTAGGAAGATTTCAACTTCCACTACAGCCTGTTCTTCATGAGAAAACCTCAAGTCAAAGAAAAGAGGAAACGTGTGTACGTACATGCACATACATACATACATGTATATGTTATAGGATATATGTGTCTCATTCTCTTTTTATAGTCAAAGCTGTGTATAAGACAAAATGTTTTCTTTGGACACACTTTTTTTTGGGGGGAGGGGTCCGGTCATGGGGCCTAAACTCTGGGCCTGGGCGCTGTCCCTCAGCTCTTCAGCTCAAGGCTAGCACTCTACCACTTGAGCCACAGCACCACTTCTGGCTTTTTTTCTTTTTGCTTATGTGGTGCTGAGGAATCGAACCCAGGGCCTCATGCATGCAAAGCAAGCACTCTACCACTGAGCCACCTTCCCAGCCCCCACACTTTTAATTACTTTATTTCATGATGTGGCTAATTTTATGTCATTAAATATTTTATGATTCTTTCCTTCAGGTGTGTTGGACATAATTTTTTAATTTATTATAATAAATTAATTTTACAAAATAGCTTCATTGTGATGTTTACAGTATGAATATAATGTACTTCGATCAAATTCATTCTATCTATATTTGTCTATAGTCACCCTCCCCCTTTTCTCCTTTTTAACCATTTTGGTGAGTTTCACTTGCAATACTTTCATACATATTCATCCACGTACATCCTCCTCACCCTCCTTCTGCATGCTGAATTCTCCTCTCTGCCCCCTTTAATTGCAAATTGCTTCAATGAACTTAAATTGTGGCATTGTGACTGAAAGATTAAATTTTAGGCTCCTAATTCACTTATGATGTAATTCTACAATCTAATACCCATTACCACAGCCTAGTCTGTTTCAATTCTCCTGAATAGATTCCATTACTAATTGGATCCTGTTACTAATTTAATTTGTTTAAATCAAAATAATTTATATGTGGTGCCATGTCACGAAGATGAGTTGAAAAACTGAAAATGCTACAGTTTGCGATAACAATGAAATCATGTGAGCATATATTTCAACGACATATATACATAAATACTCATTTCAAATACCACAACAAAATGAAAGGCAAAACAAATATCTGTCATTTTTCTTTATGTTTGCATTTACTTTCCTTTGTTATCAGACAAAATAATGGGTTGCATAATGAACTTTGTACATTCTACATTCTATGGACTTTATTCTATTCAACCCTACCTTCTCCCCTATCTTCCTTTTTCATTTCTTTCTACTTCCAGCTTCTCCCCCCATGCATAGCCTGCATTTCAGTCTATGGCACTCTGTGTATTTGTATTTGTAGAGACAGCTTCCACACAGGAGAGTAAACTTGAAAGAGGTATTTGTCTTCTGAGGTTGCCTTATTTTGCTTAATGATGAAAATCACTTTGCTTTCCCACAATATTGGCAAGTTTTTGATTGCTCATTCATACTGAAAAGACAGAATGTATTTTGGTAAAATCAGAAAGAATGATATTGTACCATTTCTAAGGAAATGGAAAGACTTGGAAATATTATATTATGCAAAGTAAGCCAGAACTAAAGAAACATAGGCAGCATGGTTTCCCTCATTTATGGTAGCTAGAATGTGCCTATAATTCTCCAAGTAAACACATTGAAGGACCAATATAAGTAAATAAATATGGGACATGATAAATTATATAGGACTCTAGTCATTAACATATAGAGACCAAAGTTGGCTAAACATAGTAGTGGGCAAAGGCTCAATAGCTATGGATAGATGATCATATAAAATAACAACAGTGATACTCACTAGACACTATGTGGAAAATGAACTGGATACCTTATGGGTGGGGATGGGGAGGGAAAGTTTGAGAGAGAGCCACAGAAGGGGAAAAATGGTTCAAAAAGAATTGCACTGATTGTACCTGATTCATGTAACTGTAACCCCTCTGTATTTCAACTATACAAAAACAATAAAAAAGAAAAATGGGTAGAAAATGTTTCCTCTGGTTAGATATGAATATATTCTTTCTTACAACATCACACAGAATCATTGACACACCACTGGTTGATCCCACACAGCCTTCCATTTCCCTTGTAAGGAAGGGTTGGAGTGAGCAGACAGTGGCTAAAATCGTGTCCCCTTGTGTTGTGAATGAAATGATATTTTCCTGCTTAACAGAACCACTTTGAAGTTTGAATTTTAAATTATTTTGAAATGTCTTTCATTTAATTTGGAAATGATCAATAGACATAATAATACATGATTGCCAATGAAGAGAGAGAGAGAGGCACACAAATGGAGAGACAGAGAGAAAGACCATAATAAACATCAAACTTCTGCAGATAGGTGGAACTGCATACTTCTACATATGAGAGAAAATATGTACCATTTGTCTCTCTGAGGTTGGCTTACTTCATTTAACATGATTTGTTCTAGGGCTATCTATTTTCCTGCAAATAACATGATCATCTTCTATCTAATGGCTGTATAGGTACAACATATTTTTTGTTCCAGTCATCGATTGTAGAGCATCTAGGCTGATTCTACTACTTGGCTGTTGTGAACAGTGCAGCCATGAACATGGATGTGAAAGTGTATTTATAGTATCCTGACTTGTAATGCTCTGGGTAGATGTTCAAGGGTGATTGGTTAGGTCATAGGGAAGTTTTATTTATTCATTTATTTTGAATAATTTCCCTTCCAGAGTGATTTCACGAGGTTACATTCCAACAAAAAGTACAATAGGGTTCCTTTTCCCTCACATCCTTGTCAACATTTGTTGTTTGAATTCATAATGTTGGCCAGTCTAACTGGGGTGAGATGGTAACTCAGAGTTGTTATTATTTGTATTTCCTTTAGGGCCAATGATGACGATTTCTTCATGTGTCTATTTGCCATTCTACTTGCCCATTCATTGGTTTGTTTATTAGGTTGATGAGGGTATTAATTTTTAGAACTCCTTTTATATTTTGGGTAGTAGACCTTTATCAAATATATTGCTGGTGAAGATCTTCTCCCAGTCTCTTGGTTGCCTTTTAGTTACTAAACTATGTCCTTTGCTGTGCAGAAACATTTTACTTTGATTTAATCCCATTTTTCAAGTCTCTCTCACAAAGGAACTTTATTCAAAAGGTTCCTACGGCTATAAGTTTTAATGTTTCTCCTACTCTATCTTACAGTAGTTTTAAAGTTTCAGATCTCTGATCCACTTTGAATTAATATTAGGGCATGGAAACAAATAGGGATCCACTTTTCATTTTCAATGTATGGACGTGTAGTTTGCCCAGAACCAATTATTAAAGAGGCTATCTTTTTCCCACTGTAAATCTTTGGCTCCTTTCTCAAATATCAAACAACCATAGCTATATGGCTTTATTTCTGGATCTTCTAGTCTGTTTCACTGATCTTCAGGTCTGTGTTTGTGCTAGTACCAACCTGGTTCTTGTTATAGCTCTGTAATAGAGCTTGAGGTCTGAGACTGTGAAACCACTAATGTTGCCTTTCCTTACCTAGAATGGCTTTGGCTATTTGAGGTTTTGTTGTTCTATGTGAATCTTTGTTTTCTCTATCTGGATGAAGAATGTTACCCAATATACTCAAACCCATCTTGAAGATGTTCACCTTCAGCAGCTACATGCCAATAATTTCTGACAAGGGTTCCTCTGAAGGCTCTCCCCTCCTTTGTTAAAAAGGCACCATCAATTATTCTGAAGACAGCTGGTGTCTTTTTGTCTGCAAACATAAAAATTGAATGCTTAGGACTCTACCAATAAAAGAAAATTTCTCCTTACTACAATTTGCCTTCCAGAAATTAAGTTGTAGCCTACAAATTTATCTGAGTTTTTTAATTGCATGAAAATAAAGGCTGGGGAATAGACAAAGCCCATTCCAATAAGAACAAATGGGGACTATTTGCTATAGTTTTTTTTTTTTTTTTTAATAGCAAGGGACTCGGTCACCATCTGCAGTGGCAGACATTCAAAGGCAGGCAGGGAACAAAAAAGATTTAAAGCCAAAGCAAAGGAATAGGGAGTCTTCAGATGTTCCCTTGAGTGTCCTTTAGTTTGGGAATCGTTTGGGAGCATGGCCAGCTTCGAGCTCTCACATCCTGGTCTCTGGAATACAGCTTTGGGTGGATAGGATCTAGCTACAGAATGGACCAGGCTGTCTTGGATCAAGAGTATTGGAAGTAGCATCAGTGGCAGGAGGTCTCCTGCCTCCTCATGGGACAGGTCTGTGTTGCTCTCGGATTGTCATGAGTGGTTTCCGTCCTGACAACAATTTGGTAATGATTTGTACCTTTCTATGAGTGCTTGTCTGTGTACGGGTGCGTGCATAGGTGTGTGTCAGTATTTGGGGCTTGAATTTGGGGCATGGGCATTGTCCCTTAGCTTTATCATCATAGCTGTGACTCGATCACTTAAGTAAAGCTCTACTCCCAGCTTTTTGGTGGTTATTTACAGATTTAGAGTGTCACAGACTTTTCAGTCTGGGCTGGCTTCTAAGTGCAACACTTAGATCTCAGTTGCTAGGATTACAGGTGTGAGCCACAGGTGTCCCATGTATCCTGTAATGTGCATTCTTTCTTCAGAATAGTTGTTCTTACCTTCACTGAACTCTAGCTGAGAAAGAATTTGTATTATATAGATGATATATGACCTTTATCTTATTTGGGTCAATATTATCTTAAACTTTATGTCACCTAATATTAAATATAATTCTGACCTGTAAATCACAAATCACTAATCTGGAAAATATTTTTTTTTGCAAATCTGGAAGATGAGCTCTGTAAAACAGGCCCATGTTCTGCATATCGATTAAAAAAACACAAAAAAAATTCAGGTAGTCAGTCCTAGTAGTGCATGCTGTAATCCTAGCTACACAGGCTTAGATCTGAGGATTGTAGTTCAAAGCCAGCCAGTAGAGCTGTGGTTCAAGTGCTTACTAAACCTGAGTGAAAAAACTAAGATATCTCCATGCCCTGAGTTCAAGCCCAAGGACTGATACACACACACACGCACACACACACACACACACACACACACACATATAATCCAACTATATGGTTAAGCACATTGTCTTGTGCCTATGATTTCAGCTACTTGGGAGGTAGATAACAAAATGATTATGCTTCAAAGACAGCCATGCAAAATAATGACACTATCTCAAAAATCAAAGTGATCCTCATGGTGCTGGCCTATGATTCCAGGAAGCATAAGTAGAATGATGGTTCAAGGCCAGCCCAGGCAAACATCATTGAACCCTATGGAAAAACAAGTGAAAACAAATTAAAAGTAGCAACAACAACAAAATAATTAAAGTGAAAAGTGCTGAAACACAGCTCAAAAGTAGAGTTCCCTTCCTCTCAAAAAAAAATTAAAAAAGGCCAACTACACAGATGGAAGAGTACAGTAAGTATCCACTGGGGTAGCACACTTTTGAGCTGGATATGATGTTAAGTGAAAAAGCATCACCTACCTGTTTATAATTTGATGCAACCTTGGAAACAGGCCATTCCAAAACTCCATGCTTTTTAAAATCTATAAACAACAGAGTTTGTAATTATGTTTCTATATCCTCTGATTTACTTAAATCAGAATAATTTGGAAGTTTGTTCAACTTTATTGATTTTAAAAATAATCATGAGAAAACAAAAATATTGTCTTTCTATGTATATTTCCTTCTCAATATCTCTGTATTCTGCCCAATATATACTTTGCTTAAACAAACATAACTAGCTGCTTTACTCAAACAGCTAAGAGAATTATGTAATGTTACCTCCTGCAACATTTTGTGCTTTGGTTGTACTAGTTTGCTTCATGACCAACTGTAGATTAAATCTGCAAATTCTGGCAAAATATTGTGCTACCATTGTATCGTTTAAGCCAAAAGTTGGCACAGGCAAAATATGGAGATTAGTACAACATTTTCATCTTCTGACAGATCACAGAGAAGAGACAGCTGAGGAACTGGACAAATCTTATTTGGATCAGTGACATGCAAATTATTATGTGCTTGGCCACTCAGGGCAAAGATATAATTGGGAAATTGAGCTTGTATAAGGTAACATTTTATTTTTAAAGACCAAGTCTCACTGTGTAGTCTAGGCTTGCCTTGAACTCAGTGTTTCCGCCTAAACCTCCTGAGTGTGGGAATTACAGGCAAATGCCACCATGGCTGGCTAAAAAGTACTTTTAGTTTACTTTTCTCTGTTTAGGAATCTCCTATCTAATCAAATAGTCATTTCATTAAGGGATAATGAATATTTTTGCAATTTTTCTTCAAATTTCTTTCAGTATTCTGTAATGTAGAGCTAGTTTGGTCATGAAGAAACTCCAGATGGGAGATAACTAAAATTGCATTAAACCTGTTGGATATTTGTCATTTACTCATTAAAGTTAGAATTCACAGAGGGAAAAATTGTGTGCCAGTTGGGAAATAGTTCAATAAAAATAAATCATTAAATAAAATATGACAATCACTCTGCATATATAATTCAACAGTAGAGATTCTCTAACCTGGAAACAGACTGTGTGATAGTTCCTTCAGAGGAACATAAGTTTAAACAATGTCTTTTGCAGCATTAAAATTCATTCAGTATTTGTGCTGATGAATTTTTCTAACTATGGAAGTAGGGAAAAATCACTTCATGAAGGGATGGATAATATTCTTGCACCAACATTTTGATAGAGCATAAAAGTCTATTGATTTTCTTTCTGTACATTTCACTGAAAGTCAACAACAAAATAAGGTGAAATCCTGAATATTATCATTATTTAAAGCTTTAAGATTAACATGAAACTTTGAAGCTATATTATCTTCTTTAGTCAATTAACCTGTTAATTTGAAAAGTAAGGATTTCCAATGTGATATTTCTTATATATGTATATATCCATATTTCAGTGTATGTAGTATTTGTCTTTGTGACATTGTCTTATTTGGCTTAACATAATTGTCTGCAGTTCCATCTATTTCCCTGCAAAATATTGTAATCTTTTTCTTCTTTGGAATTTATTCCATTGTGTATATATACCACATTCTCTTTACATTTGTCTATTGATGGACTCTTAGGCAGATCTCATACTTGGCTATTGTGAATAGTGCTGCTGTTAACCAGCACTATTGTATACTGACTTTGATCCCCTTCAGTCTATGCCCAAGAATAGTACAACAGATTACATGAAGTTCTACTTTTAGGTTTGGTTTTTTTTTTTTTTTTTGGTCTGTCATGGGGCCTATACTCTGGGCCTGGGAGCTGACCCTGAGCTCTTCAGCTCAAGGATAGCACTCTACCACTTGAGCCACAGCGCCACTTCTGGCTTTTTCTGCTTATGTGGTGCTGACGAATCAAATCCAGGGCCTCATGCAGACAAGGTAAGCACTCTACCACTGAGCCACCTTCCCAGCCCCTACTTGTACTTTTTGATGAACCCCCCATATTCACTTCCATAGAGGTTGCACTAATTTACGAACCCACCCACAGTGAATGAGGTTTTCTTTTTCTCTACAAAGCGGCATTGCTTGTCTAATTTTATCTTGATGATGGCCATTCTGACTAGGTTAAGAAAATCTGAGTCCTTGATTTGTATTTCCTTTACAGATAACATTCCTTTACAGATAACATTCAACATTTCTTTATGTTTTCATTGTCCATTTATAGCTGTTTTTTGAAATCATTTTTCATCTCCTTTTCCTATTTATTAATTAGATTATTTGTTCTATTGTTTAATTTTTAAGCACTTTATATATTTGGATAGTAATCTGTTGTTAGATGAAAAGAAGAAAATATTTTCTCCCATTCTAACTCTCTCTCTTTCACTCTACTTTACTACTTATTTCCTTTGGTGTATAGAAGCTTTTTAATATTATTGAATCCAGTTTGTCAATTCTTACTCTTATTTCCTGAGCTACTGGCATGCAAATTGCTTGCCTAGGCTGTTTTCTTAAAGAATTTCCACCCTAGTATATATGAAGTTTCAGGACATACATTGAAACATTTGATCCATTTTGAATTGATTTTTGTAGCAGGTAGGTAATTGGGAGCAAATTTCAATCTTCTAAATGTATATACATTCATTTTTTCCAGTAGAATTTGTTGAAAAATTTGCTTTTTAAATTGTTCTTACTTTCCTTTCTTTTTCTTTCTTTCTTCCTTTTTACTTATTTTTTTTCTTTTCATCCCTCCCTCTCTCCTTCCCTCCTCCCTCCCTTCCTTCCTCCCTCCATCCTTTCTTCCTTTCTTCCTTCCATCTTTCTTTCCTTCCTTCTCTCCTTGTTTTCTTTACTGTGTTTGAAATCATGGCTGCATGGTTACTAGGCAGGTACTCAAACACTTAAGCCATGAAACTAGCCTTTTCATTTTCTTTTCCTTTATTGAGTTTTTGAAGAGTCTTGCGTTTTATGTACAGGGTGCAATCCTATCTATGCATCTGTTAAAGGTGGGATTACAGGACTGTGCTACCATGCCAAGTTCATTTACTGAAATGTAGGCCTTTTGCAGGTAATATCATCAAATCATGATCTTCTCAGTCTCTCTGTCCCTAGTACCTGGGATTATAGGCACGGACCACCATACCAGACCGGAAGAGACTTTTTTCCCTCCAATATATTTGTTTCAATTTTGATGGTATAAGTATTTAGAACTTTATTGATTTCTTCTGTATTTTCTGATTTTTAACATATATTTTTCAAAATGTTTTTACCTTTTTATTGTCGGGGTGATGTACAGAGGGGTTACATTTATATAAGTAAGGTAATAAGGACATTCCTTATCAAACTTGCTAACCCTTCCCTCATTTTATCCTACTTTCCCACCCCCTCCCCTAACCCCTTCAAGTTGTACAGATCATTTCAAACATTGCATTGGTTCCACCCATATCCTTTGGTATCTATTGTAATATCTCCCTTTTCATCTCTAATTATGTTAACTTTGGCCTTTTCTCTCTTACTTTTGATTAGTTTGGCTAACAAGTTGCAACACATATTTATCTATATAAAGTGAAAATTGCTTTGATGAGTCTTCTATTGTTCTTTCAGTCTCATTTTATTAATTTTCTAAACTTTATTTTGTTCCATCTATTGCCTTTAAATGTGGCTTGCTTTTGCAGTCTTTCTTTAAGTTATTTAAAATCTCTCTGACTTTTAATATGTGCAGATACATTTACAGACCTTTACTTAGCACTGCCTATGCTGTGTCTGTAAGGCTCTGGTAAATCGTGTATTAATTTTCCTTGGTTCTAGAAGTTATTCTACAATACCCACTGTTCATTCAAAACTTAATTTTTCAGTCTCCATGTGTTTGAAATCTTCTTCTGTATTGTTATTAATTTCTCATTTTATTTCCTTGTGATCTGATAGAACAAAGGAAGCTATTTCAATTTTGTTGTGTTGTTTATTATTTGCTTTATGATCAAAAAAGTATGATCTACGTTGGAGAAATCCCATTGACATCTTAGAAAATTTTATGCTCTAGATCCTCAGGATGGAATGTCCTATTAATACCTGGTTACTCCATTTGTTCTATGGTGCAAGATTTTGTTTGATTGTTTGTTTTTGTGCAGATACTGGGTCTTGACCTTCAGGCCTACATGCTTTTGTGTTGTTTTGCTGTTGTGTTATTATGTTGTATCCCAGAGCTTTTGTGTTCAACACTGGTGCTCTACCACTTGAGGCATTGCTCCACTTCTGGCCTTGTGGTGGTGTATAATTGGAGACATGACTCTTACTGGCTTCACACTATAATACGCAAACATCAGCCTCCTGAGTAGGTAAGACTACAGGCATGAGTCTGGCTCATGGCACTATGGTGCAGTATCTTCGTTTTGTGTTTTGTTGTTGCTGATTTGGTTTGTGTTTGTCTTGGATAATTTCTTGTTGTGAGTAGAACATTAGAGTCACCTATTTGTTATATCTGAACCCATTATCTTTATCCAACAGGGTGTATATTTGCAGTCATTCTATCTTTTTGATGGAATGTTCTGTTGTTATGTAGTGGCCTCTTTGATGTGCCCAACTTCGGTTTCAAGTATACTTTTTCATATGTGAGTATAGTTTCCACTCTTTTGAGGTCAGTTTCCCATTGCCTAGTATATGATTTTCTATCCTTTACTTTCAGACTATTTTGTGCTTTTTGACAGTGAGATGTCTCTTGCTGACAACAGTTTGTTTTTATATTGAAACACCCTTTTTGTCTTTTGGTGACTTACAGCCATTGAATTTAGAACTATTTATTGGTGGTTATAATACTGTTTGTTTCTTGTCAGGTTGACTCCATTATTGTTTGTTCTTTACTATCATCTTTTGCATCATAGGATTAGGTTGACTTGATAAATTAAACATGTTTGATTGTGTCCTAATTTCAGGTATACAGCTATTCCTCTCTTGAAATTTATTTTAGCTTGGGTTCATATATATGCAGCTGTCTTTATTTCTCATCTGCGTATAAGAATCCTATTAGTAGCTTTTACAGTTCAAGTTTGGTGGACAGAAACTGCTTTAGCTTCTGTTAAACTTGAAAGATCTTGTACTTCTCACCAGGAACTGAAATCTGAGGAGAGAAGTTTGAAGCCAACATAGGCACAAAAGTCTTTGAGACTCATCTCCACTAAACTATCAAAAATCCAGAAGTAGAGTCATAGTTTAAGTAGCAGAGTGCTATCCTAGCACCAAAGATACTTGGGAACAGCATCTGGCCCTCAGTTCAATACCAAGGACTGGCAACAAAAATAAAAACTAGTAAGTAAAAAGATCTTTTATTTGTCTATAAATTTGAAGGATAATGTTGCTGTGTATAGAATATTGGTTATTTTCTTTCAGATCTTGAAATATATCATTTTATGCTTTCTGGCTTATAGGGTTTCTGCTGAGAATTTTAAAGTAATTCTGATATATTTATTTTTGTAAAAAAAATTCATTTTTCACTTAAACCTTTCCATATCCTTCCTTTCTTCTCTAGTTTTGGCCTGTGAAATACAATATGGATTGGGAATGTCATAGTCATGCCTATTTGGGGATCTAAATGGCCTCTTCTAATTGTGTGTCAATATCTTTCCCATAATTTGAGAATTCTTCTGCTGTCATTTCATTGAATATGTTTTATGTATATTTAATTTGTCTCTCAGACAGTGGTTCTAATTTTGTTACATTGATTATATTTTAAAGTTCTTGAAATCTTTACAGATGATTGTCTATTTTTCTTCTTGGCTATCTGAGTATAATATTTCCTCATTGTTTTTTGCAATCTCTAGTATTTTTCATTCTGGTTGCTGTACAATACTGATGATATTTTCTACTGTTTTTTTATTTGACTTACTGAGTTTTTTATTTACAGCAATTCTCTTACTTTTTCATTATGTTCTTCTTTTCTTTATTTTTTTCTTTCTTTTATTATTTCTTTATTTCTTCTGTGTTGCTGATCATCATATCTAGATCTTGGAATAGTTTCTCTAGCTTTGTTTACTCATTTGTTTGGATCCTCGAAGGTTATTGATCTATCAGTCAAAAAGTGAAGTTTTGGATATGTTCTATCATTTCAGCTATTTTAGTGTCTTTGGACTCAGATATTGAGATGTTAAGAATATGTGCAGGAGAACATGTTTTCTCACATTGTTTTCATTTGTTATATCTCACGATTACTCAAAAGAGAGAATACACACAATAACAAAACCATTCAAACAAAACCCAAACTACTATTAAAATGCAGTAACAATAATTAATTGAAAACATCCGTTCCCATTATTTTTATAGAAGAAAGGACTTAGGATTCTTAAAGACTAAGCTAGACTTTTCAAAATTATTAAAGGTGTAAGTATTAAAGTTAAGTCTAAAAAGATAAAAAGGAGGAAATAAAGTAAAGGAAGATAGGAAACAGAAGGCAAATATGAAATGTAAGTATAATCAGTAGTAGTAGATGAAAAATCACTATAATTATTATAAAGAATGACAATAAAATATGGATACAGATTAGAAAATATGAATAAACCAGTTGCTGGCGGTTCATGCCTGTAATTCTAGATACTCAGGAGGCTGATTTCTGAGGATCACAGTTTGAAGCCAATCAGGCCAGGAAAGTCCGTGAGACTGTTATCTCTGATAAACTACTCAGAAAAGTAGTGACTCTATGGCTTAAGTGGTAGACCACTTTAACCACAAAGAGGCTCAGGGGCAGCTCCCAGGCCCTAAATTTAAGCCACACCACTGGGGGGAAATAAATAATAATATGAATGAACAAAGGCTAGTCTCCATTCTCTCTGAGAAAGTATGTGTCTAGAAGCTTGGGTCTTATTTCTCCCTCCCTGTCCCTCCCAGTTCTGTCTGTGGCTCTCCAAGTATGTTCACTACTCATTACACATGAATCTGCTTTGAATGCAGTCTGAGAAAAGAAGCTGGTGATAGGCTAAAGCATTAGGCCCCGGTCAGTTACTGGAGAAGCAGGGGAGGTTCAAGCATGCACAAGGGCTTAGTGGAGGTGAGCATGTATTGTCCAGTAGCAGGAACAATGGTAGGAGGGATTGATGGGGAACAGCAGCAAGACTAAAAGGACTACAAGGGCTTTGGGAGTGCACATGGTGACTCCTAATGCAAAGCCACAACTGGGGAGAGTGGAGCAGCTTCTACCCAACCAGTAATTCAAACTATTATCCGTCTGTGCTGTGGGTCTGGTCGTATCCCCAAAGTTCCCATGCTGTGTAGAATTATCCTGGTTAGGATGCTTAGTTTGAAGGATAGGTCCAGGTTCCTTCTTCAGAGTTTACAGGGCTCCATTTACTTCCTCAGTACTGGTGCATCATTTGTAAGGTGGTAACTTACCAGGGTCTAGTTCACTTCACTCACATAGGTTGGACACAAGATGGGTAACTGAAGTGGCTACAGGTTTTCTCAGTATACTGTGCTTTGGAATCTGCAGGGTAGCATGCTCAGGGCTTAAAGCAAGTCTGAGCTTAGGCTGAACAAGGACTTTCCTTTGTTCCTTTTGCTGATCTATAGTTTTCTATTTCTTCATTTCCTCTCATTTTTGCCTGCTGGTGTCTTCCTCTGCCTTTCAAATTCACCTGACTTTCCTTGTAGACACTTACTTATGCTGAAATCATGTTGATAAGTTCTCCATCTAAATATATGGGGGCATGTTTATTTTCATGCCAGTCTATTGATATGGTTTGAAGGCATTCAACAAGAGTTAGAATTCCCTACAATTTATGTTGGGCACAGGACCCCAAGAATAATTAATGTCTTCAGGGAACGGAATGTATCCTCATTCTGCAGACTGCATTTGTCACTGCAGGACTGGATTATGAAACAAGCTGGAGTTCTTTGGATCACTAGCCCACCATGACATGGCCCACTAGTGCACATTTGCCTTTTCACCCATGACAATGTCAGAAGATACTAAGGATATGATACTACCTGCACTTGAACCTCTGTCCTCCCAAACAAAATCCGAGCTTAATTAACCTTTTAAATTATAAATTACCCCATCATGGTAATGCTGTTATAGCAGCATAAAAGGACTAAAACATTCAGTCTCTAATTGTTACACTACTCCCTAGAAATTGTATTTTGAATCTTGTTTGTTCTTCAGTTATGTTCAGATCATAAAAGAATATACTCTAAAAAGAATAAAAACATATTTTAATACAATGATAAAGTGTACTGCTATTATTAGAAGACTTTATTACAGTAAGAGACAGATGTACATAGTTATTTTGTTACAGGGCCTAATAAATGCCATTGGCTAATAAATACTTTATTTCTTATCACACTACTGCTTTACCAGACAACGTGTTTACCCACCTGTTGAATTTCAGCAGTGGTATTTGATGACCTAGGGGTGAGATTCCAGGGTAGGATATTTGCTGGGACTTCCTCCTCACACTCCAAAATAAATAAAGAATGGAGGTTGAGTGCAATTTACTTTTTATTTTAATTTTATTGTCAAGATGATGTACAGAGATTTACAGTTGCATAAGTAAGGTAGTGAGAACATTTCTTGTCCAACTTGTTATTCCCCTCTCTCATTTTTCCCTCCAAACCCCAAGTTGTACAGATAATTTCCAACAGTGTCTTGTGAGTATCACTGTTGCACTGGTTCTCCCTTGTCCTTTGTCTCACCATTTTTTGTTCCCCTTCCCTTTCCTAGTTCAGATAAACATATATACAAGACCCAGGGTACCAAAATCAGATACAGTGACAACAGGGGATAAACCATAGGAGGTAAAAAACACAAAAGGAAAAAAGAAATCACACAGTACATTGAAAACAACAACAAAGAAAAACTTTTGTGTCCATATCTTGGTGTTCATTTTGCTTAGCATCATCTTATATGGTCCTATGTGACATAGCTGCTGAACTATTCTGCTCATCCACTAAGATTGTCCTAGAAATATACTAATTATTATAAATAAAGGAAACCATGGGATCTATATTTCTATGGGTCTCTTTTACTTCACTTAGTATGATTTTTCCAAGCCCTTCCATTTCCTTACAAAAGAGACAGTATCATTCTTTCTGATGGCAGCATAGAATTCCATTGTATATACATATATATGTATATATATATGTCATATTTTCTTGATCCATTCATCCACTGAGGGGCATCTTGGTTGACTCCATATCTTAGCTATGGTATTGAGTGCAGTTTACTTGACATTCATATGTGCATTGTATTACAAAGAATAGTGGGTTTCCTTCAAGTAATGAAATTTCCCACATAAATACTTATATATAAATACTTATATATTAATATTGAAGATTTGATACATACTATCATGAAATAGATGATTCTCAAGAAATAAAATGTAATTACATAACATAAATAAAACAATGAAATATGACTAAACAATGATGTGTGCTATTTCATGTTCAATATTAATATTATTATATTCAGGATTGTGCATTATTTTTCAGAATAGATCGTTCAATGTCTCTGTATGTATATGGTTTCTGATTTCATATTTTTATTTGTATCAGTGTGTTGCCTGAGGGAGTTTCATTTTAATAGGTCTACACACACATATCAATGTACCTTGATCAGACTCATTTCTTCCATCACTTTCTGTCATCTTCTAGATCACTATCCCAAACCAAACTCATCAGTCTTCATTTTCATACAAATGCATAAAGTATTTTGCCCATATTACAACCTTATTTAACCTGACCATTCCCTTACCCTACTAATTTCTGTGCCAGAACAGGATTCATTTACATACCTGTCCTCCATTTTTATTTAGAAAGTGACAATTAGTATATGTTCAAAGTTTTGGGGGTTCTTTTTGTTTTGTTTTGTCAGTTGTGGCACCTGAATTCTGGGCCTGGGCGCTGTGCCTCGGCTCTTCAGCTCAAGCATAATGCTCTACCACTTGAGCTACAGCACCACTTCCAGCTTTTTCTGCTTATGTGGTGCTGAGGAATCAAACCCAGGGCCCCATGCATGCAAGGCAAGCACTCTACCACTGAGACATCTTCCCAGCCCTGTTTGAAGTGGGTTTAACATCGGTATTCTATATATGCATACACAGAATTTTAGTCAGATTGACTCTATCCTTTAATCTCACTGTTCTTCACCATTACCCCCTATTAATTCAATAACTTTCAGTACATTTCATCTTTCCATCTTCATTCACAACTTCAATATAGTTTGGTGTATTCTTTCAATCATTATCTCTCCTGATCTTTTCCATCAAACAGTCTCACATTAATACTATAAGAAATTATGAAATATTTTACCCTTCCAAGTAAGTGACAGTCAAGGTAAAAAATTTAAGAAAACATAAAAGGTAAAAGATGAATAGAGGGAAAAGAACGGGAAAGAAAGAGGAAAGAAAGATGGAAATAGAGAAGAGAGCCTAAAAGCACATGTTGAGTGTGCATTCTAACAAAATTATTGTCATGTATTTTGATGAAATTCCAACTGTATTAATTTCAGATTATGAACAAGTGTTTCATTAATTGACATAAAAAACAATGCTGACAGCACTAACAAAAACAGAGAAATACACTTCCTCCTTAAAAGGATGACAGCCACAAAGCTGACAAGGTAATTTCCTACTTGATTATATTTGACAGATAATATATGTGAATAGAAAATTAAAGAAATATTGAATTGAAAACTTACACGAGTAGCCATTTTGACAGCTTCTAATCTGATTTCATAAAATGATTAAAAATGAAGAGACTGACAGTATCATTTCAGTTTTGAGACATTTGTGTGTCTAGGAATATCTACAGCAGAAGGGAACAATTTGCATATAGACAGTCTTCATTGATATGAATTATATTAACTTATATTTGCAAAAATAAAATATATCTTTCATCAACAGTGTGGCCATAGATGGAAAGCCAATAAAAATGTTTCCAGATAATTTGTGGAGAATTCCATTTTACCAAATTCCACACTGCCAGCATGATAAATAATAACATTATACAGTTATTAGAAATACATGAAGTCCACATAAAGTGTATTTACATTTTATTTCTTCCCATTAATATGGAAATATTACATGCGTTTTGGTGTCCTGACTCTTTATTGCAGAAACTTTGTAATGGCTATCTTCTATCTTAGACTAGAAACTTGCAGGAGACTCCTCTCTCGGCCATTGCTGCACAGCCTTAGTCCTGGAAGAGAAGCAGTACACACTAACCATCTTTACCTATTACTTCCAGTTTAGTTCAGAGATGTCACACTACAATATGGGGACAGAAAGCTCTGGCTTTCTGAAAAGCTCTCAGAGAGATCAAATGTTACAGTATGGAAAATCCTGGATGGTTTTTTTTCTCTTGATTATTTCTCTTTTTCCTCATTCTCAATCCCTAAGACTGTGACCTTAGATATAGTAACTGCATTTAATCTTAAATTTTCAAGCTGTTTCCTGTAGAACTTGGACCAAGATAACAACAAATTACATAGACTTAAATACGTAAGAAATAATCAGCCGGGCGCCAGTGTCTACTAGCTACTCAGGAGGCTGAGATCTGAGGATCATGGTTCAAAGCCAGCCCACGCAGAAAGTCCATAAGACTTTTATCTCCAATGAAACCACTAGAAAACCAGAAATGGCACTGTGGCTCAAGCGGTAGAGCGGTCGCCTTGAGCTGAAGAGCTGAGGGATAGCACCCAAGCCCATGGCCAAAAAAAAAAAAGAAAAAGAAAAAAGAAATAATAATTTATTCCTCTGTTACTCTGACCTTCAGTAGACAATGAAAAATGCAAGGAATGTAAGCTGAACTTGGAATAAAAAGATACATATGCATCTACAATGATGGATCTTTTATTCCATGACTTGTACACAAGGTTTGGAGGCATATTTTAGCATAATGTATTATATTTGGAATGAATAAATAAAACCACAAATTCAAATTCAAATGCCCAAATAGATGTTTTCCACAATGTCCTGTTTACATTATTAGATGTTTGGAAAATTGGTAAGCTACTATCTAATGTATATTATGCTTCATAAGTCATACAACTTTTATTTAAATTAGAATTAAGGGTTTAATCTCAGTTGGATTACAAAATACAACTCTTTTTGATTTAACATTCTAATTTTCTCTAACATTCAAGGATAGTGTATACTATAACTTAGACAATATTTTGGATTTAAATTGTGCTGCAATTTTCTTCTACATTAAAAAATACTTTTTATCTATTTTTAATTGTAAAAATACCATACAAGGGGGTTACAGTTACATGAGCAAAGTAACATGTACATTTCCTATCAAGCATTGTTACCTTGTCCTTTGTTTTTCTCCTACCATCCCTTCCCTCCCACATCCACAACTATACTCCCCCACTGCCTAAATTGTATATACAATGGAATTCTATGCTTCCATCAGAAAGAATGGCATTGCCCCATTTGTTAGGAAATGGAAAGACTTGGAAAAAATTATATTAACTGAAGTAACCCAGGCCCAAAGAAACATAGGTCCCATGGTTTCCCTTATTTGTAATAACTAGTATATGCCTGGGACAAGCAGAAAATGTCAAAAGCTATGTACTCCTGACCAGATAAGATGATGTTAAACCAAATGAACCCCAAGACAGGGGCGCAAGTGGTTTTTTTCTTTCTTGCTATTGTTTCTAATGTTTTTATAATGTACCATGTGTTTTTGTTGTTTCTTTGTATGTTCCTCCCCCACAATATAACCCATTTTCATTGTATTTAATGTTGGTGTCCTGCATCTTTTATATACACTTCTCTAATTTGGAGAGGGGAAGGGAAAAAAAACAAAATGTTTAAATAGGGATACAGGTTGACTCATTGTAACATTGAGATGCATAAACACTATGTTGAAAAAAATACCTTAAAACAATATCATTATGCCAACATGGAAGTCAATAATATTTAAGAAATTTGAAGAAATAAGAAATTATTTTGGATCTTCTCCCAAGTATATCCTCATTTGCTCTCACTCTGTGTGAATGCCTTGAAACCTGTATACTATATCACGTCCATGTGTATTTTTTTCTTTTGCTATCCAGGGTGTTTACATGTAGATTCATAGGCACATTGTGGTTACAACAAATGAGGGTAACCATGCTACCTATGTTTCTCTGGGTCTGGCTTACTTCACTTAATATAACTTTTTCCAAGTCTTTCCATTTCCTTACAGATGTTGCAATATTATTCTTTCTGAAGGATAAGTAGAATTCTACTGTGTATATATACCACATTTTCTTGATTCATTTGTCCACTGAGAGTCATCTGGGTTGATTCCATGTCCTAGCTATGGTAAACAATGCTACAATGAACATGGTAATGCTGGTAGTTGTAATATGGCATTGTTTGTGTTCTACTGGAATGGAACTGCTGTGTCACAGCAATTGCTGCCCAGGAGTGGAATTGCTGTGTCACAGGGAAGCTCTATATTTAGTCTCTTGAGGAACCTCCATACTGCTTTCCAGAGTGGTTGAAAAGTTTATATTCCCACCAAGTATTGTAGAGTTCCTTTTTGGCTACACTCCAACAGCATGCTTTCTTGTTAGTTTTCTTGCTAATGGCATTCTGACTGGGGTGAGGTGAAATTTCAGTGTTTTTATTTGCATTTCTTTTATGGCCATTGATGTTGAACATTTCTTCATGTGTCTATTGCCCATTTTTACTTCTTTCTCTGAGAAGTCTCTCTTTAAGTCTTTACTCCATTTATTAATTGGATTGTTACTTTGTGATTTATTTTGGGAGGAGTGAATTTTTAAGTTCTAAGTGTATTTTAGATATGAGGCCCTTGTGTAATGCACAGCTGGTAAAAATCTCCCAGTCTGTGGGCTTTCTTTTATGTTCCTACGTCTTTTGCCATGTAGAGACGCTTCAGTTTGGTGCAATCCCTTTTTCCCATGTATACAGTCTTTCTTCGAGTTGTGGTGATTCTCAATCTTTAGTTAAGAAGTTTCGACCCATGCCTAGCAGACATTCTTTTAATATTTTCATAGTATTTGGCCTTACATTGAGGTCTTTGATCCATTTAGAATTGATTCTGGTGCAGGGTGATAGGTAAGGATCAGTTTTCTGCATGTGTACAGTCAATTTTGCCAGGAGCCACTTTTTTAAGAGTCTATCTTTCTTCCAACCTGTGTTTATGGCTCCCTTATCAAATAATAGGTGGCTACATGTCTGTGGGCTATGGCTATTTGCATGTGAGCATATAAAATCATATTTATCAAAATAGACTTCAGGAAATGGAAAAAGAATTTTCCCCCTTTGTTGCTGTTTGTTTTACTTTTATTTCCTTTTGTCTTGTTTGCTGTTTATCTGTCCGTGGGATGATAATGGGGGACACAGAAATGGTGGGACAAAGTATGAACAAAAGCAGCCATGATACTCACTAAATGCTATGTTGACAATGAACTACACACCTTGTAGGTGAGGATGGGAAGGAAAAACTGGGGAAGAGTGAGAGAAGGTGTGTCAGTGTTCAAAAAGACCTATGTACTATAAAAGACATACATAACTATAATTACTTTCTACATCACCTTTATAATAACAATACATTTTTAAAAGATTGAGAATCGAAATATAATTTGTAATTAATTTTGCCAAATAAAAATAAACACATCAGCATTTTCAATTCTTTTTTAATGTTTTTATTGTATAGATACTGTAGAGAGGGGTTACAGTTACATGAGTAAGTTAATGAGTACATTTCCTATCCAACATTTTTACCTCTTCCTTTGTTTTTCCACTACTATCCCTTCCCTCCCCACCTTCCCAACTCCTCCCTCCCACCCCCAAGTTGTAAAGTTTGTTTTCAACATAGTGTCTTCTACATCTCATGGTTACAATGGGTCAACCTGTATCCTTGTTTCAGGGCTTGGTTATTTCCCTTCCCTTCCCCAAATTAGAAAAAATGTATATACAAGATGAAAGGCACCAGAATCAAATACAGTGACAACAAGGGTTATAACATGGGGAAAGAACATACAAAAGAAACAAAAAGATCACATAGAACATTAAAACAACAGTGACAAGGAAAAAAAACTTTTGTGTCTATATCTTAGGGTTCATTTCGCTTAGCTTCATCTTATAGGGTCATATGATTTTGATCTTTTCTGCTTCTCTGGTAAGATTATCCTAGATGTAAACTAGTTACTGCAAATAAGGGAAACCATGGGACCTATGTTTCTTTGGGTCTAGCTTACTTCACTTAATATTTTGTTCCAAGTGTTTCCATTTTCTAACAAATGGGGCAATGTCATTCTTTCTGATAGAGGCATAGAATTCATCTCTCTCTCTTTATCTCTCTCTATATATATTTTTTCTTCATTTCTTACTTAGTTTTGATAACATTTTGTCTATCTTGTTTATTATTCCAAAGAACCTGCCCCTTATTTCAAAGAGCCTTTGTATGGTTCTTCTAGTTTGAGTTTCATTAATTTCATTAACATGATCTATATTATTATTTTATTCTTCAAATTTTAGCTTGTTATATTTCTAAGAATTTGGGTACATAATTTGGTTATTCATTTTGGAGTTGTTTTTGTTTTAGCTCTAGGTATTTATGGCTGTAAGTTTCTCTCTAAGAATTATTTTTATTTTATCTTTCTCATAGTTTTGGTAGATTGTGATTTCATCTTCATTTGCTTCTAGGAAATTTGTTTAGCAAGGCTCAATTGGTAGAGCATTGGCACAAAGCCCTGAGATCAAACCTAGTGCTATAAAAAAGGTAGCTTCAGTGTCTATGCATTTATATATTCCATGTATTTCTTTTGTATTGTTGTGGCCTGATAAAATGCAGAATGTTATTTCAATTTTCTTGTAGTTGTTATGGCTTGCCTTGTGTCCTAAAATATGATCTATTTGAAGAGAGTTATTTGGGATGCTGAGAAGGTGTATTTTGTGGCTCCTATGTAGGATATTCTGTGCACTGTCTATCCACTAAGATTATCTGGGAGGTAATTTTATTTAATGCTGAAGTTTCTTTGTTGATCTTTTTAGTCAGATCGATCTATTGATAAAAATAGGTATGTTGTTGGGGCTGGGAAGGTGGCTCAGTGGTAGAGCTCTTGTTTTGCATGCATGAGGCCCTGGGTTTGATTCCTCAGCACCACATAAGCAGGAAAAAAAAGCCGGAAGTGGCACTGTGGCTCAAATGGTAGAGTGCTAGCTTTGAGCTGAAGAGCTGAGGGACAGTGCCCATGCCCAGAGTTCAGGCCCCACGACTGCACCCCCCCACCACCAAAAAATAGGTATGTTGGAATTTATGCTTCTAAGACCAATTTACTAGTTGGAAGTTTTAACCTCTTGTATTCTTTCTGCTGAAATTTTATAATACTAAGTCAGAGCTGTACAGTGGTCAAGGTAGAGTCTCTCTCTCTCTCTCCCTCTCTTTCTCTCTCTTTCTCTCTCTCTTTCTTTTTCTCTCCTTATTCCACTCTTCATTATCCTCTGGAGTTTTCATTTTTGTTGTTTTTATTTTGTTCTGTTTGTTTTGTCTTTAAGTAGGACTCTGTTTACAGATGAAATCTAAGTCTCATTTCATAGGGTATTGTTTTCTTTTGCCTCAATCTCTGCCCTCTCCAGTTGCTAGAGAGGTCTTTCTGTTTCTCTTGCAAAAGTGGTCCACGTTTCTTTTGTAGATGTGCTTCTACTTGTTTGTTACTGTAACCCTAACATGTTCTGCCCTCAGCAACCTCAAAATTAGCTGCTTTCTAGCTGCTCCCCTTCAGTTCCAAGGAGACGGCATTTGCCTGCCAACGTAACTTCCCCAAAGACTCTTAAATTTCTCCTTGTATTTCTTCATTCATGCTGTCTTTGTGTGTGATAGGCTTTGAAATAGCCTGGTAAGAATCATTAAACTATTTTTCTGAGTTCCGTGAGTAGTTCTAGCAAATTTTAGAAGGTAAGAAAGAAGGATAATATGAGCTTGTAGGAACCTCCAACTGGTATCCAAGTCAAACAGATATATAGGCATCCCAGATGCCCAGTCCTTCAGATCGGCAATGCAAATGCAGATAACCCCCAGCTTTTCCACAGGTGAATGCAGGAAGAACATGGTATGAGGGTGGCTTAGATAGTAACATCAAACCCTATCTAAAAAACAAAAGCAAAAAGGGAGGTGCATAGGTCATCTACTGAAAAATCTCTGAAGTGTCTGATTCCTGAGTAAAAGTGGATATTGAGATGATTAGATGAGCAAAATGTGTTGGCATCTGGGGACAGGGTTCAGAAGTTGAGCAGGGGAAGTGAAAGGCTAAATAAAACTCTGACGTTATTATATGAGAACTCAAAGTGTTCCTCTTTTCAAATAAGTATGACATGTAAATTGTGCATTTCAGAAACAGTTTTTGTCTGTCCCACAAGGAATTATTAAATAAGTATTCTCCATAAACCACCTATCTATAGTCACAAGAAAAAATTACTCTGCTATATCATAGCACATAGAAAATTTTATGAATATCAGAAAAATTCATTGCCTAGTAATTAATCTAGTAAGAGTTAAGCAATGCCTGAAAGAGAATAATAATAGGGGAAATGTTAAATGCTGGAAGAAATAGATGGAAGTATTATATTCATTAATTACAACAATTATATATTGTCAATTATTCCTTACTGATCTAAGGACTTCACATAATCAAAATCAAAATACGTCATAGGTGTTTGTGTAAATTCACAAGATAATTCTCTGTGCATATGCGCATGCTAATAGTGGGGCTTGAACTCAGAGCCTCAAACTCTTGTTTAGCATCTTCTTTCAAGACTGTCTCTTTCTACTACTCAGGCCATGGCTACACTTCTGGCTTTTGGTGATTAACTATAAACAAGAATCTAAGGTATTTATCTGTCTGAACTACCTTCGACCCTCAATCTTCAGGTTCAATACTCCTCCTGAATATTTAGGATTATACACATGAGCTACCAACACTTGGCTCACAAGCTACCTATAAATAATATATAGAAATACAAAGAATTAAAAATAGTGAAGATAGATGAACACTAGAGCCTCCTTCCTATAATCCTAGCTACACAGGAGGAGAGATCTGAGGATAGCAATTTGAAGCCAGTCCAGGCAGGAAAGTGCATGAGACTCTACCTCCAATCAGTCACCAAAAAGCTGTATTGGAGGTGTGGAGCAAGTGGTAGAAAGACAGCCTTGAGCAAAAAAGTAAGTGATAGGGAAAGGCCATGAAGAATTAAATCCCAATACCAATAAATACACATATAAACACACATACAAATAATTAATAATAATAATAATAATAGAAAAATAGTGGAGATAATCAAGTTAACAAAAGGAAATAGAATTAAAATAACCAAACATCAACATTTGTACTTCATTAGTAATCAAAACAGTATAGAGAGACTCCAAAATAGACAAACAAACCCATGAAATGCAAAAGGGAATTCATAGGCAAAGCAAAGAGAAAAATCTGGATGGAATTTTGACAACAGTTACTTTGGTTCAAGTGAGTTACTATGAATCTCAGAAGCATTTGTAATTTATGCTTCACATTTGAAGCACTTGTGAAAATCCAGAAGGAATGTTCTGTAGCCAACAGGCATGTTTTGTGATTCATTGTCACAAATATGCAGAGAAGAGTGGATATAGCCCATAAACAAATGAATAACTGTACATCTACCTCACATTGTATCCATAAATCTACACATGGCTGATGGTGCATATAAATGTCAAAGGCAAAATAAAGCTTAGAAGAAATAACACAATTGATCTTCATGACCTCATAATGGAAAGGGGACTTTTTTTAAGGACACTGAAGATGGTGACAATAATATAAAAGACAAACTAAACCCATTCCTACAAGGGATTTTTATTTTCTTCAAAAGAATCCACCACTGAGAAATTCAGCCAAATTTAAGGCTTAGAATTAGGTAACTAACTAACCAACTAAATATGTATGTATATATATACATATATATATTTATACATATGTATTTATATATGCATATAAATAGATATAATTAAATAATTAAAAAGCAGAAAACCAAAAAAAGTTTGGCTAAACTTTTGGAATAGTCACTTCTTAAAAAATTACAAAATATAGCTGTGTTCATGTCTCACACTTGTAATCATAGCTATACAGGAGGCTGAGATTTGAGGATTACAGCAAAGAGCCAGTCCAGGGAGAATATTCCATGAGACTCAATTCCAATTAACCATTAAAAAATAAACCTAGAAATGAAATCGTGACTCAAGTCTGTGGCTCAAGTGGTAGAGAACCAACTTTGAACAGAACAAACTAAGTGATAATGTCCAGGCCTTGAGTTCAAACTCTAGTAATGACATACACATAAATTATAAAAACTGTTTGTTTTTATAATCAAAAATACAAGTTAAGTATTCAATGTTATGTATGTAAGTAACATGGCTAATATGACATTCACAGATTGCTGGTTGGAAAGTAAGTATTTGGGAAAAATATTTTCTTTATCTCCTAAAGACAGACACACTTTGGTGCAAAGATTAGATTACGTAAATATTAAAACATAGCTTGTTATATATTTAAATACATACATAGGAACTAAAAATGCTCACCCCATCATCTTGTACTGTAGTTTAAAAGAGATACACATAAAAAAGTTGGTGACATCATTTATAAATTGGAATGCTACAGAGCAGAAAGAGTAAACAAAGTGTATATAAGTTAAAACCATGGATGAATTTCAAAAATATTATTTTGAACACAAGCAACAAAGTATAAAAACACCAATATTATATTGAGCATCACAGATATTCTATCATCTTTTAGGGATAAATAAGGCAGTCATTTAGAGTTTTTATTTTTCTTTACTGTGATTAAGATCAAAATCAACCATAAATTATTTCCTTTAGGTACCATGGAAATTACTCTGGATATTAATTAAAATTTGTTAATAATTTTCTATGCAATTTATATAAATTATTTACTAATATACTATTTCATAATAGTGTTAGTTGTTAATTTCTAAGCTCATCATCATATTTAAAGAAACAATATAGGTGAATCTTTACTTACTATAAATTATGTATGTTCATTGGGAGGGCGAGAGATAGATGATTAACCTGAGAGCAACTCTGTAATAATTAGCAAGATACCATCACAGAAACAAAGTTTTTACAAAGGGCTGTGTATCAAACTGTATGTTCTTGACTAATATGCAAGAAATTATGAGTTCAAATACCACAAAAAAATTCATGGATCATAGGGGAGCTCTATGTGGAGTCTTTTGAGAAACCTCCATACTGCTTTCTAAGGTGGTTGAACAAGTTTACACTCTCACCAACAATGCAATAGGGTTCCCTTCTGTCAATATCCCTTCCAGCATCTGTTGTTATTAGAGTTCTTGATTATAGCCATTCTAACTGGAGTGAGGTGGTATCTCAGTGTTATTTTGATTTGCATTTCTTTTATGGCTAGGGACTCCACATAGAGCTCCCCTTTGACCTAGAAATCCCACTTTTGGGCATTTACCCAAATGATCACAAACAAGACCATACTAAAGCTACCAGCACAACTATGTTTATTGCAGCATTATTTACTATAGCTAAGATATGGAACCAACTCAGATGCCTCTCAGTAGATGAATAGATCAAGAAAATGTGGAATTCTATGCCTCCATCAGAAAGAATGGCATTGTCCCATTTGTTAGGAAATGGAAAGACTTGGAAAAAATTATATTAAGTGAAGTAAGCCAGGCCCAAAGAAACATAGGTCCCATGGTTTCCCTTATTTGCAATAACTAGTATATGTCTGAGACAAGCAGAAAAGGTCAGATAAGTCGATGTTAGGCGAAATGAACCCCAAGATAGGAAGAAAATGGTTTTTTTTCTTTCTTGCTATTGTTTCTAACATATTTATAAGATGATATCTTTGTTGCTTTGTATGTCCCTTCCCCACAGTATAACCCCTGTTTTCACTGTATTTGATGCTGGTATAATTTGCGGAGGGGAAAGGAAAAAACAAATAGGGGTATAAATAGGGATACAGGTGGACCCATTGCAACAATGAGATGTACAAGACCTTAGGTCGAAAAACTAACTTTACAACAGTGGCCTGTGAGGAGGTAGGGTGGGGCCTGGGGGCGGGAGGGGGGGTGGAGATGGGAAGGGATGGGAAGGGAAAACAAAGGAGGAAGCAACAATGCTTGATAAGAAATGTACTCATTACCTTGCTCATGTAATTGTAACCCCTCCGTACGGTATTTTAACAATAAAAAAAACAAACAGACAAAAACAAAACAAAATTCATGGAGACAATTATGGAGAGACACATAAGCATGTTGACATAAATGTATTATGAAGTAAGTAATGTTGTAAGAGGTATAACACAAAATTGATATTACAATGGGACCGTTGAGGGCTACTTATTTATATCATAGAATAGATACTTGAAAATTCAAATTCTACTAATACAGGCTTCATTTTTTGTTCAGTCATCCCACTCCATACAAGTTATAATAATAATTATCATTATGGTATAATAATACTTATACCATATAATAACATATAATATAAAACCAGCATAATAATAAATAATTATTTTGAGGTTAACTATTTATATTTTTTAATTTATCTTGAAATATTTATACAAAGGGGTTTCAATTCAACATAAAAATAGGCAGTTTTAATTCATTTACATTTGCAGTTTGGGTGATTTACTTCATGGTCATCTGCAGACTAAGCAAGTACTAACCACTTGAGCACTTCTATGTTGCATTTGAGATCGGGGCTACCTGACCAAGCTGATATTGAGCTCATCATCTTCCAGCATCTTTTTCTGGAGTAATTGGTATTGGCAAAACAAATTATCATATCGTACTAACAATATTCATTCTAATATCATGTAAAATATTTAAAATAATACAAAAGGTTCTGTGGTGTAAAATTACATCATATAAGAACATTAATTTAATTTTAGAATTTAAGAAAATTTCATTCTAATGATTAGACATACATTTTCATTATAACTTGTTTTTGTTTTTGTTTTTCAATGTCATAGGACATAGAAGGCTTGCAGAAGTAGGCATTATAACTTTACTCATGTGAAATTTTCCCATAAAACAGAGCAGCAAATATCCAAAGGCATACTTCCCCCACCGTTTTTGGTACTGGTGCCTCATGCTTCTCTCTAACACTTCATTCACAATTCCAGCCCATTCTTGCTTTTGGATTTCAGATAGGGTCTTCTGACTTTTGCTAGTCTGTCCTCAGACTATGGCCCCCAATCTTTCCTGAGTAGACAGGATTACAGATTTGGGATAGCTTATCTGGCTAAAATGTATGTCTTCTCATAAGAAAATGGTCACTAGACATTTGGTAACAAAAGTTATCTTGGCTTTCTTATTTTTTTAATAAGAAAACATATTAAAGTTGTGAATTTGTTTTCCAATGTGACCTCTCACAAGTGAAAAGAAAATGTGTGTCTTAGGTATTGTAAGTTCGTGTTTAAAATATTGTGTATACATAAATATAGAATGAAAGGTGTATCCATCAGAATTTAACCATAGTTACCTGAATATTTAAACTATGGCCTTTCCTCCCTTCTTTTGGTATGTTCAAAATATGCTACATTGAGTGTCTTAGGAAAAATACAAAAATATGCTTTATCAATAAATATTGAAGTTTATTTTGTTATGAATAAAATTTATTTTGTCAAAAGTCCAATGCTATCATGAATCCATGTTTCAATTTAATATCATGAGCAATTCCTTAATTATGTATTAAGAGCTAATAAAATAAAGTGGTAGTCTCTTGGAAATAATGAAGAAAAACTATTGTTGCTTTTTGAACAAAGAATTGAAAATAATAAATCTCAAGTATGATGCTGAGCAAGTGTGAAAAATTCTCCTAACTAAATTGCAATTAAAACAAAATGACAATCATGTGTTCAGACAAGGCATTAAAAAGAAAAAACATCTTCCCACAGCAGAGACCCAAATCCTGAAAACAGTATTGTGGGGAAGGAGAGGTATTAAAAGCATTATCAAGGCTGAGCCATACTTATTTCTTAAATTATACATACATTCAAGGGAGATTTATTTCTTACACTGTCCAGTATGATCCCTGTAGTGGAAAGAATAGTGATAGAAAAAATTCGCCCTTTGCCCTCTTGTTAGGCAAACTCTAAGTCCATTCTCTGTGAATGTGAGCTCACCCTGGAGCTATTCCCACTAATATGAAGCAGCAGAGGGAGGAGCAAAGCCCTCACCTCTCTGGCTCCAGCCTTTATCCCTAAACAACGGCCTTTTCCAACAGTGATTAGGAAAAAGTTGGATTAGGGAAAAAGCAATTGACTATTTAATCTATTTTAGGCAAAGAGAGAACTGAGTCATGGCAGCCTGTTGTAAATCAGGCATTTATGTTTAGGCTGTAATTATGCAGGGTTGCTTATTTTTATAAGGATTATAAAAAATTCCTTCACACTGAAAACTCTACTTATTGGGAAGTATATATAGAGAATAGTGCTGTGTATCTGAGTGATGGATAATTTGGGGCTGAACTCATGCTAAGAGAGAACCTCAAGAAGGAAGGTCCGGAACTAAACTTGGCATCAAGGCATCTGGGTTCAGAAGATGAGGAAAAGAGGTGGTCTGTACTTGGAAAGTAAATAAAACTGAACTATTGCCACAATTTGCCACAGGAGTAAAATAAATGGATGATTTTTATGGGTATGGAAAAAATGCAATGGCATAAAATATTTCTTTGCCTTCTCCAAGTCTCTGGACCCTCCCTCATATGATCATTTCATCCATTTAAAACTTCTCGGTCTTAGATTTCATGATGATTACCACATACTTTATCTGGTCTTTTGCCTTAAGGCATCTCACAGTACCTTATTCTGAGTTCTCTCCTTGAAAGAAGTCCTTAAACTACTTTTTGCTAAGAAACAATTACACATAGGCTTTCAGAAGTTCTTGAAAACTCCTTTTTGCTAAAGAAGCACTGGCTCTTACTTGGGCTCAGGATGAAAGCTGGTCATTCAGCTCCCATTTTGTATCTGTGCCCTTTGATCTGGGACAGCTCCTGCCGTCACTTCAAAATCATCTTGGACTCCAGAAAAGACAGATTTACCACTAAGCATCTTGTGGCAAAAGGCAAACTGTCCCTCAGACTGTAGATGATTTCTTAGCATCTTGTGGCATAAAGATAAAACTGACCCAAAGTGAGAAAATAAACAAATGGACAGACAGACCACTTTCCAGACAACAACGACCTAGGAAACAGTTGATGGACTTGATCAAATGATTAAGCAATTGAAATTTCTCTGGAAACCCTCCACCCTTGTGGTTTAAACTGTTTAATTACTGAGCATACTATCTATAAAACCTAGAGTTTGTATCTGTAATCCAAAGATGGCTAAGGATGGGCTATAATACTGTCCTCCCATGGCATGCCAGTATCAAGTATTATATCTCCTTCCTCTGCCCTTTTCCAAGTCCCTTTACTTGACTTATGGGACAAGTGGTCATTTTGGGGCTGAATTACATGACTCGATCCATTCCTAACAAATCAAGTATTTCCCTAATGTTACCACTAATTAAATAAATATTAGTATTTACTCTACATAGAAAATAATGAGTTTCTCAGCACTGTACTTTGTGTTCAAGCTAATTGATCAATTTTAAATATAAGACAAATTATTCAAAGATAAGAATGCACATAACCCATAAGGCAAGCATTTCCAAATACATCAATGAGATAGTAAGATATCATCAAATCAATAGAAAAACAAAAACAGTAAGAGAAAAATCCAAAGGTGAAGTCTGTATGTAAATTGGCTACTACACCACAGCGTTGACCTAGGAGATTGAAGAAAAATGAAATAATCTACTCAGCAGCCACAGGGACCTGTAGACAGCCTTGGGAAATCATTATGAGATTAATGTGCTCATTCTCTTTGAAGCATAAACTGTGTGCCCACATCTCTGTCTGCTATTAATGATCCACTGTACATAGTCTGTGGCCCCAGGAAAAAAAAAGAACAGATTTCTAAAAAGATTTCAGCAGCCACTTCTAGCAGGTATCTAGCATCGGTCTGCAGTCAGCAGAAAGAAACAATGCCTGTTGAAAATCAAGATGTTTGATGAATGTGAACAAGACTGAGAATCAAAAAGTGGAGGTGTCTTCAGAACACATGTCCATGAGAAAAGAAATGTAAGCAAATAGGGTTGTGCTTACTGAATCTCCCCACATATAGAAGTAAAATCAGCTGTGGCTGGGGTCTATAATCTGAAGATGCCTCCTTTTACCAAGTAGATCAAAATTAATGGAAATTCCAGACAGAACATAAGATTTTCTTCATTTTATGATGTACAAGAGGCAAAACATTAGTCAAATTAGAATAGAGATCCTGGAAGGCCCTGCACACAAGTCAGACTGAAGGACAGATGTCCAGCTGCAAACTGTATCAGGACATGCTCAGTTGTGGTACTCTCTAATTTATAGAATATTCATTCAGTAATTTTCTTCTAGCAACTAGTCTCTTGTACCAATGTTTGGACCCATATTATGAACATGCTGGTGCTATGGCAGAATGGAGGCCATTTCATATGGTTCAGGAACCTGCAGAAGCTTGTGGAAGACAAAAGCAGTAATGATTTCAGATACTTTAGTACATGTTTGTAAATTTTGCTCTATAGGCACAGTTTAAGTAGCACAGTGACCAACTTTTCACACCTTCAGAAAATACTTGTCCTAAGTCTTGTTACTGGCAAGCAGGACACATTTAGTTAATCTTGGCAGGCCAGAACACCGTGTTTTTATGTCTTTTCATCATTACAAAACTTGACCCCGTAGACCTGCACAACCAAGGAAAACACATACAAAACTGACCAATCTTTCATGGGCTCCACAGATGGTAGGGAAATTCAGCGTATGAAAAAGAAACTACATGACAGAAACAGAAAACTGACCTCAGAAGAAATAGATAACGTAAGAAACAGCATGAACAACAAGAAACACTACAAAACCACTTATCAGTATGCATGGGCAGAATCTAAATTATTGTGTGCTTTTATCAAAAAATGTAGTGTGACAAAAGTGGAGGGCAGCATGAAAAATTCTTATAAATTATAGTATCGACACTAAAATATTCTTAAAACAAGGCTGTAGAACTCTCCTTTTATCAAAACAGGAAGCACCACAAATAAATAAAAATGGTATTTTCTTTGCAATGCAACTCATTTAATTATAAATGAGTTCTTAGAAATCAGTAGCAAAAGGTAATACATTTTAAAATAATCAATGCTACAGGCGATAGGATAGAGATTACAATAAAAAACAGACACTATTTATTCAAAAATGGCTAAATGGCAATGGAGGTATTTTTTCTATGTGCAGTCCATATAAGAGAGGAAAAGGAGAGAAAAGAAAAGTATTTTTTTCTTTTTTTTCTTTTTTTCTTTTTTTTTTTTTGTCAGTTGTGGGGCTTGAACTCTGGGCTTGAGCAGTGTCCCTGCGCTCTTCAGCTCAAGGCTAGTGTTCGACCTCTTGAGCCACAACAGCACTTCTGGTTTTCTAGTGGTTTACTGGAGATAAGAATCTCAAGGACTTTACTGCCCGGGCTGGTTTTGAACTGTGATCTTCATATCTCAGCCTCCTGAGTAGCTAGGATTACAGGCATGAGCCACCCACGCCTGGCAGAAAGGTATTATTTTTTCTATGTGCAGTCCATATAAGAGAGGGAGAGAAAAGAAAGGAAGGAGGGAAAACTTCATTTTTGTCATCAAAGTGATCGTCACTATTACCACTTTCACCCTTACTAACATTCTCTTAGCAGAGCCTGGAAAATAGCACACTGTACATTGCATCTTTTCAGATGGGAAAGACCACAGCAGGCAGAACACACATAAAAATACAACTAGAAAATTTTCAACTTTTCATGACTAATTAAAAAAAGAAATTATAGCTATGCTGAAGGAGTCCCCAAAATGAGCATGCATTTAAATGAATAATAACCATAAAAAGAACAGAAAAAACTATTTTTTTCTGAGTATACATTCATGAAAGAGGAAGCACTGGCCAATTTATCCTGGAAATGTGTGGAAGGATGGAGGAAGAAAGGCTAAGACTACTGTTCTAAATAAATTGTCTAAAGACTTGGAAAAAATCATATTAAGTGAAATAAGCCAGACCCAAAGAAATATAGGTCCCATGGTTTCCCTCATTTGCAATAGTTAGTATACGTTTAGGATAATTTTATCAGATGAGCAGAAAAGCTCAAAAGTTATGTACATATGACCATATATAAGATGATGCTAAGTGAAATGAAGCCCAAGATATGGACACAAGAGGTCTTTCTTTGTTGCTGTCTTTAATGTCCTATGAGCTTTTTTGTGTTTCCTTTGTACGTACTTCCCCCTATGGTATATCCGCTGCTGTTACTCTATTTGATTTTGGTATCCTGCATCTTGTATATACATTTGTCTAATTTGGGGATGGGAAGGAGAAAAACAAATCGCTGAAACAAGGACACAGGATGACCAATTGTCACGATACACACAAGACAGTATACTGGAAATTAACTTTACAACTTCGGGCATGGTGGGGGGGAGGAGTAAGGGAGATGGGGGAGGAAAAGGATAGTAGGAGAATAACAGAGAAGGTGTAACAATGCTCGACAATTATTGTACTCATTACCTTATTCATGTAGCTGTAATCCCTCTGTACAGCTCTTCACAATAAAATAATTTTTAAAAAATAAAAGCAATTAATGCATAAAAATTGTTAATCCATGGCAAAACAAATGAAATTCTCTCTAAAGGTTATGACTTAATTTCTAAAATGAAAATTTTAAGTTATCCAATAAAGTGGCAGAACATTGGTTAAAACTTACTTTTTAAAACAAAAGTTAGAGGATAGACATGCATCTAAAACAGTGTGCGTAAAGAAATAATTATGGATTTGAACCATAAGGAGATTGGGTTATTTTTGTAGCAAAGTAAGTATATTAACTAAAAGGAGGAGGGGTTACCTAAAGGTAGGACAGTAAGAAAAAACCTTGTATACAACTTTTTAAAATTTTGACATATATTTTTCTTGTAAAGATATTGTACAGAGGGGTTACAGTTACATGAGCAAAGTAATGAGGCCATTTCCTATGGAGCATTGTTATCCCTCCTTTGTTTTGTCCTTACCATCCCTTCCCTCCCCACAGCCCCAATTCCCTTCCCCTCCCCCGCAAACTTGTAAAGTTCATTTTCAACATAGGGTCGTGTACGTCTCGTTGTTACAAGGGGTCATCCTGTATCTTTGTTTCAGCATTTTGTTTTTTCCCTTCCCCTCCCCAAATTAGAAAAGTGTATATACAAGATGCAGGACACCAGAATCAAATACAGTGACAACAGGGATTATACCATGGGGGAAGAACATACAAAGAAACAAAAAAAATCACATAGTACATTATTAGTACATTAAAAAGAACAAAAAAAAATACAAAAATCCCTTGTGCCCCTATCTTGGGGTTCATTTCCCTTAACTTTTAAAGACAGCTCTGCCTATTTTTTTCTAATGATTAATGTTTTCTTGGTATGTTCTGAACAGTTGGATTAGCAATGTATTGGTTGTAGTTGCATCTAGGGTTTTGCTGAGATGTTTCTGGGTTGTTTTTTTTGGGGGGGGGGTCCAGTCATGGGGCCTGAACTCTGGGCTTGGGCGCTGTACCTCAGCTCTTCAGCTCAAGGCTAGCGCTCTACCACTTGAGCCACATCGCCATTTCTGGCTTTTTGCTCATGTGGTGCTGAGGAATTGAACCCAGGGTCTCATGCATACAAGGCAAGCACTCTACCACTGAGCCACCTTCCCAGCCCTGAGATGTTTCTGTAGTGCATGCAATGTAACTTGATCACATTGATTCCCCTGTCACTCTCCCTCATCCTTCTATTACTTCTAAAATAAGTTTTGCATGTATTTTTTGTTTTTATACTGCATATAAAATACTTTGCTCATATTTGTACTCTAAGTTCACTCTCCCATTCTCACTAATGCCTTATCCCAAACAGACCTGATTTACTTTTGTTTCATTCATTAAGAAAAGTTTTCAATTGTTCAAGGGGTTTTTTACTAAGCAATCTTACACATGCGTATATTATACATTAGTCAAGGTAACCCCATTATTATTTGCTTTTTCCATCCTTCTTTCCCTTATGCCAAATTTATACATAGACACAGTGTTTATGAGTAGCATTTACCCTCTACTATTGCTATTCTATTTCCTTCTCTCTCTTTCTCTCTCTCTATCCCCCTCTCTCTCTGTTTATGCTTGTGAATGTACATCTTTTAGGTTTAGCTTCTACATATAAGAATAGATTATCAGATGCTGGCCTTCTGATTCTGGTTTACTTCACTTAACATTATGCTCTTCAGTTCTATCCATTTTCTGCAAATGATAAGATTTTATCTTTCTTTATAGTTAAATATATATCCAACATGTATATATACCACGTTTTACTAATCTATTTATCAGCTGTAGGGCATCTGGGGTGCTTTCATAGCTTTGTTACTGTGGAATAAAAACAGTGTATAAGAATTCTCTCAGATCAGCATTTGTTTTCATGTGTGTTTACGATCATGGACATTTAGACCGGGATGAGATGAAATCTCATTGGGATTCTTGAAACAACAAATATCTTCCAGCAAATTATAAACTAAGGGCCTTTCCTAAAGATTATACTGTAGACTTCAATTTCCTGACAGTTGTATCTGCCTCTTGGTTGGTATATGCTGGAAAGTGAACATGTCAGTTGTAATCACTGAAGCTGCTGATATCTGACACCTCAGGCATCTGGACCTCCTGCAACTCTTAGCATTCCCCTTCTAACTTATAGTATGTGAGGAGCCGCATCTCTTGTAAAAGATGATACATGTGTTTACTGAACATGTGTCTGCATTGGTATTGCTAGTAATGTATACCATTAAGTAAGAAAATGGTCTAAATTAATAATCAATTCAGTTTATTGAGTAAGCATTTCCCTCAGATGTAAAGAGAAAGAAATGCTTCCTAGAAAATGGATACAAATGTTTCCTTCAGCCAGAGTCTGTGATAACATTAGGATTAGAAGGAATTTTTATTGACCAAATCAACTATTTCTTTTACTTGAAAGCCCTAGGTATCTTGTTTGATAATAATGAGCAATATTAGATGGTAAAGGCCGTAGATTATGAATGGGAAAAAAAAACCCTTATTTCTAGTCTTTTCCTGCTTCTCAGTCCCGTGTTAAATACTACTCAGATTTCAGCATCCAATAATTTTAATGATTTTTAATTTAATTATTGACTAGGCAAAAATGGCTCAAGTCTGTAATCCTAGCTATTCCGAAGGCTGAGATCTAAGGAGCAGCCTGAGCAGGAAAATCCATGAAGTTTCTTATCTCCAGTTAATCACCAAAAAATAAAGTGAGAAGTGGAGCTGTGTCTCAAGATATAAGCACACAGGCTCAGGGAGAACACCCTAACCCTGAGTTCAAGACCCAGGACCAGCAAAACTAAAATAAATATTGCAATGGAATATAGTTTGCGAACTTATGTATGTTTTTAAATACATTTGGGTGATTAATCTTGGAAATTATATTTCCTTCACTAATATAAAAATTAAATATCTTTAAGTTTAACCAGGTTTTCTAGAGAGATTACTTTCTATTCAATTGGTCAATGTCTCTGTAATCATAATGAATAATATAGGAAGCAATAAATTAATAAATATTGGTAACAGCTGAAAAGACCTTTTCTCTCCACATTCTTGATTTTCATACTTATCATACATAAGTTGATGCTGTCAAACCCATTTGGTGGTATTCTATCCAAAAGTGTAGTAGGAAGATGGAATTTATATCAGGCACATGCACCTTAATATGAAACATTTTGCTAGTGCATTGCTACCCAGTACTTATCAATTTAATATTAGTCTTGGATAAATGCCTTGCTGTTTTGAATGAATTTTAGGCATCTGTAATGAAGCCAGAGATTTTGACGTGGAGAAGAACAAGACTCAAAATCACTGTAATGATACATTTGTAACATTGGGAAATGTTCATTCTGCTTATTCATAAGCTCAGTCTTAGCAGTATGTCATTTTATTTCATAGAAGAAATCATTTACATAAAAGGATACTTGACAAACACAGGAGTTCACTTCGTAAAGCAGTAAAGCTAATTAAATGTTGTTGCAGAAAAGAAGAAACTGAGGAAACTTTTGAAACCCTATAGTATCTTAGGGATCATAAACTTGTGATTGGTTTGGGGAAATAATATTACATGATACAGAATTATATATAAAGAAAGTCTACTACATAGCTAGACATATGCAAGCCTGGGAGATTATTATTTTTGTTGATTTATTAATACCAGCATTCAGTGTGTGATACTCTTTTCAGAATCTTTTTTTTAAATTTTTTATTGTGAAAATACCATACAGAGGGGTTACACTTACTCGGGCAAGGTAAAGAGTACATTTCTTTTGTTCTTGTTTTGTTTTTGTTTTTCTTTTGTCGGTAGTGGGGCCTGAACTCTGGGCCTGGGCGCTGTCCCTCAACTCTTCAGCTCAAGGCTAGCGCTCTACCACTTGAGCCACAGCACCACTTCTGGCTTTTTTCTTTTTGCTTATGTGGTGCTGAGGAATCGAACCCAGGGCCTCATGCATGCAAGGCAAGCGCTCTACCACTGAGCCACCTTTCCAGCCCCATAAATACATTTCTTATCAAGCATTGTTGCCTCCTTCTTTGTTTCCCCTTCCCATCTTCTCCCCCCCCCCCACCCCCCACACCCCGCCTGGCCAAAGTTGTAAAGTTCTCTCATGATTTTGAAAACTACTTTCTAAAATTGTAATTTGTGTAATTGGAAGTAATATTTGTAGTTTATTTAAAAAAACAGGCATTAGAACTAAAGTGAACATGTGTGAGACAAGTGTTGTAATATGTTTAAATACTTCCCAAGTAAGGAAAAAAACATGCATTGTCAATTAGTGTATCTGCAATTTGGAACGTCATAAAGCTGCCAAATTGCCTGGTAGGCCTGAAGACTTTAGAAGAGAAGGTTCTAGGGAAACAGTCCCACATATCCATAGAACAATTGTAATGGAAATGCAAACTCCATTGCTTCAATTTCATGTATGACTTATATATGAGCTACTTGGTTGTTACTGGGTGTGTAAAATGCAACATTGCTGTCATTTGCATTAAATTAATTTTAATTAAGTTATGCATATCATTAGGTTATCACTACACTATGTTATTTTCCTCCATTGGAAGATTTTTCTAAGCTGACATAAAGTTATACAGATATCCAACAGCTTAAAGAATCAGAACAGGTAGACATGGGTTAAATGTAAAGCCCTATCTTTGGACAAAGAAATGATACCTTGATGAATGTCATTATAGAAATCCTGAAAGGTATATAGAAGCTCTTCAATAGTTGTATCTTTCCTCCACCACTCTTTCTGATATCCACCTGCTTCTGCTTTTGAATCTTGGTGGGAAACAAGTTATTATTCTCTCAGTCTCCCTTGCAGCTGGCTGCTCCTCAAGGAAAACCACATATCCTAGGTTGATGAACCGGATGACACCTGACAACCAGTAAGTTGCCCCTTTGTTATATGCAGTTGACAGAAAGAGTGGCAGAGAGAGTGAGGTCTTGGGACAAAGGAGCTGTTGGAACAAGGTATAGCACCTAGTGAGATCATCCCTGTGCTGTCTCATTCTTGTCCTGGTCAATGGGCTGTGATGCTGTCCATGCATTAATTGATTTCTTCTGTGTAGACTCAAACTCATGGTAATTTTTTAAATCAATATATCTGTTTTATATATATATATATATATATATCAAAAATAATGAAACAGATGTCTTTGAACTCACATAAATATGGCAAAGAAGAACAAGCCTTTCCTTACCACTGCCAACCACTTAAGTTTCATTTATATCTGATCCTTCCTTTTGAAGTAATAGCAAGGTTTTTGCTCCACACTTTTGTGAGCATTTTAACCATCTTCTACTATTGGATTTGTTTCCAGCATGACTCAGAAAGAATGCATGAAGAATGTCAACTCTTGGGAAAGAAATTCAATTATCATTAAACAAATAAAACCTTTTGTGCCAAGTATATTGAGATAGATTTATTTTGTCCTTGATAAAGTTATAGAGCAGAATGAAGATGAATAGTATGCAATATACTACACATATTATCTCACTCAAATGTCTTTTCTTATAATTAATCATGAGCAAAACACAATATCAACTTTTGAACCTAGTTTAAAAATAGACATTTCTATTACACATTCTTATTAAAGTGAAGATAAGCACAGTTAAAAATAATTCAATTTATTATAGAAAAATATGTTGTATAAATCTTTGATTAAAATTAGGGCTGATGTATTGAAATCAAATTATTCTACACAATGCAAAAAATAGCTTAGCTTTTTCACAGTCACAAAAAAGAAAATGATACTTAAATCAACTTGTGAGAGAAGCTTGATGCAACACAGAGCGGGGAAGATTTGTTTCTATGGTCATGCATGCTAGATGCATTAGCCAGGCCCTCTCTCTGTGATGTGGATACTGTAATAAGAGCTTTAAACCCACTTAATCACTGAGGTCTCTTTTCTCTTTTCATAGTTACTATAAGAAATCTCTTTAGAGGATACAACACACATTTAAAGAGAGACATCTGCGTAACACAGTAAAATAGTGATGTCTGCAGGGACGTTTGTGCACCATTACTATTTGGTAAGAGGAAAGATTGAGTACTGGTTTCCTTATAGAAGTTCAATACTGTGAATCTCACTGGCTGAACTTTGGGGATGAGAAGCAAGACTAACTTCTGTTATAGAGCTATAACACAGTTGTGTCAGCCACATAAAATCATAGAGGGAATAGTTCCCTTAAACTAGTGTTTCATACAAAAGGAATGCCATTTACACCAGTGGCAGAAAATGAAGAGAGGAAAATCCCCATATCTGCTCAGTAATAATGATAATCTTGAAAGGAATAGAACAAGATCTATGAAATAGGCAAAGGGAAAGATTAATGTACTGCTGAAAATAATTTAATCCACGGCAGCACACAATAATTTCCTCAAGCTATCTTACTTTCCTAACAGATTAATAAAAAATATGGCCAAGTATCTGTAAGAACAAAATAACTTGAGATAGAAAAAAAACATGAAATACAATGAATAAAATGTCACTGGAAGGCAGAGTTTGAAAAACATGCAAGATATAGAGATTTGAAGTGAAAGACGATGTCCTATGAATAGTTCAAGGACTTGAAATTCTACCTAAGAAAAACAGAGAAATATACATGTGCAAATGTCTTTACTGTATCCTGTCTTGTAATGTGCAAGAATAATGTGGTTGGATTTTAGGGTTTCACCATATCGTTAGTTTCTGAGGAATCACCCAATTGCTGCTGCATTGATTGTAACAGTTTACATTGCCACCAACAGTGTGGCAATGGGTTTGGGTTTGGGTTTGGGTTTCCCTAAACCCCCACCAGCATCTGTTCTTGTTTATATTACTGATGATGGAATTTGCACAACTACGTAAAGATGAATAAAACATCAAATTCACTTAACAGAAAGAACATTAATGGACAAAAATTAAAACAAATGAAAGCGACCAAAAAGATGACATAAAACATTAAAGTCAGGAAACAGAAATGAAAATTAACTATGAATACAGATCAAGTGCAGATAGAACATGAATACTTAAAATGAAAGCAGTAAAGAAGGGTGAATTTGGTGCGTAAGAAGCCAAAGAGAACCCAAGAATTATGAAATATATTAAATTGTCATTTTGATTTTCTATCTTTACTTGGAACATTCCTAAAGTGTCTGAGTGCATCACCGGAATTCCATCATTTACTTAAAATTTTAATCCATTAAAGATTTTGAAAAAAGGCTTCTTACAAAATCTAATTTCTAAAACATAGCTTTTGCCTGGATTTAAAAGAAACAGAAGCTGTGATCGTAATGTGTACTCTGTAGAGTTGCACTCTACAGATGTGGTCCCTGACTTCCACAGGTTGCGTGAAGCCATTCATACAAATGTGGGAGTCGGACCCTGAAAGCAGCACTTGAGCATCTATATCCAGTGTGCTTTTTGCAGAAATCGTGAACTGAGCATCTGTGAGCAGAGCCCTGCTGCCGACTCAGAAGCAGCAGAGCATGAAGCAATCATCCATGTGCTAAGCCACTGAAATTCCTGAAGGTTCCTTGCTTCCTTAATTTAGCCTGACAATGTGCACGTTGGGTACAGAACCAATGTAAAACAATATAACCTATTTAAGAGACTATGACATATTTAAGAGAAATATTTACAGTCCAATCTACAAATCATAAGCTTCATAAATATTTTTGTGTATATCTTTTTCCTCTTCATTTGCATGCACATAGATGATAGATAGATAGATAGATAGATAGATAGATAGATAGATAGATAGATAGATAGATAGATAATTTTTTAATTGAAATGCTGGTAAATGACTTTTCATTTGTTCATCTGTGTTGTCCAGCTCCAAGATCGTAATATCTCTCTAACATCTCATCACAAAAATACCAGTCAATTTCCGTGAAGAAAGAACTTCTTTTGGTTGATTTTTATTATTTTGATATGTGGTAGCAAGTCTGTCTTATTGCCCTGAGAAATGACTTGAGTGGACACAGAAAGTGTTGCTCCTCTAGACAGCTGCACTTTGGGGGCTAACTACTTAAGCTCTAGTGACAATTTCTTGTCATCTTTGTCCCTAATGACCCAACTATTATCCTGTTTTCAAGGTCACATTGACCTTACCACTGCCATGGCACAAGCTCTTCCCCAAGCTGAACCTGACCCCTTCTAAGCAACATGTGAGAGTTCATTTCCCTTGATAGCCAAGGTAAGAGCAATTCATGACAAATCTTCAGGGTCTCCATCAAATTCTGCTCCTGCAAGTTATTCCAGGGATATGTGATAAACTCTCTTTCAGTGTTTCCCTTGAGCCTTGAATGTGATGCATATAACTGCCATTCTGATTTTGTATTTCTGTTTAAGCCCTCGAAGGGAGTTCGTTCTTGATGTAGTCTTGCTTGTTATCCTTCCTCCTTTGGCCTCCCAGGTTTCCTTCTGCCTATATCATAATATCTAGTGTACACTTCTAGTTTGGCCAGTTTTCTTTCCCTTTCCCTAAGGTGGAAGTAGCAGATTGGTTGCAGAGAAAACGGAAGTGGTTCATTAATAAATCAAGAGAATAAATATTGTATGCATTGCACATGAAATTCTTATGCAAATAAAATTATTAAAAATTTTATAAATAGTTCTGTAGCTTCCCCAAGTTTCCCTTTAATTTTCTCTGCAGCACATTACAGGTGTCCAGATGAGCTTCTTCACATATATTTCTAATAATGGCTACCACAGTGCAGATGGACTGTAATATCCATTCCCAACTCCCCTTGATTTGCAATGAGAAAGACAAGCCATCTATCTTCACTCTCAACACAAATGTAGTGTATTCTGTCTTTATTCCAGTTTCCTGGGGTCCATAACTGTGGATTCACCCAACGGAGAATCAGACACATCCTTTGGCTTAAGATAATGCTCTGTGATAAGCGTGTACAGAGTTACTTTTCTTGTTATTATGCCCTGAATGGCATCAAATACCAACTAGTCATGTAAGATTTAATTTTATTATGTACTGTGGGTAATCTGGGGGTGTTTTAAAGGTAGGTAAAAGTCCTCTTATAGGACAAGATTAAATTTGTTCTTGCTGAAGTTGGTAGGGGACAGAGGAACGGTAGGTAGGGTGCCCACTTATAGCCAGATATGCCCATGTCTTTTTCCCAAAGGAAGGTTTACCAGACTCAAGAAATCCTATGCATTTGAGAGAAATGATAACCAATAACAAATGATAGTATCATGGGAACAAAGATGATCATTTCCAACAGGTTTGCTTTTAGAAAACTGCTAGTTGGTTCATGAAATTGCTCTTCTCTATGTTTTGTTATCTACATGTGTTATAAGCAAGTAAAGTAAGCTCAAAAAACATGTGATTTTTCCATGCGATTTGTTTGACAGCCTCTTTCCCTATCATCTTTACCTTCGAAGGGTGAGGTTCACTAAGGCCAGTCTTGCTATTTTTGCCTCCTGCAATCCTGTGGCTTGGCACTGGGTTATGTGCTCATTGAGGAAAGTATGGAATACCAGTGGAATCCTACTAGGCTAAGCCACATCCTCCCTCCTGCCTTGACCTCAAAAACCTTCCCTTTATTTGCCCCTCAGTCTACAAGAATTTAGGCTCTAATTGTGAACATATTGAGTTGAAAAAATAAAAATTAGACATTATGAAAATCAATTCAACAAGCTAAACAATATGTAAAGATGAGAGTTTGCAAACATCTACTGAATGTTTCCCAACCCTACCATCAACAACTAGATAAATAATTCATTTTGAAATATGATGAATCCCTAAATGATTTAAAATTTCTACGTCTTTTAAAGTAAAAGCTACTGTCCAGAGCACTTTAGGGTTATTTCATGACATTAAAAAGTGAAGGAAATAAAAAAGGATGAAGGAAAGGAAGGAGTGAGACAGGGAAGGGGAAAGGAAGGGAGAGAAAGAGGAAGAGGAAGGGAAGGAATGCCAGATGTGAGAGGGTTAACAGGAAAAAGGAAGCAGAAGCTAATAAGGGCAGGTGGAAGAAGTTGAGTCATCCCCAGTGTTGCTCCATTCAGCACTTGGCATGCTCAAGAATCATTTTTTTTTCAGTGTGAGTCAATTCCATTAAAAAGAATGACTCTAATAATAAAACTGCAGCAAATCATAGCTCTTTCCACTATACTGGTTTATTCATGGGATTCTGGCATCCACTTCTGTGCTAATCCAGACGACCTCTTCAGAGGTCCCTTGCGAATGGTGGCTTCTGTGTCACACACACATTTTTTTAAAAAAAGAAAGAAAGCAAAAACCAGCTCCCTGCTGTGGACCTGCCCTAATTCCAGACATCTGCAGACCCAGCTGGGAGCACCTGGAATCTTATTAGCTGTAAGACTTGAAGACAACACCTATAAACCAAAAGACAGAGTGTTGTGAAATTTAAAGAACAGGAGCCCTCTAGAGAGTCATACTGCTGTTGTTTGTAAGATGCATATTCAAGTCCCTATAATATCAGTTCAAGCACAATGAATTGATTCAGAGGCTGCATTAGAGATGAAGCTGTATAGTCGTGAGACAGCTAAAAAACCTACCCATTTTCAGTGGAATTTTTCCCATTCAGTGTATATGAAAAACAGATGTATCCATGGAAGCTGTGGCTCTAAAATGAAAGACCACCAAAAGGATGCTCTGTGAATATGCTAAAAAAAAAAAGTGCTTATAGCATCTTATTCTAAGTAGTACAAAAACACCTGAGACCCTAGAATCAAAATTCCAAGCTGTTTTCTTTTCTGTATTAATCTTTTTTTTTTTTGTCGATGCTGGGGCCTGAACTCTGGGCCTGGCTGCTGTCCCTCAGCTCTTCAGCTCAAGGCTAGCACTCTACCACTTCAGCCACAGCACCACTTCTGGTTTTCTGAGTGGTATATTGGAGATAAGAGTCTCACAGTCTTTCCTGCCAGGGCTGGCTTTGAACCACAATCCTCAGATCTCAGCCTCCTGAGTAGCTAGAATTACAGGCATGATCCACCAGGGCACGACCCTCTGTACTAATCTTAAATAAAGGGATAATAAAGTTAAAATGCTATGATATCTCTTCAAAATGAGGTCACCAAGACTCAAACCAAAACAGTTTGTAAAATTTTATCCTTTAATTTTGTACATATATAAAGCTGTGTGAAAGAATAGATGGAAAAATAGTTGAACATGTATGACAGACTTTATTCCTAGATAGATAGATAGATAGATAGATAGACAGACTATCCATTGATGAGGAAAAGAGGAACATCACCAAAAGAATTGTCCATAGCACAAATGTAAATTCACTAATAAAATATCCACCTTATAAATAAACTTCTATATAATTAACTAATTCTATATAATTAACAAATTCCAACCTAACCAAACTCCTGAGCTTATTAAAAATAATCACTAAAAATAAATACTATTTTGAATTTATAAAAATATAATTTATATCACCTTGCACCAGAATCAACTCCACATGGATCAAAGACATCAAAGTCAAAACAGACACCCTTGAAAATATTACAGGAAGGAATAGAAGAAACTAAGGCTCACTGACACAGGCCAACATTTTCTTAAGAAAGACCCAAAAACACAACAAATCAATTGTAAAAATGAGATTGCATGAAACTGCAGAGCTTCTGCATGGCAAAGGACATAGCTAGCAAGATCAATAGAAAGCCCACGGAATGGGAGAAGATCTTCACTAGCCATACAATGGACAAGGGCCTCATATCTAAAATATACTTAGAACTCAAAAAATTAAATCCCCCAACAACAAATCCTCAAAGAAGCAACCACCTCATTAATAAGTGTACTAAAAACTTAAAGAGAGAGTTCTCTGAAGAGGAAATAAAAATGGACAATAAGTACATGAAGAAATGCTCAACTTCTCTAGCCAAAAAAGAAATTCAAATCAAAACAACATTGAGATTCCACCTCATCCCAGTTAAAATGGCTATAATCAAGAAATCTAGTAACAACAGATGCTGGAGGGGATGTGGCCAAAAGAGAAACCCTACTGCATTGTTGGTGGGAATGTAAACTTGTTCAACCACTTTGGAAAGTAGTATGGAGGTTCCTTAAAAGACCTCAAAGAGTTCCCCTATGACTCAACAACCCTAGTTTTAGGCATTTCCCCAAAGGTTTACAAACAAGGACATACTAAAGCTACCAGCACAACTATGTTTATCATAGCATTATTCACTATAGCTAAGATATGGAACCAACCCAGATGCCCCTCAGTAGATGAATGGATCAAGAAAAGAAAATACGATATATATATAGAGAGAGAGAGAGTAATTCTATGCTTCCATCAGAAAGAATGACACTGCCCCATTTGTTAGGAAATAGAAAGACTTGGAAAAAATTACATTAAGTGAAGTAAGCCAGTCCCAAAATAACATAGGTCCAATGGTTTCCCTGATCTGCATTAACTAGTATATGTCTAGGACAAGCAGAAGAGGTCAAAGCTATGTACATATGACCATATAATATGATGCTAAGCGAAATGAACCCCAAGATAGGGACACAAGAGATTTTATCTTTGTTGCTGTTCTTTTTAATGTACTTATAATGTATTATGTGATTTTTTTGTTTCTTTGTATGTCCTTTGTATATTCTCCCATGGTATAACCCCTGTTGTCACTGTATGTGATTCTGGTGTCCTGCATCTTGTATGTACATTTTTCTAATTTAGAGAGGGGAAGGGAAATAACAAAATGTTGATATAAGGATACAGGATGATCCATTGTAACAACTACATGTACCAGATACTATATTGAAAATGAACTTTACATGTTTTGGGGGGGAGGGAGGAGTTGGGAGGTGGGGAGGAAAGGGATGGTGGGGGCAAAACAAAGGTGGGGGTAACAATGCTCGATAGGAAATGTACTCATTACATTGCTCATGTAACTGTAACCCCTCTGTACAGTATATTTACAATAAAAATATATATTAAAAAATAAAAGGAATGCATGAACCAAAAATAATATATATATAATTTATGTAAGGAACAATGCACATTAGATTGCTATTTTTGCTATAATTTGTTAGTCATTTAAAAAGGATATTGGCAAATCAACTTAAACCCCTGTAACTTAGATGTTTAGTGGAGCATTTCTACTTGCAGGAAATTTTAAAGTATCATTAAAATTATCTTCAAGTGGATTTGTGGAATTTTTCTCTTATTTTTATTGAAAGAAAGTATTAAAAGTCTAAGTGGGTAATCACTGATTTGTACCTCCTCAAGTCTTTCAAGATGATCACAGACTGTTCTTAAATAATATGATGGGTTAGAACAGTTTTAGATTAGATCACCAATACTGAAAACACAGTGGAATTTTTATCCAGTACTGGGGCTTGAATTCAGGACCTAATGATTTTTTTAAATTTTACTCAGAGCTGGCACTCTGCCACTTGAGTCACAATTCTACTTCCAGGTTTTGTAATTGGAGATAGGATTCTCATAAATGGAGAATAGATATATCTGCACAAATACTGAATTGTGATCCTCAGATATCAGACTCTTGAGTAGTTAGGATTACAGGTGTGAGCTACCAAAGGTTGATCAGAAGTCCACAATAGATTCTTTTAATTCATGTTTCCAGTCTATATATGTAAGTACATGCAATTTCAAGATGGTACAAATTCAACTGGTGGTTTTATAGCTTATCAAAATTATATCCACATAGTTTATTTAATGGAAGTACAAAACAATTTACCATTTATAGGACAAGTTTCTAGGCTTTCTAATCCAGGTCATCTAAATATACGGGCATGGTAACACTCATTTCAAGTTTATTCAACACAATTCAACCATCTTATGAAATACTTAAGAACAGAGTAGTCTGAGAATGAAATGGAGATGATAGTGTAGAAATATCCAGATTTTTCTGTGAATGAAATGGAGATGATAGTATAGGAATATTCAGGAGCTAAAGAGGTCAATTAGGATCTGGCTAACCTTTTGTTATGGAACCTTTTCCTCAGCTATGGAAATATAAGGGAAGGAAGTGACACTGTGGCTCAAGTGGTAGAGTTCTAGCCTTGAGCAAAAGAAGCTCAGAGACAGTGCCCAGGTCCTGAGTTCAAGCCCTAGGACTGGCAAAAAGCAAAGCCAAAAAAAATGTCCTCTTGCTGGATGCTGATGGCTCACATCTCTTATTCTAGCTACTCAGGAGACTGAGATCTGATGATCATGGTTCAAAGCGAGCCCAGGCAGGAAAGTCTGTGAGACTTTTATCTCCAATTAACCACCAGAAAACAAGAAGTGACACTGTGGTTCAAAGTAGTAGAGTGCTAGCCTTGAGCTAAAGAGCTCAGGGACAGCACCAATATATATTTATAGATACATATGTATGTATATATATGTATGTATACATATGTGTGTGTGTATATATATACACTATATATGAAAAAGAAACAAGTGAAATTCAATGTGTTGGATGACTTGCAGGAAGAAACTGACATTGTCTAAATATCTTTCCTTGATATTTATATAAAAATTTAGAAGCTATATTTAATATCCACACTTCATTTTTTTATTAACAGAGGGAAATGTTTAGAAAAGATTCTATGAACTTAGGGAATTCTTGTTTCATCTCTTGGGAGACCTATTATTGGCCTGGTGAACCAGAAAATTGGTAGACACATGTCCCAAAATGATCTCCTGTTGAGTTCTCCACTCTGCTTTTCTATATTCTGAACTGTTTTCTGAGCCAGATGCATCAGTTGTAGCAGGTTTAAACAGATTTTAGAATGTGGTTCATAGAAAGCATAAAATATCAACTCCAGACCTTGCCTCACTTCTATAGCATGGATTGGGATGGCGATGACCAAATACTACATTTGTGTTTCATGTTGCTTTCATGTTTTCATAGCATGGTTCCTCAATTAAACCAAAACCAAGGAAATATTTTTACCAAAGGGTTTATTTCCTTTTCATTTGTTTTTATACCATTATTCTATTGGAGAGTATCTTCCTATGGTCCTCTCCCCATTAAAGCATCGTAACTACATCTCAATACAGATAAGCAGGTTCTTTCCTGCTTTGAGTTGCCACAATGTAGGTCCTACCACCTTTCCACTGTGGAACTGGTCCCTATTGAACTGAACATCTGCTTGCTTTGTGGATATTTCCCTTTGTTCTAACCACCAGGCATTGCAGCTACCAAAATGAAAGCCCTTTGAAAGGAAGAGCCTGGCCTTGTGTGGGGTACGTGTCCTTTACCCAGCAGGACAGGGATTTGGTTGATGCATGTTAGTTAAAGTGGGTCAACACATGCTTAGGTTCATAAGGTTTGTTTGTCTAATTTAAAACAAGTGTCACTTAAAGATACATTTTGTTCAGAACATTCTACATTTGAAGCGGAAGTACTTTAGATTTATATTATTTAGATTTATTTTATATCATAGAATAAATCCCTCGCAATGGATTTATAAATGCAATGAAAAATTTTATGCAATTTTATTTTCAGAGGCCAGAGAATAAGCTTCTTTCATTTAGCAGCCTGGATTATTCAATGATAATTGTGGAATTATAGACAGAATGTTATAACTACTGAAACTATAGGAAGAAAATCTTACTGAGAAATCCTACGGAGAAAGTATTCCTGAGAAAATTATATCATTTTCCCCAATAAGAAATACTTAGAGAAATGATTCATGTTTCAATAAGATTGGGGCACTGAAGGAAATTTGTATATAGCATCTAATCTAAATGATATATTTTTAAGAAACATTTTTAGATTTTGTTTCTCATTTAAAGTATTGAAGTTGGGTGCACTCATCATCTGTAAGACACATCATCATATTTTTAATAATAATAATAATAGATGGAGGAAATAATTGCACCTAATAATGAAGTTATAACCGTGCACTGGTGGCTCATGTCTGTAATCCTAGCTACTCAGGAGGCTGAGAGCTGAGGATCACCATTCAAAGATAGCCCAGGCAGGAAAGACTGTGAGACTCTTATCTCTAATTAATCACCAGAAAACTGGAAGTGGCACTGTGGCTCACATGGCAGAGTGCTGGCCTTGAGCTGAAGAGCTGAGAGACAGCGCCCTGGCCCAGACCAGAGTTCAAGTCCCACAACCAATACTAAATAAATAAATAAATAGGTTCCTACTTTGGTAATAATGAAGAATAAAAACCCTATCTAATTTTAAGAATATTCATGTGCTGGCCTAGCTACAGGCAAGAAAATTCATGAGATAGTTTAAAAAGTAGTTGGGTAGATAGGAATTAATGAATGATATTTCTTCTTTATGGTGTCTGTATTTTTAAAAAAAACTTTTCACTCAATAATGTTATTTTTTAAAACTTTTAAAAATGTCTCTACACATAATTACATGTATAGTTTAAAATATTCTTCTACTCATTCCAAGAAGAAACTACTAAAACTTCTCATCTGTGAAAAATAACATAGTTTTCTGAAAATGATTGATTAGCATACAAAAAGGGTAGTATCCATGGCTAATATTTCTTGGTAATATAAGTGTGCTAGGAATCCTATTATGGCTGGGAAGAGTGAGCATCAGCCACCACAGCAAATAAATCAACAGCAAAAGACAAAATACCTATTTCTTTTGACATGTGAATACCTGTAGCTATTTAAATATGATGTGTTAGGAGCATGTGCTTTCTACAAATTCCATAAATTATACTTGACATGACTTTTCCTCTACAACAGATGGTTTAGAGTAAACAACATCAAAATTAATATGTGACTCTAACTACGCTCACACAGTAAAAATTTTAAATGATCAATCTGCTAATATATAATTCAACAACAGGGAGTTATTTATGTACTATTATTAGATCTGGAAGCAAACTATCTTCTAAACGAGTATTTCCCAATGTAGTTCACCTCTCCCTGAAGATCATTTCATATTCTTCCACTTAACCATGATATGGAAATAAACTGGGCACCAGTAGACAAAATTTCATAAATGAATTTAATGCAGCAAACCTACTGAACCACACAGCACATGAGGAGCATGCCTGGCTTCCCTTGCTACTCCTTTGACTAAGGATGTTATGTGGCTGTTGCCCAGAAAGACAATAAAGCATTTTGCCACAAATTGCCCATCTGAGATAAGACAAACACTCAAAATTCCAAGTACGATTCCTATAGAATGTGCCTTACCTTCATGCCATCATAAGAGTAAAATAGCATGAGTCATGAGTGAGGAACTGTGTTGAAATAGTCTGTGCTGAAAATTTAAGGGTTTGTTTTGAATTGTTTGAGTTCATCAGCTTAATTTTCCTTCTTATTTCTTTACTTTCCTTAAAATCTGTGCTTTAATTAGGTTTTATCTTCTTCAAATGGTTGTACAAGGGAATTTATATACATATATATATATATATATACATACAAACACACATGCATACATATACAGGGATAGATATGATATAGATACAGATGTAGACATAGATACACACATAGATATGGATATTTATATCCATATCTCTGTATGTATATATAACATCATAGTATATGTAGGTATACATATGTACTTTTGATCCATTCATGCATTGCAGAGCATCTGGGTTGTTTCTATAACTTTGTTTTTGCTTTTGAAAAAATAAAGGATGTATTTTAGTAAGGCAAGAATAATATTCCACATTTATGAGTATTTACTATATTTTCTCTTTGAAACACTAGATTAAAAATAGTAATGATGGGCTAGGAAGGTGGCTCAGTGGTAGAGCGCTTGCCTAGCATACATGAGGCCCTGGGTTCAATTCCTCAGCACCACATAAGCAAAAAGAAAAAAAAGCCAGAAGTGGCACTGTGGCTCAAGTGGTAGAGTGCTAGCCTTGAGCTGAAGAGCTGAGGGACAGTGCCCAGGCGCAGAGTTCAGGCCCCACGACCGGACCCAAAAAATAAACTAAAATAAAATAAATATAGTAATGACAGCATTTTTTCTCAGTGAATAAATATGCTTAAAGCATATATGTAAAGCACTTAGCAGAGTTATTGACACACAACAAGTTCAATAAATATTAGCTTCTCACAAATGACCAGTGGAGAAACAAAGGGTAAACAAATGTAACAGTGGTACTCAGTAGGCACTATTTTGAAAAGGAACTATACAATGATGGGCAGGCTCAGGAGAGAAGAACTTTGAGAGAACTAAGGAAGTGATAGTATTGCCCCAAAAGAAATGGACTCATTATCTGGATTATAAGATGATAAACTCTCTGAACAATAAAACAAACTTTAAAAAGATCAACTTTGTACATTGATTTGTGTGTTGCAGTAATAGGTCTAGTGTTCAGTTGCCAAGGATATTACTTTTAAGAATGTTGGAGCAACATTATTTTTGAAAAAAAAAAAAAACTTCTGATAATACCATTAGTAATAGGGAGGAAAGCAACATCCCTGAGGAGAGGTCTAGTCCATCTATTCCATTTTTAGTTTAGTACCCAACTGTCAAGGACATACTATGTGCTTGATATACTACCAGGGTTAAGGGGGTTAAAATACATAAAACAAAGAAAGAAAAAGAAAGAAAGAAAGAAAGAAAGAGAAAGGAAGAAGTAAAGAGAGAGAAAAAGAAAGAAAAAGAGAGAGAAAGAAAGAATCTAAGATTTAGCTCCTGATTTACAATATCTTTACAATAAAAAAATATAAAAAATATTGTGTTGTTAGGGAGAAACTGGGGAAAAACAAAGAAAAGGGTGATATTATCCAAAAAGAACTAAACTCAGTTTTACATGACTTACAGGATTGTAACCCCTCTGTACAATAACTTTAATAATAATAATAATATAATAATAAAAAGTTTTCAAGCAAGTTCAAAAACATCCAACTTCTCAGTTACAGGAAAAACATATGAGGCTGGTGGCTGGTGGCTCATGACTTTAATCCTGGCTATTCAGGAGGCCGAGATCTGAGAATCACAGTTCATAAACAGCTTGTGAGACTCTTATCTCCAAGCAACTACCATAAAACCAGAAGTGGCACTGTGGCACAAAATGGTAGAGCATTAGCTTTGAGCAGAAGAGCTCAGGAATAGCACCAAGACCCTGAGTTCAAGCCCATGACTGACATAGATATGCACATATACATATATATGTATGTATGTATACATACACATATATGCATATGTGTGTATATATGTGTACTTATATATACATTAGGATTCCTAAGTCTGGAGGCCATTAGTTTCAAATTCCTAATTCATATGCATACCTTATTCTGTTTGTTTCTATGTAGATCTGGAAGTGTCTTATTATATATTCAGAACATATACGACTTCATAACAGTTTAACAATTCTCAGAAAGTAATGGTTTAATAATTCAATGAATGCAGAAGGTAAGATATATGCATGGTACCAATATAAGACCTAAGGACAGGCAAAAAATCACGTAGAGACCATTTCCAGTGTAGGAGGAGTCCCATACATCACAGCATCAGAAAAGAGTAACATTTTCATGTAAGAACAGATGAATGTAGACAAGGATGTTGAAGAATGTTTTTTGCCATAAATAATCTGGAGTTTATCTTAAGGTTAATGTCAGCATTGAGCACTTTTCATAGAACCAAAGCCAAATTTATTGTTCTCTTTAAAAATGTGATTCTGGAAAGCATAGTGGCTTAAAGAAAAACTACTCAAAACAGGATTTATTCTTTAAAATCCATTTCAGAGATGAGGAAGGCGGACCAAGATGGAGATTATCTGGGAAGACGGTTTATGGAAGTAGTACAAACTTTTCCTATAGAATAATAATGAGGAAATAGGATACGTATGCAGCATGCTGCTCACAATTCATACTTTGTGATCAAGAGGGGACCGAAGACGGAAATGATGGTTTGCCTGTGGTGAATCCATTTCAGTGCATGAACTTAGGAAATAGGGACATGTACTCCACATCAAGATAGATCGAAGTCCTTCTTGACCTACAAAGCCAGTACAATCTTAGTCTTTCTGAATCCCTGATTTTTTTTAACAAAGAAAAAAAGTCTTGTTTACATTTCCTGGACTCAGATTTCTTAAGAGGCAATGAGATATGTGGATTTCAAAGTCAAGGTAGGAAATGTATTTTGTAAGGAGAACTCTTTCAATGTAGAAAATCTGAAGTATTTCTTCCCTTCTGTTGCCACCTCATCATCACATTTGTAGAAAATGTTCCGTAATTTTCTTTTTTTTTCCTTTCTTTTTTGTACCTTTTTTTTTTATTGTAAAAATGCTGTACAGTTACATGAGCAAGGTAAGGAGTACATGGTTGCCTCCTCCTTTGTTTTCCCCCTACCATCCCTTCCCTCCCACCTCCACAACTACCCACCCCCTCCCAGCCGAAGTTGTAAAGTTCCTTTCAACATAGTGTTTTGTACATCTCATTGTTACAATGGGTCAACCTGTATCCTTATTTAAGCATTTTGTTTTTTCCCTTCCCCTCCCCGAATTAGAGAAGTGTATATACAAGATGCAGGGCACTGAAAATAGGCATTATACCATGCAGGAGGCACATACAAAGCAACAAAAAAATCACATAATACATTATGAATACATTAAAAACAATAGCAAGAAAGAAAAAAGATATTTGTGTCGCTATCTTGGGGTTCATTTCACTTAACATCATCTTATATGGTCCTATGTACATAGCTTTTGGCCTTACATCCTTATATATCCATGATTTTCTTGTTTTTGAAATACTTTGCAAAAAGAGCCATGCACTACTTTTACTCTAGAATATCATATAAAGTTTTGAATACAGCCAGTATCCCTGGAGGATAAATACAGAGTCTTCCTCCTGAACAAAGGCCAAGCAGGCTTATTGCACATTATAAACGATTTGTGTTCCCTTAAGCCCAGGATTCCTCTATTGTTAAGTGGAAAATTACATGCATAGGTGTCACCTGGCTCATCTCCAGTTTGTCCTGCTGGAATCAAAGGTCAGACTGACGGGTAAAGGTGCTAACATACCAGGTACTATTATTGCTATGATTAATAAAATCCTTTGTCTAAAACCTAGGGGATCTCCTGTCTTCTGCTAGAATCCACAAAATTGAAGTAGGCTAACCATTTAGCTTGCACATTGAGTAAAATTTCACAACCTTCACAATTCTTGGCATTTTTGTTTTAGCAATCAAAAGATGTTATGCTGCTGAAATGTCAGGGCCAATCTATACTCAAACCCTCCTTTTCTAGCATCTCCCCTTAACAAAACATTCTCCTAGTTGATACAATGTTCTCAAAACAAATACCTATAGGGGGGAGCATATAGTTTTGACATTAGGTGCTTTATCTAATCTACTACATGTCAATATTCTCTGCATGCGATTTTAGTTGAATAAGAAGACAATACCTATCTTTTTCGATAAATCACAAAAATACTCTACTAGATTAGAAGCATTTCAATTTGAATAATTTCCCAAAACATAATGTTCTCATTTGAAGCCGAAATGTTCATCATACAGAAAATGTTTTCATCCTGTGAAAGCAAAGGGCAATTTTGTTTGAAATGATGGAAAACCACAAAGGAAACAAAATATGGAAAATATATTAGGGTGATACATCTTTGCAATACAAGCTCCAGTTAATAGAATACATGGAGAAAATCAGTTTAGGGGACCCAAAGTTCATACAAACAGTTTTGGGAAAACATGCTCTTAAAATGATTACCTATTTTCTACCTTCATTATCAGAAATGATTAGTGACACTCACAGACTCTTGAAACAAACCACAGAATCCATAGTTCAACATTTGAGCAATTTCTTACAGAGTGACAGAGCTAAGAAATGAAATGTCTAGAGGTCCACAAAGTGAGTGACTTGAAGAAATAGAAACATCAGTGTCATTAGTGCTTGATTCAAGAACAATCTTTGAAGCTCTCCTTTACACTCTTTACTGTGTATTTTTAATATATTTTTACATGGGGGTTGAAGATTATCTTTGAAATTTATATTTATGTAATATTACATTAAACTTTTACTGCCATCTTCCTCTGAAACAGGTGTCTACATTTCTAAAACCTTAGAACAGCCTTCTGTTTGCAAAGTAGCCTTTTAAGTTAACCAGGCTCACTGGTTTTAGGTTTTTTGTTTTTTATTTTTTGTTTTATTTTGGGTTTTTTTTCTTTTTTCTTTTTCTTTCTTTTTTTTTTTTTTTTTGGTGCTGGTCCTGGGGCTTAAACTCCCTGACCCGGAGTATTTTTGCTCAAGGTTAGCAATGTATCTGGAGCCACAGCTGCACTTCTAGCTTTTATGGTGTTGTATTGGAGATAAAGTCTCCTGGACATTCTTGCACCAGCTGGCTTTGAACCGCAAGCCTCAGATTTTAGTCTCTTGAGTAGCTAGGATTCTAGACAGGAGCTACCAGTGTTCTGCATCACGATGCACACTTTGAACTCATCACTCCATTGTCTGAAAAAAGTTCTAGACAAAGAGAAGGATATTTAAAATTCAATGAGACCACTGACTACCGAATGTGCAACAATTATTACTCTCACATTTTCAATCAACGTTTGTTAGCATTGGAGACTAAATACAACTTCTTTTTTAGTAAAAGGTGAGGCTCTTTTTAAAATGGACAAGTGTACTTGGCTCTTTCCATCTCTAACCTCAAATCTTAAACTCTGACTCAGTTTTAGTAATTCAAGTACTGTCTATCATCTCCCTAGGGAACAGTAGAAACATATACCCTTGAAAACTACCAGGGCGTCAACATCATAATTTATCATAAAAATATTGGTGTTTTAGCTTCTGAAAATAATAAGCTAAATTTGACAATTATGTGGATTGTGTTGATTGTGTATGGACTAACATAACTGTAAAAACTAAGCACAGAAAAAAGAATGTGGAATAAGATTCTAATTTTGATATTGTTTATAAAATAAGAGAGAATTTAAACAAATTTGCTCTCAGTTTTCTCACATGTTAAAATTTATTTCCTTGAACCTGTCCTCAAACAGAATAATATATTAGGGTATCAATACACATAATAATTTATATCTCTGTACTTTCTTCCTTCTTTCCTTTCCTTCTTTCCTTCATTTCTTCCATTCTTTTTCTTCTCTCTCTCTTTCTCTCTCTTTTTTCCTCACCACCCCCTCTCCGTGTCTCTCATTTTGGCATTTGAATCAGGGACTTGTGCTTGTTGGACAAGTTTACTACCACTTGAGTCAAGTTCCCAGGCTTTTTTGATTTTATATGTTTGTTTTCTTGTTGTTTTTACATTGAATTTCATCTCCTTTGCCCAGAAGAGGAATTATTTGGTGGACATGATTGCCACTTCGATTTGATGCTTTCTCATGTTTAAACCCAGGTTATGCCTTTTGCATTTGCATTAGTACCATAGTTTGAACTTCAAGGCCTCCTGCTCTTGCTTGGCTTCCTTGCTCTCAGTTGAACTTGAACCTCTAACATTTTGCTGGCTAATTAATGAGAGTCTCACAGACTTTTCTACTTAGACCTTCTGTAGCTGGGTGGCAGTAGCTTGTTCATGCAATCCTAGCACTCAGGAGTCTGAGATCTGAAGATCATGGTTTGAAGTTAGCTTAGTTGGGAAAGTCTTATCGTCCAAAAATCCCAGGATGGAGCTCTGCCTTAAGTGGCAGATTGCTAACCTTGATCAAAACATGCTCAGGGACAGCATTCAGACCCTGAGGTTGAGTTCCAGGACCAGAACAAAACAAAACAAAACAACAACAAAAAGATTCTCCAGTCTTGATTCTCCAAAGTGTGATTTCATTACAGACTAGGGCACTGACACTGGACTTGGATGATGGGACAGAAATTATTTAGATTTTTTTTAATTTGGCTCAGTTGGTTAAGACGATATTTCTTATTTCTCTTTGTAAAGACATCATTATTTTTCCCTCGCCAATGCCTAAGTCTTTTGAGGGAACATACCATAAATAAAATAATACTATCCTTGTTCTCAATTTTTTATTCACCACTGACAAATTATGTTCATATATTAGTAGATCTTAAGACATTGTAAAATTACAAAAGTATGTTAATTAAGAGAGTTCTGTGTTAGAGTATGGTAGACAAGTAAAGGATTAATCCACACAGGTGGAAACCTAACTCCTGACTAGGATGTCACTACAGCTAAGTGTATCTCTGGATATAAAGCAAACCCACAGAAATGAGTTGCCTATGTGAAGATCAATAACGGTTTTCAAATGAACAAAATAGACAGATACCAATTATATCTGTTAGCAAAACAATGAAGTGACATAATAAAACATAGGAGTATATTGCCATATGTTAGGGGATGGAACATTTCTTTAAAATAAAGTTAAACAAACATAATGGGAAAATTGATAAATTAGGCTTCATGAATTACAGTTTTTGTTCAGTATTATTTCAACAAGCTACAGGGCTAGACATAATATTGATGTGCATGAATCTAAAAAAAGACTATCCAACTGACATGAAGAAATTCTATACATGATAGAAAGACAAACAAGCCAATACACAACAGGATATATCCCTTTGAAAATAAACAAAGCAATAAAATGACCTAAAGCTGGGTGTCAGTGGCTCATGTCTGTAATCCTAGCTACTCACCAAGCTGAAGTTTCAGGTTTGAATCAAGAATATCTAATACAGTGCTATGTAAGATGACATGGAAAAAAGCCTCACAACTGTCTTAATGAGTGAACATATTTCAGTCCTACAACCAGATTGTCTATTCTATGTTCTTCCATTTGCATAGACTTGAAATATGGGCAAATTTGATTCATGAAATGAAGGATGTGAGAACAGTGGTACCCTTCACAGATAAGGAATCATGGAGTGTTGAAACAAGCACAAATCACCATCTTTGTACTGCTGCTCATGTTTATTTCTCTGTAGGTGATGTGCATGCTCTCACCTTTGACATATAGTACTATAACTTGTAATGTATGTACATGCTTGTATTTACTTTGTGTTTTGATAAGATAGTACTTCAATTTTTTAGCAAATGTTCAAAATATCTTACGCATTCTCCTAAGAAACTATTGGGAATAATATAGTCCCTTACAAAGGTTGCTTGTTGAAGTCAGGATCTGCACATATTTTATGTCTCCTGCCTTCTGTCAGTGTCTCTTCTAAAATGCGTTACTGGATACAACATAGTATTTGAGTAAAGAATTATTAATATTTTTATCACCCACCACATTTATTGTCTCTTCTATTCAGGACTGAGTGTTGATTCTAGAGCGGTTACCTTCTATCTACTACTTTCTTCTTTAATATATATTCTTTATTGTAAACATACTATACAGAGGGTTACAGTTACATGAGTAAGGTAATGAGTACATTTCCTATCGAGCATTGGTATCCCTCCTTTGTCTTTCCAGAACAAACCTTTCCCTCCCCACCTCCCCAACTACACCCTCCCCCCCGCTGCCACCACGACCCCTCCCACCCCCCCCCCCCGCAAAGTTATAAAGTTCATTCTCAACATAGTGTACTTGCAATGCACCATGGCAATAGTATATTTGTGATAGAAGGGAATGGACTACAAAACTACAAAGTCAAGGGTGATGGCTCAAAGCATATCATTCAGTTAAAGAAGCAAGTGCAATGGTTCCAGACTCTTTGACTTCAACCCAGGTTACTCAAAGGTTAGTAAGAAATGGAATTGAATAAATAGAAATAGTTAATACTTAAGGTATGAAGTGAAATACTTAAGGCATTAAGTTAAAGTATTCAATAAAGAGTGGTGAATCTGTTGTATACATTGTTATAAAAATGGGAATGAGCGACTATTAAATATTCCTCAAAAACCAATAGAATCACCCAAAATAAAGATTAACATTATTATTCACAACATCTTTAAAAATGATCCCAGAAGACAAGAATTCCAAGACCAAATGCAAAATATCACAATATTACAAGTGTATGGATAAGCCTCTTTGAAAGCAGACAGAATTGCTGAGCTAAAGAAATTTGGGATGTAATGACGTCCAGTCTATAGGACTAAAGGCAAAAGAAATTGCACAATTGTACTGTGCTCTGATTGCTTCACCCAGGGCACAGATGAACAGTTCTGAAATGATTCTACATGTATAGAGTAATGAAACAATTAAGGAAATGCTGGCAGATGGTGGGAGCCAGCTTTCTAACTGTTAGAGTTGGAGGTTTGAAGCCATTGCCAAAATGGTCCATAAAGCAATGGATTAGAACTAGAGATGTCCATGCAAACCATGTTTTACTTGTAAAGATTCAGATGGCTACATGTTAAGATACTTACCTATGTGTATATGTGTATGTGCATATGTATGTGTGTGGGGATGTGTGTGATTAGAAAACATACATTTTCCTCTGCCAGCTAAGAATTTCCTAGAAACAACATCTCACACTCAGATTTGTCTTCTATAACCTGCTTCAATCAGAGGAACCAGATCCCCTTACAGAAATAATTAATTCTAGGGCTAGCTTGGAAAATAATACACTATGAACTGGAGCCTCATATAGTGCCAGAAAGTAAGGAGGCGTTCTTAAAAATCCACAAGGGGAAATGAGACAACCAAAAGTGCCCCTAAGGCTCAATACTGGGAAAATATGTGCAACAAAATTGTGTTGTACAATCTGAAGGTGTTTCAACTGATATAAATGAGTGATGAGCCTGTGGCTCATGCCTGTAACCTAGCTACTCAGGATCACCGTTCAAAGCAGTCCTGGGCACAAAAGTCTGTGAGACTCTTATCTCCAATAAACCACAAGAAAACCAGAAGTGGTGCTGTGGCTCAAGCAGTAGAGCTCTTGCCTTGAGCTGAAGAGTGCAGGGACAGTGCCCCAAGTTCAAGCCCCAAGACTGACAAAAAAAAAGAGTGATGAAATACATTCACAACTGGAAGAGAATAGACATCCTGTCTTAAAACCAATAATTACTACAGATGTTCTACTTCAAGGAGGGATACTGCCTGTGCCATTGTGTACTTTGAGCTCCTTCCACTACACATGGTATAAAAAGTGAAAAAGGATTTCATTGACAAAATCTGAAAAGTACTATATTAAAATCCATACTGGAAAGTCATAGCAGATAGCCTTGACACCATTTGATGAAATAACATCTTATTGTATGATCTTCTTTCCCAAGATTTATTTTTTAAATGTTATTGTAAAGGTAATGTACAGAAGGGTTACAGTTACAGGAAATTAGTACATTTCCTTTGGAATAGTGTTACCCCTTTCATTATCCTCTCCCAGTTTTTCTCCTCCCAATTTCCCTTCCCCCAAAGTTGTATAGTTGTATAGAGCTACTGAACCACTGCTAAATTGGTTCACCCTTTGTCCCAGCATTTCTGTGCTTCCTCTCCTCCTCCCCAAATCAGATAAACTTATATACAAGACAAAGGGTACCGAACGCAAAAACAGAGACAGAAGGAAATAAACTAGTAGATAAAGGGATCAAGAAAATGAATGGATCCGAAAGAATGATTCTGCCCCAATTGTAAGGAAATGGAATGACTTGAAAAAAAATCATATTAAATGAAGTAACCTAGACCCAAAGAAACATAAGTCACATGGTTTTCCTTATTTGCAATAATTAGTATACATCTAGTATAATTTTAGTTGATAAGCAGAATAGCTCAACAGCTGTGTACATATGACCATATAAAATGATGCTAAGCGAAATGAACTCCAAGATATGGACACAACAGGTTTTCCTTTGGTGTGTTGCTTTTAATGTAATATGTGATTTCCTTTTTCTTTTGTGTTTTTCCTCCCTGTGGTTTACCCTTGTTCTCACTGTATCGGATTTTGGTATCCTGGGTATTGTATATATGTTTAGCTAAATTAGGGAAGGGAAAGGGAACAAAAAATTGGTAAGACAAAGGAGGAAACCAATGCAACAGTGATATTCACAAGGTAATATGTTGAAAATTACATGTACAACTTGAGAGGAAGTTTGATGGGGAGGGAAGGAGGGAGAAAAATGAGGGAGGGGTAACAAATTCAACAAGAAATGTACTCATGACCTTACTTATGTAACTGTAACTCCTCTGTACATCACCTTGACAATAAAATTAAAATAATATAAAAAAGAATAAAGGAAGGAAAAAAGAAAAGATAAAAAGAACTGCAAACAAACCATTTTCCATTTTTTGTAATTCATTTCTATAAGCATCTTTTTCTATGATCTTACACATATAGCTATTGAGCCCTTTCGATCATTTCCTGAGAATCTCCTCCTTTGTTCTTAGCATATGAATGTTTAAACAGCTGCTTAATTAATCATGTCCAGGTAAAAATGTCTGTCTTTTGCTATCTATTGTGTTTACTTGTACATTTATAGGCATGTTATAGTTGTTACAAATGAGGGAAACCATGCAGCCTGTGTTTCTTTGAGTCTGGCTTACTTCACTTAATATGATTATTTCCAAGTCTTTCCTTTATGAATGAGGTGATCTCATTCTTTCTGATGGAAGCATAGAATTCCATTGTGTATATATGCCACACTTTCTTGATCCACTCATCTACTGAGGGACATCTGGGTTGATTCCAGATCTTAGCTACGGTAAATAATGCTGCAACGAACATGGTCATGCTGGTGACTTCATTGTAACCTGGTTTGTGGTCAATTAGATAGATTCCCAGGCATGAGATTACTGTGTCATAGGAAAGCTCTATGTTTAGTCTTTTGAGGACACTCCATACTGCTTTTCAGAGTAGTTGAACAAGTTTATACTCTTTTGGCCACATCCCTGCTAACCTCTGTTATTGTTACTTTCTTGATAATGGTCATTTTATCTATGGAGAGGTAGAATCTTAATGTTGTTTTGTTTGTATTTCTTTTACAGCCAGAGATATAAAAAATCTGGTCATGTGTCTATTGGCCATTCTTAATTCCTTTTCAGAGAAATCTCTCTTTAAATCTTTAGCCCATTGATTAATTGAACTGTTGTTTCTTTAAGGATTTGTTTTTGAGAGGTTTAATTTTTTTTTAGCTCTGTGTATATTTTAGATATAATGTCCTTGTTTGATGCATAGCTAGTAAAGAGTTTCTCCCATTCTGTGGGCTTTCTATTTATCTTGTTAGCTATGGCTTTTGCCATGCAGAAACTCTTCAGTTTCTGCATGACCACATTTATCTAGTCTTTCTTTGATTTATTGTGATTCTGTATCTTTATGTAGGAAGTTTTGAATGGTACCGAGGAACCTTAGTGTTTCCCTTAACCCTTCCTGAAACATTTTCAGGGTATCTGGGTTTACCTTGAGCTCTTTAATATATTTGGATTTGATTCTAGTTCAGGGTGATATATAAGGATCTAACTTCAGTTTTCTGCATGTATATAGCCAGTTCTGCCAACATCATTTGTTGAAGAGGTTGTCTTTCTTCCATGCTGTGTTTTGGGCTCCCTTAGCAAATATAAGGTATACATACATCCGTTGGTTCATTTTTAGGTCTTCTATTCCATCCTTTTCCAAGATTTATACCCTAATCCAACAAAACCTACCAGGCAAATATTTGAATATTATTACAGTAAAAAACACTAAGTATTATCAAAGTCATCAAAAGACAAGAATGCCTTAAGAAGCTATGACCCAGAACACATCTAAGAGACATGTCATTAAAAGGAACATGACATGATCTTAGAACTGAAAATATGGTTTCACATAAAATTACTTTATTTTGAATAAAGTTTGGTTTAAAGTAAATGCCCAAAAGTGGGATTGCTGGGTCATAGGGGAGCTCTATGTGAAATCTTTTGAGGAACCTCCATACTACTTTCCAAAGTGGTTGAACAAGTTTACAGTCCCACCAACAATGCAGTAAGGTTTCCTTCTGTCCACATCCCCTCCAACATCTGTTGTTATTAGAGTTCTTGATTATAGCTATTCTAACTGGAATGAGGTGGTATCTCAATGTTGTTTTGATTTGCATTTCTTTTATGGCTAGGGAGGTTGAGCATTTCTTCATGTGCCAAATGTTCACAAATAAGACTACACTAAAGCTACCAGCACTACTATGTTTATTGCAGCATTATTTACTATAGCTAAGATATGGAACCAACCCAGATGCCCCTCAGTACATGAATGGATCAAGCAAATGTGGTATATATACACAATGGAATTCTATGCCTCCATCAGAAAGAATGACATTGCCCCATTTGTTAGGAAATGGAAAGGCTTGGAAAAATTATATTAAGTGAAGTAAGCCAGGCCCAAATTAACATAGGTCCCATGGTTTCCCTTATTTGCAATATCTAGTATATGTCTGAGTCAAGCAGAAAAGGTCAGATAAGTTGATGTTAGGGAAATGAACCCTAAGATATGTATTCAAATGCTTTTTTTTCTTTCATACAATTGTTTCTAACACATTTATAAGATTATTTCTTTGTTGCTTAGTATGTCCCTCCCTCACAGTATAACCCCTGCTTTCCCTGTATTTGATGTTGGTATAATTTGTGGAGGGGAAGGGGAAAAACAAATCATTTAAATAGGGATACAGGTGGACCCATTGCAACAATGAGATGTACAAGTCGTTATGTCGAAAACGAACTTTACAACTTTGGTGGCGGGGGTGGAAGGAGGATTGGGTGGGGGGCGGGGGGAGGGAGGATAGGTTGGGAAGGGGAAACAAAGGAGGAGGCTACAATGCTTGATAAGAAATGTACTCATTATCTTGCCCATGTAATTGTAACCCCTCTGTACAGTATTTTCACAAAACAAAATTGGTTTAAAATTACAATGAATGTACTATATTGATATAAAATGTTAATACTAGGAAATATTGGTACTGGTTTTGTTGCAATTATTTGGACATCTTTGCAATTTTCTAAAGATATAAACCCAACTGAAAACAAAAGTTTTATTTTTAAAATTATTCAGTGTCATCAACAAATTTTCTTTCAGTAATTGTGTGTGTATGTGTGTTTTTGTGTGTGTGTGTGTGTGTGTGCGCGCATGCATGCACGCATGTGTGTGTATGTGGCAGTATTGAGGCTCACGAAGTTAGGGTCCCATTCTCTTCCTTTCCTTCTTTCTACTCAAGGCTTGTGCTCTACCACTGAAGTCATGCCTCCATTTCCAACATTTACTAGTTAATTGGTGATAAAAGATTCTCTGATTTGGTTATCCAAGTTGGCTTCAAACTACACAGCTCAGATTTTGTTCTAGGATTACAGGTGTGGGCCACCAGTGCCTGTTTTGTTTTGTTTTGTTTTCAGAAAAAATATTTAAATCTATATTTAATTCATGCTTAAATTTCAGGAATATAAATTATTAAATAATTCAACAATGATTTATTAAGACACAGAAATAGCACCTGATTAAAATATTTGAGAAACAGAAACCCTTTTTCCTAATTGTATTCCAGGACGAAAATAAACACTAGGAAATGGGTACTTTAAATGGGGGTGGGGGTGGGGACCATGGAGAGGAGATAGACAAATGAAAAGAGGAAGAGGGAGAATGCACTCATAAAATTAAATGCGTATTCAATGAAATGAAGAACGTTGAGGGAAGAAATGGGATCTGGAAAAATGGAGGCTAATGATGAAAGGGGCAACATTTATCAAGACATATTATAGTCATAAAATGTTTTGTTGAATGGGTACTCCTTTGTACAGCTACTTAAAGATAACAAAAATTTAAAAATAAGCAAATATATTATTCAAGCACAATGCTAGTTAATAAGAGCAGTATAATTTAATTAGAAAGAAAAGAAGATCATTTTTGATAGATTAATTAGAAAGGCTTCCAAGCTAGGCCAATTAAAATACATCTAGAAATATCAGTGCTCTCTCAAGGAGTAGTTTGAAAAAAATATTTTTGCTTGGAATGAGAACATTGATTATTTCACCCATCTACTCTTTCAAAAAAATATTCAGTTTATATTCCACAATGTTGATTTGTGGTGCATGTATTTTATCATTACACTAATCTACAATAGAGATCATTTTCCCTTTGTGATTTGATTAATTAGGAAAAATGCAGTTAGATGATGCAATTAGGATGATTCAGTCTAACATTCCAACAGGGAGATTGTCAACTTCCACACTCATTTCCTGGAATGTTCCCATGTGATTATCTGGTAGAAAATGGTTAAGGGTGTAAAAATCTCAAAGCTATGGACATGGCTTTTGTTGAACTTCCTGAGTAAATATGTCAGAGAAGAACATGAATCCCTTTGAAGTTGGATGTACCACACTCCAGAAAAGCACGTGTATTCACTGCCTGATTGCTGTCCATGTTCCAGCCATTTAGAAGTTTCATTGTGTAGGCATGATAGACTAACTCATTCACCATTCCACCATTAGTGATTGACTCAATCTCCAGTCTTATCCAAGGCTAGGGATGGGCCTCAAAAGTTTTAACCCTCTCATCAACCCTCTCTCCATGTCCTTTGCAAAAGCTACCTGGGGACCTCAGCTGCCAGTAGGTTGACTTGTCAGATGGCTTTCGAAAGATTGGATGCAATTTGCCTGTAAGAAGAAGGTCAATCTTAGTGTGGCAAGAATATTGCCACTGCTCCCCCTTAGAGCTGAACCTTTTTTACTCCCAGAATATATGACTGGCCCTAGGACTTGAGTTGAGTGACTGAGTGGGGTAAAAGTGATCCCAGGTCCTCTGGGACATGTTTCTTTGATGCTGGGGTGCTTCTTGTAGGACCCAGGGGCTAGGGAGGCTGAGATAATCCTACAAAATAGAGATATGATGGGAATGATCCATTTGGATCTCTCACTCAGAGCCAGTATCAATGGCCATGTGACTCAGCCACCATGCATGTTCCAACAAATGCCATGTTTTCCCATGTCTACACATCTGGCCAACACCAAACACCTGCTTAACCCTGGTCAGCCTGAATGTGGGAGAATCAGTAAGGATAGGTGTCTGCTTTTACATTACAGTGGTTTTTATACAATAATAAATAACTGAAGTTCCACTAGTGGTCATTGCCAAATATTGTGGAAGTTTTATAATATAAAATAGTATTTAAGGTTTATGAAATAAAACATATTTTCAGGTTCTGTGGAAACAACTTCAGATTAAACCTCTCTAAATGGAAAGTGATATTAAAGTTTCCAATCTTAAACAAGGTAAATTTGACATATCTGTCATATAGCCAAGTAATATTTCATTCTTTCCTTCTTTGTCATTTATTTTTAAATTATCTTTAAGTAGTTGTATGAAAGAACTACCATTTAACAAAGCAGTTTATGAATAAAATGTGTCTTGATCCATATCACCCCTTCCAACATGTGGTATACTAATTAGCTATTGTATATGAAAGTCTGGAATTCAAGAGAGGTGTTCCATCTGGAGGTAAAAATTTTGGAGCTGTTTGCCTATGGAGCTATTTCAAGTAACATGATGAATTGTTGTTACATTGAGTGATAATGCTGAGAGAGAATAGAGTAGAATGCAGCATGGCAGGAATCTAAGGAATCTAAGAGCAGAAATGAGAAAGTGTCCAGAAAAATAAGGAACATTGAACAAATTGTCTAGTAGAGCTGAAGCAGAGCACAGGACAATAAACAGAGAGATACCATGTGTCCTCAACATTAAGAGCAAAAGGTACAACATACATTATTTTTACATCAGGTCTCACAAATCTAGTAGATACAGCAAGGCCTAAATTATAAAAAATACATCTCAAAGAAAATGAGCAAGTTATAAAGAGAGTCAGTGTTCTCCTGTGGCAATCTACAAAGGCAGGAAGAGGGATTCAAGAGGAAAAAAAAGAATCTCATCTGCTGATGGTAACAGGTAGATTTATTCTGATTTTTTTCTACTTTTTATCATTAAGTAGTAGTTAAAAAGATTTCCACTCAACATGTCAGTTGAGTGGAAATAGTCAGAGTACTATGTACTTTGATCAGCCTCACCCCTTTCATTATTCTCCATCTTTCCCAATCCCATCCATCCCTTCAATTTTTCTTGTTACATTTTCACATACATGCATTGAGTATTATGACTGCCTTTGCCCATTCCTCCTCTCTTCCTCTATCTATTCCCTTGACCTCATCCCAGATTCCTTGTATTCATTTTGTTATACTATAATTTGGTTATTCAAAGGAGTTACACTATTGGAATATTTTCCCTGAGTATGTCATACATAAGTTAACACATTTGTTTATACATTTATATCGACCCATATGTGTTTACATAAAAATTTACAAATTAGGGGCTGGGAAGGTGGCTCAGTGGTAGAGCCCTTGCCTTGCATGCCTGAGGCCCTGGGTTCGATTCCTCAGCACCACATAAGCAAAAAGAAAAAAGCCAGAAGTGGCGCTGTGGCTCAAGTGGTAGAGTGTTAGCCTTGAGCTGAAGAGCTGAGGGACAGCGCCCAGGACAAGAGTTCAGGCCCCATGACTGGATCCAAAAAATAAAAAATAAATAAACTAAAAAATAAATAAAAATTTACAAATTAGATCTAACTTCCACATACGAGTGAACACTTGAGATGTTTGTCTCTTTGAGCCTGACATGTCACTTAACATAATTTTTCCCAGATACATCCATTTCTCTCCAAATGATATACTATTCTTCCAAATGGAATATTGATATAATATTCTTCAAAATTCCAGTAAAATTTACAAATTCATGCACACACACATAGTCTATCCATCCATCTATGTATGTACACATCTCCATTGGAGAACAGCTGGGCTGTTTCCACAACTTGGCTATGTTGAATAGATCACTGGTAAACATGGCTGTACAAATATCTTCTGTATCCTGAATTGTAATCTTTTGTATTAATGCCCAACAATGGTAGTGCTCTGGTATTTCTGTGCTTCATTTCTGAGGAATCTCCAAGTGGCTTCCCACAGTGGTTACAGATGTTTACATTCCCACTGGTGGCAGGTACATTTAATTTGTTATGACGGTCCTTCTGCATAGTTTGGATCACATCTCAACTTCTCAAGGAAGAGATTAGATGGCATATGTTGTGTTATGAAATGGTTTGATATTCATAGGAGTTACAGTTACATAAGCAGAGTACATTTCTTATGGAACTTGTTACCCCCATTTTCCTCCCACTTTCCCACCCCCAGCCCTCCAAGTTGTACAGATCACTTCCAACATATGTCTTGTGAGTGTCGCTGTTGCATTGGCTCCACCTTCGTCCATTGTCTCACCATTTTTTTTGTCCCCTTCTCTTCCCTAATTCTGATAAATGTATATACAATACCCAGGGTACCAAAATCAAATACAGAGACAATTGGGGTATGAACTATGAGGGAAAAAGACACAAAAGACAATAAAGAAATCACATAGTACATTAAAAGCAACAACAGCAAAGAAAGACCTGTTGTGTCCATATCTTAGAGTTCATTTCACTTAGCATCACTTTATATGATCATGTGTACATAGCTATTGAACTATTCTGCTCATCTTCTAAGAATATCTTAGACATATACTAGTTATTCCATCACCTTGATGATAAAATTTTTAAAATAAAATAAAATAAAAATAACTGTACTCTGTGCCAATGGGGAATACAAGATGATGGGTATACAGAAGTTTTCTGCACTATTTTTCAAGCTTTCTATAAGTCTCTTATGTCCCCAAATAAAAAAAAATCAATATCTGGGTGGAAAAAACGAAATGGTATGATAGACTATGACATGCTAAAACTTCTCTTTTAAAAACTACCAAATCAAAAACAAAAGCTACTATTCATTTCTGATTTGAAACTGGAACTTTAAATGAATTTGAAATGACTGGATTTTTTTCTTTCTTTGTTTTGTCTTTTTGTTTTTGTGCTGGTTCTGAGCTTGAACTCAAGCCTGATCACTGTCCCTGAGCTTCTTTTCTGGCTTAATGTTAGTTTATTGGCAGTATGAGTCTCATGGTCTTCTTTGCCCAGGCTGGTTTAAAGCTCCATTCTCTGAACTTAGCCTCCTGGGTAGCTAGGATTATAGGTGTGAGCCATCAGTGCCCAGCTATTTTATTATGTTTTATCATGTATGATACCATTACACAGAAATACTCCAAATCTAATCTCTCTCCTGGAAAGAGGCTGAGCTACAGATGTTGTGCAAAATACGAAGGTGACCGAACACAGTTAATTAAATTTACCAAACCATCTTGACAACAGAGTTGATTCTATTTACATGATGTGTTTAGAATAGTAAAACTCACAGAACCAAGGACTGTAGGAGTAGTTGTCAGGGGCTGGAGCTGGGAAGAGGTAAAAGTTCACTGTGGCTGCACAGGAGAGGAATGTGAAACAATGAGATCAGGATAAAGAAGGGAAAGGATTCTACATGTTCTTGCCTGTGTGTCACATTAAAAAATCAAGAGCTTTATTTAAGGCCAATTAGATAGCATTGAAAACTTTTTAAGGCCATAGCTGCATAATTAGATCCTCATTTATGAAAGAGCATCCTTTTATGAAACAATAAAGTAACCGTGTAGGAGTAAAACTTAGACATAAAGACAGAACTCTTAACAGGCCAGTGAGAGACATGAGCAATACTTACCAATCTCTAGGTGACCAGCTCAACTATCTTAGCATTTTCTGAAATATCACTCAGCAGGAGCCAGGTGAGTGGGGAAGAGGATGAGATCCTACTCGTGGAATGTAATGTAACAAATTCATCTGCATACATGAGGAGACTTGTGCGTCTGGGTTCAAAATACTGCTGGAATGGTCCACAGCAGGCTTACAATAAGCGTATGTCTAGGAAATGAGTTGTTGGTATCCATGATGTCATCCATGGAATTTATTTTGAATTAGTTTTATATTAGATAAAATATTTTCCCATATTTTATTAGCAAATATTAATCACACAATGTGGGGGCTTAGAATTGTATTATAATTTATATAATACTCTTTGATCACCTTGTCCCCTTCTCTCCCTCTTTCTTATTCTTCAATCAATCTTTTTCTAAACTTTATTGCAATTGTATTGTGTGTGCTAGCACTGGGGCTCAAACTCAGACCTTCACACTACTGCTTGCTTATTTGCTCGTGGCTGGTACTTTACTACTTTAGCCACAGCTACAATTCTTTTGGCTTTTTGTTAGTTATTCGGCAATAAGAGACTCGTGGACTTTTCTGTCTGAATGGATTCTAACTTTCATATCAGATCTCAGACTTCTAGCAGGTAGAATTATAGGTGTCAGCCACTGGCAGCAGGATATTTATTGGAATTTTCTCAATATGTTTTATTATGTTGACCATTATTTTGTCGATGTTGGAGTTTAGAATTCTGGACTTAGATTTCTAGCTCAAAGCCACATCTCCAGCCCTTTTTGCTTTAATTACTGTTCAATTAGGGCTTCACATTTTTGTTCAGGCCAATCTTGGACTATTATTCTCTTTCTCCCCCTGCCAAGTTGCTGGGAAAGCAGGCATCAGTGACCACACCTTCTCATATGTGCATTTAATATAAGTTTAGTTGGTAACAGAAGTAATCCCATAGAGAATGACTGTAATGAAAGAATGGAGTTAGTTGCCAACATGACCAGGGTTTTAAAGTCTACATCATATATGTGAGACTTAGCTTTACATTGGAAACTTTACCCTCTAGTTTATTTTATTATTTATGAATGAGGGACAGAGCTGGATCTCAAGGCCTCATGGTTTGGTTTGGCTCTGTCACTGCAAGCTGATGCTCTACCACTTGAGCCATCCTTCTATTCCCCTTAATCTATAGTTCACTCTCATCCATCTTCATATTTAGCTCTCATGGTAGAGATTTCTTGTCATGCTCTATTTAAGCAATGTCTCCTCACCATTTGGAATATATTCTTCACACTGTTTTCCTGGCTTTCATGGTAAATATGCTTGGCTTGGCTTTGTGAAATTTAACTTAAAATGCAAGCTGTCTACTGCTCTGCCTCAGACCTTGCCCTCATCCCTCCCACCATAGCATCTGCCCACAGAACAACACATCTAAAATTGTCGTCTGAATGAAGACACAATTAAAAGATAAATATGTGTTCCAATTACAAGACCCAGGGAAGATAAACCTATTACTTAGTTTTATTAATCCCCCAGTGAGTTTATCAGCTAATTCACAAAGCAAAGTGCAATGATAAAAAAAAAAAAAGCCAGGTTATTTGATTCCACATATCTTCTTTTCTCCATTTTCTGTGCAGAAATAAATTATTTTGTTCCTAGAAGGCATGTTCTGTCAGAAATAGAGACTAGCTGGCTGAGAGGCAGCAGAATACTGAAAAATAGGTTGTGAAATTTGGTGTTTAATAATGTACCTTCCCTTCGTACTTCATCTTTGCAAAGCTTTGTGACTTGATTGCCAGTTTTTTGGGCAGACAACTCAGTACATAATAACATCAAATTCATAAGACATTTAGGAGACTTAAGTGTGGTAACATGATTTATGTGAGATAACATTGACCTCTAAAGAAACACTAGAAATGGAACTCTCCCATTACAAAATGAAATGTACATATAGACATAAGAAGCACCTGAACATTATCATTACACTTGCTGTGGCCAACACAAAAATGTGCACATGCAGCTGAAATGGAGTTATCAAACATTCTCCATCACTGCTGCTGCTTATGGCCATGTATCAGGAGACGACCCAATCATAGGATCTAAGTCAGTTACACATTTGCGAATAAGCACAGTAACAAAACTCCTTAAGAAGAAGCCATTGAGAAGTTACGAAATTGAAATATGCCCCTTCTCATTTGAAATTTTTATAAAACAGTGCTTTTACCTTTTCATCTTGTAGTCTGACTCACAGTCAGTCAATGCTGTATTTTCTCAGTAGGTGCTGTCAATCTGACAGGAGGCTTTATCTTCAGGTCAGCCTGTGTTTCATGCTGTTATAACTTAAGACAGTGTTCTCATTATGTAACAGACAGAACTCTACTGGCATGTTCCTCCCAACTATGTATTACAAGCCAGAATTTCTTGTTTTCTTTTTAGTCTTTTATCTATAAGCTACTTAATAATACAATTTATTGAATTACTAGCAACATCAATGGGATGGCATGGTTGTTTGCCTTGAATCTCTCTGTTACTTCTTCTTACCAACATCACAGAAATTGACAGTTGATTCAGGTTGGCTCAGTCTCTCTCACGAAGCCATGCCTTAAGACATAATTAGGAACTTGGCAATGGTACCATGATAAATGTTCAGTATTCTGAAGTGATCTTCCCTCACATCAATAAGCTTTATGCTGCATCTGAAGGCAGACATTCAAAATTTCTTAATGATGGTGATTGCAGCATTCTGCTGACTATTCTGTAGTCACTATAGCTCTGAGAGCTGACAATTAACTTCAAAGAAGCTAAATTCATGTCACAGTCTACACTAAGCATAATCCACACGCTGTCCAAATTGCATATGGGCAATTCAGACCTGAACGATTACTTTGAGTTTTGCTGTGTTGGCAGCCGTTCTAATAAACAAAGGACTCAAATATCAAATAAAATCTGGAGATTTGGAAACATCTGGTCCAGGGACATATGGATTTGAGAAGGTATCAAGGATACAAGGCAAACTGAAGAAAAGAAAATCATAGAGAGCAGTTTCTGAGAGTGTAATGACAGGAAAGAAGAAAAAGAGAGGCCACAAACTAGATTTCATTTTAATAAATTATACTATCCTACATCTATTTTTTCCCTCTTTCGGTAAATGCAATATGACCTTAATCACTAAATCCATGACAGCATGGTCTTTAATAGGACAATGCTGGAACTATCTATGACACCTGCCTGCTAACCTGCAGGATACTAAAACAGAATCATGCAGTCTCACACTTAGAAGGGCACTAGGTGCATAACTGATGTGAGAACTGCTTATTTTCTTATCTTACCTTTAGGTATTGTTCATGAGTGTTTGGAGGTTTTCAGCTTCAGAGAACTCAACAGTGATATCATAGGATGATCAGGATCTTTGGGATTAGATAACATGAACTTAAGTCCTTGAATGACTTTGCAGTAAATAACCTGAAGAAAGCAAGATATTTTCTCTGATTCCCCCATTTTTTTTAATATGGATAGAATCTCAAGCTAGCAACCATATTTACTGCTTTTCAAAAATTTGTGTGTTGCTTTTCTCTTTTGCTAGGCATCCACTGGCTTGCTTCTGACCTACTTTGACATTATATACCTGTAGACACATAATGCTTCATGTGTCCTTCCTACATTTAAAATCACCAAGAGCGATGAGTAATTAAATACTGATTTTAATTAATTCACCATTCATTATTACTACTATCACTTTGAGCTAGGCCTAAGTTTCTCCCATGTCTTGGCTAGTGATAGGATTAGGAATTAGTTTGATCTAAGAAAAGAGGAAATTAATTTAAGAAGGAAGAGAGATCAATGCTTTGGTCTCAGGTCAACTTTATACTTTCAACCAGGCAAGAGGGGCTGCTAGCTCTTGACATCACCAGTGAAGGAGTGAGTTTTGGAAGACTGCATTCTAGGAGTCAGTCACAGTGAAGTACAGGTTAGATTCCTATGTGTTCCGTACCTGATCAATGCAGCAGTTGGTGAGTATGGGGATGGAGTCAGCTCTGCCAACAGAGATGACAACTGAATTGGTTGTCAAGGTGATTCCTCATTTCTGCTACCTGTCCCTGGAGACTGACAGGTTTTTGTCAAACATTGCTTGTCCCTGTGCAACCTAGATACACGTCTGCTTTTTAGAGCTACACTGAGTCCAGGATACATTGTCATGGTGGACAAGTAATTTAGATATAATGCAAGGTGTTCACCCTGCTTGAAAGATGCGCTCTTTGATTCTTTCTAAAAGCAGCAACTTCAGTGTCTTCTGATAACGTTTGCAAGCTTTTCATTGCTTTTGGAAGCTTCACGGATGGTAAGTTTGGAATTTTAAAGAAATGTGAGTTTCAAGCATTTAATATTTGTTTTGTTTTGTTTTTGAAAATGGTGGCAGTGGCTTATTTATGTGGGGGTTTTTGGTTTGGGTTTTGATTTGTTTTTGTTGGTAATGGAGCCTAAACTCAGGGCCATGGCTCTTGCTCAGCTTTCTTGCCTATAGTTGAGACTCTCCCACTTGAACCATGCCTCCAACTCATTCTAATGGGAGATGAACTTTCACAGACTTTTCTGCCTGGACTGGCTCTCAACTGCTATCATTCAGGTCTCAATCTCCTGAGTAGTTAGGACTACAAGTGTGAGTCACACTAGTATTGGCTTGAATGTATGTTTTCAATTTTGCATTGTGCCATTTCCTTTTAAATATTGCCAGAAAAAAAGATGGAAAATAGTTTCTTGTCATTCTCCCTATTCTATAAATCTACCATTGTGTTTTCACCAAGAAATTGGCTTCATATGACTCAATAAATCATTTTGCCACTGATATAATCCTAGCTATTCAAGAGGCTAGGATCTGAGATCTGGTTTGAAACCAGCCCAGCAGGAAAGTCCATGAGACACTTATTTCCAATAAACCACCAAAAAGACAGAATTGGAGTTATGGCTCAAGTAGCAGAGCACTATTCTTGAGTTAAAAAGCTAAGAGACAACTCCCAAGTCCTGAGTTCAAGCCCAGTTCCAGCACACACAAAAAACAATAAAAAATAGAAAGATTTCCCATTATAGGTGCTCCTCACAGCATGCTAATCATGTTTCCAGTCTTTAGGACATCGATTATGTTATTTTCCTACTTTACTGATATTTTGGGTAATCAAATATAATTTCCGAGTGTAATTAATATATTTCTTTCAAATAACTGTCTGCTCTTGTTTTATAAATGAGATGTTCTCTTTTTATTTCTCTCCTCTCCTCTTTTCTAATATGAGGCCTACTAAACAGTTTTCTTTTTTGAAGGAGAGCAAAAGAGAGAAATGCAAGGAAAGGGAAAATTCTGCTTTCTAAGAGCATTTTTAAAGACCTTGAGGCCCATCTTCTGCATATGAGAAAATAAAATCACATCAGAGAATGTATCCTTAACTCTAAGTTCTAAGTGTGTTTTTGTTCAACAAAAATGAATGTATTTCCATTATTTAGGAAATAAATACTAACATGGTTGCAGCTGAGTTTGTCTTGTCTTTGTATGGCAATGCCTGACACTGAAGTTTGGGTGCTGCATCATCATCAATCACCAACTTTTTCTGATCTCATTTCATTCCTACTTAATCACTTTTTTTCTCTTCTACATTCTATATGACTATTCAATATACCAGCTTCATAAACACGGAAATTCTTTCAAACCATCTATTTGTGATTCATCTTTATGAATGACCACAAAACCAAGGGCAACGCCCTACACAGAGTATGAAATAAAATGAATTAGTACACTAGCAACCAAAGAGACAAAAACAAAAATATATGAGGAGTTTTGATAGGTAAAATAAAAGGCAAACCTGAATGATACCCACAAACAGTTATCTGTGTCAGTAAGATTCAAGTGCTCATATTATCAGTCTAATGTAAGTATTTCTGCTTGTTAACTTTCTACTGATTTTGTTTCAAAACATATTTAAGCACTATAGGAGAACTCTGAGTTTATTTGATGGATCCTACTGAGTGTGATAGGTACAATATAGACTCGGCATGCTGGCATGATGGTGAAGACTCAATCCTGCCCAGGAAATTATTACCTTTAGCTTAACTGTGGCTGTGATAGTGAAAAAAGAATCATAGCCCTTAAAGCAAAACCTATGTCCCAACATTTGAAGTTAAATTGGTCAGGATTTGAGACCTGTCTTTTACTTACAACCCTCAAAATATTAATTATCTATAAGAATACTAATATTATCATACAGGCATACATTATCACTTTAACATCTCAATTTCCTTCATAGTATGACCTCTGTTATATAATTTATTTATTTGTTATTCCATGAACTTAAAATATATATAAACCAAACATAAATAATTTATATAGACATATATATCATACATAAATATATATGTACATATGCAATAACATATAGTGTTTGGAAGATGTGGAAATTCCATGTTTACAGACAAGCTGAAATAATAAATCCATAATATACTATTAGAAGAATGAACATTGTCCCCACAGGAACAAGAAGAATGACCTCAAATCACAACCTGCTATTTCTGAAATGACTGTCATTATGAAATTAACCAAGGACTGAATGTTTCAGGATAAATAAAAGTCTTATTGACAATGCCTTTTCCACAATGGAAAATCAGTGTGGTAAAATGATGTGAGGTAGAATTTCCTCTTCTCTATGTTCTATATACACATTTAGTTGCATAGGTACTTATTATACTGTCCAATAAACATACACACAGGAATAGCCAAATATCCAATAAATAAAGCAAATTTCTATATTGTCAGATGAAGGAAAAACAACTGTCATAAACCATATGAAAAAAAAATGTCAGTGCTAGATTCAAACTTCTAAGAGGTGTATGGAAAAGAGAAAGACGTGATTATGATAGTCATGACCCCACTAATATCATAAGTTAGTAAATCCACTTAGCATTCCAGAGTACATGGTAGGGAGTTCTGATTCTAGGAGGATGTTTGCACAATGCTAAGCTAGAGGAAGACAGAATATGCATAAATCTCTTGAGTAATGTAAACATGGGGTTTCTTTTGAACTGAAGAAAATATATAGTCTAAGAGGAAGTCTATGCCAGTGTAGCCTGGAAAAGAAAAAAATAAAGCAATGAATCCTGAGATACATCTACCAAAATTGAGCAACAGTAATTGCAGTGCACAGAGAGCGTTACAGAGGTGGAAGAGAAAATAGCTCAGCAACAACATTCTAAACTTAGTACAATAAGACATCCGAAATAGTGGGATAAAATGATAGCTTAGAAAACTATATCTAATAAACAAGTGTTAAAAACCAAGATAATAAATATTAGCAAGGTCCAATTTAATAAGAGTATTATTAATATGCACATTTACTGTCAGAAACATACGTTTTTATAGCAGAAAGATTTATTTAACTGAGATTGTTTAAATTGTTTGGCATTTTATTTGGGGGATAAAAGAATCAATTGTATATCCCAGATAAAGAACAATATCTAATACACAATTTACCCATATTTCCTTCTATGAATTTCCTCTTTACTTCATGGATGGTATCCTTTGAATTTCTTATTTTAAAGATGTCCAATGTATAGTTTTTATTTGGCTGCTTGGGATCTTGAACAATCAATGTTAAACCATTTTATCTTTTCAAAAACAAAATTGCCTCTTACAAAAAGTTTCAGTTTTGTTTTGTTCTAATAATTTTATATTTACCTTGAATTCAAGTCAATGGTGCATTTAAATTAATGTTTATATATTTGTTTAAGGATCCAAGTTCTTTCTTTGTACATAAATGTGTATATACTTGTCTTACTTTCAATTTTGAATAGATTATCTGTTCTCTTCTAAATTGTGTGTTCTCTATGGTCTCTAAGTAGACCATAAGTATGAAAGGTTGTTTTTAAAATATAAGTTCTATTAAATCTAGAGCATAAGTATCTAACTCCATGAATATGTTATTTTCTATGTATTCATTTTAATTTATTTATTCCTAAGTAAATTTATTCCTAAGTAAATTCTTGTAAAATTTCCAAGCTGAATTATTCACCTGAATGTTGAATAAAACAAAGAAAGGACTGATATGCTTGTCATGATTCTGATTTAGGAGAAAAATTGTTCCATGCTTCATTATTGTGTGATGTGTGATTTTTGTAGGTGTCTTTAGTCAGATTTCAGAAATTTCTATCATTTCCCACATTGTGATTGTGGAGAAAGGGAGACAGACAGACAGAGAAACAGAGAGAGAGAGAGAGACAGAGAGAGAGAGAGAGCACCAATCCTGGGGCTTCAACTCGGAGCCTGGGTGCTGTTTCTGAGCTTTTACACTCCAGGCACACATTCTACCACTTGAGCCACAGCTCTACGTCTGGCTTCTTTGGTAGTTTATTGGAGGTAACAGTTGCATGGATTTTTTGCATGAGCCAGCTTCAAACGTCAATCCTCAGACCTTAGCCTCCTGACTATTTAAGATTACAGGTATAAACCAATGCCCAGCTTTGTACAATGTCATGACACAGTGTTGGATTGAATCAAACTTTTCAACTGAAATGATCATTTTCCCTTTAATCTATCAATATGGTAGACTGATTTTGTTAATTTTCGGATGTTAAAGTATTTCTGCATTCTTCAAATAAACTTCATTAGAGTGATGGCCTATCATCTTTTCATAGGCTGCAGGACTTGATTACTTTTCATTCTGTTGAGGATTTTGTGCCTATTTTCACCAGAGATCTGGGATGGAGTTGTTTGTATTTTTATTTTCTCATCAGGCTTTCCTATCAGAGTAATAATGGCTTTACAAAATGAGTTGAAAAAATTTTGTTCTCTTCCAGTTTGGGACAGAAGTGTTGCAAAGGATTAGTGTTAATTCTGTAGACATTTGGTAGAACTAATTAATGGAGCCATCTGGAACTGATCATTTCTTTTTACAAGTTTTAAAAAGTTTATTACTAATTAAATCTCATTAGTTGTTTTAAGTCAGTCCAAATGTTCTATTATTCTTAGTCTGTTTGTGATGGCTTATGTATTTCTAGGAATCTATTTGTTTTATACAGGTTATATAATTTGAAGGGAAAAAATTTTATAATATTCCATCTTCTTTTAGTTTGTTCACTTGATATAAGGTGCACTATATGGGCAGGTTGGCCTAGCACTCAAAAATCCTTCTCTGCCGGATGATGAGCATGCACCAATATATCTGGCAAAGATAATCTATTTTAATTCTTTTGGTCTGACAAGGTCTTACTATTATTATTTTTATTTTTATTGTAAAGTTACAAGGTTTTTAATCATGAAAAAGTTTCAAAACATATGATGAGCTGATCTTGAACTCACAGTACTCCTGGCCCAATCTTCTTCCTAGTGCCAAGAGATTGCTTGCTTGCTTGTTTGCTCACATGCTTACTTTCCTTTCCATTTTTCTTTTCCTCCTTCCTTCCTTCTTTCCTTTTTCCTTTCTTTCCTTCTCTCCTTCTTTTCTTCCTTCTTTCTTTCTTCTCTTCTTTCTTTCCTTTTTTTCTTTCTTCCTTTCTTTCCTCCTTTTATCTTTCTTTTCCTTTCTTCCTATCCTTCTTTTCTTAGCTTAGGTCTTCTCAAATTATTTGTATTCATATTTTTCATATCAATATTAATTAATGATTTGCTAGTTTAGTTGGACTTTCCTAAACCTATCTTTTGTCTTTCAGTATATATAATTATACTCTGTGATTCCCCTCTAACTTTTATTATTGCCTTCCTTCTGCTTGCTTTGGCTTAGTTTCGTTTTGTCTGTATAGTTACCTAAGATGAAATATTGTTTAATTACTTTTTGTTTTAGGTTGAAAAAATTCTTCTTGTTTTAAACTATTTTTTCTCCCATAATGTTTCTTTAATATCACACAAGCTTTCTTTACATTTCATTCACCTCAAAATACTGCTCTAATTCTCGTGTGACTTATTTTTGGCTCATTAACTATTGAAAATGCTTTTAAATGTTTTTATATATGCTCTAATTCCCCATTTTTTTCCTGTGTTTGGTTTAGAATTTCATTTCATTTGGCAAGAGAATATAGGCAATATTATTTAAATTATTTCAAAACTATGGAGACCAAATTTGTGCCTAACATATGATGTGTCCTGGGGAACATTCTAGGTATGGATGAGAAGTATTCTGCTACTTTTGGAGTAATGTTCTATAACCTTCTGTTAGATCTAATTTGTTTGCACAGTCATTCATCTCCATTATTCATATTTGACTATTTGTTCCATCCATTATAGAAAACAAGATATTAGAATCAAGAAGAATAAACCTTGAGGGTTTTTTATTTCTTCCTTTACTTCTGTTCATTTTTGCTTCATGTATTTATTATGAATGTGTCTATGTTTATAATTGCTACATCTTCTTCATGACTAGAGCTTGTTATCATCGTAAAGAATCTTTTGTTTCTGGAGACAATTTATGTCTGAAGTCTATTTTATCTTACGTTACTGCAATTTACAGCTCTCCATTGTTTCATTGTTCACATGATATGTCCTTTCCATTCTTTTGATTGTAATATGTGTCTTTGAATATAAAATTAGAAATATCTATGGAACATACAGTTGGACAAGAAGGCTTATTACTTGTAAATCAATTCAGTTAATAAACTGAATTAACATTCAATTTATTATGAATACATAAAATAAATGTATTAAATGTACTTATGATATGGGGATTTAGGTCTTCAGTGTTGGCAATTGAATTAATACTATATTCTATTTTTTCTCTGTTGATACATCAATGCTTTGTGTGTGTGTGTGTGTGTGTGTGTGTGTGTGTGTGTGTGTGCATGAGCGCATGCATGCTAATAGTGGTATTGTGGAGTTTGAACTCTGGCCATGGGTGCTGTCTCTGAGCATCTTTTGTTGGTGGCTAGTGCTCTACCACATGAGTCAAAGCTCCACTTCCAGCTTTATGTGTGGGGGAGTATATTGGAGATAAGAATCTCATTGACTTTTCTGCCTCTACTAGCTTCAAATTGCAATCCTTAGATCTCAGCCCCCAGAGTAGCTAGGATTACAGGCATTAACCAGAGATGTCTCAACCATCAATGCCATTTTCATGTTAAATAGATACTTAGGAGTAAACCATTTAAATCTCCTGGCTTTTTTGTTTGGCTTTTTGTTTGGCTGTTGTTGCTGCTGTTTCTATATTACTGCAGTTATTTATCTATTTCTTGTCAGAGAAATTATTGGAAATGAAAGTGTGGCTCAATTGGTAGAGGGGGCAGCCCTGACTGCAAAAGCCAAGAAAGAGTGTGAGTTCCTGAGCTCAAGTCCCAGTTTTGGTAAAATAAAACTAATAATATTTTAAAAGTCGAAAATGGATATCATAATGAGCTTTTTAATTTATAAAAACCTGATTTAATACCAACTAAATGGCAAAATTACATTAAACTTCACTTATTTTTAACTTCATCCTTTCTTCAATCCTGTGCCATTATGATCATACAAATTGTGTGTGAATTCTCCATATATGAAAAAAATCCCTCAACAAAGTTTCATATTCAGTGTTTTATAAAATTAAATTTTCAAATAGAAAATCAATAGTTTATGAACAAATATCAGTGATCAGATTTTTCCTCATCTTGAATTGCTGCTATTTTTTCCAGTGCGTTTTAGTTACTATATAACCCTCTTTCATTATATGCTAAAGAATTTATTTAATTCTTTAATTACAGCAATAGTCTCTGCTGCAGATCCAGACAAACCCTTTTTGTTTATCTGATAATGTCTTCAATTGTGTTTCTTTTTCTTAGCAAAATTTTGCTAGATATTGAGTTGCTGGCTGACAGTCAATTTCATTATCATTTTCCCTCCTCATTTCTTCTGTCTGGTTCTTTTGAGAAGTCAGCACTCCATCTTCATGAGGAATATTTATATACCATGAGTCATTGATCTCTTGCTTTATTCAAGTTTTCTTCTCAACTTTGACTACTATTTTTTTCTACTTTGTTTGTGAACATTCATTGGTTGTAGAAAGGGATTTCAATATTTCCACATATGATACAACGCTCTCTGGTTAAAATCATTCTCTCTAAACTCAATCTATCATGCTCACTAGTTTGAACACTGTTGTATTTATATGTACATATAAAAAGCTTCAACAATATTCATCTCCATTTATCCTCCCCTTCACACAGATACCCAACTTAGGGCACAAGTATAGGCTTAGAAGAGTTAAAAGTGGCAAGTATTTCTGAATGCTTTTATAAATAGAATTGAAGGTCTGATTGAAAGATTAATCAGAAGAAATTAAAAATGTCATTTTTACTCCCTTATTAGGGTAGTAGGTATATAGAATTATATAAGGAACTTGTGTTAATTGCCAGTGAAAACCTCATTTCTGAAAAAGGATCTGGAAAATATAAAAAATTTTAAGCTTTTATTTCTTTAGATGAGTATAGAATAACATCAAAAATTATAAAAAATATATTAAAAAATAAATTTATAAGGTAAGTAGAATTTAAAAAATAGAAAATTATGGTGCAACATAATGTAAATACATAGATGAAAAATTAAAGAACAGCATATTAAAATAAGCAACAGAAAAATCAATATAGGTTACAATTGGTTCCAGGAGTGAACATTTGTTAAAATGATCAACGTACAAATGCAAATCATCACATTAATGAATTTAAACGGAGATAGAAAATAAGACACAAGCCTTTCCATTTCCCAACAAATGGGGAAATGTCATTCTTTCTGACGGAGGCATAGAATTCCACTGTGCATATATATACCACATTTTCTTGATCCATTCATCTACTGAGGGGCATCTGGGTTGGTTCCATATCTTAGCTATGGTAAATAATGCTGCTATAAACATAGTTGTGTGGGTAGCTCTAATGTGGTCTTGTTTGTAAACATTTGGGTAAATGCCCAAAAGTGGGATTGCTGGGTCATAGGGGAGTTCTATGTGAAGTCTTTTGAGGAACCTCCATACTGCTTTCCAAAGTGGTTGAACAAGTTTACATTCCCACCAACAATGAAGTAAGGTTCCTTTCTGTCCACATCCCCTCCAGCATCTGTTGTTGTTAGAGTTCTTGATTTTTGCCATTCTAACTGGAGTGAGGTGATATCTCAATGTTGTTTTGATTTGCATTTCTTTTATGGCTAGGGATGTTGAACATTTCTTCATGTGTCTATTGGCCATCCTTCTTTCTTCTTCAGAGAAGTTTCTCTTTAAGTCTTTCGCCCACTTATTTATTGGGCAGTTGTTTCTTTGAGGATTTGTTGTTGGGAGGTTTAATTTTTTGAGTTCCAAGTATATTTTAGATATGAGACCCTTGTCCGTTGTATGGCTAGTAAAGATCTTCTCCCAATCCGTGGGCTTTCTATTGCTCTTGCTAGCTATGTCATTTGCCCTGCAGAAGCTCTGCAACTTTATGCAATCCCATTTGTCCAACCTTTCTTTGATTTGTTGTGTTTCCGGGTCTCTATTCAGAAAATTTCGGCCTGAGCCAAGGAGACCTAGGGTTTTTCCTATTCCATCCTGTAATGTTTTCAGAAGTAAGCCAGGCCTAAAGAAACATAGGTCCCATGGTTTCCCTTATTTGCAATATCTAGTATATGTATGAGTCAAGCGGAAAAGATCAGAGAATGTGATGTTAGGAAAACGAACCCTTAAATATGTATTTTAATGTTTTTTTTCTTTCATGCATGTGTTTCTAACGCATTTATAAGATTATTTCTTTGTTGCTTTGTATGTCCCTCCCCCACAGTGTAACCCCCGCTTTCACTATATTAGATGTCAGTATAACTTGTGGAGGAGATGGGGACAAACAAGTTGTTTAAGGATTCAGGTGGACCTGTTGCAACAATGAGAAGTACAAAATGTCATGTCAAAAACGCGCTTTACAATGTCGGTGTGGGGGGGGAGGGGGGGAAGGATTGGGTGGGGGGGAGGGGGGAGGTTGGGAAGGGAGGTGAAGGATAAACAAAGGAGGAGGCTGCAATGCTTGGTAAGAAATGTATGCATTATCCTGCCCATGTAATTGTAACCCCTCTGTACAGTATGTTCTCAAATAAAATAAAATTAAATTTAAAAAAAAAAACAGAAAATAAGACACAATAGAGAAAATAGCCCTCCACTGAACACAAGACTCAGATCTGAATACAACAAATAAATCAACTTGAGAGGCTGAGGCAGACCATGGAAATTACTGAATGTAAGAGGATTCTTGCTGGGCTGTTTGTTAGGATTTATGGTGAATTGTCACCACAAGTATGACCAGATGACAAAAGGAAGCTGTGTATCAGTGACTAGCACCCAGAATCCTAACTATTCCAAAGGCTGATATCTGAGAATAGAGATTTGAAGTGAGCCATGACAGACAAGTCCAGACTTGATTCTTACTTCATTGATTTTAACATATTCTCTTATCTTATTTCTATGTATACTGCTTTGTTTATTTACTAAAACTTCATTTGAAGTCCTCTAAGGTTTCCATGCTCATCCTTAAATAATTATAATCTGCTTTGAACTCATATTAGCCTATGTACAATACAAAAGTCTTACTTACACTATTGAAACACCATTTGATCTTCTACTATATTTGTGGTAGAATACTTGCAGATTTTACTGCTAAATAGCTTTAGAACATCAATATATGTTTGTAAATTTTGTTTAAAAATGTCAATTGTCCTTTTCTTTAAGAGAAAACTTGCATGAAAAAACATACAAATGAACATAATTTTATTAGTAACAAAATGAAAACAATTAAAAAAAGATTTCAAGGGCTTTGCAATATAGGAAAAGTATTGATCAGAGGAAATTTAGTATCATTATGGGTACAGGAAGGAAGGAGAATGTTAGAAGATAAAAATACCAGAGGATATTACATCTGCAAAGGAATATAGAAAAATAAAATTCATTGCAACTGTCCAATAATAGAATGAGGTGGATATTGGGGAACAAAATGAGAGTGTTAAGATGATTGAGGTACTATATATGCCTATGTGAAATACCAAAATGAAACCTCTTTAAACAGTTAGCATACAGAACTAGGAGCTGATAGCTTATTCCTGCAATCCAAGCTACTCATGAAGTTAAGATCTGAGGATCATGGTTTTAAGCAAGTTGGAAAGTCCATGAGACAATTAATCTCCAATTAAAACTGGAAACCAAATTAAGGAAGTAAAGAAGTCCATACAATATTAAAACAAAGCTCCAACAAAGAATTTGAAACCATCATATCTGACCAATTAGAAGGAAAGGAAATAAAAAACAAAAGTAGAAAGTCTTGACAGTAGGTTAGAAGATCGAATCTCTGGGATTGCAGACAGACCAGACATTACAGAGAAAGAACAGACAAGTATTCAAGACGAATCCAAGAAATATGATGGATCTATTCAACATATAGAACATACCATTGAAGGCCTAATTTAAGGCTAATGGGTATGGAGGAAGGCCTAGAGAGAGAAATTAAAAATCTAGGAAATTTATTTAATGGGAGCCTAGCAGAGAACTTCCCAAATGTACAAAAGGATAAGCCCATTCAGATAAAAGATGCCTTTAGAACCCCAAATTGACCAGACCAGAACAGGACATCCCACTATCACATTGTAATCCACACAGGATCAATAGAGACCCAGGAAAGTATCCTTAAAACTGCCAGAGAGAAAACATCAATCACCTATAAAGAGAAAACAATCAGAATAACTTCACATTTCTCAGCAGAGACCATGAAACAAGAAGAGCCTGGAATGATGTACGCCATATCCTAAAGAAAAACAACTATCAACCATGAATACTATACCCAACTAAACTCTCCTTCATAATGGAGGGACAAACTAAAAGCTTCCACAGCAAGGAAAAATTGAAACAATATATCTTCACCAAACCAGCCTTACAAAAGATAACTTAAAGATATCTTACACATAGAAAACCAATAAGAGCACAATAAAGGTCAAAAAACATCTCTCAAACAGAGAATCTGAGATTCATAGGAGGAACCCAGTTGGCATAGCCCTCAAGAAAGTGGATACCATGGCAGGAACTACCAAACACCTCTCAGTCCTAACTCTCAATATTAATAGACTTAAGTCTAAAATCTAGAGACAGATTGTTTAATTGGATCAAAATGCAAAATCCTTCTATATGCTGCCTTCAGGAGACACACCTCACCCACAAAAACAAACATATTCTGAAAGTGAAAGGCTGGAATAAAATCTACCAAGCAAAAGCACCAATAACAGGCAGGAGTGGCAGTCCTAATATCAGATAAAATAGACTTCAAATTAAAATTAGTGAGAAGAAATAAAGAAGGTCATTATTTACTAATTAAAGAATCTTTTCTTCAGGAGGATATTACAGTTCTAAGCATCAATTCACAAATAATGAAATACCCAAATTTATCCAAGAAACACTACTTCCCTATAATCTCACATAGATCCAAAGATATTAATTGTTGGGGACTTTAACACCCCCCCCCAACTGGATAGATCAACCCAGCAAAAGCTCAACAGAGAAACCTCAGATCTAAACAACTGCATAAACAAACTAAACTTAACAGACATCTACTGCATATTTCATCCAGCAGCATCAGAATATACATGCATCTCAGCAGTACATGGAATATTCTCCAAAATAGACCACAGTTTAGGTCACAAAGCAAACTAGTCCAAATTCAGAAACATTGAAATTATGCCCTGCATTCTCTCAGATCACAAGGGAATAAAATTAGATTTCAACACCAAAAGCCGCTAAACACATGAAGGCTGAATAACACACTGTTGAACCACCAGTGGGTCATGGAAGAGATTAGAAAGGAAATTCAAATCTTCATGATATTTAACAAAAATGAGCACACAAATTACCAGCTCCTCTGGGACACACCAAAGGCAGGGGCAAGTTTATAGCTCTGAGTTCCTACATCAATAAATTGGAGAGATTGAAAACCAACAATTTAATGAGGTGCCTGAAACTCCTTGAAAAAGAGCAACAAGCTAAACTCCAATCCAGTAAACAGAAACAAATAATTAAAATTAAATCAGAATTAAATGAATTAGAGTCTAAATAAAACCACAGAAATACTCAAAACAAGGAGATGGTTCTACAAAAAAATTAACAAAATTGACAGACCCTTAGCAAATCTTCTTTTAATATATATTTTTATTATAAAGATACTGTACAGAGGGTTTACAGTAACATGATCAAGGCAATGCCTTAGCAAATCAGAGAAGAAGAGAACACACCCAAGTAAACACTCAGAGATGAAATTGGAAACATCACCACAGAGACAACCAAGATTCAGAGCATTATAAGGGAATACTTCTCAAACCTTTATGCTAATAAGTTTGAGAATCTGGAAGAAATGGATGAATTTCTAGCAAATATTGAGATGTCCAAACTAAAACAAGATGATTTAAACCAATTTAACAAGCATCAAAATAGGAACAGCAATAAGAGACCTCCCACCCAAGAAAATCCCAGGATCGGATGGATTTACAGCTCAAATCTACAAGACCTTCACCAATACTCCAACTCTTCAATGAAATTGACAGTGAAAGTTCACTTCCAAACTCTTTCTGTGAAGCCATCATAACCTTCATCCCAAAACCAGGCAGGGACTCTTCAAAGAAAGAGAACTATAGACCCATTTCTTTGATAAACATTGATACAAAACTTCTCAACAAAATAAAATAAAAAAATAAAAAAATGAATAAAAAATTTAATCAACTTCAACAACTCATAAAAAAAGCCTACACTATGAACAAACAGGATTCATATTAGGGATGCAAAGCTGGTTCAATATATGCAAATCAATTAGTATAATTCATCACATCAACAAGATCAAGGATCAGAACCACATGACGATCTCTATAGATGCAGAAAAGGCATTTGACAAGTTCTAATACCACTTTATGATGAAAGCTCTGGAGAAATTAGGAATCCATGGAACATTCCTCAATATAATAAAGGTTGTAGATGACAAACTTACAGCCAGCATTATACTTAATGGCAAAATGCTAAAGCCATTTCCTCCAAATTCATTAACAAGACAATGTGTCTGCTCTCTCCACTCCTCTTCAATTTAGTATTAGAATGCATATCTAGAGTATTAAGACAAGATGCAAACATAAAGGGAATCCAAATTGGGAAAGATGAAGTAAAACTCTCCCTTTTTGCAGATGACATGATGTTGTATTTAAAGCACCCCATGGACTCCACTCCCAAGTTACTCCAGCTGATCTGAAACTTTGACAAAATAGCAGGATATAAAATTAACCCTCAAAAATCAATGGATTTTCTGTATGCCAATAACGAGAAGAGGGCAGCTGAAATCAGGAAAGCAACTACTTTTATAATAGCCCCACAAAAAATAAAATGACTAAGAGTTACCTTAACTAAAGATGTGAAGGACTTATATAATGAAAACTTTAGAAATCTGAAAAAGGAAATCAAAGCAGAACTAAGGAAGTGGAAAAAACTCCCATGCTCCTAGATTGGGAGGATTAACATCAAGAAAAGGGGAATTCTGCCAAAGTCTATCTACAAATTCAATGTGATACCTATCAATATCCCTATCTCATTCTTCAGTGACATAGAAATGGAATACAAAAATTCGTATGGAACAATAAAAGGACCCCAATAGCAAAAACAATCCTTAGTAGAAAGAAAAGTGCTGGAAGAATATCAATACCAAATTTCAAACTTTACTACAAACCTATAGTAATCAAAACAGCCTGGTACTTGCACAAGAACACACCTGAGGACCAATGGAATAGAACTGAAGACACAGAAATTAGCCCACAAACCTATACCTACCCAATCTTGGATTAGGGAGCTAAAAATATAGAATGGAAGAAAGACAGCCTCTTCAGTAAATGGTGCTGGGAAAATTGGTTAAACACCTGTAGAAAACTAAACCTAGATTCTTATCTTTCACCCCGCACCACAATCAATTACAAATGGATCAAAGACCTCGAAGTAAAAGCAGACACCCTGAAAACATTACAGAAACTCTGGGACTCCTTGGCACATGCCAAAAATTTCTTAATAAAGAATTCCGGGAGGGGAAGACAAATAACAAAATGCTGAAACAAGGATACTGATTGACCCATTGTGAAAATGAGATGTAGAAGACACTATGTTAAAAACGAACTTTACAGCTTGTGGCATGGGGAGTTGGTAAGTTGGGGAGAGAAGGGATGGTCAGGGGAAAACAAAGGTGGGAGTAACAATACTCCATAAGAAATATATTCATTATCTTACTCATGTAACTGCCACACCTCTGTACAGTATCTTTAAAATAAAAAATATATAAAAACAAATGAATGACAGGAATAAAAACCAAGTCTTGTCCTATAGAGGTACTAGTCAAAGTGGGAAGCCAGAAAGACAGTGTGAAGGAAGAGAAACATTAATACTCTACATACATTCATGAAGATGAAATAAATAGTAGTGTCAGACTAAACCAATCAGAACTATTTTGCTTTCTTTTATATAAGCAAAAATTTTTCATAGAGATTTTTTTCTATGAAGTGTTAGAAATAATATATACTGGTAGCTCTTTAGTATCAAACATGATTCTATTTATTTATTTTGTGGTGGCATTTCTGCTGTGAAGTCTCATTCATAAGTAACTGACAAACATTAGTATTTAGATTCAATTTATCACACAGTGTGATTTCACTGAAATGTGATTTTTTTTTTAAAAATGCTGGAACATATTTTGCAATGTGGATTACTCTAGATATATTGATTCTTTTGTTTATAAGATTTATTTCATGTTATTTATCATGTCATATTATTTTGTCATCTGATTAAAAGCCTTTTAAACATTTGAAGGACACTATCCTACAGTTTTACTGTACTTATCAAAAACAATGTGTAACTAACCCATATTAATTATATTAATTTCATATCTTCCCAGACTTTTCATTTTACTGGCAAATCATGTACTTATGCTTATTAATTTCCTTGCTTCATTAAAAACTTTTTTTAAAGTGTGAGAATTGTGCACAAACATAATTTAAATAACTCAATGGTGCATTAATGCTTTAACTTTATTGCACTAAACCAGCATAAATACATTTATTGCAGCATCATTTACCATAGCTAAGACATGGACCCAACCCATATGTTCTCCATAGATGAATGGATTAAGAAAATGGATATATATGTATATATATGCATATATATAATGGAATTCTATGGTTCCATCAGAAAGAATGTCATTGGCTCATTTCTAAGGAAATGGAAAGACTTGGAAAAGATCGTATTAACTGAAATAAGCCAGACTCAAAGAAACATAGGCTCCATGGTTCCTTCATTTATAATAGGATAGTCCTAGCAGAGGATCACAATAGTTCAATAGCTATGTACATATGACCATATAAAATAATATTAATTGAAATAAATGCCAAGATATGGAAACAAGAGTATTTTGGCTGGGTTTTATTTTGTCTTTTTAATGTACTGTGTGAGGTCTTTCCTGTTATACAGGTTTGTGTCGCTCCCTTTCCTGTGATCTGTCCTTTCCCTAGGTGAATACTACTCTGGCTCGATCCGTGTCCATAAAGCCTGAAGCTCTCGCCTATTTATCTTCAGGAAATTTTTTCCCAAGCCTAAAGTTCACATTTAGATCAAGGGCATGTAAAATTTGAACACAGTTAAATCTAATAGATAATTTGGTGTTTACTGGAGAATGACTCTTAATGACAGGGACAGCTGATGATTACTTCATGTTTATATAAAATCATCTAGATATTTTGATAAGAAAACAAGATTAGGTGCTTTTTCATATTTTTTACCAACTTATTTTAACAAAGCATCACATTGTGTACTATTTAGCCATTATTCACAGGATACCCAAAGACGAAGAAGAGTAACAAATACTATCAAAAACATCAGCGAAAAGCAATCTTGGTTCTAACAATAGAAATATTCAGAAATGTCCTCAAATTAGCTATCAAAACTTTAAGCATCGAAATCCACATCCACTAAGCAAATACAAATGTCCTCCACAGAACACCTGTGGGGAAGCTCTCGGGATAAATCCGAGACCAATACACTGCCTCTGGCAACAGCCTGACAACTCAAGCATTTATCTTTCTTTTCACAAAGAAGAAAAATAGATATTTTCTCCTATGACAAAAGTGGCATTGTAATACAGCAAAAAAAATTTTCTTGATATCACGAGGTCTTGGCATCTAAATCAGCAATCTGATTAATAAAATGTTAGATGAAGAAAGGCAGACTATCCCAGCCATGGACAACATAGGTCCATTTCACTTGTAAAAGGTAAGAATGAACAAACAGGAAAGTAACCATATTATGGAGCTTCAGAGCTAGGGAAGCCATTACCCAGGGATCTTCCAATGAGCAATTGAGGTGCTCTGTTACTCAGCCACCATAGCTCCTACTCTCCTGCTTTTAACAAGACTAAATAGATGAAACCTTACAATACTGTTTACTTTTTTCCTGTAGGCCTGAAAGGATTAAAAAAGAAAAAAAACACTTGCCTGGAGATTTTTGTGTAAGATTGTGTATGCTCAAGCAATTTTGTGTTGTTCTTTGATTTTCAGATTAAATCCTTCCTAAGTGACTTAACCGTTTTGTCTTTAAGTCTTCAAAAAAAATAGCCCAACTATAGAATAGTAGCCCTTATTGTTTTACTTTAATCTAATAGGGATGACCTGCAAAGGATACAATGTGGCAGTGATTCTCAGAGATAGCAATTCTGATTTAATGGTAAATACTATATAAAAAACAAATTCATTTCCTTCCATAAATTATTAAAATGTATTACAAATTTTATGTTAAAATCTGCAAATGTTTTTGAAAGTGCATTAAATTTATATTTCTGAAATTCTAAATATGGAGAATGCTATATTTCTTGATAGTTGAAGTGAATTTCCATGACAAATTATATCATTGCTTGAAGTTTCTAAATATATGTTGAAGTATGGTACAAAAGTAGCCTAAAACATTAAACAAAATATGACTGACTAATCATTTTTAACCTATAGAATTTGGTCCTACTCTACTTGTCATTAATATTTAAAAATGTAAATTAATATCTATTTGTTTTCATCTGTATTGATATATTGCATTCACTAATTTATAATTTTAAATTTGACTTCACAAACTTTCTAAGTCCATAAGAACAGCTGAGTGGTGGCAAACGATTAGGTAGCAGGTGGCAAAAACATGGTATATGTCCAAAAACTATTTATGACAGGTTATGATTAAAGAATGTCACAACTATCTTAGATCAAATAGCAAATGATTTTTAAGTTATTAAAAACAACTTTATTCCTATTTACCATATACTAAAATGATATATTGTTATTAATCAGTTCATTAATGAATCACTGGGATTTTAACACAAGGTTTTTGATTTATTTAGTTGTCTTATGCCTTTGAAGATTGCTCAACATCCTCCTTTCAATAATCCAGTTCAAATTTTCTTGGCCTAAAGCTTAATGCAGGTATATAATTTACTTTCAAACATCTCTCGTTTTTATTCCTTTACAATTTAAGTCTGCAATTTTAAATAAATATTTGTTAAGAAAGCATGATTTCAAACATCAACATTGTAAATTTGACCAAACAGGTAAAGACAAATTACATGATGGGAGGTTTATTTTTATTCTTATACAAAGTAATTTTTAAAATATCACCAAAATACTAAAAGAATTAAGCAAGACAGCCAACTTTATCCAATAAACATATGTGATAAAATGCTGAATTCAAAAATATGAAATACATACTTCCACATGTCAATGTCCTAAGTAGCTAAGATTTCAGGCATGAGCCCTGGCATCTGGCAGAACTCTTGAAAAATTGAAAAGACTAAGACCAGCAATTCCTTATTTGATGACAACTTAATTCAGCAATGATCTGTCACAGGTAAACTGATTGCTTATACAGAAAGCTGAAGGAATCAGTGTTTTTACAAATGCTGCTGCACAAGGATCATTTATAAGTCATAATTACATTTGTAATAAATTTTAAATAGAAAAGTACCATTTACAGTTGCTTTAAAGTATTTCTAAATTCAAAGCGGTATTGAAAACAATCCAAGAGAAAATTAACCATATTCATAAATTGGAAATCTCATTATTAAAAATAAAAAAATCTTCTATATTATGATTACATATTCTATTTATTATCCCCAAAAGAGATATTTTGATAGAATATGAGAAGTAGATCCCAAAATTGGTTAAGATCAACAAGACAAGGAATTTTTAAAATGAAATCTAGGTTAAAGGATTCATTCCAAAAAAAAATCTTGTTACAAAGCCACAGTAATTAAAAGAGCAAGGGGAGAAAATGATGAGAAATAAGTAAACAATAGAACAAGATTCAGATGTGCATAACATGTCCACACATACCAAATCTAAATTTATGAAAACCTTGTTATTTCATAGCAGTGGAGAAAAGATCTTCTTAATTAAATTGTGCTGTAGCTCTGGATACCTATTTCAAAACAGAAGTATAACACCACAAACAAATAGCAATTGCAAATTGGTTAGTGCTGTCTATATTTTTAAAAACTAATAAAGCTTAACAAAAATATAATACTTGTGCTCTATCAGTTTGTAAATGTTTATAGGACACATATAGTAACAAAATATAAAATGAGAGATTAATATATTGAAGTGTATGCTTAAGAATTCTTTTTGCCAAAGAATAATATTAGTAAAGTGAAAATGAAGCAATAGCTTGGGAGAACATATTTTCAGTACAAAAATACAATCAAGTGGCTTATATTAGTATTTATAAAATTTACTGACAATTTAATAAGAGATTAGGCAAGCTCATCATACACACACACACACACACACACACACACACACACACACACACACACACATCCTCCAGTCACTTTCTTAAAGAACATATCTAAGATACCAACAAAGTAGGGTGCTCTATCTCATTTCTAGCCAGTGACAAGCAAAGTAATGTGGCAATAAGCTGTCTCTGTTGGAAATCCACCTAGGGTCAAAATTAGTGCGACTTAAATGGCATGACATTGCCAAGGATGTGAAAGAAGAAAATCTATTTGCATGCTAGTGGAACAATAAACGGATACTAATTTGGAAAACTACTCAGCCTAGTGCCTGGTGTGTTAAACACTTTTCTAGTGACTCAACAAACCCACAGATAATAGAAACGAAGGCAAATAGGTGCCAAGGAACATGCTCAAGAATGCTTAAGAAAAATAAAACATTTAAATGTTTCATGCGATTGTTTCTAACATATTTACAAGATGATTTCTATGTTGCTTTGTATGTCCCTCCCCCACGGTATAACCCCTGCTTTCACTGTATTTGATGTCAGTATAATTTGTGGAGGGGAAGGGAATAAACAAATCCTTTAACCAGGCATATAGGTGGACCCATTGCAACAATGAGATGTACAAGTGGTCATGTCGAAAACGAACTTTACAACTTTGGTGGGGGGGGAGGGTTGGGTGGGGGAAATGGGGGGAGTATGGGAAGGGATGGGAAGGGGAAACAAAGAGGAGGCGACAATGCTTGATAAGAGAAATGTACTCATTATCTTGCCCATGTAATTGTAATTCCTCTGTACGGTATTCTCACAATAAAAAAAAAAAAAAGAATGCTTAAGATAACACAAAACCCATTGACAATAAGTTATATCAACAAAACGTGACATTTTCCTTCAATGGCACGCAAGAGAGAGTGTTTGGGAGAGTGTTTGTACAACTCTCGCCTCCAATTAAGCACTGGAAAGCTGTAAGTGGAGTGGTGGCTCACGTGATACAGCAACAGCCTCCAGAGAAAAAGCTAAAAGATGGCACGCTGGCCTGAGTTCAAGCTCAAGTACTGGCAAAACCAAGACATAAAGATCAAAAGACAAAGCTTATACTGTGTGCCCTAAGGGAAAGAATTCCTGTCATATCATGAATCCCTGCTTTGGGTCTGCTGGTATTTAAGTCTTGACAACAGCCTTACCTATTCTGTTTTGCAGCACCATTTGATTTTTGTTGTTGTTTGTTTGTGGGTAGAGGAGGACCTGGTAAGGGACATTTTCTTGTTTCATGATTGAATACTGATTGCTAGAATGAAATTAAGGCTAAACCTCTGGTTAGATTCTGAACTAATCTATCAGGATTTAGCTTTCAGCATGCAGAATTACCTTGGCTAAGAGAATTAAATCAAGAATTGGAATCTGACCTAATTAAACTCAACTACGAATGGACAGACATTGCGCCTTTTGTGAAAGAGCATTTTGGGGCAGTCATTTTAAATAGCTATCAGAGGTCATGAATATTAGGCCACGTATTTTCCTACCATTGCAATCATCTATCCTTAAAAAAATAAAATAAACTTGTCACAGTGAAAGGTAGAAATAAGCTGGGTTTTTAAATCAACCCATGACCACAAAAATATAAGATATCTAAAGCTTGCCCCAGCTATAGATTTTACTCTTATAAATAACTAAAATAATTCTTCATTATTTGAACCTCATTGGCATTGTTGTCAAAACTCTTAATTGCTTGCAGCATGTAAAAATCCTAATTGACAAATATGAACTAAAGAATTGCATGTAGTTAAGAAACTTTTTCTGAATTATTCAAAGAATAGAATGCTATTTTGAGTTAAATATGTATTTATGGAAAGAACATTGTTCTAACATTTAAAGCTATTTTAGAACCAGCTGTGAATCAAATTGAAATGTGACCTGGGGTAAGGACATAACCTTGCTTGACTTTATTTTTCATCTAGGAAATTTGGTTAAGATTAGAAAGCTGTCTCACTGGGTTTGGTAGTGTTCTAGTTTGGCAGTTAAGAACATAAACAAAAAAGCTTAAAGGATTGTAGCTATAGCTAGCTATAAATGCAACTATCTGGATCCTAAGGTTTTATGAAAAGGAAAAGATAGATTTCATGCAAAGTATTTTTATAAAGTATAAAGTATTTACTATGTCCCATATTATTATTATTATTCAGATTAATGTTGCTTCCCAGAATAAGGAAATTTGACACATATATTTCAAACTTTTCCACCTGAAGTTTAATAATCAGAAATTTGTGGAAAGGTAAAGGAACCCAGGGGAAAACCCAATACTCTACAAGAATTTTTCAAATACATATATTTATATCAGGACAACAAAATTTAAAGAAATATATCCCCAATTTGTATTCTCATTTAAAATCATCATACTGTTGTAACATTTCCTAAAAAAAACTAGCAGTCCAACAAAACGAATACCAGAAACCAGTACTTGAAATGTGGGGTGGGTTTTAGGTCTGAGAGAGAGGCACAGATGAATGAAGAGAAGAAAGGGAGGAGAATATTCAACATATAACCTAAAAAAATTTAGAAAATTGATAGAAATGGTTGGGTTGGGAGGAATGAGGGGAAATGATGGAAGGGGTGACATCAATCAGGATACCTTTATTCATAAACTGAATTGTTGAATGATTTCTCCCTCATCCCATTACTTAAAGATGATAAAAACATAATTTAAAAGATATTGCATTGCTTTCTTTTGGGAAAATATGGTCAAAAGGATTTCTGAGACAGCCATTTCAGATCAGAAAGGAGCTTGTTAATGTACGGATGGTTGAGCAAAGGTCCAAACGAAGTTAAAATCATTCATCCTATCCTACTACTGAGTTGATCCTACAAAACAACCCTGCTGCTGCTTTGACCAAAGCCTCTCCTGTGCTATGGAAGATCAAGCATGGGAAATCTACTGAAATGCTGTTTCAAAATATGCATAGTAAGCGTCTTTTTTATCATTTTAGAATAATAAAATTAGAAGATAGTAATTAGAAGATAGTAATTAGAAGATAGTAATAGTTTTATTGCTAATTTTTATGGTTATAGTTGTAAGGTAAAAGTCTTTATTGTTTTACTAATAAATTAAGTCATATACAATTCTTGGTAAGCAGGGATTCTAATAAAGATAAACTTTTAACTTAAGTGGAAGGAAAAAAAAATAAGTTGAGAAAAGTCGTTTATCCTGGACTAGTAAAGAAGGTCCTTTTCCAATTTGTTTCATAATTTTGCACTGGAATTGATTGATCTGTCCTAATACTTGTACTTTACTCAATGTCCTGCTTTTCAGATCACCCTTTAAGTTAGAAATTTAATGAAATGATGGTAAGTTTTCATGTCCATGACATGTCTCCTATACTTAATTTGGTTATCAAAACATAGTTTTAATTCAAAACAATTTATATTTTCTTGGGAATCACTGATACAGAAAAGGCTGAAACATATGTCTCCAAAATCCCAATATAATCTGAAATTTTGGCCATCACAGCTATATAAAATTTTCCCCTGTGGTGTTTGCTATGTTCAGTCTTGCTTCGATTTAGAAATTGTAGACAAAATACAATCTAAGTAATGGGAAAGAAAATTTGCAAAATGTAATGTGATAAGATGTAATGATCCAAAGTTTATCAGGAATTCAAACCACTAACAACAATCCTATCAAAATGAGCAGAGGACATATATCCACATTTCTCAAAAGCAGACATGCAAAAATGCCAATAGGCATATGCAAGTATGTTTAATATCAATAATGGTCAGAAATGCAAATCAAAATCCTAGTGAGCTATTACCTCATACCTGTTAGAATGACACTTAGCAGAAAGACAAAAGATAATCATGGATATGAAGAAAAGAGAAGATTATTCCCCTGTTATTAAGAAAGCAAATTGGCTAAGCCATTAGAAAAAAACAGTATAGATGTTCCTTTAAAAATTAAAACAGATAAAAATTTTATGATCCAGCAATGCTACTTTTGAGTAGCTGTCAAAGGAAATAAAATCACTGTGTGGAAGGTTTTGTTTCAAAACTTAAAGATAAATATAAAAGAAAAATTTAAACACTCATCCCTGAGAAACAAAAACATGTCTTGCCCATGATATTTTTTTGAAAAAGAAAAGTGTAACTAATAAAAAATGAAAAACTAACCTTTCAAGATAATCTTAATCCTAAATGAGCTGGCATATGTAGAAAGGAATGAAGTATTTATTATCAAAACACCATAATTTCATGTTCAAATCAACATGTCTATCCATATAACTACAGCATGCTGAACAATCCATACACCAGTGGCATGAAAAACTGAAGGAAAGACTGGATCTTTCACTTTTCCACTAAATCATTCAAGAATAATTCACACACAAAAAAAGTAGAGAGGTAAAGGAATTCCTTAGTGAATTTAAAATAACAGACATAGAAATTTTAATGATTCATATCTCAAAATATGGGATCATTTCTTTGTAGGAAAAGGTTGGTCTCTGTGGAAACAGAACAAGTAAGTTTCACAGGGTGAACTTCTAGAAGCGCTCTATTATTTAAGAACTCTTAGTACAATATTATCCATTGAGTACAGTGATTTTTTTTTCTATTTCTGTCTTCCATTCTCCTTTCTCTCAGAGGTAATAACCCACTGTGGATTAATCTAAAAGAAAAGCTGCTTCTAAATTCCTTTCCATATAAATGACTGCTATTATTTATTGTTAAATTCTTAGCATTTCATTGACAAATTTAAGGCAAACTGATATCCAAATGAATGTTGATAGGCAAATACTGCAATCTATTTTCTAGGGTTTTATCAGAAGCCTATAACAAACAAAGACAATGGAATGAGTTTTATATACTTGAATGCTAGTAATGTTGTTCTCTGTTAGGCTATTTTGATAATTACTTTGGCCATTTTTTTTTCAGTGAAGATGGTTACGCTGTGAACATGTATACCCTATTAAAGTTTTGCTGCAATCAATTCACAGTATTTCTTTTTTTTTAATAATTTTTCAAATTGTACAAAATGGTTTCAGTTTAACATGGTCATTTATATGTGAATTGAATCTTAATCAGTGACATCTCTTCCAAAACATTCCATTCTCACCCATCTCTAAAGTTTCTTAGTCCTATTTTCAAAAGCTTATTTCCAGTGTTATGACTGTAGTCACTCAGTATTTTTCTTTCCATTCTTGTCTCTGCCCTTTAAGCCTAATTTGAAGCAGAAGCTTCCAGATATTCATTTCATCAGATACTTAATTGTTCAGATTGGTTACACTATGGAAACTTAACCCTAAATATATTATATCTTTGTCAAATTAATTGTATGTGTGTGTGTGTATGTAAATAGAGCTGGATGTATTTTTACATATGTTTATAGTTTACATCTAACATCTACATATGAGCAAAATATGCATCTTTAGATTCTAGAGATTGATTCACTTCACTTAACAAAAGAATCTCTAGGAACTTCATTCTCCTGCAAATGGCATATTATTCTTTCTGCTAGATAAATAAAATTCCATTTTATAAATAAATAAAACATTTCATTGTATGTAATATATGCATACATACATACATATATATATATATATAATACTGTACCAAAAATTTAGCCATAGGTGTGTATGTGTGTGTGTGTGTGTGTGTGTGTGTGTGTGTGTGTGTGTGTGTGCATGTCTATGGATGTCTATGGGTGTATCTGTATTTGTGCATGTTCCAGAATGGGGTCTTGAACAAGGCCTTGACTTGTGCTTTGGCAAGGTCTTCAGCTTTTAAACTGAAAGCTCATGCTTTACTACCTGAGCCACAGCTCCACTTCTGGCTTTTTGATAGTTAGTTGCAGATGAGAATCTCCTGGGCTTTCCTGCCTGGACTGGCTTTAGACTGGCTTTAAACTGGCTTTATATCTTAGCCCCCTAAGAAGCTAGAAATACAGATTTGAGCCACCAATGCCCAGCTGTATCCTATTTCTTAAATTGAAAATCATATGTTATTAATATAACATTCACTACCTATAATTTTCTACATATATTTGGAGGGAATAGTAGTTTTATTTATATATGTTAGAAAACACTTATAAGTAGGAAAATATTTCGAAACTTAAACCAAGTAATGATACTCAAAGATATCTTTTGTTCAATTCTTCTGAAGGTTTCACAAATGCCTTTTGTTTATGGTACATATCTGAAGGAGTCTATAAGCCTGCATGAGTAAATTCACTTTGCATTAACGATGAGCTGCCATGTGCTATATAGTATGTCACTTTCCCAATATACTGGCTAATTCAAAACATGAGAACTATAGGAAGTTCCACCTTCATATGTATAAGAAAAATCTTGAAATAAATACTTTTTTAAGTCTTTTTTGTTCAGAATCCAAGTTATTTTCTTAAAGATACATGTTTGGTCAGAGAGGAAAGGAAAATACAAAGTAAAAAATCATTGTAGTAAAATTATTGTATTTTATGTTTTTTTTTCTAGTAACTCTAATCACATAATTATTTGGATATAGCACAACTGACCCACCACAAATGGCCACAAAAATACACAAAGGTGAATTCTAGAAGTGGCTTATGGAATTTTTGTGAGTGTGTATGTGTGTGTGTGTGCGTGCACGGATGTGTGCGTGTGTGTGCTGGTCCTGGGCATGAACTCAGGGCCTTGGAGCGGTCTCTGAGTTTTATTGCTCAAGTTCAGCCTCTATCAGTTGAGCCTCAACTCCATTTCTGACTCTTGTCTGGTGATAAGTGTCTCCTGGGCTTTTCTGCTATGGCTAGCTTTGAACCTTGACCCACAAATCTCAGCCTACTGAGTAGCTAGGAATACACGCAGGAGGTATCAGAGACTTATGATAATTTTTATTTTGTATACATTGTCTCATAACATGGGGAACATTCTAAATATTCAAGCCATTAGCAATGTATTGGAATTATTTCCCTCATTCCTTTAACAAATTCTAAGTCCATTTTTATGTGATGTGTATCTGCTAATTTTCTGCCTCTAATAGGAATTTTGTTCATGCCATAGGTTGCTTTTGCATAATTACAAGGGTATTGAAATATTTATTTTTGAAATACAGCCAGACAAATCTGCTCCTTTTGTACATTACTTGTTCATACTTCCATGTTTTAATTAGGGCTAGTGTCTTTCTCCAAAGGATCTGTAAGGCCATTTTCATTAAGAATGCCATTTTTGTTGTGTATATACTTTGCAAAATTATCACATTTTTTTGCTGATGATGTCTACCTAAATATAAAAGATTTGGTTTTAACTGTTTATATTTTGAGAAGACTTCTTTTGTTTTAAGATTATAAAGATATTACTTTATTTCTATTTGTGTTTTACTGTTGTTGTGTTTAAATGCTGAACAATTTAAACTATTTTCATTTCTCCTTTGCCAAGGAGCTTTTTTCAAAATAGGCTGCTTTTGAATATTGATTGTACAGCCTGAATTTCTCCTGTCCATAAACACTGTCTTTGTGATACAGTAAACACTTACAACCACTTAAAATAAATTTACATATTTTGTGGTATTTTTAGATGAAAGAAGAGACTCACTATTTTACTTTTAACTCACTGATGGTTTGAGTAGAATGAGTATGTGCAAATTCACATCTTCCCATACTTTGTGAGACTAATACTTGCACTGAATTCAGTAGCCATCACATTGACCAATAATGAGTAGCACTGACTCTGTCCAAGGTGGGAGAAAGAAAACTAACTCTTCTTAAAAAAATAAAGTATACTTTATCTGTCTCCACGTAAATATGCCAATAGGAGAAAGGTCTTTTCATTCTAGGATTTTATAAACACAACTCGAGACTGAATAACAGTTTTGATGCAAACTACAGAGAGCTAACTAAGAGCTCGTGTAATAAACCACAAATGACTTAGTTTATTAAAGTAGGTCTTCAGTTCCTTCTCACTAATCAACAGATGGTATTTCTCCCTCATAAAGGGGAAAATCTTTCTCCGTTTGAATTTTTTTGTAGTCCTTATGTTGATACTTGGATACAGTTTTCTTCATTCAGGACCTGCATTGTCAGTGTGAGATGGATGCTTTATTTTTTGTGCAATCAAGGGAATGTTTAGATAATTATGCATCCTGCTTGCTTTCCATGAGCTCCCTTCAGTCAGCCCAAGAGTCTGCCTTCTCTCTGTAGCTATTTTATCTGTGGGATGATCAGGGGCCAGCAGGTCCTTGCAGAGATGGAGGTAGAGATGGGAACTCCCTTATGCTAGGATGAGTCCCTTCCTGCTTGTTGGTTTAGCCATGCCCAGGCCCCTTACTGAATTACTCTATGTATGGCATTATCAAATCTACTGGTCAGCTTCTTACCTAATAACACACTGTGCCTAATATTGTATAATAACTGTTTTTAATTTTTCCCTTATAATTATGCCTGTTTTATTAGTCAAATATAATTCCTTGGCATCTATGTATATGCATATATATGTATGTATATATATATATATATATATATATATATATATATTTCTGCCAGATCTAAACACTGTCCAAAACCCTTCTGAATGAACAATGAATCTTCAAGGCTCAATATTGGTCTGTGTTCACTGACAGCTAACATTATTAAAGAAAAAAAATTTTTGTTCTTCTCTGTCAAATCAAAATGCTTCCAATATGTCAGGCAGTTGCTTGTTTTGGGTATCTGTCAGATTTGCAACTGCTGTTAGATTAAGGTCAAAGTTCAGGACTGAACATACATTGATAACACTTCCCAGTAAGCAGGGTGCATAATCTCCCCAGCCTATTTTAGGATGGAATCTTATTTCTTACCGCATTTTATTTAACCACATAAATATTGTACCAAGGAGGAACCCACCTGCTAAGCATATAAAGAGGAAAATTTGGCATTTAACAAAGATTAAGTTCTTTAAAACATTCTAACACAGGCGATTGTCATCATTACAAATTCAAGCCAAGTGTCTGCAAATATTTAATCCATGTACAACTAGCAAAAAGGCAGAGGTTTCCAAAGTCTGTTTGTTGTAAGCACACATCTGTTGGGTACACTAGGCTAGCTTATCCTATCTTGAGGGTGATTATGTAAAAATTCTTACCCCACAGGTCATCATTCTGCAATATTTCTATGGGCAAGTTCATTAAAATTTTAAAACATTGTCCTCTCCTAAATAATTTAAGTAATTTTGTTTGTACACATAAGAGGAATGTTGTCTTTTTAATTACATATGCATGATGAAGTTAACATTGGTGAATTTGGTATCAGTTTCCTCATGAGAAACTTGATCAAAGTCAAGTCACGTATCATATCATACAACAGAAACAAACAAAATCACATAGTACATTAAAAACAACAGTGACAAAGATAAAACCTCTTGTGTCCATATCTTGGGGTTCATTTCACTTAACATCTTTTCCCATGGTATAACCCCTGTTGTCACTGTACTTGATTCCAGTGCCCTGCATCTTGTATATACATTTTTCTAATTTGGGAAGGGAAAGGGAAATGACAAAATGCTGAAACAAGAATACAGGTTGACCCATTGTAACAATGAGATGAACCAGATACTACATGGAAAATGAACTTTACAACTTCGGGGATGGGAGAAAGGGAGGAGTTGGGGAGGTGGGGTGGGAAGGGATGGCGGGGGAAAAACAAAGAAAGGCATAACAATGCTTGATAATGTACTCATTACCTTACTTGTGTAACTGTAACCCTTCTGTACAGTATCATTTCATAAGATTCGACAACAAAAAAATAATGTTTTGTGAGTTAAAGGAAGTCTTTCAACAAGTCCCAAATCTTTCAACACGTGTGTTGATTGAATTGCTTTTCAATAAATTAGCTTTATTTTCAAAGTCAATGGTTTTTTTAGGAGAGTGAATGGAATACCTGGTCCAAATAATAAATATGAAATGTACACATTTATTAATAAAAATCTCTAAATCCATTAGACACAATGGCCGATGTCTATCATTCTAGCTACTCACGTAGCTGAGATCTGAGGATCACAGTTTGAAGCCAGCAATAACGTCCATGAACCTCTTCTCCCCAATTAACCACTAAAATCTAGAAGTAAAGCTATGACTCAACTGGTAGAGCACTAGCCTTGTGTATAGAAGCTCAGGGACAGTTCCTAGATCCTGAGTTCAAGCCTCAGAACTGTCATACATACACACACACATACAAATCTGTTAATCCTTTAAAGCCATAACCTATATTTCTTTTTATAGCACAATTTTGTCAAAATACAATGCACTTAGTTATATAATATAATTTACTTTTATTTACAATTTATCACTCCCATAGCTTCTTATCTAAAAATAGATGATACATAGGGCCACACAGAGCAGTTGATAAAATAGCTTTGGGAGGATTTGATTATGATATTCTTTGGACCATCAGATAAACAACTTGGTTTATGTCTTGATGATGTGAGACTTGCTCTGATCTCTAAAGGTTTAATGATGGAGCTCAGTCCAAATCTACAACCTTCTGTAAACTTTGACAATCTTACCCATATCTGTAAATGATATTGCATAAACAGTATTACAGGGGCTGGGAAGGTGGCTCAGTGGCAGAGTGCTTGCCTTGCATGCATGAGGCCCTGGGTTCGATTCCTCAGCACCACATAAGCAAAAAGAAAAAAGCCGGAAGTGGCATTGTGGCTCAAGTGGTAGAGCGCTTGCCTTGAGCTGAAGAGCTGAGGGACAGTGCCCAGGCCCAGAGTTCAGGCCCCATGACCAGACCCCAAAAAAAAAAAAAAAAAAAAAAGCCACAGAAAGGCATTTGCAACTCACATAACCAACAAAATATATAGTCACTGGAATTGGCACTGTGGCTCAAGCGGTAGAGCGCTCACATTGAGCTGAAGAGCGCAGGGACAGCACCCAAGCCGAGTTCAAGCCCATGACCCACCAAAACAAAAAAAAAAACAAACAGTATTACAAAGAACCTTTTGTTGATCTAATATTTAAAAATGAAACCACTTAAACATCATTTATCTAAAACTCCATTTGTGGGGTTACAGTTTTACTTATACTCAAGAGAAAAATGTGTACTTTCAACCTGAAAAAAAATCACTGTTTGAAAAGAGCCTACAATGGTTCCCAGGAACAATGGCTCCTCTTTGGAAATTTCCTCTAGGCTGCTGAGTTACAATGACCCACAGTAGACAACAGTTCCTAACATGTGTTATTTCTCTTTGATCAAATACCAGGAGAATCCCTGTATTGCAAAGATTGGACAAGTAGAGCTCTATCAAAAGGAATATTCTGTTTGGCCATGTAGATTTCACGCTAGTCAGAGTTGAAAGTTGAATTTTCTTGTATTTTTAAAATAGCAACCGAATCGATTTTTTTGCTTTTCAGCTTTCTTCAGTTTTTGATGTCTTCTCATACTTTATAAGGATTTAGGGGAAAATGTAATTGGATGATTTCATACTCTCGGTAATTAGCTAGTCACATAAAAAATGGACACTGGCTTAGGAAGGACCATGTTTTTATTGAAATCACTTTAGATTTTATTTTCTACAAATGCTACTCTATACTGTAGATTTAGAAGTAAAATCTGCTGATATTTTAGCTTTATGACCACATCACACATGTGTAGAGTGTTTAATCAATCATAATATCTAGAACTATTTATGAAGTGGAAAACGCTCATTTGAAAGAAATACTAGGCTCATTATATTGATTTACTGCATTAGTAAACATGACTGAAAGTATTCAACAGCAAAATTCTTCTTTATAATGATAGTCATGTTGCTGAAAGAGTGTATTTTTGAACACTAATGATGGTCACTATATGTAGGTTTTCACATAGAAAAACACTAAGTAAACAATCATTTACTTGAACCCACTTTTAGAAAATCTCTGCATGCTATTTACATGAATTTTCCATAATATACAGTTAACTAGAGATATCATACAGTTCAGTGCATTTACTGCATTCAAGATCTTGTACACATCATCCTTCTGTAGGGTCAAATGTATTTATCAGTCTACAGAGCACCTGGTACCCATCCCTCCCTTCTCCATGTCCTAGAAACTTTTAATATTCTGTCTGTAAGAATTCACCAGTCCTGGATATGATATATGATATCTATGATGGCATATAATACAGTATACATATGTGAATATATCATATATAGTACATTATATCATACATAGTGTATGACCCTTACTGCCAGGCAAGGGCCATCCAAGTTGAAGTACTTGGAAATCAATACAGCCTTCCTTTTTATGGTTTGGTAATAGCCCATTGTTTTTATGCCACAATTTGTGTGTCTATTCTTGTTATCTACGGAACAACCAAGTCTTATCTATTATAAATAATGCTGCACACAGCTGTGTAAAACTTCCTGTACAGACGTATTATTCTTTAGTTTATCTTTTGTTTTGTTTGTTGGTGGTACTGGGGTTTTAATTCAGAATTTTGTGCTTGCCATGCAGCCTGTCTGTCATACGAATCATGCCCTTGACTCTCTATAAGATGCTCTCACTTATACTTGTCATGTATCACTGGGATTACATGTAGATACTACCACAGCTACTTTATTGATTAAGATGGGGTATATTTAACATTTTGCCCAAGTACTCAAACCATAATTATTTTAGTTTTCACCTCCCAAGTAGCTGGGTTTATACACATGAACCACTATACTCAGCCCTTTGCCCCTGGACATAAATTTGTGTATCTCTTGTACATACACATATATACAGAGACAGATGGTTTAGGTGGTAATTCTATGGTTAGCTTTTGTGGAACTGCCAAAATATTTCCTATAATGGCTGAATCACTTTACACTTACAATAATAGTGTAGGCAATTCAGTTTCCCCACACCATACCCGAAGTTTTACTAAGAGTTATTATGAGAAAAATAAATAACTCAATTGTGGTTTGATTGGCATTTCCTTAATCAAAACAATGTTAATAATTTTGGAAGTCTTTTTTATTTATGTTGTACCAGTCCTGGGATTTGAACTCAGTGGCTGGGCGCTGTCCTTGAGCTTTATTTTTGGTCAAGGCTAGCACTCTACCATTTAAGCCACAGCTTCTCTTCTGGCTTTTGGATGGTTAATTGGAGATAAAATTCCCATAGACTATCTTGCCAAGGCTGGGTTTGAACTGGGATCCTCAGATCTCAGCATCCTGAATAACAAGGGTTACACCAAGCTGGATGTCTTTTTAATATGTTTTTGGCTATTAAAATATTTTTGGACAAATGTCTATTTAAATTCTTTGTTTTCAAAATGAATGGCTACCTAACACCTGGTAATTGTTATGAATTGTATTTGCCTATCTTTTTTTTTTTTTTTTTTTTGTGAAGGACCTGACACAATGCTAAGCTAAGCATATACTACACTGAAAAAAATCTTTATTTTTTCCCTTTTGTTGTTCAAGTGTTTGGTGTCAAATTTTAGAATGCATAGCAGATCTGAAAGGATAAAATGTAGTCCTATACTTTTTTCTAATGTGGTAAAATTGTAGCTGCAGTGTTTTACTTGTCTTTTTGAGCTCCTTTTTGTGTGTAAAGTAAAATGAGGGGCTCAGCTCAATTCTTTCTCCATGCAATGGTCTGGGTGGCATTCATGGCCAAGGCAGTCATGTGTATTTAAATTCATAATTCTTCTCCCATTGGTCTACATGTGTATAAAACTGTCACTAACTCTTGATTCATGTTGTTTTTTAATTTAAGTCTTGAAATCAGAAATTTCACATCCTACAGCTTTTTCTAGACTGTTTTGACTATTTGAGAGTCCTGATAATTCTAAGGGGGTGAACTATTATTTATGATTATAAAAAAAAGAAATTGCTAGACATCACAGGACATTCACACAGAGCTTTTAAAGACAAGCCATATGTTGCTTCTTCACTGAATAAGATGCCATTTTCATCCTTTGACTTAGAAGTTGTAAATAATTTCATCTACAGCCAAGTTAGAAATGATTTTGGTCATATTTCAATTTGAGGTCATATTCACAAGAGCCCACTTATTTTATTTTCAAATTATATGGCTTTTGATTATTATTGCCAAGAGGAAAGTTATTTTAAAAATTAGTAGATTAAGAACGTTAAAGTAAAAATAGGGCTAAAATTCTATCTGGTGAAGAATAGATGTGATAAGAGTATTTTAGGCAGCAACTGTACAGTGATCCTGCTTGTCAAGAATTATTGCCCTAAATCTTTGCTGGATGACTAGGGACTCTCTTCTCCAAGCACCTACTTTGCTGGCTCTATTAGATAACGTAGAGCAGGAATGCAGGAATTGTTTTTTCTTCATTCTTGATATTTCGTATATCTAGGATTCAAACATGTCCAGATCATTTAAATTTCAAATGTAGGATGAGGTAGATGATTGTAAAGGGTTCAGATAAAAGAAAGAACACTATATATAAAGAAAAAGAATAAAAATTTGGAGGACAGAGTCACTTTTGAAAAATTATTAGATTCAGCTTTTATAAAAATTTCTTTGAGAAACTGTAAGGACATTTGCAGTAATAGAGAATAGCTATTATGAAAAGGACATAATCCAAGAACAAGGACATTACAAAATGGCTAAATATGAAACTAGGAGGTGAAAAGATATCAGGCTAGATGCTCAAGAGTGAACCATAGGAAAAATTTAAAACTTCAGGAAGCCAGAAAGAAAAACAAAGTGATATCTTAATGAAAGGGCAGTTAGAACATGAGTCAAGAAATTGGAGGCCACATAAAGTACAACTATAAAGGAAAATAGAAATGAAAATCTCTATCAAATCTATTCTGGAGCAAGAGGAAAAATATGTATTTGCAGATTAAAGAATGAAGAGACAATAATAAGTACACTAGTACCAAAACCAATTTGGTAAAAATTGTGAATTTCAAGTTTGAAGATAAATAGCTAAAAACAAACCATATGATGAAAAAACTTAATGTCTACTTTATTTATCAGAACATTAACAAAAGAACACTGTTTCTATAAATAATAGATGGTCAATAAGACTATGACTATTTGCTAACTGAATGACAAAGAGCTAAAATCAAGAGAGCCTAAGTCTAGCACACAATTTCTACTACAGAGATTTGGAAATCATTATAAATCCAATAATATGAAATTTAATGAATATTACTTGAGTGAAATTAAAGATATAAGCTTAGGACGTACTAGCCAAGGAATCTTTCTAAAAACATATGCAAACATAAATAAACTTCTTAAAATCAAATGTCCAAAAAAGATATACTACCACATAACAAGAAAATCTAAGCTTGACAAAGGGAATAAAAAATATTATTAACCTTATCATTTTAGTTGAAGTAAAACATTACACCATGAACTTCATTAAAAGGACAATGAACAATAACAACTGGGATCAAATTTGGAAGGCATTAATATTAAAGTAAAATTCAAAAATGTAATAGCAGGCAGGGATAAATAGGAAAATCTGGTTATGTTTCAGTTAAGATTTGATTATCACTGGGCCCTGGTGGCTCATGCCTATAATCCTAGCTACTCAGGAGGTTGAAATCTGAGGATCACATTTCAAAGTCAGTCGGGGCAGGAAAGTCCATGAGACACTTATCTCCAATTAACCACCATAAAACTGAAAGTAGAACTGCGGCTCAAAGTGGTATATAGCTCTTGTCTTGGGCTAGACACTCAGGAATAGCACTCAGGCCCTTATAGTTCAAGCCCCAGGACTGACATAAAAAATAGACCTAATTATCTGGTTCCATTTATGTTTCTCTTGTCTACTTCAATCTGATTCAGGGCCGGTGTCTCCCTTTGTCTTTAATAACATGGGCATTTTTGAAGAATTCTAAAGATGAAAAATTCTAGTACCAACATAGAATATGCTGCAATTTGGGTTTCTATGGTAGACGGGTTTTAGAACTAATACTATTGGCTTTGATCTTTTCATTATGGCAGCATCTGTCATTTCTCTCCTGTAACTTTTACATAAGTATTAATCACCTGTAGATGGACACTTCAAAGTTGTGTCAGCATGGTGCTTCTCATCAAAGGTTTGTCCAAGCTGGAGATCAAGGTTGGGAAAGTGGCTTTGAGATGGTTCTTGCAATAGAGAGTAAGAAAACAGAAGGTGAAGTTGAGTTCCCAGGCCCCACAGCAAAGGACCTGGGCTGTCTCAGGAAACTCTGAGTCTGGGATGCTTGTTCATACCTGCTGGCCAGTGTGTAGTGAGGTTGCTTCTGCAGAGGGCTATGGCCCTAACCACAGCAGTTCTTACCACTGAAGAATAATTCCTGGAGGGGGGATGCAGCCTGGAGCTGCAGGTGTCTATCAACCCATTCTTGGATGTGTGGGAAGCACTGGCTGGTGTACTCATGCTGTTCAAACACAAAGCTACAATTGTTCTCTAAAATCACATAGCTACAGTCACAAGGCAAAAACTGCAAAACAATCCTGCAAGAGAGAGGATAGAGGAAGTGGAAGTGTGACTCAAATGGCAGAGCACCAGTTGAGCAAAAAGAGCTAAGCAAAAGTGTGATGCCCTGAGTTCGAGCCCCTTACAAGTACAATTTTTGTAATTCTAAAAAGAAAAAGAAGCTGGTGGTTCATGTCTGTAATCCTAGTTACTCAGGAGTCTGAGATCTGAAGACTGAAATTTGATGGTTTTCAGAGCAGTAAAGACAATGAACCAAAAATAGATGAGCAGGTCAAGTGGTAGAAGGCCAATCATTAGTGGAAAAGCCATCTATAAGAAAGAAGCTCAAGGTTCTGAATTCAAGCCCCAGTACCAGCATAAGAGAGAGAGAAAAAGAGAGGAAAGAGAGGCAGACAGACAGAAATGGAGACCAAGACAGATAGAGAGACAAAGACAGAGAATTAGAGGACAGGTTTCACAGGACCCGTCGAGCCCTACCTGTCAACGTCAGCCAAGATCTGAATTTCCTTCAGTGATTAACAAAGGCCAGACGTTGCTTCAAGCACATCTTAGAAAGCACTGACACCTGGATTTCTCTATATTTGTTAATAATTAATTTATCTGTAGGAAGGGAAAAAGATTTGCGAAGAAACATCATAGGTGAGAATATTCTTCAATGCTAACAGGGTGAGCAAGGAGAAAATGCTGGTCCTGTGGGTGGAATAATTTCTAAGTATTGACTATAGAGGTAAAATATCACCTTCTTGCATAATGGATAAACAAAATTTCAACATTTAAAACTTCATCAGAGAGATGTCACTAAATAATATTAATTTCTCTGATGCCTCAAGACAATCTGTTCTACTGAAGGCCTTTGACTGTTGACTGTTCAGATGAAGTAAATAAATCTTTATGAAGTCTGCAATTTCTAATCAGAAAGTATACAAAGTTTGACCTGCCATCTTGAAAAAGTTTGTTAGGTTTTCTATTTAGAAATATTTGGGTAGTTGTTGAATATGATTCTTCCATATTTACAACTTTGATCATTCTGTTTCCTATTATATTTGGAGGGATTAATATGTTTCAATATGTCTATATAACCACAAGTTACAGCAGGTTGACATTATCCAATAAACATTGACAAATGTCTGAGTGGGCATTTCTCTGACATTGTTTTTATGACTGCTTTGGTCTCTTCGATTCTGTCTGGCATTATTTATGATACAAATGAAAATATGTTTTAAATATGTATAATTTGTTGAAACTTAACAATAATAAAGTCATTCTATGCTACTATAAAAGCTAGATTTTAAGGAAAGTAAATATATTTCTCAAAAGAAAGTATAATGAAGGAGAACTGAGTTATTGCTTTATATATTTGCAACTGGTTTCTTGAATCAACTTCATTCGATCATTGGCTAAATGGTGTTTGTTTTGCAACACAGGAAGAAAATTCAGCCTCTGCAACTACATACTGAGCAAGGAAATTTTTTTGTTGGTGGTGGGGCTTGAACTCTACCTGAACACTGTCCCTCAGCTCTTCAGCTCAAGGCAAGCACTTGAGGCACAGCAAATCTTCTGGTTTTCTGATGGTTAACTGGAGATAAGTCTCACGAACTTTCCTGCTTGGGCTGGCTTTTAACTGTGATTTGAGCTGTGAGGACCAATGGTGTTCCTTTCCATTTATGTCTTTGATGACACTTGTAAGAATGTGTCTATTTTGTGTCATGTCAAAACCAGCTTTACAATGTCGGTGTGGTGGGGGAGGAGGGGGGGTATGATTGGGTGGGGGGGAGGGGGGAGGCTGGGAAGGGAGGTGAAGGGTAAACAAAGGAGGAGGCTGCAATGCTTGGTAAGAAATGTATGCATTATCCTGCCCATGTAATTGTAACCCCTCTGTACAGTATGTTCTCAAATAAAATAAAATTTAAAAAAAAAAAAACAATGTGTCTATTTTGATTTTCATTTCTTTGATGGCCAGAGAAGTTGAGCATTTCTTCATTTGTCTATGGACTATTCTTATTTCCTCTTCAGAGAAGTCTCTCTTTAAGTCTTTAGCCCACTTAAATGGGGGTGGTTGTTTCTTGAGGATTGGTTTTTGGAGGATTTAATTTTTTGAGCATTAAGTATATTTTAGATATGGGACCCTTGTCTGTTGTATGGCTAGTGAATATATTCTCCCAATCCATGGGCTTTTTATTGATATTACTAACTATGTCCTTTGCCATGCAGGAGCTCTGCAGTTTAATGTAATCCCATTTGTCTAACTTTCTTTGATTTGTTGTGTTTCAGGAACTTTATTAAGAAAATTTCGGTTTATGGCAAGGAGCCCTAGAGTTTCTCCTATTCCTTCTTGTAATGTTTTCAGGTTGTCTGCTTTTACTTTGAGATCTTTCATCCATTTGGAGTTGATTCTGGTACAAGGTGATATATAAGGATCTAGCTTTAGTTTTCTACAGGTGTTTAAGCAGTTTTGCCAGCACTATTTACAGAAGAGGCTGTCTTTCTTCCATTCTATTTTATAGCACCCTTATCCAAGATTAGGTGGCTGTAGGTCTACGGATTCATTTCTGGGTCTCCTGGTCTATTCCATTTGTCCACAGGTCTGTTCTTGTGCCAGTACCAAGATTACTATGGCTTTGTAGTAGAGTTTGAAGTTTGGTATTGATGTTCCTCCAGCACTGTTCTTTCTGCTAAGGATTGAGATTCCATTTCACCACAATTAGGATGATTATAATCAAGAAATCTAATAATAAAAGATACTGGAGAGGATGTGGCCAAAAGGGTATGCTACTGCACTGATGGTGGGAGTGTAAACTTGTTCAATCACTCTGGAAAGCAGTATGGAGGTTCCTCAAAAGACTATACATGGAGCTCCCCTATGACACAGCAGTCCCACTTTTGGGCATTTACCCAAATGATCACAGACAAGACCATACTAAAGCTACCAGCACAACTATGTTTATTGCAGCACTATTTATCATGGCTTAAGATATGGAACCAACCCAGATGTCACTCAATAGATGAATGGATCAAGAAAATGTGATATATATATATATGCATATATATATATATATATATATATATATATATTATGCTTTCATCAGAAAGAATGACACTGCCCCATTTGTTAGGAAATGGAAAGACTTAGAAAAAATCATATTAAGTGAAGTAAGCCAGACCCAAAGAAATATAGGTCCCATGGTTTTTCTTATTTGCAATAACTAGTATACGTCTAGGATAATCTTATCAGATGAGTAGAAAAGCTCAAAAGCTATGTATGTGTGACCATATAAGATGATGCTAAGCAAAATGGACTCCAAGATATGGACACGAGGTTTTTCTTTGTTGTTGTTGTTTTTATCTATGTGATTTTGTCTATTTCTTTTGTATGTTCTTCCCCCTATCATATATCCCTTGTTGTCACTGTATTTGATTGTACTACCCTGCATCTTGTATATACATTTATCTAATTTGGGGAGGGGAAGGAGAATAACAAAATGCTGAAACAAGGACACAGGATGACCCATTGCAGCAATGATACTCACAAGACACTATGTTGGAAATGATCTTTACAACTTCAGCAGGGGAAGGGGGGAGAAGTGAGGGAGGTGGGAGAGGGGATGGGATAGTAGTAAAAAAAAACAAAGGAGGGGGTAACAATGTTCTACATGAAATATACTCATTACCTTACTCATGTAACTGTAACCCCTCTACAGCATCTGTACAATAAAATAAAATAAAAAGAACGGGTCTATTTTTCTTCTTCTAGTGTACTTGAGATTATCCCTAGAATTTTGTGCCTTGATAAGCAGGAAGCCATAGCCCTGTGCTTTAGCTAAAATGAACAGGCTTGGTTCTGGATATATTGTCTACATTGTTGTTAGCTTCTCCAGTCTTCAAAGAAGAAAATCAACTGGAGTCACCTCTATGTTGCTTCTTTGGTCCTCAAGGCCAAACAGCCTCAACTTTTCAGAATCTTCTTAGATTTGTTTAATCTAGGCCCTCCACAGATTTTTTTTTCCCTTAGTAGATGAAACAGGGAAAATATACCTGCTGTGTATGTCCTGAAGCAAAATGTTAAAGAATTGAGGAGGATGTTCTGAAGATATTCTCAGAGAGAGACAGAGAGATACAGACAGAGAGAGAGAGGAGAGAAACAAGAAAAGAAAGAAAGAAAGAGAGAGAGAGAGAGAGAGAGAGAGAGAGAGAGAGAGACAAGGCCAAGCAAAGTAGTATGTGAAACAAAATAACAATTATTCTTCACAATTAATATCGATTTTATTAGAACCCAATATACTTATTTTCATAAATGTTTATCTAGATATGAAAGTCTGATAATTTGAGTTTATGAAATTTATGAATAAAAGGTAATTGTACTTAAAACTATTATAATCATAACAGAATTTGGTCACTTGAGGGTTTGTGGGACTCAGTAATGGGATTCTGGCTAATCTTTTAGTAAATATTGCAGGCTGTTTATTGAATTCTCTGTAATACAAACACGACGTCATCAGGAAGCTATATAACTTTAAAATTCCTTGCAACAATCGCCAATGTTACAATCTTTCCACAGATATATTTTCCTTTAATGAATTATGATTTGAGTGTGCATTAAAGATAAAGATATATCTCTAATGTAGAGTATTACAAAAATGTCAAGGAAGATATTAATACTGGTCCAAACCTCTAAAATAACAGAGATGCAACCATCCATGTAAAATGTGATTAATTGCCATTTTAGTTATCACTGACTTACATTCTTCCAATACCATACTTTCGTTTTATTGCTGAAGTGTCTAGATCATATGTACATCAGAATCTTCCCCTAATTATTTGAATTCAACATCTCATTTTTCACTTGTTATCCATCCTAGAGATGGGAAAGCAAACTTCCTTCTAGATTGTAATTCTAGCTTGGATCTGCCCAAGAAGGAAGAGGCATGATAAAATAATCAATAAAAACCACCATTCCTGCGGTATAATTATAAAACTGTCTGATATTTATGTTCACATAAAGAAGGAAACCTTTGCAATGTGCCCTGAAGAAACATTAAAAATAGAGAGAGCATAGGATAGGATGAAAGAGCTGCAAACAAAAAGAGTGAAAGAAAAAAAAGTGAGTAGAGGTGAAAAGATGCATGATGAGAGCAAGGACAGGGACAGAAGCAGGGATACTCTGCCCCATACAGCTGTGGAGGATGGGGCTACTGAGGGATGAAGTGGACTAGTGAGGAAAAGAATGGTAAACAGGAAATTATCTTAGTGATAAGCACCAGTATCTCTCTTTGTAGCCTAGAGGAGGAAACATGTAGCAGATTGCTCTCCATGGGGAAACCGGCGTCCTGAAATCATTTCTTAGAGTACAGTTGTCAAAGGTACATTTCTTCCTCTACTTCCTAAGATATTCACTGGCAGAGAGCATTTAAAATCCAGCTTCTGGCCTGTTGCCTTGGAGGACTTTAAAGGTGACTGGCATTTTTGGCCATGACAAAAAGTCAGTAGAACTCAGGTTCATAATCCTAAGTAACAACAGGCTACTCTTTTACTTTCACAACAGGAGAAAAAAGAAAAGCTTAGTAACTACTGATTATGTTAGAAAAAAGCTGATTGGGGAAACTGATCTTTTCTATCTTATGCTCTATTCCAACATTCCAGTTCCATTTGATTAGAGAGCCATTTGATTAGAACTGTCACTTCTGCCAGCCCCATTCAGCCAAAAAGAAGTATGCCACTAAAACTGCCAGGAAAAAAAATGGAGATAAGAAGATAGAATTTCCAAGAGTTGGGGAAGACTTTTTTTCTAATAACTACAATACAGACAAAATTAAAATGGTTCTTAAAATCAGTGCCAATAACCAGTAGCAATAACCACTCCAAAATACAATAACAGCACTATGAATGAAGAAAAGAAGACTCTGGTGCATTATGGCAAGTGTGCCCTTCAGGAGCACAAAGGCAAAGCCAATGCTATGCCCTTGAGCCTCCTAAACTGTAACCTAATTAACCCATTTTTTTTATATGGTACCAAGCTTTATGTGGTTGATTGATAGAAAGTTCTATCTCTTGTTTTATGATAGCTTGGAAGACTTAGTTTTAAGCTACTCAGAGGAGGCAGCACTCTATAATTTATTACTTTGCCTTCAGCATCTTCACCTAGGAATGTCAAATTCCAGTTGATAGTACACTAAAAAAAAAAAAGGATTAGTGGTGATTTATTCTATCCTGGCATACATAAGCTTGTATGTTTTTCAGTACCTAATACATGTAGTTTTTTGGGGGGGTCCAGTCGTGGGACCTGAACTCTGGGCCTGGGCGCTGTCCCTCAGCTCTTCAGCTCAAGGCTAGTGCTCTACCACTTGAGCCACAACACCACTTCCAGCTTTTTACTTTTTGCTTATGTGGTGCTGAAGAATCGAACCCAGGGCTTCATGCATGCAAGGCAAGCGCTCTATCACTGAGCCACTTTCCCAGCCTTTACATGTAGATTTTTGTGCACTGAATTTTCTAAAATAACAGATAAGCTCTCATAATGCACTTTGGCATTTTTTAAAATCAATGAACTATGTGATAACCAAGAGAAGATTCTGAGTTTTGACACAGCTATGGTCCCCATCTGTGCTAAAATTGGGATTGACTCTTTACATGTGGAAGCAGTAGGAGAGAAGGCAGATAATCCTCAACTGTGTAGTGCCTGGTTTGGGGCTTTCCAGGGGGGAACAGGTGTGTAGTCACAGCACCTCAGGATCCACAATGGAGCCACATTCCATCACAGCAACAGCTGGTCTTGGTTGTTTCTTTTATGAAAGGGAAAGTCTGATAGAGGGTAGATACTAGAGTTCAGGTACAGAGCTGTATGTTTTTAGGTGTATCTTCATAACATTGGAAGTTAAGGAAAGAGAACAATCTAGATACACAAATGTATTTCTTGAAAAATCTCAGGTGAGTCTTTTGGGGTGATTCCCCTCATCAAATGTATCCACTCCTATGGGAGCCAAAAATCCACTGGCTTCCTCTTATGTAAATTAGGAAGGGAGAATCATTTGCCTGCTCCCATTGCCATCCCTATAATAAATCAAGAGGAAGATCCCCAGATATTGAACAGGCAAGGCCCAGACCAACGTCTGCCTGAGCAACAATCAAAATATCAGCTCTCCCAGTGAGAAGGCAGCTCCCCAAGATGGATAAAAGTTGGCATCAGGTACTGCTCAGAGTCATTTATTTTTTTTTTCCTTTGCCTTCAGAATTCTGTGTCCTTGGAACATTGTACATGAGCTCCAAATATGCAGATCTACCTGCAAAATAAAATCAGTGCTCTAACATGCTAGGTTATTCAAGGAGTTGAGTAGGTCATGTGGTTAACGCATTGGTTTTCCACGCACCCAACATATCAACCCCTTATTCCTCCTGTCTCAGAAATTAGCACCTGAAGCTATAGACCTGTTTAGGCTCCATATCTTCTTGATAATTACCTCAAAATTTTCTCCACCTCCATGGCCACCTCTCTCAGCTCAGCCCTAATATTATGACTTGGATAATTGCCCATCCCTCTTCTTCTCCTTGCTCCTTTGCTCTTCTAGTGCCTCTTCTCCACACAGAGTAGTAAAACTGTTATTTCTTCTTCTTGTTGCTGTTGTTGTTTTGGTACCCAGGGCTTCAGGGCTTGAACCCTGTCTCCAGTACTGCTGCACTGGGTGTTGTTTTCACAAGATCTCATGCTAAATTATTCACAGGCCTTGGATAATGCTCTTTATCCCAAGAAACTAGGATTACAGCCATGAACCAGCACCTCTACTCCACTTCGAGATTTTTCTTAAGTCTAACTTAGAATGTGAGTGCCTTAGGGAAATAAGGGTGTCAAATTGCCACCAATAGCCCATCCATGTTCGCATTTCATGGCCCGCAAAAGCTCACAGAGAAGCTATTCCATACTCCTGGGGTTGCTTGTCCTTCAGGAATGTTATCTAGCCTGCATTTGGCTTGACTCCATCAGCAACTGGCTGAAGGAAACAGTAATGGAGTCAGTATATACCGGAATTGAACAAAAAGTTAGTGTATGGATCCTATCTCATATTAGTTACTTACAGAAGGACATGTATGTTCTAAACCGACACAGAGAATCTCAAGGCTATGATACATGGAACCCAGCCTATAGGGATAAGCATAAAACTTCTGTGCTGAGTATATGTACTCCAAACTTAGGCTCATGTTTGTAGCCAATATTAGCCTTGAATTTGCCATTCTCCTGACTCAGCCCCCCCAGACCTTGTATTATAGTTATGCTCTAACATACCCCGAGCTATCTTCTTATTACCTAACAGCATAAATAACAATCACCATGTTATATAATAGATTCCTTGACATTAATCCTGGAATCTAGCTGAAATATTATGTTCTTTGAGCAACATCTCCCTAACACTCTACTCCAACCCTTGGTAACTACTTTTGACTTCTATGACTTCAGTTGTTTGAGATATCACCTTGTAAGTGAAATCATACCATAGTTGTCTTGGTTTCTGGCTTATGTCACCTCAAACCATGTTCTCCATGGGCATCCATGTTGCTCCTTCTCTGTACTGATGAACCACTTAGCTTCTCTTCCCATTATTTTGGACTCCAGTGGCCAAGTGCAGGAGCTTAGGTCAGACTGTTCAATGCCGAGATCATGGGGAAGAGCCCTGGCATTCCAGCTGCTCCAGCTGAGACAACAAATTTCTTAGTTTTCTCTCAGATGCCTTCATTCACTGCAGTCAGTGTCAAACACGCCTTAAAATGGTCTCTCCTGTGGACAGACATGAATAAGTTTTCCCTCGACACCCACTACTCTTTGTCTGGGGTTGCTGCCTACAGGAGGATTAACTCTCTACTACATTGGCCTTCTCTAGAAATGACAAAAAAAAGAAATACTCAAACAGTTGTATATCTGTAGATTGAGAAGTTACCCATGTACTTTCCCTTTACCTCTTGCTGTCCAGATCAACTTTTGTTCACTAGGGTGCAAAATTCTTATTTTCAGAAAGAAAGTGGGGAAAGAGGAGGGGCAGCAGGATGGAATGACCGGAATGCCTTGAGAAGGGACAGTACAGATGAGGAGTGGCAAACAGACTGCGGTTTCCTGAGCTAAAGCTGATGCTTGTTTAATCATTGAATAGGAAAGTGGTGCATAGATGGCCTTCTTTTTACCTCAGGTCCTCTGTTCCCTCCTTTGTCCTTGACCATTTCTATGTGTTAAAGTTTTCTAAGAAAGCCAGCTCATGCCAGTAATCCTAGCTACTTACGAGGCTGAGATTGAGGATCATGGTTTGGAGACAAGGCAGGAAAGACTGTCGGACTGTAGCTCAGGTTGTAGAGTACGAGTCTTGAGCAAAAACATTAAGGAGAGCAACCAGACCCTGAGTTCAAGCCTAAGTACCAACTATTTTTTTTTCTTTGCTAAGCTCTCTCCTGGAAAATGTTCTATGTATAATTGAGAGAAATGTATATTCTATTTCTGTTGAAATGATTATTCTATATGCATCCATTTGGTCAAATTTGTTGTTTAAGGAATAAGATTTTTTATTATCTTTGCTTTTGGATGATCCATACATTATTGAAAATAGAATACGGATATAAGTTCCCCTTCAGAGCACAAATATTTACTTTCTATTTTCAGATTCTTTGATGTTGATGCTCATATATTCACAATTATAATATTTATTTCATGAATTGACCCCAATAGATTCTGTCCAGCAGATACCATGATGGTATAAAGGATTACTCTAACCATGTAAGTATGGTCAAGAGAGGCAAGTTTGAGCCCATGAGATAGACCCAGTGAGCTCTCA